>NC_087441.1:83099926-83815936 GCF_036321535.1 Camelus dromedarius | reverse complement strand
AAATGAGCATTTGGAGAGACGTTCGTTCATCTAGCACATAGGAAACGGGTTGCAGGAGAAACTTTTACTGTGGTTTCTCTGTCTGTTTCCTAGTGCTGGTTTGAAGTACCTGCAGTTTTCACTGTAAAACCGAGTTGGAGCTAGTACCTCCCAATATATATGTATGGAGTGGAGTTTGCAACTGAAAAGAAACTTTGTGTTCCCCACAAGCTAGGTGAAGGACGGCTTTCACACACACTTATCTCTCAGAACTGAGCATGTGGAGAGACGTTCGTTCATCTAGCACAAATGGAACGGGTTGCAGTAGAAACTTTTACTTTGGTTTCTCAGTCTGTTTCCTAGTGCCGGTTTGAAGTTCCTGCAGTTTTCACTGTAAAACCGAGTTGGAGCTATTACCTCCCCATATATATGTATGGAGTGGAGTTTGCAACTGAAAAGAATATTTGTGTTCCAAATAAGCTATTTGAAGGACGGCTTTCACACACAGTTATCTCTCAGAACTGAGCATGTGAAGAGACGTTCGTTCATCTAGCACAAAGGGAACGGGTTGCAGGAGAAACTTTTACTTTGCTTTCTCAGTCTGTTTCTTAGTGCCGATTTGTAGTTCCTGCAGTTTTCACTGTAAAACCGAGTTGGAGCTTGTACCTCCCCATATATATGTATGGATTGGAGTTTGCAACTGAAAAGAAACTTTGTGTTCCCAACAAGCTAGGTGAAGGTCGGCTTTCACACACACTTATCTCTCAGAACTGAGCATGTGGAGAGACGTTCGTTCATCTAGCACAAAGGGAACGGGTTGCAGGAGAAACTTTTACTCTGGTTTCTCAGTCTGTTTCCTAGTGCCCGTTTGAAGTTCCTGCAGTTTTCACTGTAAAACCGAGTTGGAGCTAGTACCTCCCCATATATATGTATGGAGTGGAGTTTGCAACTGAAAAGAAACTTTGTGTTCCCTACAAGCTAGGTGAAGGACGGCTTTCACACACACTTATCTCTCAGAACTGAGCATGTGGAGAGACGTTCGTTCATCTAGCACAAAGGGAACGGGTTGCAGGAGAAACTTTTACCCCGGTTTCTCACTCTGTTTCCTAGTGCCGGTTTGAAGTTCCTGCAGTTTTCACTGTAAAACCGAGTTGGAGCTAGTACCTCCCCATATATATATTTATGGAGTGGAGTTTGCAACTGAAAAGAAACTTTGGGTTCCTAACAAGCTAGGTGAAAGACGGCTTTCACACACTATTTTCTCTCAGACATGAGTATGTCGGGAGACTTTCGTTCATCTAGCACAAAGGGAACGGGTTGCAGGAGAAACTTTTACTGTGGTTTCTCAGTCTGTTTCCTAGTGCCGGTTTGAAGTTCCTGCATTTTTCACTGTAAAACCGAGTTGGAGCTAGTACCTCCCCATATATATGTATGGAGTGGAGTTTGCAACTGAAAAGAAACTTTGTGTTCCCAACAAGCTAGGTGAAGGACGGCTTTCACAAACACTTATCTCTCAGAACTGAGCATGTGGAGAGCAGTTCGTTCATCTAGCACAAAGGGAACGGTTTGCAGGAGAAACTTTTACTCGGGATTCTCAGTCTGTTTCCTAGTGGCGGTTTTAAGTTCCTGCAGTTTTCACTGCAAAAACCAGTTGGAGCTAGTACCTCCCCATATATATTTATTGAGTGCAGTTTGCTACTGAAAAGAAACTTTGTGTTCCCAACAAGCTAGGTGAAGGACGGCTTTCACACACACTTTTCTCTCAGAAATGAGCATGTGGAGAGACGTTCGTTCATCTAGCACAAAGGGAATGGGTTGTAGGAGAAACTTTTACTCTGGTTTCTCAGTCTTTTTCCTAGTGCCGGTTTGAAGTTCCTGCAGTTTTCACTGTAAAACCGAGTTGGAGCTAGTACCTCCCCATATATATGTATGGAGTGGAGTTTGCAACAGAAAAGAAACTTTGTGTTACCAACAAGCTAGGTGAAGGACGGCTTTCACACACACTTATCTCTCAGACCTCAGCATGTCGGGAGACGTTCGTTCATCTAGCACAAAGGGAACGGGTTGCAGGAGAAACTTTTACTGTGGTTTCTCTGTCTGTTTCCTAGTGCCGGTTTGAAGTTCCTGCATTTTTCACTGTAAAACCGAGTTGGAGCTAGTACCTCCCCATATATATGTATGGAGTGGAGTTTGCAACTGAAAAGAAACTTTGTGTTCCCAACAAGCTAGGTGAAGGACGGCTTTCACACACACTTATTTCTCAGAACTGAGCATGTGGTGAGACGTTCGTTCATCTAGCACAAAGGGAATGGGTTGCAGGAGAAAATTTTACTCGGGATTCTCAGTCTGTTTCCTAGTGGCGGTTTTAAGTTCCTGCAGTTTTCACTGCAAAACCGAGTTGGAGCTAGTACCCCCCCATATAAGTTTATTGAGTGCAGTTTGCAACTGAAAAGAAACTTTGTGTTCCCAACAAGCTAGTTGAAGAACGGCTTTCACACACACTTATCTCTCAGAACTGAGCATGTGGAGAGACGTTCGTTCATCTAGCACAAAGGGAACGGCTTGCAGGATAAACTTTTACTCTGGTTTCTCAGTCTCTTTCCTAGTGCCGGTTTGAAGTTCCTGCAGTTTTCACTGTAAAATCGAGTTGGAGCTAGTACCTCCCTATATATATGTATGGAGTGGAGTTTGCAACTGAAAAGAAACTTTGTGTTCCCTACAAGCTAGGTGAAGGACGGCTTTCACACACACTTATTTCTCAGAACTGAGTATGTGGAGAGACGTTCGTTCATCTAGCACAAAGGGAACGGGTTGCAGGAGAAACTTTTACTTTGCTTTCTCAGTCTGTTTCTTAGTGCCGATTTGTAGTTCCTGCAGTTTTCACTGTAAAACCGAGTTGGAGCTAGTACCTCCCCATATATATATTTATGGAGTTTAGTTTGCAACTGAAAAGAAACTTTGTGTTCCTAACAAGCTAGGTGAAAGACGGCTTTCACACAATATTTTCTCTCAGACCTGAGCATGTCGGGAGACTTTCGTTCATCTAGAACAAAGGGAACGGGTTGCAGGAGAAACTTTTACTGTGGTTTCTCAGTCTGTTTCCTAGTGCCGGTTTGAAGTTCCTGCATTTTTCACTGTAAAACCGATTTGGAGATAGTACCTCCCCATATATATGTATGGAGTGGAGTTTGCAACTGAAAAGAAACTTTGTGTTCCCAAGAAGCTAGGTGAAGGACGGATTTTTCACACACTTATCTCTCAGAAATGAGCATTTGGAGAGACGTTCCTTCATCTAGCACAAAGGGAACGGGTTGCAGGAGAAACTTTTACTGTGGTTTCTCAGTCTGTTTCCTAGTGCCGGTTTGAAGTTCCTGCATTTTTCACTGTAAAACCGAGTTGGAGCTAGTACCTCCCCATATATATGTATGGATTGGAGTTTGCAACTGAAAAGAAACTTTGTGTTCCCAACAAGCTAGGTGAAGGACGGCTTTCACACACACTTATCTCTCAGAACTGAGCATGTGGAGAGCAGTTCGTTCATCTAGCACAAAGGGAACGGTTTGCAGGAGAAACTTTTACTCGGGATTCTCAGTCTGTTTCCTAGTGGCGGTTTTAAGTTCCTGCAGTTTTCACTGCAAAAACCAGTTGGAGCTAGTACCTCCCCATATATATGTATGGAGTGGAGTTTGCAACTGAAAAGAAACTTTGTGTTCCCAACAAGCTTGGTGAAGGACGGCTTTCATACACACTTATCTCTCAGAACTGACCATGTGGTGAGACGTTCTTTCATCTAGCACAAAGGGAACGGGTTGCAGTAGAAACTTTTACTGTGGTTTCTCGGTCTGTTTCCTATTGCCGGTTTGAAGTTCCTGCAGTTTTCACTGTAAAACCGAGTTGGAGCTAGTACCTCCCCATATATATGTATGGAGTGGAGTTTGCAACTGAAAAGAAACTTTTTGTTCCCAACAAGCTAGGTGAAGAACGGCTTTCACACACACTTATCTCTCAGAACTGAGCATGTGGAGAGACGTTCGTTCATCTAGCACAAAGGGAACGGGTTGCAGGAGAAACTTTTACTCGGGTTTCTCAGTCTGTTTCCTAGTGCCGGTTTGAAGTTCCTGCAGTTTTCACTGTAAAACAGAGTTGGAGCTAGTTCCTCCCCATATATATGTATGGAGTGGTGTTTGCAACTGAAAAGAAACTTTGTGTTCCCAACAAGATAGCTGAAGGACGGCTTACACACACACATATGTCTCAGAAATTAGCATTTGGAGAGACGTTCGTTCATCTAGCACATAGGAAACGGGTTGCAGGAGAAACTTTTACTGTGGTTTCTCTGTCTGTTTCCTAGTGCTGGTTTGAAGTACCTGCAGTTTTCACTGTAAAACCGAGTTGGAGCTAGTACCTCCCAATATATATGTATGGAGTGGAGTTTGCAACTGAAAAGAAACCTTGTGTTCCCCACAAGCTAGGTGAAGGACGGCTTTCACACACACTTATCTCTCAGAACTGAGCATGTGGAGAGACGTTCGTTCATCTAGCACAAATGGAACGGGTTGCAGTAGAAACTTTTACTTTGGTTTCTCAGTCTGTTTCCTAGTGCCGGTTTGAAGTTCCTGCAGTTTTCACTGTAAAACCGAGTTGGAGCTATTACTTACCCATATATATGTATGGAGTGGAGTTTGCAACTGAAAAGAATATTTGTGTTCCAAATAAGCTATTTGAAGGACGGCTTTCACACACAGTTATCTCTCAGAACTGAGCATGTGAAGAGACGTTCGTTCATCTAGCACAAAGGGAACGGGTTGCAGGAGAAACTTTTACTTTGCTTTCTCAGTCTGTTTCTTAGTGCCGATTTGTAGTTCCTGCAGTTTTCACTGTAAAACCGAGTTGGAGCTTGTACCTCCCCATATATATGTATGGATTGGAGTTTGCAACTGAAAAGAAACTTTGTGTTCCCAACAAGCTAGGTGAAGGTCGGCTTTCACACACACTTATCTCTCAGAACTGAGCATGTGGAGAGACGTTCGTTCATCTAGCACAAAGGGAACGGGTTGCAGGAGAAACTTTTACTCTGGTTTCTCAGTCTGTTTCCTAGTGCCCGTTTGAAGTTCCTGCAGTTTTCACTGTAAAACCGAGTTGGAGCTAGTACCTCCCCATATATATGTATGGAGTGGAGTTTGCAACTGAAAAGAAACTTTGTGTTCCCTACAAGCTAGGTGAAGGACGGCTTTCACACACACTTATCTCTCAGAACTGAGCATGTGGAGAGACGTTCGTTCATCTAGCACAAAGGGAACGGGTTGCAGGAGAAACTTTTACTCTGGTTTCTCACTCTGTTTCCTAGTGCCGGTTTGAAGTTCCTGCAGTTTTCACTGTAAAACCGAGTTGGAGCTAGTACCTCCCCATATATATATTTATGGAGTGGAGTTTGCAACTGAAAAGAAACTTTGGGTTCCTAACAAGCTAGGTGAAAGACGGCTTTCACACACTATTTTCTCTCAGACCTGAGTATGTCGGGAGACTTTCGTTCATCTAGCACAAAGGGAACGGGTTGCAGGAGAAACTTTTACTGTGGTTTCTCAGTCTGTTTCCTAGTGCCGGTTTGAAGTTCCTGCATTTTTCACTGTAAAACCGAGTTGGAGCTAGTACCTCCCCATATATATGTATGGAGTGGTGTTTGCAACTGAAAAGAAACTTTGTGTTCCCAACAAGCTAGGTGAAGGACGGCTTTCACAAACACTTATCTCTCAGAACTGAGCATGTGGAGAGCAGTTCGTTCATCTAGCACAAAGGGAACGGTTTGCAGGAGAAACTTTTACTCGGGATTCTCAGTCTGTTTCCTAGTGGCGGTTTTAAGTTCCTGCAGTTTTCACTGCAAAAACCAGTTGGAGCTAGTACCTCCCCATATATATTTATTGAGTGCAGTTTGCTACTGAAAAGAAACTTTGTGTTCCCAACAAGCTAGGTGAAGGACGGCTTTCACACACACTTTTCTCTCAGAAATGAGCATGTGGAGAGACGTTCGTTCATCTAGCACAAAGGGAATGGGTTGTAGGAGAAACTTTTACTCTGGTTTCTCAGTCTTTTTCCTAGTGCCGGTTTGAAGTTCCTGCAGTTTTCACTGTAAAACCGAGTTGGAGCTAGTACCTCCCCATATATATGTATGGAGTGGAGTTTGCAACAGAAAAGAAACTTTGTGTTACCAACAAGCTAGGTGAAGGACGGCTTTCACACACACTTATCTCTCAGACCTGAGCATGTCGGGAGACGTTCGTTCATCTAGCACAAAGGGAACGGGTTGCAGGAGAAACTTTTACTGTGGTTTCTCTGTCTGTTTCCTAGTGCCGGTTTGAAGTTCCTGCATTTTTCACTGTAAAACCGAGTTGGAGCTAGTACCTCCCCATATATATGTATGGAGTGGAGTTTGCAACTGAAAAGAAACTTTGTGTTCCCAACAAGCTAGGTGAAGGACGGCTTTCACACACACTTATTTCTCAGAACTGAGCATGTGGTGAGACGTTCGTTCATCTAGCACAAAGGGAATGGGTTGCAGGAGAAAATTTTACTCGGGATTCTCAGTCTGTTTCCTAGTGGCGGTTTTAAGTTCCTGCAGTTTTCACTGCAAAACCGAGTTGGAGCTAGTACCCCCCCATATAAGTTTATTGAGTGCAGTTTGCAACTGAAAAGAAACTTTGTGTTCCCAACAAGCTAGTTGAAGAACGGCTTTCACACACACTTATCTCTCAGAACTGAGCATGTGGAGAGACGTTCGTTCATCTAGCACAAAGGGAACGGCTTGCAGGAGAAACTTTTACTCTGGTTTCTCAGTCTCTTTCCTAGTGCCGGTTTGAAGTTCCTGCAGTTTTCACTGTAAAATCGAGTTGGAGCTAGTACCTCCCTATATATATGTATGGAGTGGAGTTTGCAACTGAAAAGAAACTTTGTGTTCCCTACAAGCTAGGTGAAGGACGGCTTTCACACACACTTATTTCTCAGAACTGAGCATGTGGAGAGACGTTCGTTCATCTAGCACAAAGGGAACGGGTTGCATGAGAAACTTATACTCTGGTTTCTCAGTCTGTTTCCTAGTGCCGGTTTGAAGTTCCTGCAGTTTTCACTGTAAAACCGAGTTGGAGCTAGTACCTCCCCATATATATGTATGGAGTGGAGTTTGCAAATGAAAAGAAACTTTGTGTTCCCAACAAGCTAGGTGAAGGACGGCTTTCACACACACTTTTCTCTCAGACCTGAGCATGTCGGGAGACGTACTTTCATCTAGCACAAATGGAACGGGTTGCAGGAGAAACTTTTACTGTTGTTTCTCAGTCTGTTTCCTAGTGCCGGTTTGAAGTTCCTGCATTTTTCACTGTAAAACCGAGTTGGAGCTAGTACTTCCCCATATATATGTATGGATTGGAGTTTGCAACTGAAAAGAAACTTTGTGTTCCCAACAAGCTAGGTGAAGTTCGGCTTTCTCACACAATTATCTCTCAGAACTGAGCATGTGGAGAGACGTTCGTTCATCTAGCACAAATGGAACGGGTTGCAGGAGAAACTTTTCTGTGGTTTCTCAGTCTGTTTCCTAGTGCCGGTTTGAAGTTCCTGCAGTTTTCACTGTAAAACCGAGTTGGAGCTTGTACTTCCCCATATATATGTATGGAGTGGAGTTTGCAATTGAAAAGAAACTTTGTGTTCCCAACAAGCTAGGTGAAGGACGGCTTTCACACACACTAATCTCTCAGAACTGAGCATGTGGAGAGACGTTCGTTCATCTAGCACAAAGGGAACGGGTTGCAGGAGAAACTTTTACTCTGGTTTCTCAGTCTGTTTCCTAGTGATGGTTTGAAGTTCTTGCAGTTTTCACTGTAAAACCGAGTTGGAGCTAGTACCTCCCCATATATATGTATGGAGTATAGTTTGCAACTGAAAAGAACCTTTGTGTTCCCAACAAGCTAGGTGAAGGACGGCTTTCACACACACTTATCTCTCAGAACTGAGCATGTGGAGAGACGTTCGTTCATCTAGCACAAAGGGAACGGTTTGTAGGAGAAACTTTTACTCTGGTTTCTCAGTTTGTTTCCTAGTGCCGGTTTGAAGTTCCTGCAGTTTTCACTGTAAAAGAAAGTTGGAGCTAGTACCTCCCCATATATATGTATGGAGTCGAGTTTGCAACTGAAAAGAAACTTTGTGTTACCAACAAGCTAGGTGAAGTACGGCTTTCACACACACTTATCTCTCAGAACTGAGCATGTCGGGAGACGTTCGTTCATCTAGCACAAAGGGAACGGGTTGCAGGAGAAACTTTTACTGTGGTTTCTCAGTCTGTTTCCTAGTGCCGGTTTGAAGTTCCTGCATTTTTCACTGTAAAACCGAGTTGGAGATAGTACCTCCCCTTATATATGTATGGAGTGGAGTTTGCAACTGAAAAGAAACTTTGTGATCCCAACAAGCTAGGTGAAGTTCGGCTTTCACACACACTTATCTCTCAGAACTGAGCATGTGGAGAGACGTTCGTTCATCTAGCACAAAGGGAACGGGTTGCAGGAGAAACTTTTACTCTGGTTTCTCAGTCTATTTCCTAGTGCCGGTTTGAAGTTCCTGCAGTTTTCACTGTAAAACCGAGTTGGAGCTAGTACCTCCCCATATATATGTATGGAGTGGAGTTTGCAACTGAAAAGAAACTATGTGTTCCCTACAAGCTAGGTGAAGGACGGCTTTCACACACACTTATCTCTCAACTGAGCAAGTGGAGAGACGTTCGTTCATCTAGCACAAAGGGAACGGGTTGCATGAGAAAATTTTACTCTGGTTTCTCAGTCTGTTTCCTAGTGCCGGTTTGAAGTTCCTGCAGTTTTCACTGTAAAACCTAGTTGGAGCTAGTACCTCCCCATATATATGTATGGAGTGGAGTTTGCAACTGAAAAGAAACTTTGTGTTCCCAACAAGCTAGGTGAAGGACGGCTTTCACACACACTTTTCTCTCAGAACTGAGCATGTCGGGAGACGTTCGTTCATCTAGCACAAATGGAACGGGATGCAGGAGAAACTTTTACTGTGGTTTCTCAGTCTGTTTCCTAGTGCCGGTTTGAAGTTCCTGCATTTTTCACTGTAAAACCGAGTTGGAGCTAGTACCTCCCCATATATATGTATGGATTGGAGTTTGCAACTGAAAAGAAACTTTGTGTTCCCAACAAGCTAGTTGAAGTTCGGCTTTCTCACACAATTATCTCTCATAAATGAGCATGTGGAGAGACGTTCGTTCATCTAGCACACAGGGAACGGATTGCAGGAGAAACTTTACTGTGGTTTCTCAGTCTGTTTCCTAGTGCCGGTTTGAAGTTCCTGCAGTTTTCACTGTAAAACCGAGTTGGAGCTAGTACCTCCCCATATATATGTATGGAGTGGAGTTTGCAACTGAAAAGAAACTTTGTGTTCCCAACAAGCTAGGTGAAGTACGGCTTTCACACACACATATCTCTCAGAATTGAGCATTTGGAGAGACGTTCCTTCATCTAGCACATAGGAAACGGGTTGCAGTAGAAACTTTTACTCTGGTTTCTCAGTCTTTTTCCTAGTGCTTGTTTGAAGTTCCTGCTGTTTTCACTGTAAAACCGAGTTGGAGCTAGTACCTCCCCATATATATCTATGGAGTGGAGTTTGCAACTGTAAAGAAACTTTGTGTTCCCAACAAGCTAGGTGAAGGACGGCTTTCACACACATTTATCTCTCAGAACTGAGCATGTGGAGAGACGTTCGTTCATCTAGCACAAATGGAACGGGTTGCAGGAGAAACTTTTACTGTGGTTTCTCAGTCTGTTTCCTAGTGCCGGTTTGAAGTTCCTGCAGTTTTCACTGTAAAACCGAGTTGGAGCTAGTACTTCCCCATATATATGTATGGAGTGGAGTTTGCAACTGAAAAGAAACTTTGTGTTCCCTACAAGCTAGGTGAAGGACGGCTTTCACACACACTTATCTCTCAGAACTGAGCATGTGGAGAGACGTTCGTTCATCTAGCACAAAGGGAACGGGTTGCATGAGAAACTTATACTCTGGTTTCTCAGTCTGTTTCCTAGTGCCGGTTTGAAGTTCCTGCAGTTTTCACTGTAAAACCGAGTTGGAGCTAGTACCTCCCCATATATATGTATGGAGTGGAGTTTGCAACTGAAAAGAAACTTTGTGTTCCCAACAAGCTAGGTGAAGGACGGCTTTCACACACACTTTTCTCTCAGACCGGAGCATGTCGGGAGACGTACTTTCATCTAGCACAAATGGAACGGGTTGCAGGAGAAACTTTTACTGTTGTTTCTCAGTCTGTTTCCTAGTGCCGGTTTGAAGTTCCTGCATTTTTCACTGTAAAACCGAGTTGGAGCTAGTACTTCCCCATATATATGTATGGATTGGAGTTTGCAACTGAAAAGAAACTTTGTGTTCCCAACAAGCTAGGTGAAGTTCGGCTTTCTCACACAATTATCTCTCAGAACTGAGCATGTGGAGAGACGTTCGTTCATCTAGCACAAATGGAACGGGTTGCAGGAGAAACTTTTACTGTGGTTTCTCAGTCTGTTTCCTAGTGCCGGTTTGAAGTTCCTGCAGTTTTCACTGTAAAACCGAGTTGGAGCTAGTACATCCCCATATATATGTATGGAGTATAGTTTGCAACTGAAAAGAACCTTTGTGTTCCCAACAAGCTAGGTGAAGGACGGCTTTCACACACACTTATCTCTCAGAACTGAGCATGTGGAGAGACTTTCGTTCATCTAGCACAAAGGGAACGGGTTGTAGGAGAAACTTTTACTCTGGTTTCTCAGTTTGTTTCCTAGTGCCGGTTTGAAGTTCCTGCAGTTTTCACTGTAAAAGAAAGTTGGAGCTTGTACCTCCCCATATATATGTATGGAGTGGAGTTTGCAACTGAAAAGAAACTTTGTGTTACCAACAAGCTAGTTGAAGGACGGCTTTCACAAACACTTATCTCTCAGAACTGAGCATGTCGGGAGACGTTCGTTCATCTAGCACAAAGGGAACGGGTTGCAGGAGAAACTTTTACTGTGGTTTCTCAGTCTGTTTCCTAGTGCCGGTTTGAAGTTCCTGCATTTTTCACTGTAAAACCGAGTTGGAGATAGTACCTCCCCTTATATATGTATGGAGTGGAGTTTGCAACTGAAAAGAAAATTTGTGTTCCCAACAAGCTAGGTGAAGGTCGGCTTTCACACACACTTATCTCTCAGAACTGAGCATGTGGAGAGACGTTCGTTCATCTAGCACAAAGGGAACGGGTTGCAGGAGAAACTTTTACTCTGGTTTCTCAGTCTATTTCCTAGTGCCGGTTTGAAGTTCCTGCAGTTTTCACTGTAAAACCGAGTTGGAGCTAGTACCTCCCCATATATATGTATGGAGTGGAGTTTGCAACTTAAAAGAAACTATGTGTTCCCTACAAGCTAGGTGAAGGACGGCTTTCACACACACTTATCTCTCAGAACTGAGCAAGTGGAGAGACTTTCGTTCATCTAGCACAAAGGGAACGGGTTGCATGAGAAAATTTTACTCTGGTTTCTCAGTCTGTTTCCTAGTGCCGGTTTGAAGTTCCTGCAGTTTTCACTGTAAAACCTAGTTGGAGCTAGTACCTCCCCATATATATGTATGGAGTGGAGTTTGCAACTGAAAAGAAACTTTGTGTTCCCAACAAGCTAGGTGAAGGACGGCTTTCACACACACTTTTCTCTCAGAAATGAGCATGTCGGGAGACGTTCGTTCATCTAGCATAAATGGAACGGGTTGCAGGAGAAACTTTTACTGTGGTTTCTCAGTCTGTTTCCTAGTGCCGGTTTGAAGTTCCTGCATTTTTCACTGTAAAACCGAGTTGGAGCTAGTACCTCCCCATATATATGTATGGATTGGAGTTTGCAACTGAAAAGAAACTTTGTGTTCCCAACAAGCTATGTGAAGTTCGGCTTTCTCACACAATTATCTCTCAGAAATGAGCATGTGGAGAGACGTTCGTTCATCTAGCACAAAGGGAACGGATTGCAGGAGAAACTTTACTGTGGTTTCTCAGTCTGTTTCCTAGTGCCGGTTTGAAGTTCCTGCAGTTTTCACTGTAAAACCGAGTTGGAGCTAGTACCTCCCCATATATATGTATGGAGTGGAGTTTGCAACTGAAAAGAAACTTTGTGTTCCCAACAAGCTAGGTGAAGGTCGGCTTTCACACACACTTATCTCTCAGAAATGAGCATGTGGAGAGACGTTCGTTCATCTAGCACAAAGGGAACGGGTTGCAGGAGAAACTTTTACTGTTGTTTCTCAGTGTGTTTCCTAGTGCCGGTTGGAAGTTCCTGCAGTTTTCACTGTAAAACCCAGTTGGAGATAGTACCTCCCCATATATATGTATGGAGTGGAGTTTGCAACTGAAAAGAACCTTTGTGTTCCCAACAAGCTAGGTGAAGGACGGCTTTCACACACATTTATCTCTCAGAACTGAGCATGTGGAGAGACGTTCGCTCATCTAGCACAAAGGGAACGGGTTGCAGGAGAAACTTTTACTGTGGTTTCTCAGTCTGTTTCCTAGTGCCGGTTTGAAGTTCCTGCAGATTTCACTGTAAAACAGGGTTGGAGCTAGTACTTCCCCATATATATGTATGGAGTGGAGTTTGCAACTGAAAAGAACCTTTGTGTTCCCAACAAGCTAGGTGAAGGTCGGCTTTCACACACACTTATCTCTCAGAACTGAGCACGTGGAGAGACGTTCGCTCATCTAGCACAAAGGGAACGGGTTGCAGGAGAAACTTTTACTGTTGTTTCTCAGTGTGTTTCCTAGTGCCGGTTGGAAGTTCCTGCAGTTTTCACTGTAAAACCCAGTTGGAGATAGTACCTCCCCATATATATGTATGGAGTGGAGTTTGCAACTGAAAAGAAACTTTGTGTTCCCTACAAGCTAGGTGAAGGACGGCTTTCACACACACTTATCTCTCAGAACTGAGCAAGTGGAGAGACTTTCGTTCATCTAGCACAAAGGGAACGGGTTGCATGAGAAAATTTTACTCTGGTTTCTCAGTCTGTTTCCTAGTGCCGGTTTGAAGTTCCTGCAGTTTTCACTGTAAAACCTAGTTGGAGCTAGTACCTCCCCATATATATGTATGGAGTGGAGTTTGCAACTGAAAAGAAACTTTGTGTTCCCAACAAGCTAGGTGAAGGACGGCTTTCACACACACTTTTCTCTCAGAAATGAGCATGTCGGGAGACGTTCGTTCATCTAGCATAAATGGAACGGGTTGCAGGAGAAACTTTTACTGTGGTTTCTCAGTCTGTTTCCTAGTGCCGGTTTGAAGTTCCTGCATTTTTCACTGTAAAACCGAGTTGGAGCTAGTACCTCCCCATATATATGTATGGATTGGAGTTTGCAACTGAAAAGAAACTTTGTGTTCCCAACAAGCTATGTGAAGTTCGGCTTTCTCACACAATTATCTCTCAGAAATGAGCATGTGGAGAGACGTTCGTTCATCTAGCACAAAGGGAACGGATTGCAGGAGAAACTTTACTGTGGTTTCTCAGTCTGTTTCCTAGTGCCGGTTTGAAGTTCCTGCAGTTTTCACTGTAAAACCGAGTTGGAGCTAGTACCTCCCCATATATATGTATGGAGTGGAGTTTGCAACTGAAAAGAAACTTTGTGTTCCCAACAAGCTAGGTGAAGGTCGGCTTTCACACACACTTATCTCTCAGAAATGAGCATGTGGAGAGACGTTCGTTCATCTAGCACAAAGGGAACGGGTTGCAGGAGAAACTTTTACTGTTGTTTCTCAGTGTGTTTCCTAGTGCCGGTTGGAAGTTCCTGCAGTTTTCACTGTAAAACCCAGTTGGAGATAGTACCTCCCCATATATATGTATGGAGTGGAGTTTGCAACTGAAAAGAACCTTTGTGTTCCCAACAAGCTAGGTGAAGGACGGCTTTCACACACATTTATCTCTCAGAACTGAGCATGTGGAGAGACGTTCGCTCATCTAGCACAAAGGGAACGGGTTGCAGGAGAAACTTTTACTGTGGTTTCTCAGTCTGTTTCCTAGTGCCGGTTTGAAGTTCCTGCAGATTTCACTGTAAAACAGGGTTGGAGCTAGTACTTCCCCATATATATGTATGGAGTGGAGTTTGCAACTGAAAAGAAACTTTGTGTTCCCAACAAGCTAGGTGAAGGTCGGCTTTCACACACACTTCTCTCTCAGAACTGAGCATGTGGAGAGACGTTCGTTCATCTAGCACAAAGGGAACGGGTTGCAGGAGAAACTTTTACTCTGGTTTCTCAGTCTGTTTCTTAGTGCCGGTTTGAAGTTCCTGCACTTTTCACTGTAAAACCGAGTTGGAGATAGTACGTCCCCATATATATGTATGGATTGGAGTTTGCAACTGAAAAGAACCTTTGTGTTCCCAACAAGCTAGGTGAAGGACGGCTTTCACACACACTTATCTCTCAGAACTGAGCATGTGGAGAGACGTTCGTTCATCTAGCACAAAGGGAACGGGTTGCAGGAGAAACTTTTACTCTGGTTTCTCAGTCTGTTTCCTAGTGCCGGTTTGAAGTTCCTGCAGTTTTCACTGTAAACACGAGTTGGAGCTAGTACCCCCCCATATATATGTATGGAGTGGAGTTTGCAACTGAAAAGAAACTTTGTGTTCCCAACAAGCTAGGTGAAGAACGGCTTTCACACACACTTATCTCTCAGAACTGAGCATGTGGAGAGACGTTCGTTCATCTAGCACAAAGGGAACGGGTTGCAGGAGAAACTTTTACTGTGGTTTCTCAGTATGTTTCCTAGTGCCGGTTTGAAGTTCCTGCAGTTTTCACTGTAAAACCGAGTTGGAACTAGTACCTCCCCATATATATGTATGGAGTGGAGTTTGCAACTGAAAAGAAACTTTGTGTTCCCAACAAGCTAGGTGAAGGACAGCTTTCACACACAATTATCTCTCAGAATTGAGCATGTGGAGAGACGCTCGTTCATCTAGCACAAGGGGAACGGGTTGCAGGATAAACTTTTACTCTGGTTTCTCAGTCTGTTTCCTAGTGCCGGTTTGAAGATCCTGCAGTTTTCACTGTAAAACCGAGTTGGAGCTAGTACCACCCCATATATATGTATGGAGTGGAGTTTGCAACTGAAAAGAAACTTTGTGTTCCCAACAAGCTAGGTGAAGGACGGCTTTCACACACTCTTATCTCTCAGAACTGAGCATGTGGTGAGACGTTCTTTCATCTAGCACAAAGGGAACGGGTTGCATTAGAAACTTTTACTGTGGTTTCTCGGTCTGTTTCCTATTGCCGGTTTGAAGTTCCTGCAGTTTTCTCTGTGAAACCGAATTGGTGCTAGTACCTCCCCATATATATGTATGGAGTGGAGTTTGCAACTGAAAAGAAACTTTGTGTTCCCAACAAGCTAGGTGAAGGACGGCTTTCACACACATTTATCTCTCAGAACTGAGCATGTGGATAGACGTTCGTTCATCTAGCACATAGGAAACGGGATGCAGGAGAAACTTTTACTCTGGTTTCTCAGTCTGTTTCCTAGTGCCGGTTTGAAGTTCCTGCAGATTTCACTGTAAAATCGAGTTGGAGCTAGTACCTCCCCATATATATGTATGGATTGGAGTTTGCAACTGAAAAGAAACTTTGTGTTCCCAACAAGCTAGGTGAAGGACGGCTTTCACACACACTTATCTCTCAGAACTGAGCATGTGGTGAGACGTTCTTTCATCTAGCACAAAGGGAACGGGTTGCATTAGAAACTTTTACTGTGGTTTCTCGTTTTGTTTCCTATTGCCGGTTTGAAGTTCCTGCAGTTTTCACTATAAAACCGAGTTGGAGCTAGTACCTCCCCATATATATGTATGGAGTGGAGTTTGCAACTGAAAAGAAACTTTGTGTTCCCAACAAGCTAGGTGAAGGACGGCTTTCACACACACTTATCTCTCAGAACTGAGCATGTTGAGAGACGTTCGTTCATCTAGCACAAAGGGAACGGGTTGCAGGAGAAACGTTACTGTGTTTTCTCAAACTTTTTCCTAGTGGCGGTTTGAAGTTCCTGCAGTTTTCACTGCAAAACCGAGTTGGAGCTAGTACCACCCCATATATATGTATGGAGTGCAGTTTTCAACTGAAAAGAAACTTTGTGTTCCCAACAAGCTATGTGAAGGTCGGTTTTCACACACACTTATCTCTCAGAACTGAGCATGTGGTGAGAAGTTCTTTCATCTAGCACAAAGGGAACGGGTTGCATTAGAAATTTTTACTGTGGTTTCTCAGTCTGTTTACTAGTGCCGGTTTGAAGTTCCTGCAGTTTTCACTGTAAAACCGAGTTGGAGCTAGTACCTCCCCATATATATTTATGGAGTGCAGTTTGCAACTGAAAAGAAACTTTGTGTTCCCAACAAGCTAGGTGAAGGACGGCTTTCACACACACTTATCTTTCAGAAATGAGCATGTGGAGAGACGTTCGTTCATCTAGCACATAGGAAACGGGTTGCAGGATAAACTTTTACTCTGGTTTCTCAGTCTGTTTCCTAGTGCCGGTTTGAAGTTCCTGCAGTTTTCACTGTAAAACCGAGTTGGAGCTAGTACCTCCCCATATATATGTATGGAGTGGAGTTTGCAACTGAAAAGAAACTCTGTGTTCCCAACAAGCTAGGTGAAGGACGGCTTTCACACACACTTATCTTTCAGAACTGAGCATGTTGAGAGACGTTCGTTCATCTAGCACAAAGGGAACGGGTTGCAGGAGAAACTTTACTGTGTTTTCTCAGTCTGTTTCCTAGTGGCGGTTTGAAGTTCCTGCAGTTTTAACTGCAAAACCGAGTTGGAGCTAGTACCACCCCACATATATTTATGGAGTGCAGTTTGCAACTGAAAAGAAACTTTGTGTTCCCAACAAGCTAGGTGAAGGACGGCTTTCACACACACTTATCTCTCAGAACTGAGCATGTGGAGAGACTTTCGTTCATCTAGCACATAGGAAACGGGTTGCAGGAGAAACTTTTACTGTGGTTTCTCAGTCTGTTTCCTTGTGCCGGTTTGAAGTTCCTGCAGTTTTCACTGTAAAACCGAGTTGGAGCTTGTACCTCCCCATATATATGTATGGAGTGGAGTTTGCAACTGAAAAGAAACTTTGTGTTCCCAACAAGCTAGGTGAAGGACGGCTTTCACACACACTTACCTCTCAGAACTGAGCATGTGGAGAGACGTTCGTTCATCTAGCACAAAGGGAACGGGTTGCAGGAGAAACTTTACTGTGTTTTCTCAGTCTGTTTCCTAGTGGCGGTTTGAAGTTCCTGCAGTTTTCACTGCAAAACCGAGTTGGATCTAGTACCTCCCCATATATATGTATGGAGTGGAGTTTGCAACTGAAAAGAAACTTTGTGTTCCCAACAAGCTAGCTGAAGTACGGCTTTCACACACACTTTTCTTTCAGAAATGGGCATGTGGAGAGACGTTCGTTCATCTAGCATATATGAAACGGGTTGCAGGAGAAACTTTTACTCTGGTTTCTCAGTCTGTTTCCTAGTGCCGGTTTGAAGTTCCTGCAGTTTTCACTGTAAAACCGAGTTGGAGCTAGTACCTCCCCATATATATGTATGGAGTGGAGTTTGCAACTGAAAAGAAACTTTGTGTTCCCAACAAGCTAGGTGAAGGACGGCATTCACACACACTTATCCCTCAGAACTGAGCATGTTGAGAGACGTTCGTTCATCTAGAACAAAGGGAACGGGTTGCAGGAGAAACTTTACTGTGTTTTCTCAGTCTGTTTCCTAGTGGCGGTTTGAATTTCCTGCAGTTTTCACTGCAAAACCGAGTTGGAGCTAGTACCACCCCATATATATTTATGGAGTGCAGTTTGCAACTGAAAAGAAACTTTGTGTTCCCAACAAGCTAGGTGAAGGACGGCTTTCACACACACTTATCTCTCAGAACTGAGCATGTGGAGAGACGTCCGTTCATCTAGCACAAATGGATTGGGTTGCAGGAGAAACTTTTACTCTGGTTTCTCAGTCTGTTTCCTAGTGCCGGTTTGAAGTTCCTGCAGTTTTCACTGCAAAACCGAGTTGGAGCTAGTACCTCCCCCTATATATTTATGGAGTGCATTTTGCAACTGAAAAGAAACTTTGTGTTCCCAACAAGCTAGGTTAAGGTCGGCTTTCAGACACACTTATCTCTCAGAACTGAGCATGTGGTGAGACGTTCTTTCATCTAGCACAAAGGGAACGGGTTGCATTAGAAATTTTTACTGTGGTTTCTCCGTCTGTTTACTAGTGCCGGTTTGAAGTTCCTGCAGTTTTCACTGTAAACACGAGTTGGAACTAGTACCCCCCCATATATATGTATGGATTGGATTTTGCAAATGAAAAGAAACTTTGTGTTCCCAACCAGCTAGGTGAAGGACGGCTTTCACACACACTTATCTCTCAGAACTGAGCATGTGGAGAGACGTTCGTTCATCTAGCACAAAGGGAACGGGTTGCAGGAGTAACTTTCCCTCTGGTTTCTCAGTCTGTTTCCTAGTGGCGGGTTTTTGTTCCTGCAGTTTTCACTGCAAAACCGAGTTGGAGCTTTTACCTCCCCATATATATTTATGGAGTGCAGTTTGCAACTGAAAAGAAACTTTGTGTTCCCAACAAGCTAGGTGAAGTTCGGCTTTCACACACACTTATCTCTCAGAACTGAGCATGTGGAGAGACGTTCGTTCATCTAGCACAAAGGGAATGGGTTGCAGGAGAAACTATTACTCTGGTTTCTCAGTCTGTTTCCTAGTGGCGGTTTGAAGTTCCTGCAGTTTTCACTGCAAAACCGAGTTGGAGATAGTACCTCCCCATATATATTTATGGAGTGCAGTTTGCAACTGAAAAGAAACTTTGTGTTCCCAACAATCTAGGTGAAGGACGGCTTTCACACACAATTAACTCTCAGAACTGAGCATGTGGAGAGACGTTCGTTCATCTAGCACATAGGAAATGGGTTGCAGGAGAAACTTTTACTCTGGTTTCTCAGTCTGTTTACTAGTGCTGGTTTGAAGTTCCTGCATTTTTCACTGTAAAAACTAGTTGGAGCTAGTACCTCCCAATATATATGTATGGAGTGGAGTTTGCAACTGAAAAGAAACTTTGTGTTCCCAACAAGCTAGGTGAAGTTCGGCTTTCACACACACTTATCTATCAGAACTGAGCATGTGGAGAGACGTTCGTTCATCTAGCACAAATGGAACGGGTTGCAGGAGAAACTTTTACTGTTGTTTCTCAGTGTGTTTCCTAGTGCCGGTTGGAAGTTCCTGCAGTTTTCACTGTAAAACCCAGTTGGAGATAGTACCTCCCCATATATATGTATGGAGTGGAGTTTGCAACTGAAAAGAACCTTTGTGTTCCCAACAAGCTAGGTGAAGGACGGCTTTCACACACATTTATCTCTCAGAACTGAGCATGTGGAGAGACGTTCGCTCATCTAGCACAAAGGGAACGGGTTGCAGGAGAAACTTTTACTGTGGTTTCTCAGTCTGTTTCCTAGTGCCGGTTTGAAGTTCCTGCAGATTTCACTGTAAAACAGGGTTGGAGCTAGTACTTCCCCATATATATGTATGGAGTGGAGTTTGCAACTGAAAAGAAACTTTGTGTTCCCAACAAGCTAGGTGAAGGTCGGCTTTCACACACACTTCTCTCTCAGAACTGAGCATGTGGAGAGACGTTCGTTCATCTAGCACAAAGGGAACGGGTTGCAGGAGAAAATTTTACTCTGGTTTCTCAGTCTGTTTCTTAGTGCCGGTTTGAAGTTCCTGCAGTTTTCACTGTAAAACCGAGTTGGAGATAGTACCTCCCCATATATATGTATGGATTGGAGTTTGCAACTGAAAAGAAACTTTGTGTTCCCAACAAGCTAGGTGAAGGACGGCTTTCACACACACTTATCTCTCAGAACTGAGCATGTGGTGAGACGTTCTTTCATCTAGCACAAAGGGAACGGGTTGCATTAGAAACTTTTACTGTGGTTTCTCGGTCTGTTTCCTATTGCCGGTTTGAAGTTCCTGCAGTTTTCACTGTAAACCCGAGTTGGAGCTAGTACCTCCCCATATATATGTATGGAGTGGAGTTTGCAACTGAAAAGAAACTTTGTGTTCCCAACAAGCTAGGTGAAGGACGGCTTTCACACACACTTATCTCTCAGAACTGAGCATGTGGAGAGACGTTCGTTCATCTAGCACAAAGGGAACGGGTTGCAGGAGTAACTTTTACTCTGGTTTCTCAGTCTGTTTCCTAGTGCCGGTTTGAAGTTCCTGCAGTTTTCACTGTAAAACCGAGTTGGAGCTAGTACTTCCCCATATATATGTATGGATTGGATTTTGCACATGAAAAGAAACTTTGTGTTCCCAACAAGCTAGGTGAAGGTCGGCTTTCACACACAATTATCTCTCAGAACTGAGCATGTGGAGAGACGTTCGTTCATCTAGCACAAAGGGAACGGGTTGCAGGAGAAACTTTTACTCTGGTTTCTCAGTCTGTTTCCTAGTGCCGGTTTGAAGTTCCTGCAGTTTTCACTGTAAACACGAGTTGGAGCTAGTACCCCCCCATATATATGTATGGAGTGGAGTTTGCAACTGAAAAGAAACTTTGTGTTCCCAACAAGCTAGGTGAAGGACGGCTTTCACACACACTTATCTCTCAGAACTGAGCATGTGGAGAGACGTTCGTTCATCTAGCACAAAGGGAACGGGTTGCAGGAGAAACTTTTACTGTGGTTTCTCAGTATGTTTCCTAGTGCCGGTTTGAAGTTCCTGCAGTTTTCACTGTAAAACCGAGTTGGAACTAGTACCTCCCCATATATATGTATGGAGTGGAGTTTGCAACTGAAAAGAAACTTTGTGTTCCCAACAAGCTAGGTGAAGGACGGCTTTCACACACAATTATCTCTCAGAATTGAGCATGTGGAGAGACGCTCGTTCATCTAGCACAAGGGGAACGGGTTGCAGGATAAACTTTTACTCTGGTTTCTCAGTCTGTTTCCTAGTGCCGGTTTGAAGATCCTGCAGTTTTCACTGTAAAACCGAGTTGGAGCTAGTACTACCCCATATATATGTATGGAGTGGAGTTTGCAACTGAAAAGAAACTTTGTGTTCCCAACAAGCTAGGTGAAGGACGGCTTTCACACACTCTTATCTCTCAGAACTGAGCATGTGGTGAGACGTTCTTTCATCTAGCACAAAGGGAACGGGTTGCATTAGAAACTTTTACTGTGGTTTCTCGGTCTGTTTCCTATTGCCGGTTTGAAGTTCCTGCAGTTTTCACTGTGAAACCGAATTGGTGCTAGTACCTCCCCATATATATGTATGGAGTGGAGTTTGCAACTGAAAAGAAACTTTGTGTTCCCAACAAGCTAGGTGAAGGACGGCTTTCACACACATTTATCTCTCAGAACTGAGCATGTGGATAGACGTTCGTTCATCTAGCACATAGGAAACGGGATGCAGGAGAAACTTTTACTCTGGTTTCTCAGTCTGTTTCCTAGTGCCGGTTTGAAGTTCCTGCAGATTTCACTGTAAAATCGAGTTGGAGCTAGTACCTCCCCATATATATGTATGGATTGGAGTTTGCAACTGAAAAGAAACTTTGTGTTCCCAACAAGCTAGGTGAAGGACGGCTTTCACACACACTTATCTCTCAGAACTGAGCATGTGGTGAGACGTTCTTTCATCTAGCACAAAGGGAACGGGTTGCATTAGAAACTTTTACTGTGGTTTCTCGTTTTGTTTCCTATTGCCTGTTTGAAGTTCCTGCAGTTTTCACTATAAAACCGAGTTGGAGCTTGTACCTCCCCATATATATGTATGGAGTGGAGTTTGCAACTGAAAAGAAACTTTGTGTTCCCAACAAGCTAGGTGAAGGACGGCTTTCACACACACTTATCTCTCAGAACTGAGCATGTTGAGAGACGTTCGTTCATCTAGCACAAAGGGAACGGGTTGCAGGAGAAACGTTACTGTGTTTTCTCAAACTGTTTCCTAGTGGCGGTTTGAAGTTCCTGCAGTTTTCACTGCAAAACCGAGTTGGAGCTAGTACCACACCATATATATGTATGGAGTGCAGTTTTCAACTGAAAAGAAACTTTGTGTTCCCAACAAGCTAGGTGAAGGTCGGCTTTCACACACACTTATCTCTCAGAACTGAGCATGTGGTGAGAAGTTCTTTCATCTAGCACAAAGGGAACGGGTTGCATTAGAAATTTTTACTGTGGTTTCTCAGTCTGTTTACTAGTGCCGGTTTGAAGTTCCTGCAGTTTTCACTGTAAAACCGAGTTGGAGCTAGTACCTCCCCATATATATTTATGGAGTGCAGTTTGCAACTGAAAAGAAACTTTGTGTTCCCAACAAGCTAGGTGAAGGACGGCTTTCACACACACTTATCTTTCAGAAATGAGCATGTGGAGAGACGTTCGTTCATCTAGCACATAGGAAACGGGTTGCAGGAGAAACTTTTACTCTGGTTTCTCAGTCTGTTTCCTAGTGCCGGTTTGAAGTTCCTGCAGTTTTCACTGTAAAACCGAGTTGGAGCTAGTACCTCCCCATGTATATGTATGGAGTGGAGTTTGCAACTGAAAAGAAACTCTGTGTTCCCAACAAGCTAGGTGAAGGACGGCTTTCACACACACTTATCTCTCAGAACTGAGCATGTTGAGAGACGTTCGTTCATCTAGCACAAAGGGAACGGGTTGCAGGAGAAACTTTACTGTGTTTTCTCAGTCTGTTTCCTAGTGGCGGTTAGAAGTTCCTGCAGTTTTAACTGCAAAACCGTGTTGGAGCTAGTACCACCCCATATATATTTATGGAGTGCAGATTGCAACTGAAAAGAAACTTTGTGTTCCCAACAAGCTAGGTGAAGGACGGCTTTCACACACACTTATCTCTCAGAACTGAGCATGTGTAGAGACGTTCGTTCATCTAGCACATAGGAAACGGGTTGCAGGAGAAACTTTTACTGTGGATTCTCAGTCTGTTTCCTTGTGCCGGTTTGAAGTTCCTGCAGTTTTCACTGCAAAACCGAGTTGGAGCTAGTACCTCCCCATATATATGTATGGAGTGGAGTTTGCAACTGAAAAGAAACTTTGTGTTCCCAACAAGCTAGGTGAAGTACGGCTTTCACACACACTTATCTTTCAGAAATGGGCATGTGGAGAGACGTTCGTTCATCTAGCATATATGAAACGGGTTGCGGGAGAAACTTTTACTCTGGTTTCTCAGTCTGTTTCCTAGTGCCGGTTTGAAGTTCCTGCAGTTTTCACTGTAAAACCGAGTTGGAGCTAGTACCTCCCCATATATATGTATGGAGTGGAGTTTGCAACTGAAAAGAAACTTTGTGTTCCCAACAAGCTAGGTGAAGGACGGCATTCACACACACTTATCTCTCAGAACTGAGCATGTTGAGAGACGTTCGTTCATCTAGCACAAAGGGAACGGGTTGCAGGAGAAACGTTACTGTGTTTTCTCAAACTGTTTCCTAGTGGCGGTTTGAAGTTCCTGCAGTTTTCACTGCAAAACCGAGTTGGAGCTAGTACCACCCCATATATATGTATGGAGTGCAGTTTTCAACTGAAAAGAAACTTTGTGTTCCCAACAAGCTAGGTGAAGGTCGGCTTTCACACACACTTATCTCTCAGAACTGAGCATGTGGTGAGAAGTTCTTTCATCTAGCACAAAGGGAACGGGTTGCATTAGAAATTTTTACTGTGGTTTCTCAGTCTGTTTACTAGTGCCGGTTTGAAGTTCCTGCAGTTTTCACTGTAAAACCGAGTTGGAGCTAGTACCTCCCCATATATATTTATGGAGTGCAGTTTGCAACTGAAAAGAAACTTTGTGTTCCCAACAAGCTAGGTGAAGGACGGCTTTCACACACACTTATCTTTCAGAAATGAGCATGTGGAGAGACGTTCGTTCATCTAGCACATAGGAAACGGGTTGCAGGAGATACTTTTACTCTGGTTTCTCAGTCTGTTTCCTAGTGCCGGTTTGAAGTTCCTGCAGTTTTCACTGTAAAACCGAGTTGGAGCTAGTACCTCCCCATATATATGTATGGAGTGGAGTTTGCAACTGAAAAGAAACTCTGTGTTCCCAACAAGCTAGGTGAAGGACGGCTTTCACACACACTGATCTCTCAGAACTGAGCATGTTGAGAGACGTTCGTTCATCTAGCACAAAGGGAACGGGTTGCAGGAGAAACTTTACTGTGTTTTCTCAGTCTGTTTCCTAGTGGCGGTTTGAAGTTCCTGCAGTTTTAACTGCAAAACCGAGTTGGAGCTAGTACCACCCCATATATATTTATGGAGTGCAGTTTGCAACTGAAAAGAAACTTTGTGTTCCCAACAAGCTAGGTGAAGGACGGCTTTCACACACACTTATCCCTCAGAACTGAGCATGTGGAGAGACGTTCGTTCATCTAGCACATAGGAAACGGGTTGCAGGAGAAACTTTTACTGTGGTTTCTCAGTCTGTTTCCTTGTGCCGGTTTGAAGTTCCTGCAGTTTTCACTGCAAAACCGAGTTGGAGCTAGTACCTCCCCATATATATGTATGGAGTGGAGTTTGCAACTGAAAAGAAACTTTGTGTTCCCAACAAGCTAGGTGAAGTACGGCTTTCACACACACTTATCTTTCAGAAATGGGCATGTGGAGAGACGTTCGTTCATCTAGCATATATGATAGGGTTGCAGGAAAAACTTTTACTCTGGTTTCTCAGTCTGTTTCCTAGTGCCGGTTTGAAGTTCCTGCAGTTTTCACTGTAAAACCGAGTTGGAGCTAGTACCACCCCATATATATGTATGGAGTGCAGTTTTCAACTGAAAAGAAACTTTGTGTTCCCAACAAGCTAGGTGAAGTTCGGCTTTCACACACACTTATCTCTCAGAACTGAGCATGTGGTGAGAAGTTCTTTCATCTAGCACAAAGGGAACGGGTTGCATTAGAAATTTTTACTGTGGTTTCTCAGTCTGTTTACTAGTGCCGGTTTGAAGTTCCTGCAGTTTTCACTGTAAAACCGAGTTGGAGCTAGTACCTCCCCATATATATTTATGGAGTGCAGTTTGCAACTGAAAAGAAACTTTGTGTTCCCAACAAGCTAGGTGAAGGACGGCTTTCACACACACTTATCTTTCAGAAATGAGCATGTGGAGAGACGTTCGTTCATCTAGCACATAGGAAACGGGTTGCAGGAGAAACTTTTACTCTGGTTTCTCAGTCTGTTTCCTAGTGCCGGTTTGAAGTTCCTGCAGTTTTCACTGTAAAACCGAGTTGGAGCTAGTACCTCCCCATATATATGTATGGAGTGGAGTTTGCAACTGAAAAGAAACTCTGTGTTCCCAACAAGCTAGGTGAAGGACGGCTTTCACACACACTTATCTCTCAGAACTGAGCATGTTGAGAGACGTTCGTTCATCTAGCACAAAGGGAACGGGTTGCAGGAGAAACTTTACTGTGTTTTCTCAGTCTGTTTCCTAGTGGCGGTTTGAAGTTCCTGCAGCTTTAACTGCAAAACCGAGTTGGAGCTAGTACCACCCCATATATATTTATGGAGTGCAGTTTGCAACTGAAAAGAAACTTTGTGTTCCCAACAAGCTAGGTGAAGGACGGCTTTCACACACACTTATCCCTCAGAACTGAGCATGTGGAGAGACGTTCGTTCATCTAGCACATAGGAAACGGGTTGCAGGAGAAACTTTACTGTGTTTTCTCAGTCTGTTTCCTAGTGGCGGTTTGAAGTTCCTGCAGTTTTCACTGCAAAACCGAGTTGGAGCTAGTACCTCCCCATATATATGTATGGAGTGGAGTTTGCAACTGAAAAGAAACTTTGTGTTCCCAACAAGCTAGGTGAAGTACGGCTTTCACACACACTTATCTTTCAGAAATGGGCATGTGGAGAGACGTTCGTTCATCTAGCATATATGAAACGGGTTGCAGGAGAAACTTTTACTCTGGTTTCTCAGTCTGTTTCCTAGTGCCGGTTTGAAGTTCCTGCAGTTTTCACTGTAAAACCGAGTTGGAGCTAGTACCTCCCCATATATATGTATGGAGTGGAGTTTGCAACTGAAAAGAAACTTTGTGTTCCCAACAAGCTAGGTGAAGGACGGCATTCACACACACTTATCTCTCAGAACTGAGCATGTTGAGAGACGTTCGTTCATCTAGCACAAAGGGAACGGGTTGCAGGAGAAACTTTACTGTGTTTTCTCAGTCTGTTTCCTAGTGGCGGTTTGAAGTTCCTGCAGTTTTCACTGCAAAACCGAGTTGGAGCTAGTACCACCCCATATATATTTATGGAGTGCAGTTTGCAACTGAAAAGAAACTTTGTGTTCCCAACAAGCTAGGTGAAGGACGGCTTTCACACACACTTATCTCTCAGAACTGAGCACGTGGAGAGACGTTCGTTCATCTACCACAAAGGGATTGGGTTGCAGGAGAAACTTTTACTCTGGTTTCTCAGTCTGTTTCCTAGTGCCGGTTTGAAGTTCCTGCAGTTTTCACTGCAAAACCGAGTTGGAGCTAGTACCTCCCCCTATATATTTATGGAGTGCATTTTGCAACTGAAAAGAAACTTTGTGTTCCCAACAAGCTAGGTTAAGGTCGGCTTTCACACACACTTATCTCTCAGAACTGAGCATGTGGTGAGACGTTCTTTCATCTAGCACAAAGGGAACGGGTTGCATTAGAAATTTTTACTGTGGTTTCTCCGTCTGTTTACTAGTGCCTGTTTGAAGTTCCTGCAGTTTTCACTGTAAAACCGAGTTGGAGCTAGTACCTCCCCTTTTATATTTATGGAGTGCAGTTTGCAACTGAAAAGAAACTTTGTGTTCCCAACAAGCTAGGTGAAGGACGGCTTTCACACACACTTATCTCTCAGAACTGAGCATGTGGAGAGACGTTCGTTCACCTAGCACAAAGGGAACGGTTTGCAGTAGAAACTTTACTGTGGTTTCTTAGTCTGTTTCCTAGTGCCGGTTTGAAGTTCCTGCAGTTTTCACTGTAAACACGAGTTGGAACTAGTACCCCCCCATATATATGTATGGATTGGAGTTTGCAAATGAAAAGAAACTTTGTGTTCCCAACAAGCTAGGTGAAGTACGGCTTTCACACACACTTATCTCTCAGAACTGAGCATGTGGAGAGACGTTCGTTCACCTAGCACAAAGGGAACGGTTTGCAGTAGAAACTTTACTGTGGTTTCTTAGTCTGTTTCCTAGTGCCGGTTTGAATTTCCTGCAGTTTTCACTGTAAACACGAGTTGGAACTAGTACCCCCCCATATATATGTATGGATTGGAGTTTGCAAATGAAAAGAAACTTTGTGTTCCCAACAAGCTAGGTGAAGGACGGCTTTCACACACACTTATCTCTCAGAACTGAGCATGTGGAGAGACGTTCGTTCATCTAGCACAAAGGGAACGGGTTGCAGGAGAAACTTTCCCTCTGGTTTCTCAGTCTGTTTCCTAGTGGCGGTTTTTTGTTCCTGCAGTTTTCACTGCAAAACCCGGTTGGAGCTTGTACCTCCCCATATATATTTATGGAGTGCAGTTTGCAACTGAAAAGAAACTTTGTGTTCCCAACAAGCTAGGTGAAGGTCGGCTTTCACACACACTTATCTCTCAGAACTGAGCATGTGGAGAGACGTTCGTTCATCTAGCACAAAGGGAATGGGTTGCAGGAGAAACTATTACTCTGGTTTCTCAGTCTGTTTCCTAGTGGCGGTTTGAAGTTCCTGCAGTTTTCACTGCAAAACCGAGTTGGAGATAGTACCTCCCCATATATATGTATGGAGTGGAGTTTGCAACTGAAAAGAAACTTTGTGTTCCCAACAAGCTAGGTGAAGTACGGCTTTCACACACACTTATCTTTCAGAAATGGGCATGTGGAGAGACTTTCGTTCATCTAGCATATATGAAACGGGTTGCGGGAGAAACTTTTACTCTGGTTTCTCAGTCTGTTTCCTAGTGCCGGTTTGAAGTTCCTGCAGTTTTCACTGTAAAACCGAGTTGGAGCTATTACCTCCCCATATATATGTATGGAGTGGAGTTTGCAACTGAAAAGAAACTTTGTGTTCCCAACAAGCTAGGTGAAGGACGGCATTCACACACACTTATCTCTCAGAACTGAGCATGTTGAGAGACGTTCGTTCATCTAGCACAAAGGGAACGGGTTGCAGGAGAAACGTTACTGTGTTTTCTCAAACTGTTTCCTAGTGGCGGTTTGAAGTTCCTGCAGTTTTCACTGCAAAACCGAGTTGGAGCTAGTACCACCCCATATATATGTATGGAGTGCAGTTTTCAACTGAAAAGAAACTTTGTGTTCCCAACAAGCTAGGTGAAGGTCGGCTTTCACACACACTTATCTCTCAGAACTGAGCATGTGGTGAGAAGTTCTTTCATCTAGCACAAAGGGAACGGGTTGCATTAGAAATTTTTACTGTGGTTTCTCAGTCTGTTTACTAGTGCCGGTTTGAAGTTCCTGCAGTTTTCACTGTAAAACCGAGTTGGAGCTAGTACCTCCCCATATATATTTATGGAGTGCAGTTTGCAACTGAAAAGAAACTTTGTGTTCCCAACAAGCTAGGTGAAGGACGGCTTTCACACACACTTATCTTTCAGAAATGAGCATGTGGAGAGACGTTCGTTCATCTAGCACATAGGAAACGGGTTGCAGGAGATACTTTTACTCTGGTTTCTCAGTCTGTTTCCTAGTGCCGGTTTGAAGTTCCTGCAGTTTTCACTGTAAAACCGAGTTGGAGCTAGTACCTCCCCATATATATGTATGGAGTGGAGTTTGCAACTGAAAAGAAACTCTGTGTTCCCAACAAGCTAGGTGAAGGACGGCTTTCACACACACTGATCTCTCAGAACTGAGCATGTTGAGAGACGTTCGTTCATCTAGCACAAAGGGAACGGGTTGCAGGAGAAACTTTACTGTGTTTTCTCAGTCTGTTTCCTAGTGGCGGTTTGAAGTTCCTGCAGTTTTAACTGCAAAACCGAGTTGGAGCTAGTACCACCCCATATATATTTATGGAGTGCAGTTTGCAACTGAAAAGAAACTTTGTGTTCCCAACAAGCTAGGTGAAGGACGGCTTTCACACACACTTATCCCTCAGAACTGAGCATGTGGAGAGACGTTCGTTCATCTAGCACATAGGAAACGGGTTGCAGGAGAAACTTTTACTGTGGTTTCTCAGTCTGTTTCCTTGTGCCGGTTTGAAGTTCCTGCAGTTTTCACTGCAAAACCGAGTTGGAGCTAGTACCTCCCCATATATATGTATGGAGTGGAGTTTGCAACTGAAAAGAAACTTTGTGTTCCCAACAAGCTAGGTGAAGTACGGCTTTCACACACACTTATCTTTCAGAAATGGGCATGTGGAGAGACGTTCGTTCATCTAGCATATATGATAGGGTTGCAGGAAAAACTTTTACTCTGGTTTCTCAGTCTGTTTCCTAGTGCCGGTTTGAAGTTCCTGCAGTTTTCACTGTAAAACCGAGTTGGAGCTAGTACCTCCCCATATATATGTATGGAGTGGAGTTTGCAACTGAAAAGAAACTTTGTGTTCCCAACAAGCTAGGTGAAGGACGGCATTCACACACACTTATCTCTCAGAACTGAGCATGTTGAGAGACGTTCGTTCATCTAGCACAAAGGGAACGGGTTGCAGGAGAAACGTTACTGTGTTTTCTCAAACTGTTTCCTAGTGGCGGTTTGAAGTTCCTGCAGTTTTCACTGCAAAACCGAGTTGGAGCTAGTACCACCCCATATATATGTATGGAGTGCAGTTTTCAACTGAAAAGAAACTTTGTGTTCCCAACAAGCTAGGTGAAGTTCGGCTTTCACACACACTTATCTCTCAGAACTGAGCATGTGGTGAGAAGTTCTTTCATCTAGCACAAAGGGAACGGGTTGCATTAGAAATTTTTACTGTGGTTTCTCAGTCTGTTTACTAGTGCCGGTATGAAGTTCCTGCAGTTTTCACTGTAAAACCGAGTTGGAGCTAGTACCTCCCCATATATATTTATGGAGTGCAGTTTGCAACTGAAAAGAAACTTTGTGTTCCCAACAAGCTAGGTGAAGGACGGCTTTCACACACACTTATCTTTCAGAAATGAGCATGTGGAGAGACGTTCGTTCATCTAGCACATAGGAAACGGGTTGCAGGAGAAACTTTTACTCTGGTTTCTCAGTCTGTTTCCTAGTGCCGGTTTGAAGTTCCTGCAGTTTTCACTGTAAAACCGAGTTGGAGCTAGTACCTCCCCATATATATGTATGGAGTGGAGTTTGCAACTGAAAAGAAACTCTGTGTTCCCAACAAGCTAGGTGAAGGACGGCTTTCACACACACTTATCTCTCAGAACTGAGCATGTTGAGAGACGTTCGTTCATCTAGCACAAAGGGAACGGGTTGCAGGAGAAACTTTACTGTGTTTTCTCAGTCTGTTTCCTAGTGGCGGTTTGAAGTTCCTGCAGCTTTAACTGCAAAACCGAGTTGGAGCTAGTACCACCCCATATATATTTATGGAGTGCAGTTTGCAACTGAAAAGAAACTTTGTGTTCCCAACAAGCTAGGTGAAGGACGGCTTTCACACACACTTATCCCTCAGAACTGAGCATGTGGAGAGACGTTCGTTCATCTAGCACATAGGAAACGGGTTGCAGGAGAAACTTTTACTGTGGTTTCTCAGTCTGTTTCCTTGTGCCGGTTTGAAGTTCCTGCAGTTTTCACTGTAAAACCGAGTTGGAGCTTGTACCTCCCCATATATATGTATGGAGTGGAGTTTGCAACTGAAAAGAAACTTTGTGTTCCCAACAAGCTAGGTGAAGGACGGCTTTCACACACACTTACCTCTCAGAACTGAGCATGTTGAGAGACGTTCGTTCATCTAGCACAAAGGGAACGGGTTGCAGGAGAAACTTTACTGTGTTTTCTCAGTCTGTTTCCTAGTGGCGGTTTGAAGTTCCTGCAGTTTTCACTGCAAAACCGAGTTGGAGCTAGTACCTCCCCATATATATGTATGGAGTGGAGTTTGCAACTGAAAAGAAACTTTGTGTTCCCAACAAGCTAGGTGAAGTACGGCTTTCACACACACTTATCTTTCAGAAATGGGCATGTGGAGAGACGTTCGTTCATCTAGCATATATGAAACGGGTTGCAGGAGAAACTTTTACTCTGGTTTCTCAGTCTGTTTCCTAGTGCCGGTTTGAAGTTCCTGCAGTTTTCACTGTAAAACCGAGTTGGAGCTAGTACCTCCCCATATATATGTATGGAGTGGAGTTTGCAACTGAAAAGAAACTTTGTGTTCCCAACAAGCTAGGTGAAGGACGGCATTCACACACACTTATCTCTCAGAACTGAGCATGTTGAGAGACGTTCGTTCATCTAGCACAAAGGGAACGGGTTGCAGGAGAAACTTTACTGTGTTTTCTCAGTCTGTTTCCTAGTGGCGGTTTGAAGTTCCTGCAGTTTTCACTGCAAAACCGAGTTAGAGCTAGTACCACCCCATATATATTTATGGAGTGCAGTTTGCAACTGAAAAGAAACTTTGTGTTCCCAACAAGCTAGGTGAAGGACGGCTTTCACACACACTTATCTCTCAGAACTGAGCACGTGGAGAGACGTTCGTTCATCTAGCACAAAGGGATTGGGTTGCAGGAGAAACTTTTACTCTGGTTTCTCAGTCTGTTTCCTAGTGCCGGTTTGAAGTTCCTGCAGTTTTCACTGCAAAACCGAGTTGGAGCTAGTACCTCCCCCTATATATTTATGGAGTGCATTTTGCAACTGAAAAGAAACTTTGTGTTCCCAACAAGCTAGGTTAAGGTCGGCTTTCACACACACTTATCTCTCAGAACTGAGCATGTGGTGAGACGTTCTTTCATCTAGCACAAAGGGAACGGGTTGCATTAGAAATTTTTACTGTGGTTTCTCCGTCTGTTTACTAGTGCCTGTTTGAAGTTCCTGCAGTTTTCACTGTAAAACCGAGTTGGAGCTAGTACCTCCCCTTTTATATTTATGGAGTGCAGTTTGCAACTGAAAAGAAACTTTGTGTTCCCAACAAGCTAGGTGAAGGACGGCTTTCACACACACTTATCTCTCAGAACTGAGCATGTGGAGAGACGTTCGTTCACCTAGCACAAAGGGAACGGTTTGCAGTAGAAACTTTACTGTGGTTTCTTAGTCTGTTTCCTAGTGCCGGTTTGAAGTTCCTGCAGTTTTCACTGTAAACACGAGTTGGAACTAGTACCCCCCCATATATATGTATGGATTGGAGTTTGCAAATGAAAAGAAACTTTGTGTTCCCAACAAGCTAGGTGAAGGACGGCTTTCACACACACTTATCTCTCAGAACTGAGCATGTGGAGAGACGTTCGTTCACCTAGCACAAAGGGAACGGTTTGCAGTAGAAACTTTACTGTGGTTTCTTAGTCTGTTTCCTAGTGCCGGTTTGAATTTCCTGCAGTTTTCACTGTAAACACGAGTTGGAACTAGTACCCCCCCATATATATGTATGGATTGGAGTTTGCAAATGAAAAGAAACTTTGTGTTCCCAACAAGCTAGGTGAAGGACGGCTTTCACACACACTTATCTCTCAGAACTGAGCATGTGGAGAGACGTTCGTTCATCTAGCACAAAGGGAACGGGTTGCAGGAGAAACTTTCCCTCTGGTTTCTCAGTCTGTTTCCTAGTGGCGGTTTTTTGTTCCTGCAGTTTTCACTGCAAAACCGAGTTGGAGCTTGTACCTCCCCATATATATTTATGGAGTGCAGTTTGCAACTGAAAAGAAACTTTGTGTTCCCAACAAGCTAGGTGAAGGTCGGCTTTCACACACACTTATCTCTCAGAACTGAGCATGTGGAGAGACGTTCGTTCATCTAGCACAAAGGGAATGGGTTGCAGGAGAAACTATTACTCTGGTTTCTCAGTCTGTTTCCTAGTGGCGGTTTGAAGTTCCTGCAGTTTTCACTGCAAAACCGAGTTGGAGATAGTACCTCCCCATATATATTTATGGAGTGCAGTTTGCAACTGAAAAGAAACTTTGTGTTCCCAACAATCTAGGTGAAGGACGGCTTTCACACACAATTAACTCTCAGAACTGAGCATGTGGAGAGACGTTCGTTCATCTAGCACATAGGAAATGGGTTGCAGGAGAAACTTTTACTCTGGTTTCTCAGTCTGTTTCCTAGTGTTTGTTTGAAGTTCCTGCATTTTTCACTGTAAAAACTAGTTGGAGCTAGTACCTCCCAATATATATGTATGGAGTGGAATTTGCAACTGAAAAGAAACTTTGTGTTCCCAACAAGCTAGGTGAAGGACGGCTTTCACACACACTTATCTCTCAGTACTGAGCATGTGGAGAGACGTTCGTTCATCTAGCACAAATGGAACGGGTTGCAGGAGAAACTTGTACTGTGGTTTCTCAGTCTGTTTCCTAGTGCCGGTTTGAAGTTCTTGTACTTTTCACTGTAAAACCGAGTTGGAGATTGTACCTCCCCATATATATGTATGGAGTGGAGTTTGCAACTGTAAAGAAACTTTGTGTTCCCAACAAGCTAGGTGAAGGACGGCTTTCACACACACTTATCTCTCAGAACTGAGCATGTTGAGAGACGTTCGTTCATCTAGCACAAAGGGAACGGGTTGCAGGGGAAACTTTACTGTGTTTTCTCAGTCTGTTTCCTAGTGGCGGTTTGAAGTTCCTGCAGTTTTCACTGCAAAACCGAGTTGGAGATAGTACCTCCCCATATATATTTATGGAGTGCAGTTTGCAACTTAAAAGAAACTTTGTGTTCCCAACAATCTAGGTGAAGGACGGCTTTCACACACAATTAATTCTCAGAACTGAGCATGTGGAGAGACGTTCGTTCATCAATCACATAGGAAACGGGTTGCAGGAGAAACTTTTACTCTGGTTTCTCAGTCTGTTTCCTAGTGCTGGTTTGAAGTTCCTGCATTTTTCACTGTAAAAACTAGTTGGAGCTAGTACCTCCCAATATATATGTATGGAGTGGAGTTTGCAACTGAAAATAAACTTTGTGTTCCCAACAAGCTAGGTGAAGGTCGGCTTTCACACACACTTATCTCTCAGAACTGAGCATGTTTAGAGACGTTCGTTCATCCAGCACAAAGGGAATGGGTTGCAGGAGAAACTATTACTCTGGTTTCTCAGTCTGTTTCCTAGTGGCGGTTTGTAGTTCCTGCAGTTTTCACTGCAAAACCGAGTTGGAGATAGTACCTCCCCATATATATTTATGGAGTGCAGTTTGCAACTGAAAAGAAACTTTGTGTTCCCAACAATCTAGGTGAAGGACGGCTTTCACACACAATTAACTCTCAGAACTGAGCATGTGGAGAGACGTTCGTTCATCTAGCACATAGGAAATGGGTTGCAGGAGAAACTTTTACTCTGGTTTCTCAGTCTGTTTGTAGTGCTGGTTTGAATTTCCTGCATTTTTCACTGTAAAAACTAGTTGGAGCTAGTACCTCCCAATATATATGTATGGAGTGGAGTTTGCAACTGAAAAGAAACTTTGTGTTCCCAACAAGCTAGGTGAAGGACGGCTTTCACACACACTTATCTCTCATTACTGAGCATGTGGAGAGACGTTCGTTCATCTAGCACAAATGGAACGGGTTGCAGGAGAAACTTGTACTGTGGTTTCTCAGTCTGTTTCCTAGTGCCGGTTTGAAGTTCTTGTAGTTTTCACTGTAAAACCGAGTTGGAGATTGTACCTCCCCATATATATGTATGGAGTGGAGTTTGCAACTGAAAAGAAACTTTGTGTTCCCAACAAGCTAGGTGAAGGACGGCTTTCACACACACTTATCTCTCAGAACTGAGCATGTTGAGAGACGTTCGTTCATGTAGCACAAAGGGAACGGGTTGCAGGAGAAACTTTACTGTGTTTTCTCAGTCTGTTTCCTAGTGGCGGTTTGAAGTTCCTGCAGTTTTATCTGCAAAACCGAGTTGGAGCTAGTACCACCCCATATATATTTATGGAGTGCAGTTTGCAACTGAAAAGAAACTTTGTGTTTTCAACAAGCTAGGTGAAGGACGGCTTTCACACACAATTATCTCTCAGAACTGAGCATGTGGAGAGACGTTCGTTCATCTAGCACATAGGAAACGGGTTGCACGAGAAACTTTTACTGTGGTTTCTCAGTCTGTTTCCTTGTGCCGGTTTGAAGTTCCTGCAGTTTTCACTGTAAAACCGAGTTGGAGCTAGTACCTCCCCATATATATGTATGGAGTGGAGTTTGCAACTGAAAAGAATCTTTGTGTTCCCAACAAGCTAGGTGAAGGACGGCTTTCACACACACTTATCTCTCAGAACTGAGCATGTGGAGAGACGTTCGTTCACCTAGCACAAAGGGAACGGTTTGCAGTAGAAACTTTACTGTGGTTTCTTAGTCTGTTTCCTAGTGCCGGATTGAAGTTCCTGCAGTTTTCACTGTAAACACGAGTTGGAACTAGTACCCCCCCATATATATTTATGGATTGGAGTTTGCAAATGAAAAGAAACTTTGTGTTCCCAACAAGCTAGGTGAAGGACGGCTTTCACACACACTTATCTCTCAGTACTGAGCATGTGGAGAGACGTTCGTTCATCTAGCACAAAGGGAATGGGTTGCAGGAGAAACTATTACTCTGGTTTCTCAGTCTGTTTCCTAGTGGCGGTTTGAATTTCCTGCAGTTTTCACTGCAAAACCGAGTTGGAGATAGTACCTCCCCATATATATTTATGGAGTGCAGTTTGCAACTGAAAAGAAACTTTGTGTTCCCAACAATCTAGGTGAAGGACGGCTTTCACACACAATTAACTCTCAGAACTGAGCATGTGGAGAGACGTTCGTTCATCTAGCACATAGGAAACGGGTTGCAGGAGAAACTTTTACTCTGGTTTCTCAGTCTGTTTCCTAGTGCTGGTTTGAAGTTCCTGCATTTTTCACCGTAAAAACTAGTTGGAGCTAGTACCTCCCAATATATATGTATGGAGTGGAGTTTGCAACTGAAAAGAAACTTTGTGTTCCCAACAACCTAGGTGAAGGACGGCTTTCACACACACTTATCTCTCAGTACTGAGCATGTGGAGAGACGTTCGTTCATCTAGCACAAATGGAACGGGTTGCAGGAGAAACTTGTACTGTGGTTTCTCAGTCTGTTTCCTAGTGCCGGTTTGAAGTTCTTGTAGTTTTCACTGTAAAACCGAGTTGGAGATTGTACCTCCCTATATAAATGTATGGAGTGGAGTTTGCAACTGAAAAGAAACTTTTTGTTCCCAACAAGCTAGGTGAATGACGGTTTTCACACACACTTATCTCTCAGAACTGAGCATGTGGAGAGACTTTCGTTCATCTAGCACAAAGGGAACGGGTTGCAGGAGAAACTTTACTGTGGTTTCTTAGTCTGTTTCCTAGTGCCGGTTTGAAGTTCCTGCAGTTTTCACTGTAAACACGAGTTGGATCTAGTACCCCCCCATATATATGTATGGAGTGGAGTTTGCAAATGAAAAGAAACTTTGTGTTCCCAAAAAGCTAGGTGAAGGACGGCTTTCACACACACTTATCTCTCAGAACTGAGCATGTGGAGAGACTTTCGTTCATCTAGCACAAAGATAACGGGTTGCAGGAGAAACTATTACTCTGGTTTCTCAGTCTGTTTCCTAGTGCCGGTTTGAAGTTCCTGCAGTTTTCACTGCAAAACCGAGTTGGAGCTAGTACCTCCCCCTATATATTTATGGAGTGCATTTTGCAACTGAAAAGAAACTTTGTGTTCCCAACAAGCTAGGTTAAGGTCGGCTTTCACACACACTTATCTCTCAGAACTGAGCATGTGGTGAGACGTTCTTTAATCTAGCACAAAGGGAACGGGTTGCATTAGAAATTTTTACTGTGGTTTCTCCGTCTGTTTACTAGTGCCGGTTTGAAGTTCCTGCAGTTTCACTGTAAAACCGAGTTGGAGCTAGTACCTCCCCATATATATTTATGGAGTGCAGTTTGCAACTGAAAAGAAACTTTGTGTTCCCAACAAGCTAGGTGAAGGACGGCTTTCACACACACTTATCTCTCATTACTGAGCATGTGGAGAGACGTTCGTTCATCTAGCACAAAGGGAACGGGTTGCAGGGGAAACTTTACTGTGTTTTCTCAGTCTGTTTCCTAGTGGCGGTTTGAAGTTCCTGCAGTTTTCACTGCAAAACCGAGTTGGAGATAGTACCTCCCCATATATATTTATGGAGTGCAGTTTGCAACTTAAAAGAAACTTTGTGTTCCCAACAATCTAGGTGAAGGACGGCTTTCACACACAATTAATTCTCAGAACTGAGCATGTGGAGAGACGTTCGTTCATCAATCACATAGGAAACGGGTTGCAGGAGAAACTTTTACTCTGGTTTCTCAGTCTGTTTCCTAGTGCTGGTTTGAAGTTCCTGCATTTTTCACTGTAAAAACTAGTTGGAGCTAGTACCTCCCAATATATATGTATGGAGTGGAGTTTGCAACTGAAAATAAACTTTGTGTTCCCAACAAGCTAGGTGAAGGTCGGCTTTCACACACACTTATCTCTCAGAACTGAGCATGTTTAGAGACGTTCGTTCATCCAGCACAAAGGGAATGGGTTGCAGGAGAAACTATTACTCTGGTTTCTCAGTCTGTTTCCTAGTGGCGGTTTGTAGTTCCTGCAGTTTTCACTGCAAAACCGAGTTGGAGATAGTACCTCCCCATATATATTTATGGAGTGCAGTTTGCAACTGAAAAGAAACTTTGTGTTCCCAACAATCTAGGTGAAGGACGGCTTTCACACACAATTAACTCTCAGAACTGAGCATGTGGAGAGACGTTCGTTCATCTAGCACATAGGAAATGGGTTGCAGGAGAAACTTTTACTCTGGTTTCTCAGTCTGTTTGTAGTGCTGGTTTGAATTTCCTGCATTTTTCACTGTAAAAACTAGTTGGAGCTAGTACCTCCCAATATATATGTATGGAGTGGAGTTTGCAACTGAAAAGAAACTTTGTGTTCCCAACAAGCTAGGTGAAGGACGGCTTTCACACACACTTATCTCTCATTACTGAGCATGTGGAGAGACGTTCGTTCATCTAGCACAAATGGAACGGGTTGCAGGAGAAACTTGTACTGTGGTTTCTCAGTCTGTTTCCTAGTGCCGGTTTGAAGTTCTTGTAGTTTTCACTGTAAAACCGAGTTGGAGATTGTACCTCCCCATATATATGTATGGAGTGGAGTTTGCAACTGAAAAGAAACTTTGTGTTTTCAACAAGCTAGGTGAAGGACGGCTTTCACACACAATTATCTCTCAGAACTGAGCATGTGGAGAGACGTTCGTTCATCTAGCACATAGGAAACGGGTTGCACGAGAAACTTTTACTGTGGTTTCTCAGTCTGTTTCCTTGTGCCGGTTTGAAGTTCCTGCAGTTTTCACTGTAAAACCGAGTTGGAGCTAGTACCTCCCCATATATATGTATGGAGTGGAGTTTGCAACTGAAAAGAATCTTTGTGTTCCCAACAAGCTAGGTGAAGGACGGCTTTCACACACACTTATCTCTCAGAACTGAGCATGTGGAGAGACGTTCGTTCACCTAGCACAAAGGGAACGGTTTGCAGTAGAAACTTTACTGTGGTTTCTTAGTCTGTTTCCTAGTGCCGGATTGAAGTTCCTGCAGTTTTCACTGTAAACACGAGTTGGAACTAGTACCCCCCCATATATATTTATGGATTGGAGTTTGCAAATGAAAAGAAACTTTGTGTTCCCAACAAGCTAGGTGAAGGACGGCTTTCACACACACTTATCTCTCAGTACTGAGCATGTGGAGAGACGTTCGTTCATCTAGCACAAAGGGAATGGGTTGCAGGAGAAACTATTACTCTGGTTTCTCAGTCTGTTTCCTAGTGGCGGTTTGAATTTCCTGCAGTTTTCACTGCAAAACCGAGTTGGAGATAGTACCTCCCCATATATATTTATGGAGTGCAGTTTGCAACTGAAAAGAAACTTTGTGTTCCCAACAATCTAGGTGAAGGACGGCTTTCACACACAATTAACTCTCAGAACTGAGCATGTGGAGAGACGTTCGTTCATCTAGCACATAGGAAACGGGTTGCAGGAGAAACTTTTACTCTGGTTTCTCAGTCTGTTTCCTAGTGCTGGTTTGAAGTTCCTGCATTTTTCACTGTAAAAACTAGTTGGAGCTAGTACCTCCCAATATATATGTATGGAGTGGAGTTTGCAACTGAAAAGAAACTTTGTGTTCCCAACAAGCTAGGTGAAGGACGGCTTTCACACACACTTATCTCTCAGTACTGAGCATGTGGAGAGACGTTCGTTCATCTAGCACAAATGGAACGGGTTGCAGGAGAAACTTGTACTGTGGTTTCTCAGTCTGTTTCCTAGTGCCGGTTTGAAGTTCTTGTAGTTTTCACTGTAAAACCGAGTTGGAGATTGTACCTCCCTATATATATGTATGGAGTGGAGTTTGCAACTGAAAAGAAACTTTTTGTTCCCAACAAGCTAGGTGAATGACGGTTTTCACACACACTTATCTCTCAGAACTGAGCATGTGGAGAGACTTTCGTTCATCTAGCACAAAGGGAACGGGTTGCAGGAGAAACTTTACTGTGGTTTCTTAGTCTGTTTCCTAGTGCCGGTTTGAAGTTCCTGCAGTTTTCACTGTAAACACGAGTTGGATCTAGTACCCCCCCATATATATGTATGGAGTGGAGTTTGCAAATGAAAAGAAACTTTGTGTTCCCAAAAAGCTAGGTGAAGGACGGCTTTCACACACACTTATCTCTCAGAACTGAGCATGTGGAGAGACTTTCGTTCATCTAGCACAAAGATAACGGGTTGCAGGAGAAACTATTACTCTGGTTTCTCAGTCTGTTTCCTAGTGCCGGTTTGAAGTTCCTGCAGTTTTCACTGCAAAACCGAGTTGGAGCTAGTACCTCCCCCTATATATTTATGGAGTGCATTTTGCAACTGAAAAGAAACTTTGTGTTCCCAACAAGCTAGGTTAAGGTCGGCTTTCACACACACTTATCTCTCAGAACTGAGCATGTGGTGAGACGTTCTTTAATCTAGCACAAAGGGAACGGGTTGCATTAGAAATTTTTACTGTGGTTTCTCCGTCTGTTTACTAGTGCCGGTTTGAAGTTCCTGCAGTTTCACTGTAAAACCGAGTTGGAGCTAGTACCTCCCCATATATATTTATGGAGTGCAGTTTGCAACTGAAAAGAAACTTTGTGTTCCCAACAAGCTAGGTGAAGGACGGCTTTCACACACACTTATCTCTCATTACTGAGCATGTGGAGAGACGTTCGTTCATCTAGCACATAGGAAACGGGTTGCAGGAGAAACTTTTACTCTGTTATCTCAGTCTGTTTCCTAGTGCCGGTTTGAAGTTCCTGCAGTTTTCACTGTAAAACCGAGTTGGAGCTAGTACCTCCCCATATATATGTATGGAGTGGAGTTTGCAACTGAAAAGAAACTTTGTGTTCCCAACAAGCTAGGTGAAGGACGGCTTTCACACACACTTATCTCTCAGAACTGAGCATGTTGAGAGACGTTCGTTCATCTAGCACAAAGGGAACGGGTTGCAGGAGAAACTTTACTGTGTTTTCACAGTCTGTTTCCTAGTGGCGGTTTGAAGTTCCTTCAGTTTTATCTGCAAAACCGAGTTGGAGCTAGTACCACCCCATATATATTTATGGAGTGCAGTTTGCAACTGAAAAGATAATTTGTGTTCCCAACAAGCTAGGTGAAGGACGGCTTTCACACACACTTATCTCTCAGAACTGAGCATGTGGAGAGACGTTCGTTCATCTAGCACATAGGAAACGGGTTGCAGCAGAAACTTTTACTGTGGTTTCTCAGTCTGTTTCCTTGTGCCGGTTTGAAGTTCCTGCAGTTTTCACTGTAAAACCGAGTTGGAGCTAGTACCTCCCCATATATATGTATGGAGTGGAGTTTGCAACTGAAAAGAAACTTTGTGTTCCCAACAAGCTAGGTGAAGGACGGCTTTCACACACACTTATCCCTCAGAACTGAGCATGTGGAGAGACGTTCGTTCACCTAGCACAATGGGAACGGTTTGCAGTAGAAACTTTACTGTAGTTTCTTAGTCTGTTTCCTAGTGCCGGTTTGAAGTTCCTGCAGTTTTCACTGTAAACACGAGTTGGAACTAGTACCCCCCCATATATATGTATGGATTGGAGTTTGCAAATGAAAAGAAACTTTGTGTTCCCAACAAGCTAGGTGAAGGACGGCTTTCACACACACTTATCTCTCAGAACTGAGCATGTGGAGAGACGTTCTTTCATCTAGCACAAAGGGAATGGGTTGCAGGAGAAACTATTACTCTGGTTTCTCAGTCTGTTTCCTAGTGGCGGTTTGAAGTTCCTGCAGTTTTCACTGCAAAACCGAGTTGGAGATAGTACCTCCCCATATATATTTATGGAGTGCAGTTTGCAACTGAAAAGAAACTTTGTGTTCCCAACAATCTAGGTGAAGGACGGCTTTCACACACAATTAACTCTCAGAACTGAGCATGTGGAGAGACGTTCGTTCATCTAGCACATAAGAAACGGGTTGCAGGAGAAACTTTTACTCTGGTTTCTCAGTCTGTTTCCTAGTGCTGGTTTGAAGTTCCTGCATTTTTCACTGTAAAAACTAGTTGGAGCTAGTACCTCCCAATATATATGTATGGAGTGGAGTTTGCAACTGAAAAGAAACTTTGTGTTCCCAACAAGCTAGGTGAAGGACGGCTTTCACACACACTTATCTCTCAGTACTGAGCATGTGGAGAGACGTTCGTTCATCTAGCACAAATGGAACGGGTTGCAGGAGAAACTTGTACTGTGGTTTCTCAGTCTGTTTCCTAGTGCCGGTTTGAAGTTCTTGTAGTTTTCACTGTAAAATCGAGTTGGAGATTGTACCTCCCCATATATATGTATGGAGTGGAGTTTGCAACTGAAAAGAAACTTTGTGTTCCCAACAAGCTAGGTGAATGACGGTTTTCACACACACTTATCTCTCAGAACTGAGCATGTGGAGAGACGTTCGTTCATCTAGCACAAAGGGAACGGGTTGCAGGAGAAACTTTACTGTGGTTTCTTAGTCTGTTTCCTAGTGCCGGTTTGAAGTTATTGCAGTTTTCACTGTAAACACGAGTTGGACCTAGTACCCCCCATATATATGTATGGAGTGGAGTTTGCAAATGAAAAGAAACTTTGTGTTCCCAACAAGCTAGGTGAAGGACGGCTTTCACACACACTTATCTCTCAGAACTGAGCATGTGGAGAGACGTTCGTTCATCTAGCACAAAGGTAACGGGTTGCAGGAGAAACTATTACTCTGATTTCTCAGTCTGTTTCCTAGTGCCGGTTTGAAGTTCCTGCAGTTTTCACTGCAAAACCGTGTTGGAGCTAGTACCTCCCCCTATATATTTATGGAGTGCATTTTGCAACTGAAAAGAAACTTTGTGTTCCCAACAAGCTAGGTTAAGGTCGGCTTTCACACACACTTATCTCTCAGAACTGAGCATGTGGTGAGACGTTCTTTCATCTAGCACAAAGGGAACGGGTTGCATTAGAAATTTTTACTGTGGTTTCTCCGTCTGTTTACTAGTGCCGGTTTGAAGTACCTGCAGTTTTCACTGTAAAACCGAGTTGGAGCTAGTATCTCCCCATATATATTTATGGAGTGCAGTTTGCAACTGAAAAGAAACTTTGTGTTCCCAACAAGCTAGGTGAAGGACGGCTTTCACACACACTTATCTTTCAGAAATGAGCATGTGGAGAGACGTTCGTTCATCTAGCACAAGCGGAACGGGTTGCAGGGGAAACATTTACTCTGGTTTCTCAGTCTGTTTCCTAGTGCCGGTTTGAAGTTCCTGCAGTTTTCACTGTAAAACCGAGTTGGAGCTAGTACCTCCCCATATATATGTATGGAGTGGAGTTTGCAACTGAAAAGAAACTTTGTGTTCCCAACAAGCTAGGTGAAGGACGGCTTTCACACACACTTATCTCTCAGAACTGAGCATGTGGAGAGACGTTCGTTCATCTAGCACAAGGGGAACGGGTTGCAGGAGAAACTTTTACTCTGGTTTCTCAGTCTGTTTCCTAGTGCCGGTTTGAAGTTCCTGCAGTTTTCACTGTAAAACCGAGTTGGAGCTAGTACCTCCCCATATATATGTATGGAGTGGAGTTTGCAACTGAAAAGAAACTTTGTGTTCCCAACAAGCTAGGTGAAGGACGGCTTTCACACACACTTATCTCTCAGAACTGAGCATGTGGAGAGACGTTCGTTCATCTAGCACAAAGGGAACGGGTTGCAGGAGAAACTTTACTGTGTTTTCTCAGTCTGTTTCCTAGTGGCGGTTTGAAGTTCCTGCAGTTTTATCTGCAAAACCGAGTTGGAGCTAGTACCACCCCATATATATTTATGGAGTGCAGTTTGCAACTGAAAAGAAACTTTGTGTTCCCAACAAGCTAGGTGAAGGACGGCTTTCACACACAATTATCTCTCAGAACTGAGCATGTGGAGAGACGTTCGTTCATCTAGCACATAGGAAACGTGTTGCAGGAGAAACTTTTACTGTGGTTTCTCAGTCTGTTTCCTTGTGCCGGTTTGAAGTTCCTGAAGTTTTCACTGTAAAACCGAGTTGGAGCTAGTACCTCCCCATATATATGTATGGAGTGGAGTTTGCAACTGAAAAGAAACTTTGTGTTCCCAACAAGCTAGGTGAAGGACGGCTTTCACACACACTTATCTCTCAGAACTGAGCATGTGGAGAGACGTTCGTTCACCTAGCACAAAGGGAACGGTTTGCAGTAGAAACTTTACTGTGGTTTCTTAGTTTGTTTCCTAGTGCCGGTTTGAAGTTCCTGCAGTTTTCACTGTAAACACGATTTGGAACTAGTACCCCCCCATATATATGTATGGATTGGAGTTTGCAAATGAAAAGAAACTTTGTGTTCCCAACAAGCTAGGTGAAGGACGGCTTTCACACACACTTTTCTCTCAGAACTGAGCATGTGGAGAGACGTTCGTTCATCTAGCACAAAGGGAACGGGTTGCAGGAGAAACTTTCCCTCTGGTTTCTCAGTCTGTTTCCTAGTGGCGGTTTTATGTTCCTTTAGTTTTCACTGCAAAACCGAGTTGGAGCTTGTACCTCCCCATATATATTTAAGGAGTGCAGTTTGCAACTGAAAAGAAACTTTGTGTTCCCAACAAGCTAGGTGAAGGTCGGCTTTCACACACACTTATCTCTCAGAACTGAGCATGTGGAGAGACGTTCGTTCATCTAGCAAAGGGAACGGGTTGCAGGAGAAACTATTACTCTGGTTTCTCAGTCTGTTTCCTAGTGGCGGTTTGAAGTTCCTGCAGTTTTCACTGCAAAACCGAGTTGGAGATATTACCTCCCCATATATATTTATGGAGTGCAGTTTGCAACTGAAAAGAAACTTTGTGTTCCCAACAATCTAGGTGAAGGATGTCTTTCACACACAATTAACTCTCACAACTGAGCATGTGGAGAGACATTCGTTCATCTAGCACATAGGAAACGGGTTGCAGGAGAAACTTGTCCTGTGGTTTCTCAGTCTGTTTCCTAGTGCCGGTTTGAAGTTCTTGTAGTTTTCACTGTAAAACCGAGTTGGAGATTCTACCTCCCCATATATATGTATGGAGTGGAGTTTGCAACTGAAAAGAAACTTTGTGTTCCCAACAAGCTAGGTGAAGGACGGCTTTCACACACACTTATCTCTCAGAACTGAGCATGTGGAGAGACGTTCGTTCATCTAGCACAAGGGGAACGGGTTGCAGGAGAAACTTTTACTCTGGTTTCTCAGTCTGTTTCCTAGTGCCGGTTTGAAGTTCCTGCAGTTTTCACTGTAAAACCGAGTTGGAGCTAGTACCTCCCCATATATATGTATGGAGTGGAGTTTGCAACTGAAAAGAAACTTTGTGTTCCCAACAAGCTAGGTGAAGGACGGCTTTCACACACACTTATCTCTCAGAACTGAGCATGTGGAGAGACGTTCGTTCATCTAGCACAAAGGGAACGGGTTGCAGGAGAAACTTTACTGTGTTTTCTCAGTCTGTTTCCTAGTGGCGGTTTGAAGTTCCTGCAGTTTTATCTGCAAAACCGAGTTGGAGCTAGTACCACCCCATATATATTTATGGAGTGCAGTTTGCAACTGAAAAGAAACTTTGTGTTCCCAACAAGCTAGGTGAAGGACGGCTTTCACACACACTTATCTCTCAGAACTGAGCATGTGGAGAGACGTTCGTTCATCTAGCACATAGGAAACGTGTTGCAGGAGAAACTTTTACTGTGGTTTCTCAGTCTGTTTCCTTGTGCCTGTTTGAAGTTCCTGCAGTTTTCACTGTAAAACCGAGTTGGAGCTAGTACCTCCCCATATATATGTATGGAGTGGAGTTTGCAACTAAAAAGAAACTTTGTGTTCCCAACAAGCTAGGTGAAGGACGGCTTTCACACACACTTATCTCTCAGAACTTAGCATGTGGAGAGACGTTCGTTCACCTAGCACAAAGGGAACGGTTTGCAGTAGAAACTTTACTGTGGTTTCTTAGTTTGTTTCCTAGTGCCGGTTTGAAGTTCCTGCAGTTTTCACTGTAAACACGAGTTGGAACTAGTACCCCCCCATATATATGTATGGATTGGAGTTTGCAAATGAAAAGAAACTTTGTGTTCCCAACAAGCTAGGTGAAGGACGGCTTTCACACACACTTTTCTCTCAGAACTGAGCATGTGGAGAGACGTTCGTTCATCTAGCACAAAGGGAACGGGTTGCAGGAGAAACTTTCCCTCTGGTTTCTCAGTCTGTTTCCTAGTGGCGGTTTTATGTTCCTTTAGTTTTCACTGCAAAACCGAGTTGGAGCTTGTACCTCCCCATATATATTTATGGAGTGCAGTTTGCAACTGAAAAGAAACTTTGTGTTCCCAACAAGCTAGGTGAAGGTCGGCTTTCACACACACTTATCTCTCAGAACTGAGCATGTGGAGAGACGTTCTTTCATCTAGCACAAAGGGAATGGGTTGCAGGAGAAACTATTACTCTGGTTTCTCAGTCTGTTTCCTAGTGGCGGTTTGAAGTTCCTGCAGTTTTCACTGCAAAACCGAGTTGGAGATATTACCTCCCCATATATATTTATGGAGTGCAGTTTGCAACTGAAAAGAAACTTTGTGTTCCCAACAATCTAGGTGAAGGACGTCTTTCACACACAATTAACTCTCACAACTGAGCATGTGGAGAGACATTCGTTCATCTAGCACATAGGAAACGGGTTGCAGGAGAAACTGTTACTCTGGTTTCTCAGTCTGTTTCCTAGTGTTGGTTTGAAGTTCCTGCATTTTTCACTGTAAAACTAGTTGGAGCTAGTACCTCCCAATATATATGTATGGAGTGGAGTCTGCATCTGAAAAGAAACTTTGTGTTCCCAACAAGCTAGGTGAAGGACTGCTTTCACACACACTTATCTCTCAGTACTGAGCATGTGGAGAGACGTTCGTTCATCTAGCACAAATGGTACGGGTTGCAGGAGAAACTTGTCCTGTGGTTTCTCAGTCTCTTTCCTAGTGCCGGTTTGAAGTTCTTGTAGTTTTCACTGTAAAACCGAGATGGAGATTGTACCTCCCCATATATATGTATGGAGTGGAGTTTGCAAATGAAAAGAAACTTTGTGTTCCCAACAAGCTTGGTGAATGACGGTTTTCACACACACTTATCTCGCAGAACTGAGCATGTGGAGAGACGTTCGTTCATCTAGCACAAAGGGAACGGGTTGCAGGAGAAACTTTACTGTGGTTTCTTAGTCTGTTTCCTAGTGCCGGTTTGATGTTCCTGCAGTTTTCACTGTAAACACGAGTTGGAGCTAGTACCCCCCCATATATATGTATGGAGTGGAGTTTGCAAATGAAAAGAAACTTTGTGTTCCCAACAAGCTAGGTGAAGGACGGCTTTCACACACACTTATCTCTCAGAACTGAGCATGTGGAGAGACGTTCGTTCATCTAGCACAAAGTTAACGGGTTGCAGGAGAAACTATTACTCTGGTTTCTCTGTCTGTTTCCTAGTGCCGGTTTGAAGTTCCTGCAGTTTTCACTGTAAAACCGAGTTGGAGCTTGTACCTCCCCATATATATGTATGGAGTGGAGTTTGCAACTGAAAAGAAACTTTGTGTTCCCAACAAGCTAGGTGAAGGACGGCTTTCACACACACTTATCTCTCAGAACTGAGCATGTGGAGAGACGTTCGTTCATCTAGCACAAAGGGAAAGGGTTGCAGAAGAAACTTTTACTCTGGTTTCTCAGTCTGTTTCCTAGTGCCGGTTTGAAGTTCCTGCAGTTTTCACTGTAAAACCGAGTTGGAGCTAGTACCTCCCTATATATATGTATGGAGTGGAGTTTGCAACTTAAAAGAAATTTGTGTTCCCAACAAGCTAGGTGAAGGACTGCTTTCACAAACAATTATCTCTCAGAACTTAGCATGTGGAGAGACGTTCGTTCATCTAGCACAAAGGGAACGGTTTGCAGGAGAAACTATACTGTGGTTTCTCAGTCTGTTTCCTAGTGCCGGTTTGAAGTTCCTGCTGTTTTCACTGTAAAATCGAGTTGGAGCTAGTACCTCCCCATATATATGTATGGAGTGGAGTTTGCAACTGAAAAGAAACTTTGTGTTCCCAACAAGCTAGGTGAAGGACGGCTTTCACACACACATATCTCTCAGAACTGAGCATGTGGTGAGACGTTCTGTCATCTAGCAAAAATGGAACGGGTTGCATTAGAAACTTTTACTGTGGTTTCTCGGTCTGTTTCCTATTGCCGGTTTGAAGTTCCTGCAGTATTCACTGTAAAACCGAGTTGGTGCTAGTACCTCCCCATATATATGTATGGAGTGGAGTTTGCAACTGAAAAGAAACTTTGTGTTCCCAACAAGCTAGGTGAATGACGGTTTTCACACACACTTATCTCTCAGAACTGAGCATGTGGAGAGACGTTCGTTCATCTAGCACAAAGGGAACGGGTTGCAGGAGAAACTTTACTGTGGTTTCTTAGTCTGTTTCCTAGTGCCGGTTTGAAGTTCCTGCAGTTTTCACTGTAAACACGAGTTGGAGCTAGTACCCCCCCATATATATGTATGGAGTGGAGTTTGCAAATGAAAAGAAACTTTGTGTTCCCAACAAGCTAGGTGAAGGACGGCTTTCACACACACTTATCTCTCAGAACTGAGCATGTGGAGAGACGTTCGTTCATCTAGCACAAAGGGAAAGGGTTGCAGAAGAAACTTTTACTCTGGTTTCTCAGTCTGTTTCCTAGTGCCGGTTTGAAGTTCCTGCAGTTTTCACTGTAAAACCGAGTTGGAGCTAGTACCTCCCTATATATATGTATGGAGTGGAGTTTGCAACTGAAAAGAAATTTGTGTTCCCAACAAGCTAGGTAAAGGACTGCTTTCACACACACTTATATCTCAGAACTGAGCATGTGGAGAGACGTTCGTTCATCTAGCACAAAGGGAAAGGGTTGCAGAAGAAACTTTTACTCTGGTTTCTCAGTCTGTTTCCTAGTGCCGGTTAGAAGTTCCTGCAGTTTTTACTGTAAAACCGAGTTGGAGCTAGTACCTCCCTATATATATGTATGGAGCGGAGTTTGCAACTGAAAAGAAATTTGTGTTCCCAACAAGCTAGGTGAAGGACGGCTTTCACACACACTTATCTCTCAGAACTGAGCATGTGGAGAGACGTTCGTTCATCTAGCACATAGGAAACGGGTTGCAGGAGAAACTTTTACTCTGGTTTCTCAGTCTGTTTCCTAGTGCTGGTTTGAAGTTCCTGCATTTTTCACTGTAAAACCGAGTTGGAGCTAGTACCTCCCCATATATATGTATGGAGTGGAGTTTGCAACTGAAAAGATACTTTGTGTTCCCAACAAGCTAGGTGAAGGACGGCTTTCACACACACATATCTCTCAGAACTGAGCATGTGGTGAGACGTTCTGTCATCTAGCAAAAAGGGAACGGGTTGCATTAGAAACTTTTACTGTGGTTTCTCGGTCTGTTTCCTAGTGCCGTTTTGAAGTTCTTGCAGTTTTCACTGTAAAACCGAGTTGGAGCTAGTACCTCCCCATATATATGTATGGAGTGGAGTTTGCAACTGAAAAGAAACTTTGTGTTCCCAACAAGCTAGGTGAAGGACGGCTTTCACACACACTTATCTCTCAGAACTGAGCATGTGGAGAGACGTTCGTTCATCTAGCACATAGGAAACGGGTTGCAGGAGAAACTTTTACTCTGGTTTCTCAGTCTGTTTCCTAGTGCTGGTTTGAAGTTCCTGCATTTTTCACTGTAAAACCGAGTTGGAGCTAGTACCTCCCCATATATATGTATGGAGTGGAGTTTGCAACTGAAAAGATACTTTGTGTTCCCAACAAGCTAGGTGAAGAACGGCTTTCACACACACTTATCTCTCAGAACTGAGCATATGGAGAGACGTTCGTTCATCTAGCACAAAGGGAACGGGTTGCAGGAGAAACTTTTACTGTGGTTTCTCAGTCTGTTTCCTAGTGCCGGTATGAAGTTCCTGCAGTTTTCACTGTAAAACCGAGTTGGAGCTAGTACCTCCCCATATATATGTATGGAGTGGAGTTTGCAACTGAAAAGAAACTTTGTGTTCCCAACAAGCTAGTTGAAGGACGGCTTTCACACACACTTATCTCTCAGAACTGAGCATGTGGAGAGACGTTCGTTCATCTAGCACAAAAGGAACGGGTTGCAGGAGAAACAATACTATGGATTCTCAGTCTGTTTCCTAGTGCCGTTTTGAAGTTCCTGCAGTTTTCACTGTAAAATCGAGTTGGAGCTAGAACCTCCCCATATGTATGTATGGAGTGGAATTTGCAACTGAAAAGAAACTTTGTGTTCCCAACAAGATAGGTGAAGGACGGCTTTCACACACACTTATCTCTCAGAACTTAGCATGTGGTGAGACGTTCTTTCATCTAGCACAAAGGGAGCGGGTTGCATTAGAAACTTTTACTGTGGTTTCTCGGTCTGTTTCCTATTGCCTGTTTGAAGTTCCTGCAGTTTTCACTGTAAAACCGAGTTGGTGCTAGTACCTCCCCATATATATGTATGGAGTGGAGTTTGCAACTGAAAAGAAACTTTGTGTTCCCAACAAGATAGGTGAAGGACGGCTTTCACACACACTTATCTCTCAGAACAGAGCATGTGGAGAGACGTTCGTTCATCTAGCACAAAGGGAACTGGTTGCAGGAGAAACTTTACTGTGGTTTCTCAGTCTGTTTCCTAGTGCCGGTTTGAAATTCCTGCAGTTTTCACTGTAAAACAGATTTGGAGCTAGTACCTCCCCATATATATGTATGGAGTGGTGTTTGCAACTGAAAAGAAACTTTGTGTTCCCAACAAGCTAGGTGAAGGACTGCTTTCACAAACAATTATCTCTCAGAACTGAGCATGTGGAGAGACGTTCGTTCATCTAGCACAAAGGGAACGGGTTGCAGGAGAAACTATACTATGGTTTCTCAGTCTGTTTCCTAGTGCCGGTTTGAATTTCCTGCAGTTTTCACTGTAAAACAGAGTTGGAGCTAGTACATCCCCATATATATGTATGGAGTGGAGTTTGCAACTGAAAAGAAACTTTGTGTTCCCAACAAGCTAGGTGAAGGACTGCTTTCACAAACAATTATCTCTCAGAACAGAGCATGTGGTGAGACGTTCGTTCATCTAAAACAAAGGGAACTGGTTGCAGGAGAAACTTTACTGTGGTTTCTCAGTCTGTTTCCTAGTGCCGGTTTGAAGTTCCTGCAGTTTTCACTGTAAAAGAGAATTGGAGCTAGTACCTCCCCATATATATGTATGGAGTGGTGTTTGCAACTGAAAAGAAACTTTGTGTTCCCAACAAGCTAGGTGAAGGACGGCTTTCACACACACTTATCTCTCAGAACTGAGCATGTGGAGAGACGTTCGTTCATCTAGCACAAAGGTAACGGGTTGCAGGAGAAACTATTACTCTGGTTTCTCTGTCTGTTTCCTAGTGCCGGTTTGAAGTTCCTGCAGTTTTCACTGTAAAACCGAGTTGGAGCTTGTACCTCCCCATATATATGTATGGAGTGGAGTTTGCAACTGAAAAGAAACTTTGTGTTCCCAACAAGCTAGGTGAAGGACGGCTTTCACACACACTTATCTCTCAGAACTGAGCATGTGGAGAGACGTTCGTTCATCTAGCACAAAGGGAAAGGGTTGCAGGAGAAACTTTTACTCTGGTTTCTCAGCCTGTTTCCTAGTGCCGGTTTGAAGTTCCTGCAGTTTTCACTGTAAAACCGAGTTGGAGCTAGTACCTCCCTATATATATGTATGGAGTGGAGTTTGCAACTGAAAAGAAATTTGTGTTCCCAACAAGCTAGGTGAAGGACTGCTTTCACAAACAATTATCTCTCAGAACTTAGCATGTGGAGAGACTTTCGTTCATCTAGCACAAAGGGAACGGGTTGCAGGAGAAACTATACTGTGGTTTCTCAGTCTGTTTCCTAGTGCCGGTTTGAAGTTCCTGCTGTTTTCACTGTAAAATCGAGTTGGAGCTAGTACCTCCCCATATATATGTATGGAGTGGAGTTTGCAACTGAAAAGAAACTTTGTGTTCCCAACAAGCTAGGTGAAGGACGGCTTTCACACACACATATCTCTCAGAACTGAGCATGTGGTGAGACGTTCTGTCATCTAGCAAAAAGGGAACGGGTTGCATTAGAAACTTTTACTGTGGTTTCTCGGTCTGTTTCCTATTGCCGGTTTGAAGTTCCTGCAGTTTTCACTGTAAAACCGAGTTGGTGCTAGTACCTCCCCATATATATGTATGGAGTGGAGTTTGCAACTGAAAAGAAACTTTGTGTTCCCAACAAGCTAGGTGAAGGACGGCTTTCACACACACTTATCTCTCAGAACTGAGCATGTGGTGAGACGTTCTTTCATCTAGCACAAAGGGAACGGGTTGCATTAGAAACTTTTACTGTGGTTTCTCAGTCTGTTTCCTAGTGCCGTTTTGAAGTTCTTGCAGTTTTCACTGTAAAACCGAGTTGGAGCTAGTACCTCCCCATATATATGTATGGAGTGGAGTTTGCAACTGAAAAGAAACTTTGTGTTCCCAACAAGCTAGGTGAAGGACGGCTTTCACACACACTTATCTCTCAGAACTGAGCATGTGGAGAGACGTTCGTTCATCTAGCACATAGGAAACGGGTTGCAGGAGAAACTTTTACTCTGGTTTCTCAGTCTGTTTCCTAGTGCTGGTTTGAAGTTCCTGCATTTTTCACTGTAAAACCGAGTTGGAGCTAGTACCTCCCCATATATATGTATGGAGTGGAGTTTGCAACTGAAAAGATACTTTGTGTTCCCAACAAGCTAGGTGAAGTACGGCTTTCACACACACTTATCTCTCAGAACTGAGCATATGGAGAGACGTTCGTTCATCTAGCACAAAGGGAACGGGTTGCAGGAGAAACTTTTACTGTGGTTTCTCAGTCTGTTTCCTAGTGCCGGTATGAAGTTCCTGCAGTTTTCACTGTAAAACCGAGTTGGAGCTAGTACCTCCCCATATATATGTATGGAGGGGAGTTTGCAACTGAAAAGAAACTTTGTGTTCCCAACAAGCTAGGTGAAGGACGGCTTTCACACACACTTATCTCTCAGAACTGAGCATGTGGAGGGACGTTCGTTCATCTAGCACATAGGAAACGGGTTGCAGGAGAAACTTTTACTCTGGTTTCTCAGTCTGTTTCCTAGTGCTGGTTTGAATTTCCTGCATTTTTCACTGTAAAAACTAGTTGGAGCTAGTACCTCCCAATATATATGTATGGAGTGGAGTTTGCAACTGAAAAGAAACTTTGTGTTCCCAACAAGCTAGGTGAAGGACGGCTTTCACACACACTTATCTCTGTTCTGAGCATGTGGAGAGACGTTCGTTCATCTAGCACAAATGGAACTGGTTGCAGGAGAAACTTGTACTGTGGTTTCTCAGTCTGTTTCCTAGTGCCGGTTTGAAGTTCTTGTAGTTTTCACTGTAAAACCGAGTTGGAGATTGTACCTCCCCATATATATGTATGGAGTGGAGTTTGCAACTGAAAAGAAACTTTGTGTTCCCAACAAGCTAGGTGAATGACGGTTTTCACACACACTTATCTCTCAGAACTGAGCATGTGGAGAGACGTTCGTTCATCTAGCACAAAGGGAACGGGTTGCAGGAGAAACTTTATTGTGGTTTCTTAGTCTGTTTCCTAGTGCCGGTTTGAAGTTCCTGCAGTTTTCACTGTAAACACGAGTTGGAGCTAGTACCCCCCCATATATATGTATGGATTGGAGTTTGCAAATGAAAAGAAACTTTGTGTTCCCAACAAGCTAGGTGAAGGACGGCTTTCACACACACTTATCTCTCAGAACTGAGCATGTGGAGAGACGTTCGTTCATCTAGCACAAAGGTAACGGGTTGCAGGAGAAACTATTACTCTGGTTTCTCTGCCTGTTTCCTAGTGCCGATTTGAAGTTCCTGCAGTTTTCACTGTAAAACCGAGTTGGAGCTTGTACCTCCCCATATATATGTATGGAGTGGAGTTTGCAACTGAAAAGAAACTTTGTGTTCCCAACAAGCTAGGTGAAGGACGGCTTTCACACACACTTATCTCTCAGAACTGAGCATGTGGAGAGACGTTCGTTCATCTAGCACAAAGGGAAAGGGTTGCAGGAGAAACTTTTACTCTGGTTTCTCAGCCTGTTTCCTAGTGCCGGTTTGAAGTTCCTGCAGTTTTCACTGTAAAACCGAGTTGGAGCTAGTACGTCCCTATATATATGTATGGAGTGGAGTTTGCAACTGAAAAGAAATTTGTGTTCCCAACAAGCTAGGTTAAGGACTGCTTTCACAAACAATTATCTCTCAGAACTTAGCATGTGGAGAGGCGTTCGTTCATCTAGCACAAAGGGAACGGGTTGCAGGAGAAACTATACTGTGGTTTCTCAGTCTGTTTCCTAGTGCCGGTTTGAAGTTCCTGCTGTTTTCACTGTAAAATCGAGTTGGAGCTAGTACCTCCCCATATATATGTATGGAGTGGAGTTTGCAACTGAAAAGAAACTTTGTGTTCCCAACAAGCTAGGTGAAGGACGGCTTTCACACACACATATCTCTCAGAAGTGAGCATGTGGTGAGACGTTCTGTCATCTAGCAAAAAGGGAACGGGTTGCATTAGAAACTTTACTGTGGTTTCTCGGTCTGTTTCCTATTGCCGGTTTGAAGTTCCTGCAGTTTTCACTGTAAAACCGAGTTGGTGCTAGTACCTCCCCATATATATGTATGGAGTGGAGTTTGCAACTGAAAAGAAACTTTGTGTTCCCAACAAGCTAGGTGAAGGACGGCTTTCACACACACTTATCTCTCAGAACTGAGCATGTGGTGAGACGTTCTTTCATCTAGCACAAAGGGAACGGGTTGCATTAGAAACTTTTACTGTGGTTTCTCGGTCTGTTTCCTAGTGCCGTTTTGAAGTTCTTGCAGTTTTCACTGTAAAACCGAGTTGGAGCTAGTACCTCCCCATATATATGTATGGAGTGGAGTTTGCAACTGAAAAGAAACTGTGTTCCCAACAAGCTAGGTTAAATACGGCTTTCACACACACTTATCTCTCTGAACTGAGCATGTGGAGAGACGTTCGTTCATCTAGCACATAGGAAACGGGTTGCAGGAGAAACTTTTACTCTGGTTTCTCAGTCTGTTTCCTAGTGCTGGTTTGAAGTTCCTGCATTTTTCACTGTAAAACCGAGTTGGAGCTAGTACCTCCCCATATATATGTATGGAGTGAAGTTTGCAACTGAAAAGATACTTTGTGTTCCCAACAAGCTAGGTGAAGTTCGGCTTTCACACACACTTATCTCTCAGAACTGAGCATATGGAGAGACGTTCGTTCATCTAGCACAAAGGGAACGGGTTGCAGGAGAAACTTTTACTGTGGTTTCTCAGTCTGTTTCCTAGTGCCGGTATGAAGTTCCTGCAGTTTTCACTGTAAAACCGAGTTGGAGCTAGTACCTCCCCATATATATGTATGGAGTGGAGTTTGCAACTGAAAAGAAACTTTGTGTTCCCAACAAGCTAGTTGAAGGACGGCTTTCACACACACTTATCTCTCAGAACTGAGCATGTGGAGAGACGTTCGTTCATCTAGCACAAAGGGAACGGGTTGCAGGAGAAAATTTTACTCTGGTTTCTCAGTCTGTTTCCTAGTGCCTGTTTGAAGTTCCTGAAGTTTTCACTGTAAAACCGAGTTGGAGCTAGTACCTCCCCATATATATTTATGGAGTAGAGTTTGCAACTGAAAAGAAACTTTGTGTTCCCAACAAGCTAGGTGAAGGACTGCTTTCACAAACAATTATCTCTCAGAACTGAGCATGTGGAGGGACGTTCGTTCATCTAGCACATAGGAAACGGGTTGCATGAGAAACTTTTACTCTGGTTTCTCAGTCTGTTTCCTACTGCTGGTTTCAAGTTCCTGCATTTTTCACTGTAAAACCGAGTTGGAACATGTACCTCCCCATATATATGTATGGAGTGGAGTTTGCAACTGAAAAGATACTTTGTGTTCCCAACAAGCTAGGTGAAGAACGGCTTTCACACACACTTATCTCTCAGAACTGAGCATATGGAGAGACGTTCGTTCATCTAGCACAAAGGGAACGGTTTGCAGGAGAAAATTTTACTGTGGTTTCTCAGTCTGTTTCCTAGTGCCGGTATGAAGTTCCTGCAGTTTTCACTGTAAAACCGAGTTGGAGCTAGTACCTCCACATATATATATATGGAGTGGAGTTTGCAACTGAAAAGAAACTTTGTGTTCCCAACAAGCTAGTTGAAGGACGGCTTTCACACACACTTATCTCTCAGAACTGAGCATGTGGAGAGACGTTCGTTCATCTAGCACAAAGGGAACGGTTTGCAGGAGAAAATTTTTCTCTGGTTTCTCAGTCTGTTTCCTAGTGCCGGTTTGAAGTTCCTGCAGTTTTCACGGTAAAACCGAGTTGGAGCTAGTACCTCCCCATATATATGTATGGAGTGGAGTTTGCAACTGAAAAGAAACTTTGTGTTCCCAACAAGCTAGGTGAAGGACGGCTTTCACACACACTTATCTCTCAGAACTGAGCATGTGGAGGGACGTTCGTTCATCTAGCACATAGGAAACGGGTTGCAGGAGAAACTTTTACTCTGGTTTCTCAGTCTGTTTCCTAGTGCTGGTTTGAAGTTCCTGCATTTTTCACTGTAAAACCGAGTTGGAGCTAGTACCTCCCCATATATATGTATGGAATGGAGTTTGCAACTGAAAAGATACTTTGTGTTCCCAACAAGCTAGATGAAGGACGGCTTTCACACACAATTATCTCTCAGAACTGAGCATATGGAGAGACGTTCGTTCATCTAGCAGAAAGGGAACGGTTTACAGGAGAAAATTTTACTGTGGTTTCTCAGTCTGTTTCCTAGTGCCGGTATGAAGTTCCTGCAGTTTTCACTGTAAAACCGAGTTGGAGCTAGTACCTCCCCATATATATGTATGGAGTGGAGTTTGCAACTGAAAAGAAACTTTGTGTTCAATACAAGCTAATTGAAGAACGGCTTTCACACACACTTATCTCTCAGAACTGAGCATGTGGAGAGACGTTCGTTCATCTAGCACAAAGGGAACGGGTTGCAGGGGAAACTTTTACTCTGGTTTCTCAGTCTGTTTCCTAGTGCCGGTTAGAAGTTCCTGCAGTTTTCACTGTATAACCGAGTTGGAGCTAGTACCTCCCCATATATATGTATGGAGTGGTGTTTGCAACTGAAAAGAAACTTTGTGTTCCCAACAAGCTAGGTGAAGGACTGTTTTCACAAACAATAATCTCTCAGAACTTAGCATGTGGAGAGACGTTCGTTCATCTAGCACAAAGGGAACGGGTTGCAGGAGAAACTATACTATGGTTTCTCAGTCTGTTTCCTAGTGCCGGTTTGAAGTTCCTGCAGTTTTCACTGTAAAATCGAGTTGGAGCTAGTACCTCCCCATATATAAGTATGGAGTGGAGTTTGCAACTGAAAAGAAACTTTGTTTTCCCAACAAGCTAGGTGAAGGACGGCTTTCACACACACTTATCTCTCAGAACAGAGCATGTGGAGAGACGTTCGTTCATCTAGCACAAAGGGAACTGGTTGCAGGGGAATTTTTACTGTGGTTTCTCAGTCTTTTTCCTAGTGCCGGTTTGAAGTTCCTGCAGTTTTCACTGTAAAACCAAGTTGGAGCTAGTACCTCCCCATATATATGTATGGAGTGGAGTTTGCAACTGAAAAGAAACTTTGTGTTCCCAACAAGCTAGGTGAAGGACGGCTTTCACACACATTTATCTCTCAGAACTGAGCATGTGTAGAGACGTTCGTTCATCTAGCACATAGGAAACGGTTTGCAGGAGAAACTTTTACTCTGGTTTCTCAGTCTGTTTCCTAGTGCTGGTTTGAAGTTCCTGCAGTTTTCACTGTAAAACCGAGATGGAGCTAGTACCTCCCCATATATATGTATGGAGTGGAGTTTGCAACTGAAAAGATACTTTGTGTTCCCAACAAGCTAGGTGAAGGACGGCTTTCACACACACTTATCTCTCAGAACTGAGCATGTGGAGAGACGTTCGTTCATCTAGCACAAAGGGAACGGTTTGCAGGAGAAAATTTTTCTCTGGTTTCTCAGTCTGTTTCCTAGTGCCGGTTTGAATTTCCTGCAGTTTTCACTGTAAAACCTGGTTGGAGCTAGTACCTCCCCATATATATGTATGGAGTGGAGTTTGCAACTGAAAAGAATCTTTGTGTTCCCAACAAGATATGTGAAGGACGGCTTTCACACACACATATCTCTCAGAACTGAGCATGTGGTGAGACGTTCTTTCATCTAGCACAAAGGGAACGGGTTGCATTAGAAACTTTTACTGTGGTTTCTCGGTCTGTTTCCTATTGCCTGTTTGAAGTTCCTGCAGTTTTCACTGTAAAACCGAGTTGGTGCTAGTACCTCCCCATATATATGTATGGAGTGGAGTTTGCAACTGAAAAGAAACTTTGTGTTCCCAACAAGCTAGGTGAAGGACGGCTTTCACACACACTTATCTCTCAGAACTGAGCATGTGGAGGGACGTTCGTTCATCTAGCACATAGGAAACGGGTTGCAGGAGAAACTTTTACTCTGGTTTCTCAGTCTGTTTCCTAGTGCTGGTTTGAAGTTCCTGCATTTTTCACTGTAAAACCGAGTTGGAGCTAGTACCTCCCCATATATATGTATGGAGTGGAGTTTGCAACTGAAAAGAAACTTTGTGTTCAATACAAGCTAGTTGAAGAACGGCTTTCACACACACTTATCTCACAGAACTGAGCATGTGGAGAGACGTTCGTTCATCTAGCACAAAGGGAACGGGTTGCAGGGGAAACTTTTACTCTGGTTTCTCAGTCTGTTTCCTAGTGCCGGTTAGAAGTTCCTGCAGTTTTCACTGTATAACCGAGTTGGAGCTAGTACCTCCCCATATATATGTATGGAGTTGTGTTTGCAACTGAAAAGAAACTTTGTGTTCCCAACAAGCTAGGTGAAGGACTGTTTTCACAAACAATAATCTCTCAGAACTTAGCATGTGGAGAGACGTTCGTTCATCTAGCACAAAGGGAACGGTTTGCAGGAGAAACTATACTATGGTTTCTCAGTCTATTTCCTAGTGCTGGATTGAAGTTCCTGCAGTTTTCACTGTAAAACCGAGATGGAGCTAGTACCTCCCCATATATATGTATGGAGTGGAGTTTGCAACTGAAAAGATACTTTGTGTTCCCAACAAGCTAGGTGAAGGACGGCTTTCACACACACTTATCACTCAGAACTGAGCATGTGGAGAGACGTTCGTTCATCTAGCACAAAGGGAACGGGTTGCAGGAGAAACTATTACTCTGGTTTCTCTGTCTGTTTCCTAGTGCCGGTTTGAAGTTCCTGCAGTTTTCACTGTAAAACCGATTTGGAGCTTGTACCTCCCCATATATATGTATGGAGTGGAGTTTGCAACTGAAAAGAAACTTTGTGTTCCCAACAAGCTAGGTGAAGGACGGCTTTCACACACACTTATCTCTCAGAACTGAGCATGTGTAGAGACTTTCGTTCAACTAGCACATAGGAAACGGGTTGCAGGAGAAAATTTTACTCTGGTTTCTCAGTCTGTTTCCTAGTGCTAGTTTGAAGTTCCTGCATTTTTCACTGTAAAACCGAGTTGGAGCTAGTACCTCCCCATATATATGTATGGAGTGGAGTTTGCAAATGAAAAGAAACTTTGTGTTCCCAACAAGCTAGGTGAAGGACGGCTTTCACACACACTTATCTCTCAGAACTGAGCATGTGGAGAGACGTTCGTTCATCTAGCACAAAGGGAACGGGTTGCAGGAGAAACTATTACTCTGGTTTCTCTGTCTGTTTCCTAGTGCCGGTTTGAAGTTCCTGCAGTTTTCACTGTAAAACCGAGTTGGAGCTTGTACCTCCCCATATATATGTATGGAGTGGAGTTTGCAAATGAAAAGAAACTTTGTGTTCCCAACAAGCTAGGTGAAGGACGGCTTTCACACACACTTATCTCTCAGAACTGAGCATGTGTAGAGACGTTCGTTCATCTAGCACATAGGAAACGGGTTGCAGGAGAAACTTTTACTCTGGTTTCTCAGTCTGTTTCCTAGTGCTGGTTTGAAGTTCCTGCAGTTTTCACTGTAAAACCGAGTTGGAGCTAGTACCTCCCCATATATATGTATGGAGTGGAGTTTGCAACTGAAAAGATACTTTGTGTTCCCAACAAGCTAGGTGAAGGACGGCTTTCACACACACTTATCTCTCAGAACTGAGCATGTGGAGAGACGTTCGTTCATCTAGGACAAAGGGAACGGGTTGCAGGAGAAACTATTACTCTGGTTTCTCTGTCTGTTTCCTAGTGCCGGTTTGAAGTTCCTGCAGTTTTCACTGTAAAACCGAGTTGGAGCTTGTACCTCCCCATATATATGTATGGAGTGGAGTTTGCAACTGAAAAGAAACTTTGTGTTCCCAACAAGCTAGGTGAAGGACGGCTTTCACACACACTTATCTCTCAGAACTGAGCATGTGTAGAGACGTTCGTTCATCTAGCACATAGGAAACGGGTTGCAGGAGAAAATTTTACTCTGGTTTCTCAGTCTGTTTCCTAGTGCTGGTTTGAAGTTCCTGCATTTTTCACTGTAAAACCGAGTTGGAGCTAGTACCTCCCCATATATATGTATGGAGTGGTGTTTGCAAATGAAAAGAAACTTTGTGTTCCCAAGAAGCTAGGTGAAGGACGGCTTTCACACACACTTATCTCTCAGAACTGAGCATGTGGAGAGACGTTCGTTCATCTAGCACAAAGGGAACGGTTTGCAGGAGAATCTATTACTCTGGTTTCTCTGTCTGTTTCCTAGTGCCGGTTTGAAGTTCCTGCAGTTTTCACTGTAAAACCGAGTTGGAGCTTGTACCTCCCCATATATATGTATGGAGTGGAGTTTGCAACTGAAAAGAAACTTTGTGTTCCCAACAAGCTAGGTGAAGGACGGCTTTCACACACACTTATCTCTCAGATCTGAGCATGTGGAGAGACGTTCGTTCATCTAGCACAAAGGGAAAGTGGTGCAGGAGAAACTTTTACTCTGGTTTCTCAGTCTGTTTCCTAGTGCCGGTTTGAAGTTCCTGCAGTTTTCACTGTAAAACCGAGTTGGAGCTAGTACCTCCCCATATATATGTATGGAGTGGAGTTTGCAACTGAAAAGAAACTTTGTTTTCCCAACAAGATAGGTGAAGGACGGCTTTCACACACACATATCTCTCAGAACTGAGCATGTGGTGAGAAGTTCTTTCATCTAGCACAAAGGGAACGGGTTGCATTAGAAACTTTTACTGTGGTTTCTCGGTCCGTTTCCTATTGCCTGTTTGAAGTTCCTGCAGTTTTCACTGTAAAACCGAGTTGGTGCTAGTACCTCCCCATATATATGTATGGAGTGGAGTTTGCAACTGAAAAGAAACTTTGTGTTCCCAACAAGCTAGGTGAAGGACGGCTTTCACACACACTTATCTCTCAGAACAGAGCATGTGGAGAGACGTTCGTTCATCTAGCACAAAGGGAACTGGTTGCAGGTGAAACTTTACTGTGGTTTCTCAGTCTGTTTCCTAGTGCCGGTTTGAAGTTCCTGCAGTTTTCACTGTAAAACCGAGTTGGAGCTAGTACCTCCCCATATATATGTATGGAGTGGAGTTTGCAACTGAAAAGAAACTTTGTTTTCCCAACAAGCTATGTGAAGGACGGCTTTCACACACACTTATCTCTCAGAACTGAGCATGTGGAGGGACGTTCGTTCATCTAGCACATAGGAAACGGGTTGCAGGAGAAACTTTTACTCTGGTTTCTCAGTCTGTTTCCTAGTGCTGGTTTGAAGTTCCTGCATTTTTCACTGTAAAACCGAGTTGGAGCTAGTACCTCCCCATATATATGTATGGAGTGGAGTTTGCAAATGAAAAGAAACTTTGTGTTCCCAACAAGCTAGGTGAAGGACGGCTTTCACACACACTTATCTCTCAGAACTGAGCATGTGGAGAGACGTTCGTTCATCTAGCACAAAGGGAACGGGTTGCAGGGGAAACTATTACTCTGGTTTCTCTGTCTGTTTCCTAGTGCCGGTTTGAAGTTCCTGCATTTTTCACTGTAAAACCGAGTTGGAGCTTGTACCTCCCCATATATATGTATGGAGTGGAGTTTGCAACTGAAAAGAAACTTTGTGTTCCCAACAAGCTAGGTGAAGGACGGCTTTCACACACACTTATCTCTCAGAACAGAGCATGTGGAGAGACGTTCGTTCATCTAGCACAAAGGGAACTGGTTGCAGGAGAAACTTTACTGTGGTTTCTCAGTCTGTTTCCTAGTGCCGGTTTGAAGTTCCTGCAGTTTTCACTGTAAAATCGAGTTGGAGCTAGTACCTCCCCATATATAAGTATGGAGTGGAGTTTGCAACTGAAAAGAAACTTTGTTTTCCCAACAAGCTAGGTGAAGGACGGCTTTCACACACACTTATCTCTCAGAACAGAGCATGTGGAGAGACGTTCGTTCATCTAGCACAAAGGGAACTGGTTGCAGGGGAATTTTTACTGTGGTTTCTCAGTCTTTTTCCTAGTGCCGGTTTGAAGTTCCTGCAGTTTTCACTGTAAAACCAAGTTGGAGCTAGTACCTCCCCATATATATGTATGGAGTGGAGTTTGCAACTGAAAAGAAACTTTGTGTTCCCAACAAGCTAGGTGAAGGACGGCTTTCACACACATTTATCTCTCAGAACTGAGCATGTGTAGAGACGTTCGTTCATCTAGCACATAGGAAACGGTTTGCAGGAGAAACTTTTACTCTGGTTTCTCAGTCTGTTTCCTAGTGCTGGTTTGAAGTTCCTGCAGTTTTCACTGTAAAACCGAGATGGAGCTAGTACCTCCCCATATATATGTATGGAGTGGAGTTTGCAACTGAAAAGATACTTTGTGTTCCCAACAAGCTAGGTGAAGGACGGCTTTCACACACACTTATCTCTCAGAACTGAGCATGTGGAGAGACGTTCGTTCATCTAGCACAAAGGGAACGGTTTGCAGGAGAAAATTTTTCTCTGGTTTCTCAGTCTGTTTCCTAGTGCCGGTTTGAATTTCCTGCAGTTTTCACTGTAAAACCTGGTTGGAGCTAGTACCTCCCCATATATATGTATGGAGTGGAGTTTGCAACTGAAAAGAATCTTTGTGTTCCCAACAAGATATGTGAAGGACGGCTTTCACACACACATATCTCTCAGAACTGAGCATGTGGTGAGACGTTCTTTCATCTAGCACAAAGGGAACGGGTTGCATTAGAAACTTTTACTGTGGTTTCTCGGTCTGTTTCCTATTGCCTGTTTGAAGTTCCTGCAGTTTTCACTGTAAAACCGAGTTGGTGCTAGTACCTCCCCATATATATGTATGGAGTGGAGTTTGCAACTGAAAAGAAACTTTGTGTTCCCAACAAGCTAGGTGAAGGACGGCTTTCACACACACTTATCTCTCAGAACTGAGCATGTGGAGGGACGTTCGTTCATCTAGCACATAGGAAACGGGTTGCAGGAGAAACTTTTACTCTGGTTTCTCAGTCTGTTTCCTAGTGCTGGTTTGAAGTTCCTGCATTTTTCACTGTAAAACCGAGTTGGAGCTAGTACCTCCCCATATATATGTATGGAGTGGAGTTTGCAACTGAAAAGAAACTTTGTGTTCAATACAAGCTAGTTGAAGAACGGCTTTCACACACACTTATCTCACAGAACTGAGCATGTGGAGAGACGTTCGTTCATCTAGCACAAAGGGAACGGGTTGCAGGGGAAACTTTTACTCTGGTTTCTCAGTCTGTTTCCTAGTGCCGGTTAGAAGTTCCTGCAGTTTTCACTGTATAACCGAGTTGGAGCTAGTACCTCCCCATATATATGTATGGAGTTGTGTTTGCAACTGAAAAGAAACTTTGTGTTCCCAACAAGCTAGGTGAAGGACTGTTTTCACAAACAATAATCTCTCAGAACTTAGCATGTGGAGAGACGTTCGTTCATCTAGCACAAAGGGAACGGTTTGCAGGAGAAACTATACTATGGTTTCTCAGTCTATTTCCTAGTGCTGGATTGAAGTTCCTGCAGTTTTCACTGTAAAACCGAGATGGAGCTAGTACCTCCCCATATATATGTATGGAGTGGAGTTTGCAACTGAAAAGATACTTTGTGTTCCCAACAAGCTAGGTGAAGGACGGCTTTCACACACACTTATCACTCAGAACTGAGCATGTGGAGAGACGTTCGTTCATCTAGCACAAAGGGAACGGGTTGCAGGAGAAACTATTACTCTGGTTTCTCTGTCTGTTTCCTAGTGCCGGTTTGAAGTTCCTGCAGTTTTCACTGTAAAACCGATTTGGAGCTTGTACCTCCCCATATATATGTATGGAGTGGAGTTTGCAACTGAAAAGAAACTTTGTGTTCCCAACAAGCTAGGTGAAGGACGGCTTTCACACACACTTATCTCTCAGAACTGAGCATGTGTAGAGACTTTCGTTCAACTAGCACATAGGAAACGGGTTGCAGGAGAAAATTTTACTCTGGTTTCTCAGTCTGTTTCCTAGTGCTAGTTTGAAGTTCCTGCATTTTTCACTGTAAAACCGAGTTGGAGCTAGTACCTCCCCATATATATGTATGGAGTGGAGTTTGCAAATGAAAAGAAACTTTGTGTTCCCAACAAGCTAGGTGAAGGACGGCTTTCACACACACTTATCTCTCAGAACTGAGCATGTGGAGAGACGTTCGTTCATCTAGCACAAAGGGAACGGGTTGCAGGAGAAACTATTACTCTGGTTTCTCTGTCTGTTTCCTAGTGCCGGTTTGAAGTTCCTGCAGTTTTCACTGTAAAACCGAGTTGGAGCTTGTACCTCCCCATATATATGTATGGAGTGGAGTTTGCAAATGAAAAGAAACTTTGTGTTCCCAACAAGCTAGGTGAAGGACGGCTTTCACACACACTTATCTCTCAGAACTGAGCATGTGTAGAGACGTTCGTTCATCTAGCACATAGGAAACGGGTTGCAGGAGAAACTTTTACTCTGGTTTCTCAGTCTGTTTCCTAGTGCTGGTTTGAAGTTCCTGCAGTTTTCACTGTAAAACCGAGTTGGAGCTAGTACCTCCCCATATATATGTATGGAGTGGAGTTTGCAACTGAAAAGATACTTTGTGTTCCCAACAAGCTAGGTGAAGGACGGCTTTCACACACACTTATCTCTCAGAACTGAGCATGTGGAGAGACGTTCGTTCATCTAGGACAAAGGGAACGGGTTGCAGGAGAAACTATTACTCTGGTTTCTCTGTCTGTTTCCTAGTGCCGGTTTGAAGTTCCTGCAGTTTTCACTGTAAAACCGAGTTGGAGCTTGTACCTCCCCATATATATGTATGGAGTGGAGTTTGCAACTGAAAAGAAACTTTGTGTTCCCAACAAGCTAGGTGAAGGACGGCTTTCACACACACTTATCTCTCAGAACTGAGCATGTGTAGAGACGTTCGTTCATCTAGCACATAGGAAACGGGTTGCAGGAGAAAATTTTACTCTGGTTTCTCAGTCTGTTTCCTAGTGCTGGTTTGAAGTTCCTGCATTTTTCACTGTAAAACCGAGTTGGAGCTAGTACCTCCCCATATATATGTATGGAGTGGTGTTTGCAAATGAAAAGAAACTTTGTGTTCCCAAGAAGCTAGGTGAAGGACGGCTTTCACACACACTTATCTCTCAGAACTGAGCATGTGGAGAGACGTTCGTTCATCTAGCACAAAGGGAACGGTTTGCAGGAGAATCTATTACTCTGGTTTCTCTGTCTGTTTCCTAGTGCCGGTTTGAAGTTCCTGCAGTTTTCACTGTAAAACCGAGTTGGAGCTTGTACCTCCCCATATATATGTATGGAGTGGAGTTTGCAACTGAAAAGAAACTTTGTGTTCCCAACAAGCTAGGTGAAGGACGGCTTTCACACACACTTATCTCTCAGATCTGAGCATGTGGAGAGACGTTCGTTCATCTAGCACAAAGGGAAAGTGGTGCAGGAGAAACTTTTACTCTGGTTTCTCAGTCTGTTTCCTAGTGCCGGTTTGAAGTTCCTGCAGTTTTCACTGTAAAACCGAGTTGGAGCTAGTACCTCCCCATATATATGTATGGAGTGGAGTTTGCAACTGAAAAGAAACTTTGTTTTCCCAACAAGATAGGTGAAGGACGGCTTTCACACACACATATCTCTCAGAACTGAGCATGTGGTGAGAAGTTCTTTCATCTAGCACAAAGGGAACGGGTTGCATTAGAAACTTTTACTGTGGTTTCTCGGTCCGTTTCCTATTGCCTGTTTGAAGTTCCTGCAGTTTTCACTGTAAAACCGAGTTGGTGCTAGTACCTCCCCATATATATGTATGGAGTGGAGTTTGCAACTGAAAAGAAACTTTGTGTTCCCAACAAGCTAGGTGAAGGACGGCTTTCACACACACTTATCTCTCAGAACAGAGCATGTGGAGAGACGTTCGTTCATCTAGCACAAAGGGAACTGGTTGCAGGTGAAACTTTACTGTGGTTTCTCAGTCTGTTTCCTAGTGCCGGTTTGAAGTTCCTGCAGTTTTCACTGTAAAACCGAGTTGGAGCTAGTACCTCCCCATATATATGTATGGAGTGGAGTTTGCAACTGAAAAGAAACTTTGTTTTCCCAACAAGCTATGTGAAGGACGGCTTTCACACACACTTATCTCTCAGAACTGAGCATGTGGAGGGACGTTCGTTCATCTAGCACATAGGAAACGGGTTGCAGGAGAAACTTTTACTCTGGTTTCTCAGTCTGTTTCCTAGTGCTGGTTTGAAGTTCCTGCATTTTTCACTGTAAAACCGAGTTGGAGCTAGTACCTCCCCATATATATGTATGGAGTGGAGTTTGCAAATGAAAAGAAACTTTGTGTTCCCAACAAGCTAGGTGAAGGACGGCTTTCACACACACTTATCTCTCAGAACTGAGCATGTGGAGAGACGTTCGTTCATCTAGCACAAAGGGAACGGGTTGCAGGGGAAACTATTACTCTGGTTTCTCTGTCTGTTTCCTAGTGCCGGTTTGAAGTTCCTGCATTTTTCACTGTAAAACCGAGTTGGAGCTTGTACCTCCCCATATATATGTATGGAGTGGAGTTTGCAACTGAAAAGAAACTTTGTGTTCCCAACAAGCTAGGTGAAGGACGGCTTTCACACACACTTATCTCTCAGAACAGAGCATGTGGAGAGACGTTCGTTCATCTAGCACAAAGGGAACTGGTTGCAGGAGAAACTTTACTGTGGTTTCTCAGTCTGTTTCCTAGTGCCGGTTTGAAGTTCCTGCAGTTTTCACTGTAAAACCGAGTTGGAGCTAGTACCTCCCCATATATATGTATGGAGTGGAGTTTGCAACTGAAAAGAAACTTTGTGTTCCCAACAAGCTAGGTGAAGGACGGCTTTCACACACACTTATCTCTCAGAACTGAGCATGTGTAGAGACGTTCGTTCATCTAGCACATAGGAAACGGGTTGCAGGAGAAACTTTTACTCTGGTTTCTCAGTCTGTTTCCTAGTGCTGGTTTGAAGTTCCTGCAGTTTTCACTGTAAAACCGAGTTGGAGCTAGTACCTCCCCATATATATGTATGGAGTGGAGTTTGCAACTGAAAAGATACTTTGTGTTCCCAACAAGCTAGGTGAAGGACGGCTTTCACACACACTTATCTCTCAGAACTGAGCATGTGGAGAGACGTTCGTTCATCTAGCACAAAGGGAACGGGTTGCAGGAGAAACTATTTCTCCGGTTTCTCTGTCTGTTTCCTAGTGCCGGTTTGAAGTTCCTGCAATTTTCACTGTAAAACCGAGTTGGAGCTTGTACCTCCCCATATATATGTATGGAGTGGAGTTTGCAACTGAAAAGAAACTTTGTGTTCCCAACAAGCTAGGTGAAGGACGGCTTTCACACACACTTATCTCTCAGAACTGAGCATGTGTAGAGACGTTCGTTCATCTAGCACATAGGAAACGGTTTGCAGGAGAAAATTTTACTCTGGTTTCTCAGTCTGTTTATTAGTGCTGGTTTGAAGTTCCTGCATTTTTCACTGTAAAACCGAGTTGGAGCTAGTACCTCCCCATATATATGTATGGAGTGGAGTTTGCAAATGAAAAGAAACTTTGTGTTCCCAACAAGCTAGGTGAAGGACGGCTTTCACACACACTTATCTCTCAGAACTGAGCATGTGGAGAGACTTTCGTTCATCTAGCACAAAAGGAACGGGTTGCAGGAGAAACTATTACTCTGGTTTCTCTGTCTGTTTCGTAGTGCCGGTTTGAAGTTCCTGCAGTTTTCACTGTAAAACCGAGTTGGAGCTTGTACCTCCCCATATATATGTATGGAGTGGAGTTTGCATTTGAAAAGATACTTTGTGTTCCCAACAAGCTAGGTGAAGGACGGCTTTCACACACACTTATCTCTCAGAACTGAGCATATGTAGAGACGTTCGTTCATTTAGCACAAAGGGAAAGTGGTGCAGGAGAAACTTTTACTCTGGTTTCTCAGTCTGTTTCCTAGTGCCGGTTTGAAGTTCCTGCAGTTTTCACTGTAAAACCGAGTTGGAGCTAGTACCTCCCCATATATATGTATGGAGTGGAGTTTGCAACTGAAAAGAAACTTTGTGTTCCCAACAAGATAGGTGAAGGACGGCTTTCACACACACATATCTCTCAGAACTGAGCATGTGGTGAGAAGTTCTTTCATCTAGCACAAAGGGAACGGGTTGCATTAGAAACTTTTACTGTGGTTTCTCGGTCCGTTTCCTATTGCCTGTTTGAAGTTCCTGCAGTTTTCACTGTAAAACCGAGTTGGTGCTAGTACCTCCCCATATATATGTATGGAGTGGAGTTTGCAACTGAAAAGAAACTTTGTGTTCCCAACAAGCTAGGTGAAGGACGGCTTTCACACACACTTATCTCTCAGAACAGAGCATGTGGAGAGACGTTCGTTCATCTAGCACAAAGGGAACTGGTTGCAGGTGAAACTTTACTGTGGTTTCTCAGTCTGTTTCCTAGTGCCGGTTTGAAGTTCCTGCAGTTTTCACTGTAAAACCGAGTTGGAGCTAGTACCTCCCCATATATATGTATGGAGTGGAGTTTGCAACTGAAAAGAAACTTTGTTTTCCCAACAAGCTATGTGAAGGACGGCTTTCACACACACTTATCTCTCAGAACTGAGCATGTGGAGGGACGTTCGTTCATCTAGCACATAGGAAACGGGTTGCAGGAGAAACTTTTACTCTGGTTTCTCAGTCTGTTTCCTAGTGCTGGTTTGAAGTTCCTGCATTTTTCACTGTAAAACCGAGTTGGAGCTAGTACCTCCCCATATATATGTATGGAGTGGAGTTTGCAAATGAAAAGAAACTTTGTGTTCCCAACAAGCTAGGTGAAGGACGGCTTTCACACACACTTATCTCTCAGAACTGAGCATGTGGAGAGACGTTCGTTCATCTAGCACAAAGGGAACGGGTTGCAGGGGAAACTATTACTCTGGTTTCTCTGTCTGTTTCCTAGTGCCGGTTTGAAGTTCCTGCATTTTTCACTGTAAAACCGAGTTGGAGCTTGTACCTCCCCATATATATGTATGGAGTGGAGTTTGCAACTGAAAAGAAACTTTGTGTTCCCAACAAGCTAGGTGAAGGACGGCTTTCACACACACTTATCTCTCAGAACAGAGCATGTGGAGAGACGTTCGTTCATCTAGCACAAAGGGAACTGGTTGCAGGAGAAACTTTACTGTGGTTTCTCAGTCTGTTTCCTAGTGCCGGTTTGAAGTTCCTGCAGTTTTCACTGTAAAACCGAGTTGGAGCTAGTACCTCCCCATATATATGTATGGAGTGGAGTTTGCAACTGAAAAGAAACTTTGTGTTCCCAACAAGCTAGGTGAAGGACGGCTTTCACACACACTTATCTCTCAGAACTGAGCATGTGTAGAGACGTTCGTTCATCTAGCACATAGGAAACGGGTTGCAGGAGAAACTTTTACTCTGGTTTCTCAGTCTGTTTCCTAGTGCTGGTTTGAAGTTCCTGCAGTTTTCACTGTAAAACCGAGTTGGAGCTAGTACCTCCCCATATATATGTATGGAGTGGAGTTTGCAACTGAAAAGATACTTTGTGTTCCCAACAAGCTAGGTGAAGGACGGCTTTCACACACACTTATCTCTCAGAACTGAGCATGTGGAGAGACGTTCGTTCATCTAGCACAAAGGGAACGGGTTGCAGGAGAAACTATTTCTCCGGTTTCTCTGTCTGTTTCCTAGTGCCGGTTTGAAGTTCCTGCAATTTTCACTGTAAAACCGAGTTGGAGCTTGTACCTCCCCATATATATGTATGGAGTGGAGTTTGCAACTGAAAAGAAACTTTGTGTTCCCAACAAGCTAGGTGAAGGACGGCTTTCACACACACTTATCTCTCAGAACTGAGCATGTGTAGAGACGTTCGTTCATCTAGCACATAGGAAACGGTTTGCAGGAGAAAATTTTACTCTGGTTTCTCAGTCTGTTTATTAGTGCTGGTTTGAAGTTCCTGCATTTTTCACTGTAAAACCGAGTTGGAGCTAGTACCTCCCCATATATATGTATGGAGTGGAGTTTGCAAATGAAAAGAAACTTTGTGTTCCCAACAAGCTAGGTGAAGGACGGCTTTCACACACACTTATCTCTCAGAACTGAGCATGTGGAGAGACTTTCGTTCATCTAGCACAAAAGGAACGGGTTGCAGGAGAAACTATTACTCTGGTTTCTCTGTCTGTTTCGTAGTGCCGGTTTGAAGTTCCTGCAGTTTTCACTGTAAAACCGAGTTGGAGCTTGTACCTCCCCATATATATGTATGGAGTGGAGTTTGCATTTGAAAAGATACTTTGTGTTCCCAACAAGCTAGGTGAAGGACGGCTTTCACACACACTTATCTCTCAGAACTGAGCATATGTAGAGACGTTCGTTCATCTAGCACAAAGGGAACTGGTTGCAGGGGAAACTTTACTGTGGTTTCTCAGTCTGTTTCCTAGTGCCGGTTTGAAGTTCCTGCATTTTTCACTGTAAAACCGAGTTGGAGCTAGTACCTCCCCATATATATGTATGGATTGGAGTTTGCAACTGAAAAGAAACTTTGTGTTCCCAACAAGCTAGGTGAAGGACGGCTTTCACACACACTTATCTCTCAGAACTGAGCATGTGGAGAGCAGTTCGTTCATCTAGCACAAAGGGAACGGTTTGCAGGAGAAACTTTTACTCGGGATTCTCAGTCTGTTTCCTAGTGGCGGTTTTAAGTTCCTGCAGTTTTCACTGCAAAAACCAGTTGGAGCTAGTACCTCCCCATATATATTTATTGAGTGCAGTTTGCTACTGAAAAGAAACTTTGTGTTCCCAACAAGCTAGGTGAAGGACGGCTTTCACACACAATTATCTCTCAGAACTGAGCATGTGGAGGGACGTTCGTTGATCTAGCACAAAGGAACGGGTTGCAGGAGTAAATTTTACTGTGGTTTCTCAGTCTGTTTCCTAGTGCCGGTTTGAAGTTCCTGCAGTTTTCACTGTAAAACCGAGTTGGAGCTAGTACCTCCCCATATATATGTATGGAGTGGAGTTTGCAACTGAAAAGAAACTTTGTTTTCCCAACAAGCTAGTTGAAGGACGGCTTTCACACACACTTATCTCTCAGAACTGAGCATGTGGAGAGACTTTCGTTCATCTAGCACAAAGGGAACGGGTTGCAGGAGAAACTATACTGTGGTTTCTCAGTATGTTTCCTAGTGCCGGTTTGAAGTTCCTGCAGTTTTCACTGTAAAATCGAGTTGGAGCTAGTACCTCCCAATATATATGTATGGAGTGTAGTTTGCAACTGAAAAGAAACTTTGTGTTCCCAACAAGCTAGGTGAAGGACGGCTTTCATACACACTTATCTCTCAGAACTGACCATGTGGTGAGACGTTCTTTCATCTAGCACAAAGGGAACGGGTTGCAGTAGAAACTTTTACTGTGGTTTCTCGGTCTGTTTCCTATTGCCGGTTTGAAGTTCCTGCAGTTTTCACTGTAAAACAGAGTTGGAGCTAGTACCTCCCCATATATATGTATGGAGTGGAGTTTGCAACTGAAAAGAAACTTTTTGTTCCCAACAAGCTTGGTGAAGGACGGCTTTCACACACACTTATCTCTCAGAACAGAGCATGTGGAGAGACGTTCGTTCATCTAGCACAAAGGGAACGGGTTGCAGGAGAAACTTTTACTCGGGTTTCTCAGTCTGTTTCCTAGTGCCGGTTTGAAGTTCCTGCAGTTTTCACTGTAAAACAGAGTTGGAGCTAGTTCCTCCCCATATATATGTATGGAGTGGTTTTTGCAACTGAAAAGAAACTTTGTGTTCCCAACAAGATAGCTGAAGGACGGCTTACACACACACATATGTCTCAGAAATGAGCATTTGGAGAGACGTTCGTTCATCTAGCACATAGGAAACGGGTTGCAGGAGAAACTTTTACTGTGGTTTCTCTGTCTGTTTCCTAGTGCTGGTTTGAAGTACCTGCAGTTTTCACTGTAAAACCGAGTTGGAGCTAGTACCTCCCCATATATATGTATGGAGTGGAGTTTGCAACTGAAAAGAAACTTTGTGTTCCCCACAAGCTAGGTGAAGGACGGCTTTCACACACACTTATCTCTCAGAACTGAGCATGTGGAGAGACGTTCGTTCATCTAGCACAAATGGAACGGGTTGCAGTAGAAACTTTTACTGTGGTTTCTCAGTCTGTTTCCTAGTGCCGGTTTGAAGTTCCTGCAGTTTTCACTGTAAAACCGAGTTGGAGCTAGTACCTCCCCATATATATGTATGGAGTGGAGTTTGCAACTGAAAAGAATATTTGTGTTCCAAATAAGCTATTTGAAGGACGGCTTTCACACACACTTATCTCTCAGAACTGAGCATGTGAAGAGACGTTCGTTCATCTAGCACAAAGGGAACGGGTTGCATCAGAAACTTTTACTTTGCTTTCTCAGTCTGTTTCTTAGTGCCGATTTGTAGTTCCTGCAGTTTTCACTGTAAAACCGAGTTGGAGCTTGTACCTCCCCATATATATGTATGGATTGGAGTTTGCAACTGAAAAGAAACTTTGTGTTCCCAACAAGCTAGGTGAAGGTCGGCTTTCACACACACTTATCTCTCAGAAATGAGCATGTGGAGAGACGTTCGTTCATCTAGCACAAATGGAACGGGTTGCAGGAGAAACTTTTACTCTGGTTTCTCAGTCTTTTTCCTAGTGCCGGTTTGAAGTTCCTGCAGTTTTCACTGTAAAACCGAGTTGGAGCTAGTACCTCCCCATATATATGTATGGAGTGGAGTTTGCAACTGAAAAGAAACTTTGTGTTCCCTACAAGCTAGTTGAAGGACGGCTTTCACACACACTTATCTCTCAGAACTGAGCATGTGGAGAGACGTTCGTTCATCTAGCACAAAGGGAACGGGTTGCAGGAGAAACTTTTACTCTGGTTTCTCAGTCTGTTTCCTAGTGCCGGTTTGAAGTTCCTGCAGTTTTCACTGTAAAACCGAGTTGGAGCTAGTACCTCCCCATATATATATTTATGGAGTGGAGTTTGCAACTGAAAAGAAACTTTGTGTTCCTAACAAGCTAGGTGAAAGACGGCTTTCACACACTATTTTCTCTCAGACCTGAGCATGTCGGGAGACTTTCGTTCATCTAGCACAAAGGGAACGGGTTGCAGGAGAAACTTTTACTGTGGTTTCTGAGTCTGTTTCCTAGTGCCGGTTTGAAGTTCCTGCATTTTTCACTGTAAAACCGATTTGGAGCTAGTACCTCCCCATATATATGTATGGAGTGGAGTTTGCAACTGAAAAGAAACTTTGTGTTCCCAAGAAGCTAGGTGAAGGACGGCTTTTTCACACACTTATCTCTCAGAAATGAGCATTTGGAGAGACGTTTCTTCATCTAGCACAAAGGGAACGTGTTGCAGGAGAAACTATTACTGTCGTTTCTCAGTCTGTTTCCTAGTGCCGGTTTGAAGTTCCTGCATTTTTCACTGTAAAACCGAGTTGGAGCTAGTACCTCCCCATATATATGTATGGATTGGAGTTTGCAACTGAAAAGAAACTTTGTGTTCCCAACAAGCTAGGTGAAGGACGGCTTTCACACACACTTATCTCTCAGAACTGAGCATGTGTAGAGCATTTCGTTCATCTAGCACAAAGGGAACGGTTTGCAGGAGAAACATTTACTCGGGATTCTCAGTCTGTTTCCTAGTGGCGGTTTTAAGTTCCTGCAGTTTTCACTGCAAAAACCAGTTGGAGCTAGTACCTCCCCATATATATTTATTGAGTGCAGTTTGCTACTGAAAAGAAACTTTGTGTTCCCAACAAGCTAGGTGAAGGACGGCTTTCACACACACTTTTCTCTCAGAACTGAGCATGTGGAGAGACGTTCGTTCATCTAGCACAAAGGGAATGGGTTGTAGGAGAAACTTTTACTCTGGTTTCTCAGTCTTTTTCCTAGTGCCGGTTTGAAGTTCCTGCAGTTTTCACTGTAAAACCGAGTTGGAGCTAGTACCTCCCCATATATATGTATGGAGTGGAGTTTGCAACAGAAAAGAAACTTTGTGTTACCAACAAGCTAGGTGAAGGACGGCTTTCACACACACTTATCTCTCAGACCTGAGCATGTCGGGAGACGTTCGTTCATCTAGCACAAAGGGAACGGGTTGCAGGAGAAACTATACTGTGGTTTCTCAGTATGTTTCCTAGTGCCGGTTTGAAGTTCCTGCAGTTTTCACTGTAAAATCGAGTTGGAGCTAGTACCTCCCCATATATATGTATGGAGTGTAGTTTGCAACTGAAAAGAAACTTTGTGTTCCCAACAAGCTAGGTGAAGGACGGCTTTCATACACACTTATCTCTCAGAACTGACCATGTGGTGAGACGTTCTTTCATCTAGCACAAAGGGAACGGGTTGCAGTAGAAACTTTTACTGTGGTTTCTCGGTCTGTTTCCTATTGCCGGTTTGAAGTTCCTGCAGTTTTCACTGTAAAACAGAGTTGGAGCTAGTACCTCCCCATATATATGTATGGAGTGGAGTTTGCAACTGAAAAGAATATTTGTGTTCCAAATAAGCTATTTGAAGGACGGCTTTCACACACACTTATCTCTCAGTACTGAGCATGTGAAGAGACGTTCGTTCATCTAGCACAAAGGGAACGGGTTGCAGGAGAAACTTTTACTTTGCTTTCTCAGTCTGTTTCTTAGTGCCGATTTGTAGTTCCTGCAGTTTTCACTGTAAAATCGAGTTGGAGCTTGTACCTCCCCATATATATGTATGGATTGGAGTTTGCAACTGAAAAGAAACTTTGTGTTCCCAACAAGCTAGGTGAAGGTCGGCTTTCACACACACTTATCTCTCAGAACTGAGCATGTGGAGAGACGTTCGTTCATCTAGCACAAATGGAACGGGTTGCAGGAGAAACTTTTACTCTGGTTTCTCAGTCTTTTTCCTAGTGCCGGTTTGAAGTTCCTGCAGTTTTCACTGTAAAACCGAGTTGGAGCTAGTACCTCCCCATATATATGTATGGAGTGGAGTTTGCAACTGAAAAGAAACTTTGTGTTCCCTACAAGCTAGTTGAAGGACGGCTTTCACACACACTTATCTCTCAGAACTGAGCATGTGGAGAGACGTTCGTTCATCTAGCACAAAGGGAACGGGTTGCAGGAGAAACTTTTACTCTGGTTTCTCAGTCTGTTTCCTAGTGCCGGTTTGAAGTTCCTGCAGTTTTCACTGTAAAACCGAGTTGGAGCTAGTACCTCCCCATATATATATTTATGGAGTGGAGTTTGCAACTGAAAAGAAACTTTGTGTTCCTAACAAGCTAGGTGAAAGACGGCTTTCACACACTTTTTTCTCTCAGACCTGAGCATGTCGGGAGACTTTCGTTCATCTAGCACAAAGGGAACGGGTTGCAGGAGAAACTTTTACTGTGGTTTCTGAGTCTGTTTCCTAGTGCCGGTTTGAAGTTCCTGCATTTTTCACTGTAAAACCGATTTGGAGCTAGTACCTCCCCATATATATGTATGGAGTGGAGTTTGCAACTGAAAAGAAACTTTGTGTTCCCAAGAAGCTAGGTGAAGGACGGCTTTTTCACACACTTATCTCTCAGAAATGAGCATTTGGAGAGACGTTTCTTCATCTAGCACAAAGGGAACGGGTTGCAGGAGAAACTTTTACTGTCGTTTCTCAGTCTGTTTCCTAGTGCCGGTTTGAAGTTCCTGCATTTTTCACTGTAAAACCGAGTTGGAGCTAGTACCTCCCCATATATATGTATGGATTGGAGTTTGCAACTGAAAAGAAACTTTGTGTTCCCAACAAGCTAGGTGAAGGACGGCTTTCACACACACTTATCTCTCAGAACTGAGCATGTGTAGAGCATTTCGTTCATCTAGCACAAAGGGAACGGTTTGCAGGAGAAACTTTTACTCGGGATTCTCAGTCTGTTTCCTAGTGGCGGTTTTAAGTTCCTGCAGTTTTCACTGCAAAAACCAGTTGGAGCTAGTACCTCCCCATATATATTTATTGAGTGCAGTTTGCTACTGAAAAGAAACTTTGTGTTCCCAACAAGCTAGGTGAAGGACTGCTTTCACACACACTTTTCTCTCAGAACTGAGCATGTGGAGAGACGTTCGTTCATCTAGCACAAAGGGAATGGGTTGTAGGAGAAACTTTTACTCTGGTTTCTCAGTCTTTTTCCTAGTGCCGGTTTGAAGTTCCTGCAGTTTTCACTGTAAAACCGAGTTGGAGCTAGTACCTCCCCATATATATGTATGGAGTGGAGTTTGCAACAGAAAAGAAACTTTGTGTTACCAACAAGCTAGGTGAAGGACGGCTTTCACACACACTTATCTCTCAGACCTGAGCATGTCGGGAGACGTTCGTTCATCTAGCACAAAGGGAACGGGTTGCAGGAGAAACTTTTACTGTGGTTTCTCAGTCTGTTTCCTAGTGCCGGTTTGAAGTTCCTGCATTTTTCACTGTAAAACCGAGTTGGAGCTAGTACCTCCCCATATATATGTATGGATTGGAGTTTGCAACTGAAAAGAAACTTTGTGTTCCCAACAAGCTAGGTGAAGGTCGGCTTTCACACACACTTATCTCTCAGAAATGAGCATGTGGAGAGACGTTCGTTCATCTAGCACAAAGGAACGGGTTGCAGGAGTACCTTTTACTGTGGTTTCTCAGTCTGTTTCCTAGTGCCGGTTTGAAGTTCCTGCAGTTTTCACTGTAAAACCGAGTTGGAGCTTGTACCTCCCCATATATATGTATGGAGTGGAGTTTGCAACTGAAAAGAAACTTTGTTTTCCCAACACGCTAGTTGTAGGACGGCTTTCACACACACTTATCTCTCAGAACTGAGCATGTGTAGAGACTTTCGTTCATCTAGCACAAAGGGAACGGGTTGCAGGAGAAACTATACTGTGGTTTCTCAGTATGTTTCCTAGTGCCGGTTTGAAGTTCCTGCAGTTTTCACTGTAAAACCGAGTTGGAGCTAGTACCTCCCCATATATATGTATGGAGTGGAGTTTGCAACTGAAAAGAAACTTTGTGTTCCCAACAAGCTAGGTGAAGGACGGCTTTCACACACACTTATCTCTCAGAACTGACCATGTGGTGAGACGTTCTTTCATCTAGCACAAAGGGAACGGGTTGCAGTAGAAACTTTTACTGTGGTTTCTCGGTCTGTTTCCTATTGCCGGTTTGAAGTTCCTGCAGTTTTCACTGTAAAACCGAGTTGGAGCTAGTACCTCCCCATATATATGTATGGAGTGGAGTTTGCAACTGAAAAGAAACTTTTTGTTCCCAACAAGCTAGGTGAAGAACGGCTTTCACACACACTTATCTCTCAGAACTGAGCATGTGGAGAGAAGTTCGTTCATCTAGCACAAAGGGAACGGGTTGCAGGAGAAACTTTTACTCGGGTTTCTCAGTCTGTTTCCTAGTGCCGGTTTGAAGTTCCTGCAGTTTTCACTGTAAAACAGAGTTGGAGCTAGTTCCTCCCCATATATATGTATGGAGTGGTGTTTGCAACTGAAAAGAAACTTTGTGTTCCCAACAAGATAGCTGAAGGACGGCTTACACACACACATATGTCTCAGAAATGAGCATTTGGAGAGACGTTCGTTCATCTAGCACATAGGAAACGGGTTGCAGGAGAAACTTTTACAGTGGTTTCTCAGTCTGTTTCCTAGTGCCGGTTTGAAGTTCCTGCATTTTTCACTGTAAAACCGATTTGGAGCTAGTACCTCCCCATATATATGTATGGAGTGGAGTTTGCAACTGAAAAGAAACTTTGTGTTCCCAAGAAGCTAGGTGAAGGACGGCTTTTTCACACACTTATCTCTCAGAAATGAGCATTTGGAGAGACGTTCCTTCATCTAGCACAAAGGGAACGGGTTGCAGGAGAAACTTTTACTGTGGTTTCTCAGTCTGTTTCCTAGTGCCGGTTTGAAGTTCCTGCATTTTTCACTGTAAAACCGAGTTGGAGCTAGTACCTCCCCATATATATGTATGGAGTGGAGTTTGCAACTGAAAAGAATATTTGTGTTCCAAATAAGCTATTTGAAGGACGGCTTTCACACACACTTATCTCTCAGAACTGAGCATGTGAAGAGACGTTCGTTCATCTAGCACAAAGGGAACGGGTTGCATCAGAAACTTTTACTTTGCTTTCTCAGTCTGTTTCTTAGTGCCGATTTGTAGTTCCTGCAGTTTTCACTGTAAAACCGAGTTGGAGCTTGTACCTCCCCATATATATGTATGGATTGGAGTTTGCAACTGAAAAGAAACTTTGTGTTCCCAACAAGCTAGGTGAAGGTCGGCTTTCACACACACTTATCTCTCAGAAATGAGCATGTGGAGAGACGTTCGTTCATCTAGCACAAATGGAACGGGTTGCAGGAGAAACTTTTACTCTGGTTTCTCAGTCTTTTTCCTAGTGCCGGTTTGAAGTTCCTGCAGTTTTCACTGTAAAACCGAGTTGGAGCTAGTACCTCCCCATATATATGTATGGAGTGGAGTTTGCAACTGAAAAGAAACTTTGTGTTCCCTACAAGCTAGTTGAAGGACGGCTTTCACACACACTTATCTCTCAGAACTGAGCATGTGGAGAGACGTTCGTTCATCTAGCACAAAGGGAACGGGTTGCAGGAGAAACTTTTACTCTGGTTTCTCAGTCTGTTTCCTAGTGCCGGTTTGAAGTTCCTGCAGTTTTCACTGTAAAACCGAGTTGGAGCTAGTACCTCCCCATATATATATTTATGGAGTGGAGTTTGCAACTGAAAAGAAACTTTGTGTTCCTAACAAGCTAGGTGAAAGACGGCTTTCACACACTATTTTCTCTCAGACCTGAGCATGTCGGGAGACTTTCGTTCATCTAGCACAAAGGGAACGGGTTGCAGGAGAAACTTTTACTGTGGTTTCTGAGTCTGTTTCCTAGTGCCGGTTTGAAGTTCCTGCATTTTTCACTGTAAAACCGATTTGGAGCTAGTACCTCCCCATATATATGTATGGAGTGGAGTTTGCAACTGAAAAGAAACTTTGTGTTCCCAAGAAGCTAGGTGAAGGACGGCTTTTTCACACACTTATCTCTCAGAAATGAGCATTTGGAGAGACGTTTCTTCATCTAGCACAAAGGGAACGTGTTGCAGGAGAAACTATTACTGTCGTTTCTCAGTCTGTTTCCTAGTGCCGGTTTGAAGTTCCTGCATTTTTCACTGTAAAACCGAGTTGGAGCTAGTACCTCCCCATATATATGTATGGATTGGAGTTTGCAACTGAAAAGAAACTTTGTGTTCCCAACAAGCTAGGTGAAGGACGGCTTTCACACACACTTATCTCTCAGAACTGAGCATGTGTAGAGCATTTCGTTCATCTAGCACAAAGGGAACGGTTTGCAGGAGAAACATTTACTCGGGATTCTCAGTCTGTTTCCTAGTGGCGGTTTTAAGTTCCTGCAGTTTTCACTGCAAAAACCAGTTGGAGCTAGTACCTCCCCATATATATTTATTGAGTGCAGTTTGCTACTGAAAAGAAACTTTGTGTTCCCAACAAGCTAGGTGAAGGACGGCTTTCACACACACTTTTCTCTCAGAACTGAGCATGTGGAGAGACGTTCGTTCATCTAGCACAAAGGGAATGGGTTGTAGGAGAAACTTTTACTCTGGTTTCTCAGTCTTTTTCCTAGTGCCGGTTTGAAGTTCCTGCAGTTTTCACTGTAAAACCGAGTTGGAGCTAGTACCTCCCCATATATATGTATGGAGTGGAGTTTGCAACAGAAAAGAAACTTTGTGTTACCAACAAGCTAGGTGAAGGACGGCTTTCACACACACTTATCTCTCAGACCTGAGCATGTCGGGAGACGTTCGTTCATCTAGCACAAAGGGAACGGGTTGCAGGAGAAACTATACTGTGGTTTCTCAGTATGTTTCCTAGTGCCGGTTTGAAGTTCCTGCAGTTTTCACTGTAAAATCGAGTTGGAGCTAGTACCTCCCCATATATATGTATGGAGTGTAGTTTGCAACTGAAAAGAAACTTTGTGTTCCCAACAAGCTAGGTGAAGGACGGCTTTCATACACACTTATCTCTCAGAACTGACCATGTGGTGAGACGTTCTTTCATCTAGCACAAAGGGAACGGGTTGCAGTAGAAACTTTTACTGTGGTTTCTCGGTCTGTTTCCTATTGCCGGTTTGAAGTTCCTGCAGTTTTCACTGTAAAACAGAGTTGGAGCTAGTACCTCCCCATATATATGTATGGAGTGGAGTTTGCAACTGAAAAGAATATTTGTGTTCCAAATAAGCTATTTGAAGGACGGCTTTCACACACACTTATCTCTCAGTACTGAGCATGTGAAGAGACGTTCGTTCATCTAGCACAAAGGGAACGGGTTGCAGGAGAAACTTTTACTTTGCTTTCTCAGTCTGTTTCTTAGTGCCGATTTGTAGTTCCTGCAGTTTTCACTGTAAAATCGAGTTGGAGCTTGTACCTCCCCATATATATGTATGGATTGGAGTTTGCAACTGAAAAGAAACTTTGTGTTCCCAACAAGCTAGGTGAAGGTCGGCTTTCACACACACTTATCTCTCAGAACTGAGCATGTGGAGAGACGTTCGTTCATCTAGCACAAATGGAACGGGTTGCAGGAGAAACTTTTACTCTGGTTTCTCAGTCTTTTTCCTAGTGCCGGTTTGAAGTTCCTGCAGTTTTCACTGTAAAACCGAGTTGGAGCTAGTACCTCCCCATATATATGTATGGAGTGGAGTTTGCAACTGAAAAGAAACTTTGTGTTCCCTACAAGCTAGTTGAAGGACGGCTTTCACACACACTTATCTCTCAGAACTGAGCATGTGGAGAGACGTTCGTTCATCTAGCACAAAGGGAACGGGTTGCAGGAGAAACTTTTACTCTGGTTTCTCAGTCTGTTTCCTAGTGCCGGTTTGAAGTTCCTGCAGTTTTCACTGTAAAACCGAGTTGGAGCTAGTACCTCCCCATATATATATTTATGGAGTGGAGTTTGCAACTGAAAAGAAACTTTGTGTTCCTAACAAGCTAGGTGAAAGACGGCTTTCACACACTATTTTCTCTCAGACCTGAGCATGTCGGGAGACTTTCGTTCATCTAGCACAAAGGGAACGGGTTGCAGGAGAAACTTTTACTGTGGTTTCTGAGTCTGTTTCCTAGTGCCGGTTTGAAGTTCCTGCATTTTTCACTGTAAAACCGATTTGGAGCTAGTACCTCCCCATATATATGTATGGAGTGGAGTTTGCAACTGAAAAGAAACTTTGTGTTCCCAAGAAGCTAGGTGAAGGACGGCTTTTTCACACACTTATCTCTCAGAAATGAGCATTTGGAGAGACGTTTCTTCATCTAGCACAAAGGGAACGGGTTGCAGGAGAAACTTTTACTGTCGTTTCTCAGTCTGTTTCCTAGTGCCGGTTTGAAGTTCCTGCATTTTTCACTGTAAAACCGAGTTGGAGCTAGTACCTCCCCATATATATGTATGGATTGGAGTTTGCAACTGAAAAGAAACTTTGTGTTCCCAACAAGCTAGGTGAAGGACGGCTTTCACACACACTTATCTCTCAGAACTGAGCATGTGTAGAGCATTTCGTTCATCTAGCACAAAGGGAACGGTTTGCAGGAGAAACTTTTACTCGGGATTCTCAGTCTGTTTCCTAGTGGCGGTTTTAAGTTCCTGCAGTTTTCACTGCAAAAACCAGTTGGAGCTAGTACCTCCCCATATATATTTATTGAGTGCAGTTTGCTACTGAAAAGAAACTTTGTGTTCCCAACAAGCTAGGTGAAGGACTGCTTTCACACACACTTTTCTCTCAGAACTGAGCATGTGGAGAGACGTTCGTTCATCTAGCACAAAGGGAATGGGTTGTAGGAGAAACTTTTACTCTGGTTTCTCAGTCTTTTTCCTAGTGCCGGTTTGAAGTTCCTGCAGTTTTCACTGTAAAACCGAGTTGGAGCTAGTACCTCCCCATATATATGTATGGAGTGGAGTTTGCAACAGAAAAGAAACTTTGTGTTACCAACAAGCTAGGTGAAGGACGGCTTTCACACACACTTATCTCTCAGACCTGAGCATGTCGGGAGACGTTCGTTCATCTAGCACAAAGGGAACGGGTTGCAGGAGAAACTTTTACTGTGGTTTCTCAGTCTGTTTCCTAGTGCCGGTTTGAAGTTCCTGCATTTTTCACTGTAAAACCGAGTTGGAGCTAGTACCTCCCCATATATATGTATGGATTGGAGTTTGCAACTGAAAAGAAACTTTGTGTTCCCAACAAGCTAGGTGAAGGTCGGCTTTCACACACACTTATCTCTCAGAAATGAGCATGTGGAGAGACGTTCGTTCATCTAGCACAAATGGAACGGTTTGCAGGAGAAACATTTACTCGGGATTCTCAGTCTGTTTCCTAGTGGCGGTTTTAAGTTCCTGCAGTTTTCACTGCAAAAACCAGTTGGAGCTAGTACCTCCCCATATATATTTATTGAGTGCAGTTTGCTACTGAAAAGAAACTTTGTGTTCCCAACAAGCTAGGTGAAGGACGGCTTTCACACACACTTTTCTCTCAGAACTGAGCATGTGGAGAGACGTTCGTTCATCTAGCACAAAGGGAATGGGTTGTAGGAGAAACTTTTACTCTGGTTTCTCAGTCTTTTTCCTAGTGCCGGTTTGAAGTTCCTGCAGTTTTCACTGTAAAACCGAGTTGGAGCTAGTACCTCCCCATATATATGTATGGAGTGGAGTTTGCAACAGAAAAGAAACTTTGTGTTACCAACAAGCTAGGTGAAGGACGGCTTTCACACACACTTATCTCTCAGACCTGAGCATGTCGGGAGACGTTCGTTCATCTAGCACAAAGGGAACGGGTTGCAGGAGAAACTATACTGTGGTTTCTCAGTATGTTTCCTAGTGCCGGTTTGAAGTTCCTGCAGTTTTCACTGTAAAATCGAGTTGGAGCTAGTACCTCCCCATATATATGTATGGAGTGTAGTTTGCAACTGAAAAGAAACTTTGTGTTCCCAACAAGCTAGGTGAAGGACGGCTTTCATACACACTTATCTCTCAGAACTGACCATGTGGTGAGACGTTCTTTCATCTAGCACAAAGGGAACGGGTTGCAGTAGAAACTTTTACTGTGGTTTCTCGGTCTGTTTCCTATTGCCGGTTTGAAGTTCCTGCAGTTTTCACTGTAAAACAGAGTTGGAGCTAGTACCTCCCCATATATATGTATGGAGTGGAGTTTGCAACTGAAAAGAATATTTGTGTTCCAAATAAGCTATTTGAAGGACGGCTTTCACACACACTTATCTCTCAGTACTGAGCATGTGAAGAGACGTTCGTTCATCTAGCACAAAGGGAACGGGTTGCAGGAGAAACTTTTACTTTGCTTTCTCAGTCTGTTTCTTAGTGCCGATTTGTAGTTCCTGCAGTTTTCACTGTAAAATCGAGTTGGAGCTTGTACCTCCCCATATATATGTATGGATTGGAGTTTGCAACTGAAAAGAAACTTTGTGTTCCCAACAAGCTAGGTGAAGGTCGGCTTTCACACACACTTATCTCTCAGAACTGAGCATGTGGAGAGACGTTCGTTCATCTAGCACAAATGGAACGGGTTGCAGGAGAAACTTTTACTCTGGTTTCTCAGTCTTTTTCCTAGTGCCGGTTTGAAGTTCCTGCAGTTTTCACTGTAAAACCGAGTTGGAGCTAGTACCTCCCCATATATATGTATGGAGTGGAGTTTGCAACTGAAAAGAAACTTTGTGTTCCCTACAAGCTAGTTGAAGGACGGCTTTCACACACACTTATCTCTCAGAACTGAGCATGTGGAGAGACGTTCGTTCATCTAGCACAAAGGGAACGGGTTGCAGGAGAAACTTTTACTCTGGTTTCTCAGTCTGTTTCCTAGTGCCGGTTTGAAGTTCCTGCAGTTTTCACTGTAAAACCGAGTTGGAGCTAGTACCTCCCCATATATATATTTATGGAGTGGAGTTTGCAACTGAAAAGAAACTTTGTGTTCCTAACAAGCTAGGTGAAAGACGGCTTTCACACACTATTTTCTCTCAGACCTGAGCATGTCGGGAGATTTTCGTTCATCTAGCACAAAGGGAACGGGTTGCAGGAGAAACTTTTACTGTGGTTTCTGAGTCTGTTTCCTAGTGCCGGTTTGAAGTTCCTGCATTTTTCACTGTAAAACCGATTTGGAGCTAGTACCTCTCCATATATATGTATGGAGTGGAGTTTGCAACTGAAAAGAAACTTTGTGTTCCCAAGAAGCTAGGTGAAGGACGGCTTTTTCACACACTTATCTCTCAGAAATGAGCATTTGGAGAGACGTTTCTTCATCTAGCACAAAGGGAACGGGTTGCAGGAGAAACTTTTACTGTCGTTTCTCAGTCTGTTTCCTAGTGCCGGTTTGCAGTTCCTGCATTTTTCACTGTAAAACCGAGTTGGAGCTAGTACCTCCCCATATATATGTATGGATTGGAGTTTGCAACTGAAAAGAAACTTTGTGTTCCCAACAAGCTAGGTGAAGGACGGCTTTCACACACACTTATCTCTCAGAACTGAGCATGTGTAGAGCATTTCGTTCATCTAGCACAATGGGAACGGTTTGCAGGAGAAACTTTTACTCGGGATTCTCAGTCTGTTTCCTAGTGGCGGTTTTAAGTTCCTGCAGTTTTCACTGCAAAAACCAGTTGGAGCTAGTACCTCCCCATATATATTTATTGAGTGCAGTTTGCTACTGAAAAGAAACTTTGTGTTCCCAACAAGCTAGGTGAAGGACTGCTTTCACACACACTTTTCTCTCAGAACTGAGCATGTGGAGAGACGTTCGTTCATCTAGCACAAAGGGAATGGGTTGTAGGAGAAACTTTTACTCTGGTTTCTCAGTCTTTTTCCTAGTGCCGGTTTGAAGTTCCTGCAGTTTTCACTGTAAAACCGAGTTGGAGCTAGTACCTCCCCATATATATGTATGGAGTGGAGTTTGCAACAGAAAAGAAACTTTGTGTTACCAACAAGCTAGGTGAAGGACGGCTTTCACACACACTTATCTCTCAGACCTGAGCATGTCGGGAGACGTTCGTTCATCTAGCACAAAGGGAACGGGTTGCAGGAGAAACTTTTACTGTGGTTTCTCAGTCTGTTTCCTAGTGCCGGTTTGAAGTTCCTGCATTTTTCACTGTAAAACCGAGTTGGAGCTAGTACCTCCCCATATATATGTATGGAGTGGAGTTTGCAACTGAAAAGAAACTTTGTGTTCCCAACAAGCTAGGTGAAGGTCGGCTTTCACACACACTTATCTCTCAGAACTGAGCATGTGGAGAGACGTTCGTTCATCTAGCACAAAGGGAACGGGTTGCAGGAGAAACTTTTACTCTGGTTTCTCAGTCTGTTTCCTAGTGCCGGTTTGAAGTTCCTGCAGTTTTCACTGTAAAACCGAGTTGGAGCTAGTACCTCCCCATATATATGTATGGAGTGGAGTTTGCAACTGAAAAGAAACTTTGTGTTCCCTACAAGCTAGGTGAAGGACGGCTTTCACACACACTTATCTCTCAGAAATGAGCATTTGGAGAGACGTTCCTTCATCTAGCACAAAGGGAACGGGTTGCATGAGAAATTTTACTGTGGTTTCTCAGTCTGTTTCCTAGTGCCGGTTTGAAGTTCCTACATTTTTCACTGTAAAACCGAGTTGGAGCTAGTACATCACCATATATATGTATGGATTGGAGTCTGCAACTGAAAAGAAACTTTGTGTTCCCAACAAGCTAGGTGAAGGTCGGCTTTCACACACAATTATCTCTCAGAACTGAGCATGTGGAGAGCAGTTCGTTCATCTAGCACAAAGGGAACGGGTTGCAGGAGAAACTTTTACTCTGGTTTCTCAGTCTGTTTCCTAGTGCCGGTTTGTAGTTCCTGCAGTTTTCACTGTAAAACCGAGTTGGAGATAGTACCTCCCGATATATATGTATGGAGTGTAGTTTGCAACTGAAAAGAAACTTTGTGTTCCCAACAAGCTAGGTGAAGGACGGCTTTCACACACACTTATTTCTCAGAACTGAGCATGTGGTGAGACTTTCGTTCATCTAGCACAAAGGGAATGGGTTGCAGGAGAAACTTTTACTCGGGATTCTCAGTCTGTTTCCTAGTGGCGGTTTTAAGTTCCTGCAGTTTTCACTGCAAAACCGAGTTGGAGCTAGTACCTCCCCATATAAGTTTATTGAGTGCAGTTTGCAACTGAAAAGAAACTTTGTGTTCCCAACAAGCTAGGTGAAGGACGGCTTTCACACACACTTATCTCTCAGAACTGAGCATGTGGAGAGACGTTCGTTCATCTAGCACAAAGGGAACGGGTTGCAGGAGAAACTTTTACTCTGGTTTCTCAGTCTGTTTCCTAGTGCCGGTTTGAAGTTCCTGCAGTTTTCACTGTAAAACCGAGTTGGAGCTAGTACCTCCCCATATATATGTATGGAGTGGAGTTTGCAACTGAAAAGAAACTTTGTGTTCCCTACAAGCTAGGTGAAGGACGGCTTTCACACACACTTATCTCTCAGAAATGAGCATTTGGAGAGACGTTCCTTCATCTAGCACAAAGGGAACGGGTTGCATGAGAAATTTTACTGTGGTTTCTCAGTCTGTTTCCTAGTGCCGGTTTGAAGTTCCTACATTTTTCACTGTAAAACCGAGTTGGAGCTAGTACATCACCATATATATGTATGGATTGGAGTCTGCAACTGAAAAGAAACTTTGTGTTCCCAACAAGCTAGGTGAAGGTCGGCTTTCACACACAATTATCTCTCAGAACTGAGCATGTGGAGAGCAGTTCGTTCATCTAGCACAAAGGGAACGGGTTGCAGGAGAAACTTTTACTCTGGTTTCTCAGTCTGTTTCCTAGTGCCGGTTTGTAGTTCCTGCAGTTTTCACTGTAAAACCGAGTTGGAGATAGTACCTCACGATATATATGTATGGAGTGTAGTTTGCAACTGAAAAGAAACTTTGTGTTCCCAACAAGCTAGGTGAAGGACGGCTTTCACACACACTTATTTCTCAGAACTGAGCATGTGGTGAGACTTTCGTTCATCTAGCACAAAGGGAATGGGTTGCAGGAGAAACTTTTACTCGGGATTCTCAGTCTGTTTCCTAGTGGCGGTTTTAAGTTCCTGCAGTTTTCACTGCAAAACCGAGTTGGAGCTAGTACCTCCCCATATAAGTTTATTGAGTGCAGTTTGCAACTGAAAAGAAACTTTGTGTTCCCAACAAGCTAGGTGAAGGACGGCTTTCACACACACTTATCTCTCAGAACTGAGCATGTGGAGAGACGTTCGTTCATCTAGCACAAAGGGAACGGGTTGTAGGAGAAACTTTTACTGTGGTTTCTCAGTCTGTTTCCTAGTGCCGGTTTGAAGTTCCTGCAGTTTTCACTGTAAAACCGAGTTGGAGCTTGTACCTCCCCATATATATGTATGGAGTGGAGTTTGCAACTGAAAAGAAACTTTGTGTTCCCAACAAGCTAGGTGAAGGACGGCTTTCACACACAATAATCTCTCAGAACTGAGCATGTCGGGAGACGTTAGTTAATCTAGCAAAAAGGGAACGGGTTGCAGGAGAAACATTTACTGTGGTTTCTCAGTCTGTTTCCTAGTGCCGGTTTGAAGTTCCTGCATTTTTCACTGTAAAACCGAGTTGGAGCTATTACCTCCCCATATATATGTATGGATTGGAATTTGCAACTGAAAAGAAACTTTGTGTTCCCACCAAGCTAGGTGAAGGTCGGCTTTCACACACACTTATCTCTCAGAACTGAGCATGTGGAGAGACGTTCGTTCATCTAGCACAAAGGGAACGGCTTGTAGGAGAAACTTTTACTCTGGTTTCTCAGTCTCTTTCCTAGTGCCGGTTTGAAGTTCCTGCAGTTTTCACTGTAAAACCGAGTTGGAGCTAGTACCTCCCCATATATATGTATGGAGTGGAGTTTGCAACTGAAAAGAAACTTTGTGTTCCCTACAAGCTAGGTGAAGGACGGCTTTCACACACACATATCTCTCAGAACTGAGCATGTGGAGAGACGTTCGTTCATCTAGCACAAAGGGAACGGTTTGCATGAGAAACTTATACTCTGGTTTCTCAGTCTGTTTCCTAGTGCCGGTTTGAAGTTCCTGCAGTTTTCACTGTAAAACCGAGTTGGAGCTAGTACCTCCCCATATATATGTATGGAGTGGAGTTTGCAACTGAAAAGAAACTTTGTGTTCCCAACAAGCTAGGTGAAGGACGGCTTTCACACACACTTTTCTCTCAGACCTGAGCATGTCGGGAGACGTACTTTCATCTAGCACAAATGGAACGGGTTGCAGGAGAAACTTTTACTGTTGTTTCTCAGTCTGTTTCCTAGTGCCGGTTTGAAGTTCCTGCATTTTTCACTGTAAAACCGAGTTGGAGCTAGTACTTCCCCATATATATGTATGGATTGGAGTTTGCAACTGAAAAGAAACTTTGTGTTCCCAACAAGCTAGGTGAAGTTCGGCTTTCTCACACAATTATCTCTCAGAACTGAGCATGTGGAGAGACGTTCGTTCATCTAGCACAAATGGAACGGGTTGCAGGAGAAACTTTTACTGTGGTTTCTCAGTCTGTTTCCTAGTGCCGGTTTGAAGTTCCTGCAGTTTTCACTGTAAAACCGAGTTGGAGCTAGTACTTCCCCATATATATGTATGGAGTGGAGTTTGCAACTGAAAAGAAACTTTGTGTTCCCAACAAGCTAGGTGAAGGACGGCTTTCACACACACTAATCTCTCAGAACTGAGCATGTGGAGAGACGTTCGTTCATCTAGCACAAAGGGAACGGGTTGCAGGAGAAACTTTTACTCTGGTTTCTCAGTCTGTTTCCTAGTGATGGTTTGAAGTTCTTGCAGTTTTCACTGTAAAACCGAGTTGGAGCTAGTACCTCCCCATATATATGTATGGAGTATAGTTTGCAACTGAAAAGAACCTTTGTGTTCCCAACAAGCTAGGTGAAGGACGGCTTTCACACACACTTATCTCTCAGAACTGAGCATGTGGAGAGATGTTCGTTCATCTAGCACAAAGGGAAAGGGTTGTAGGAGAAACTTTTACTCTGGTTTCTCAGTTTGTTTCCTAGTGCCGGTTTGAAGTTCCTGCAGTTTTCACTGTAAAAGAAAGTTGGAGCTAGTACCTCCCCATATATATGTATGGAGTTGAGTTTGCAACTGAAAAGAAACTTTGTGTTACCAACAAGCTAGGTGAAGGACGGCTTTCACACACACTTATCTCTCAGAACTGAGCATGTGGAGAGACGTTCGTTCATCTAGCACAAAGGGAACGGGTTGCAGGAGAAACTTTTACTCTGGTTTCTCAGTCTATTTCCTAGTGCCGGTTTGAAGTTCCTGCAGTTTTCACTGTAAAACCGAGTTGGAGATAGTACCTCCCCATATATATGTATGGAGTGGAGTTTGCAACTGAAAAGAAACTATGTGTTCCCTACAAGCTAGGTGAAGGACGGCTTTCACACACACTTATCTCTCAGAACTGAGCATGTGGAGAGACGTTCGTTCATCTAGCACAAAGGGAACGGGTTGCATGAGAAAATTTTACTCTGGTTTCTCAGTCTGTTTCCTAGTGCCGGTTTGAAGTTCCTGCAGTTTTCACTGTAAAACCTATTTGGAGCTAGTACCTCCCCATATATATGTATGGAGTGGAGTTTGCAACTGAAAAGAAACTTTGTGTTCCCAACAAGCTAGTTGAAGGACGGCTTTCACACACACTTTTCTCTCAGAACTGAGCATGTCGGGAGACGTTCGTTCATCTAGCACAAAGGGAACGGGTTGCAGGAGAAACTTTTACTCTGGTTTCTCAGTCTGTTTCCTATTGCCGGTTTGAAGTTCCTGCAGTTTTCACTGTAAAACCGAGTTGGAGCTAGTACCTCCCCATATATATGTATGGAGTGGAGTTTGCCACTGAAAAGAAACTTTGTGTTCCCTACAAGCTAGGTGAAGGACGGCTTTCACACACACTTATCTCTCAGAAATGAGCATTTGGAGAGACGTTCCTTCATCTAGCACAAAGGGAACGGGTTGCATGAGAAACTTTTACTGTGGTTTCTCATTCTGTTTCCTAGTGCCGGTTTGAAGTTCCTACATTTTTCACTGTAAAACCGAGTTGGAGCTAGTACATCCCCATATATATGTATGGATTGGAGTCTGCAACTGAAAAGAAACTTTGTGTTCCCAACAAGCTAGGTGAAGGTCGGCTTTCACACACAATTATCTCTCAGAACTGAGCATGTGGAGAGCAGTTCGTTCATCTAGCACAAAGGGAACGGGTTGCAGGAGAAACTTTTACTCTGGTTTCTCAGTCTGTTTCCTAGTGCCGGTTTGTAGTTCCTGCAGTTTTCACTGTAAAACCGAGTTGGAGATAGTACCTCCCGATATATATGTATGGAGTGTAGTTTGCAACTGAAAAGAAACTTTGTGTTCACAACAAGCTAGGTGAAGGACGGCTTTCACACACACTTATTTCTCAAAACTGAGCATGTGGTGAGACGTTCGTTCATCTAGCACAAAGGGAATGGGTTGCAGGAGAAACTTTTACTCGGGATTCTCAGTCTGTTTCCTAGTGGCGGTTTTAAGTTCCTGCAGTTTTCACTGCAAAACCGAGTTGGAGCTAGTACCTCCCCATATAAGTTTATTGAGTGCAGTTTGCAACTGAAAAGAAACTTTGTGTTCCCAACAAGCTAGGTGAAGGACGGCTTTCACACACACTTATCTCTCAGAATTGAGCATGTGGAGAGACGTTCGTTCATCTAGCACAAAGGGAACGGGTTGTAGGAAAAACTTTTACTGTGGTTTCTCAGTCTGTTTCCTAGTGCCGGTTTGAAGTTCCTGCAGTTTTCACTGTAAAACCGAGTTGGAGCTAGTACCTCCCCATATATATGTATGGAGTGGAGTTTGCAACTGAAAAGAAACTTTGTGTTCCCAACAAGCTAGGTGAAGGACGGCTTTCACACACACATATCTCTCAGAACTGAGCATGTCGGGAGACGTTAGTTAATCTAGCAAAAAGGGAACGGGTTGCAGGAGAAACATTTACTGCGGTTTCTCAGTCTGTTTCCTAGTGCCGGTTTGAAGTTCCTGCATTTTTCACTGTAAAACAGAGTTGGAGCTAGTACCTCCCCATATATATGTATGGATTGGAATTTGCAACTGAAAAGAAACTTTGTGTTCCCAACAAGCTAGGTGAAGGTCGGCTTTCACACACACTTATCTCTCAGAACTGAGCATGTGGAGAGTCGTTCGTTCATCTAGCACAAAGGGAACGGCTTGCAGGAGAAACTTTTACTCTGGTTTCTCAGTCTCTTTCCTAGTGCCGGTTTGAAGTTCCTGCAGTTTTCACTGTAAAACCGAGTTGGAGCTAGTACCTCCCCATATATATGTATGGAGTGGAGTTTGCAACTGAAAAGAAACTTTGTGTTCCCTACAAGCTAGGTGAAGGACGGCTTTCACACACACATATCTCTCAGAACTGAGCATGTGGAGAGACGTTCGTTCATCTAGCACAAAGGGAACGGGTTGCAGGAGAAACTTATACTCTGGTTTCTCAGTCTGTTTCCTAGTGCCGGTTTGAAGTTCCTGCAGTTTTCACTGTAAAACCGAGTTGGAGCTAGTACCTCCCCATATATATGTATGGAGTGGAGTTTGCAACTGAAAAGAAACTTTGTGTTCCCAACAAGCTAGGTGAAGGACGGCTTTCACACACACTTTTCTCTCAGACCTGAGCATGTCGGGAGACGTACTTTCATCTAGCACAAATGGAACGGGTTGCAGGAGAAACTTTTACTGTTGTTTCTCAGTCTGTTTCCTAGTGCCGGTTTGAAGTTCCTGCATTTTTCACTGTAAAACCGAGTTGGAGCTAGTACATCCCCATATATATGTATGGATTGGAGTTTGCAACTGAAAAGAAACTTTGTGTTCCCAACAAGCTAGGTGAAGTTCGGCTTTCTCACACAATTATCTCTCAGAACTGAGCATGTGGAGAGACGTTCGTTCATCTAGCACAAATGGAACGGGTTGCAGGAGAAACTTTTACTGTGGTTTCTCAGTCTGTTTCCTAGTGCCGGTTTGAAGTTCCTGCAGTTTTCACTGTAAAACCGAGTTGGAGCTAGTACTTCCCCATATATATGTATGGAGTGGAGTTTGCAACTGAAAAGAAACTTTGTGTTCCCAACAAGCTAGGTGAAGGACGGCTTTCACACACACTAATCTCTCAGAACTGAGCATGTGGAGAGACGTTCGTTCATCTAGCACAAAGGGAACGGGTTGCAGGAGAAACTTTTACTCTGGTTTCTCAGTCTGTTTCCTAGTGATGGTTTGAAGTTCTTGCAGTTTTCACTGTAAAACCGAGTTGGAGCTAGTACCTCCCCATATATATGTATGGAGTATAGTTTGCAACTGAAAAGAACCTTTGTGTTCCCAACAAGCTAGGTGAAGGACGGCTTTCACACACACTTATCTCTCAGAACTGAGCATGTGGAGAGACGTTCGTTCATCTAGCACAAAGGGAACGGGTTGTAGGAGAAACTTTTACTCTGGTTTCTCAGTTTGTTTCCTAGTGCCGGTTTGAAGTTCCTGCAGTTTTCACTGTAAAAGAAAGTTGGAGCTAGTACCTCCCCATATATATGTATGGAGTGGAGTTTGCAACTGAAAAGAAACTTTGTGTTACCAACAAGCTAGGTGAAGGACGGCTTTCACACACACTTATCTCTCAGAACTGAGCATGTCGGGAGACGTTCGTTCATCTAGCACAAAGGGAACGGGTTGCAGGAGAAACTTTTACTGTGGTTTCTCAGCCTGTTTCCTAGTGCCGGTTTGAAGTTCCTGCATTTTTCACTGTAAAACCGAGTTGGAGATAGTACCTCCCCTTATATATGTATGGAGTGGAGTTTGCAACTGAAAAGAAACTTTGTGATTGCAACAAGCTAGGTGAAGGTCGGCTTTCACACACACTTATCTCTCAGAACTGAGCATGTGGAGAGACGTTCGTTCATCTAGCACAAAGGGAACGGGTTGCAGGAGAAACTTTTACTCTGGTTTCTCAGTCTATTTCCTAGTGCCGGTTTGAAGTTCCTGCAGTTTTCACTGTAAAACCGAGTTGGAGCTAGTACCTCCCCATATATATGTATGGAGTGGAGTTTGCAACTGAAAAGAAACTATGTGTTCCCTACAAGCTAGGTGAAGGACGGCTTTCACACACACTTATCTCTCAGAACTGAGCAAGTGGAGAGACGTTCGTTCATCTAGCACAAAGGGAACGGGTTGCATGAGAAAATTTTACTCTGGTTTCTCAGTCTGTTTCCTAGTGCCGGTTTGAAGTTCCTGCAGTTTTCACTGTAAAACCTAGTTGGAGCTAGTACCTCCCCATATATATGTATGGAGTGGAGTTTGCAACTGAAAAGAAACTTTGTGTTCCCAACAAGCTAGGTGAAGAACGGCTTTCACACACACTTTTCTCTCAGAACTGAGCATGTCGGGAGACGTTCGTTCATCTAGCACAAAGGGAACGGGTTGCAGGAGAAACTTTTACTCTGGTTTCTCAGTCTGTTTCCTAGTGCCGGTTTGAAGTTCCTGCAGTTTTCACTGTAAAACCGAGTTGGAGCTAGTACCTCCCCATATATATGTATGGAGTGGAGTTTGCCACTGAAAAGAAACTTTGTGTTCCCTACAAGCTAGGTGAAGGACGGCTTTCACACACACTTATCTCTCAGAAATGAGCATTTGGAGAGACGTTCCTTCATCTAGCACAAAGGGAACGGGTGGCATGAGAAACTTTTACTGTGGTTTCTCATTCTGTTTCCTAGTGCCGGTTTGAAGTTCCTACATTTTTCACTGTAAAACCGAGTTTGAGCTAGTACATCCCCATATATATGTATGGATTGGAGTCTGCAACTGAAAAGAAACTTTGTGTTCCCAACAAGCTAGGTGAAGTTCGGCTTTCACACACAATTATCTCTCAGAACTGAGCATGTGGAGAGCAGTTCGTTCATCTAGCACAAAGGGAACGGGTTGCAGGAGAAACTTTTACTCTGGTTTCTCAGTCTGTTTCCTAGTGCCGGTTTGTAGTTCCTGCAGTTTTCACTGTAAAACCGAGTTGGAGATAGTACCTCCCGATATATATGTATGGAGTGTAGTTTGCAACTGAAAAGAAACTTTGTGTTCCCAACAAGCTAGGTGAAGGACGGCTTTCACACACACTTATTTCTCAAAACTGAGCATGTGGTGAGACGTTCGTTCATCTAGCACAAAGGGAATGGTTTGCAGGAGAAACTTTTACTCGGGATTCTCAGTCTGTTTCCTAGTGGCGGTTTTAAGTTCCTGCAGTTTTCACTGCAAAACCGAGTTGGAGCTAGTACCTCCCCATATAAGTTTATTGAGTGCAGTTTGCAACTGAAAAGAAACTTTGTGTTCCCAAAAAGCTAGGTGAAGGACGGCTTTCACACACACTTATCTCTCAGAACTGAGCATGTGGAGAGACGTTCGTTCATCTAGCACAAAGGGAACGGGTTGTAGGAGAAACTTTTACTGTGGTTTCTCAGTCTGTTTCCTAGTGCCGGTTTGAAGTTCCTGCAGTTTTCACTGTAAAACCGAGTTGGAGCTAGTACCTCCCCATATATATGTATGGAGTGGAGTTTGCAACTGAAAAGAAACTTTGTGTTCCCAACAAGCTAGGTGAAGGTCGGCTTTCACACACACTAATCTCTCAGAACTGAGCATGTCGGGAGACGTTAGTTAATCTAGCAAAAAGGGAACGGGTTGCAGGAGAAACATTTACTGCGGTTTCTCAGTCTGTTTCCTAGTGCCGGTTTGAAGTTCCTGCATTTTTCACTGTAAAACAGAGTTGGAGCTAGTACCTCCCCATATATATGTATGGATTGGAATTTGCAACTGAAAAGAAACTTTGTGTTCCCAACAAGCTAGGTGAAGGTCGGCTTTCACACACACTTATCTCTCAGAACTGAGCAAGTGGAGAGTCGTTCGTTCATCTAGCACAAAGGGAACGGCTTGCAGGAGAAACTTTTACTCTGGTTTCTCAGTCTCTTTCCTAGTGCCGGTTTGAAGTTCCTGCAGTTTTCACTGTAAAACCGAGTTGGAGCTAGTACCTCCCCATATATATGTATGGAGTGGAGTTTGCAACTGAAAAGAAACTTTGTGTTCCCTACAAGTTAGGTGAAGGACGGCTTTCACACACACATATCTCTCAGAACTGAGCATGTGGAGAGACGTTCGTTCATCTAGCACAAAGGGAACGGGTTGCAGGAGAAACTTTTACTCTGGTTTCTCAGTCTGTTTCCTAGTGCCGGTTTGAAGTTCCTGCAGTTTTCACTGTAAAACCGAGTTGGAGCTAGTACCTCCCCATATATATGTATGGAGTGGAGTTTGCCACTGAAAAGAAACTTTGTGTTCCCTACAAGCTAGGTGAAGGACGGCTTTCACACACACTTATCTCTCAGAAATGAGCATTTGGAGAGACGTTCCTTCATCTAGCACAAAGGGAACGGGTTGCATGAGAAACTTTTACTGTGGTTTCTCATTCTGTTTCCTAGTGCCGGTTTGAAGTTCCTACATTTTTCACTGTAAAACCGAGTTTGAGCTAGTACATCCCCATATATATGTATGGATTGGAGTCTGCAACTGAAAAGAAACTTTGTGTTCCCAACAAGCTAGGTGAAGGTCGGCTTTCACACACAATTATCTCTCAGAACTGAGCATGTGGAGAGCAGTTCGTTCATCTAGCACAAAGGGAACGGGTTGCAGGAGAAACTTTTACTCTGGTTTCTCAGTCTGTTTCCTAGTGCCGGTTTGTAGTTCCTGCAGTTTTCACTGTAAAACCGAGTTGGAGATAGTACCTCCCGATATATATGTATGGAGTGTAGTTTGCAACTGAAAAGAAACTTTGTGTTCCCAACAAGCTAGGTGAAGGACGGCTTTCACACACACTTATTTCTCAAAACTGAGCATGTGGTGAGACGTTCGTTCATCTAGCACAAAGGGAATGGGTTGCAGGAGAAACTTTTACTCGGGATTCTCAGTCTGTTTCCTAGTGGCGGTTTTAAGTTCCTGCAGTTTTCACTGCAAAACCGAGTTGGAGCTAGTACCTCCCCATATAAGTTTATTGAGTGCAGTTTGCAACTGAAAAGAAACTTTGTGTTCCCAACAAGCTAGGTGAAGGACGGCTTTCACACACACTTATCTCTCAGAACTGAGCATGTGGAGAGACGTTCGTTCATCTAGCACAAAGGGAACGGGTTGTAGGAGAAACTTTTACTGTGGTTTCTCAGTCTGTTTCCTAGTGCCGGTTTGAAGTTCCTGCAGTTTTCACTGTAAAACCGAGTTGGAGCTAGTACCTCCCCATATATATGTATGGAGTGGAGTTTGCAACTGAAAAGAAACTTTGTGTTCCCAACAAGCTAGGTGAAGGACGGCTTTCACACACACTAATCTCTCAGAACTGAGCATGTCGGGAGACGTTAGTTAATCTAGCAAAAAGGGAACGGGTTGCAGGAGAAACATTTACTGCGGTTTCTCAGTCTGTTTCCTAGTGCCGGTTTGAAGTTCCTGCATTTTTCACTGTAAAACAGAGTTGGAGCTAGTACCTCCCCATATATATGTATGGATTGGAATTTGCAACTGAAAAGAAACTTTGTGTTCCCAACAAGCTAGGTGAAGGTCGGCTTTCACACACACTTATCTCTCAGAACTGAGCATGTGGAGAGTCGTTCGTTCATCTAGCACAAAGGGAACGGCTTGCAGGAGAAACTTTTACTCTGGTTTCTCAGTCTCTTTCCTAGTGCCGGTTTGAAGTTCCTGCAGTTTTCACTGTAAAACCGAGTTGGAGCTAGTACCTCCCCATATATATGTATGGAGTGGAGTTTGCAACTGAAAAGAAACTTTGTGTTCCCTACAAGCTAGGTGAAGGACGGCTTTCACACACACATATCTCTCAGAACTGAGCATGTGGAGAGACGTTCGTTCATCTAGCATAAAGGGAACGGGTTGCAGGAGAAACTTATACTCTGGTTTCTCAGTCTGTTTCCTAGTGCCGGTTTGAAGTTCCTGCAGTTTTCACTGTAAAACCGAGTTGGAGCTAGTACCTCCCCATATATATGTATGGAGTGGAGTTTGCAACTGAAAAGAAACTTTGTGTTCCCAACAAGCTAGGTGAAGGACGGCTTTCACACACACTTTTCTCTCAGACCTGAGCATGTCGGGAGACGTACTTTCATCTAGCACAAATGGAACGGGTTGCAGGAGAAACTTTTACTGTTGTTTCTCAGTCTGTTTCCTAGTGCCGGTTTGAAGTTCCTGCATTTTTCACTGTAAAACCGAGTTGGAGCTAGTACTTCCCCATATATATGTATGGATTGGAGTTTGCAACTGAAAAGAAACTTTGTGTTCCCAACAAGCTAGGTGAAGTTCGGCTTTCTCACACAATTATCTCTCAGAACTGAGCATGTGGAGAGACGTTCGTTCATCTAGCAAAAATGGAACGGGTTGCAGGAGAAACTTTTACTGTGGTTTCTCAGTCTGTTTCCTAGTGCCGGTTTGAAGTTCCTGCAGTTTTCACTGTAAAACCGAGTTGGAGCTAGTACTTCCCCATATATATGTATGGAGTGGAGTTTGCAACTGAAAAGAAACTTTGTGTTCCCAACAAGCTAGGTGAAGGACGGCTTTCACACACACTAATCTCTCAGAACTGAGCATGTGGAGAGACGTTCGTTCATCTAGCACAAAGGGAACGGGTTGCAGGAGAAACTTTTACTCTGGTTTCTCAGTCTGTTTCCTAGTGATGGTTTGAAGTTCTTGCAGTTTTCACTGTAAAACCGAGTTGGAGCTAGTACCTCCCCATATATATGTATGGAGTATAGTTTGCAACTGAAAAGAACCTTTGTGTTCCCAACAAGCTAGGTGAAGGACGGCTTTCACACACACTTATCTCTCAGAACTGAGCATGTGGAGAGACGTTCGTTCATCTAGCACAAAGGGAACGGGTTGTAGGAGAAACTTTTACTCTGGTTTCTCAGTTTGTTTCCTAGTGCCGGTTTGAAGTTCCTGCAGTTTTCACTGTAAAAGAAAGTTGGAGCTAGTACCTCCCCATATATATGTATGGAGTGGAGTTTGCAACTGAAAAGAAACTTTGTGTTACCAACAAGCTAGGTGAAGGACGGCTTTCACACACACTTATCTCTCAGAACTGAGCATGTCGGGAGACGTTCGTTCATCTAGCACAAAGGGAACGGGTTGCAGGAGAAACTTTTACTGTGGTTTCTCAGTCTGTTTCCTAGTGCCGGTTTGAAGTTCCTGCATTTTTCACTGTAAAACCGAGTTGGAGATAGTACCTCCCCTTATATATGTATGGAGTGGAGTTTGCAACTGAAAAGAAACTTTGTGATCCCAACAAGCTAGGTGAAGGTCGGCTTTCACACACACTCATCTCTCAGAACTGAGCATGTGGAGAGACGTTCGTTCATCTAGCACAAAGGGAACGGGTTGCAGGAGAAACTTTTACTCTGGTTTCTCAGTATATTTCCTAGTGCCGGTTTGAAGTTCCTGCAGTTTTCACTGTAAAACCGAGTTGGAGCTAGTACCTCCCCATATATATGTATGGAGTGGAGTTTGCAACTGAAAAGAAACTATGGTTCCCTACAAGCTAGGTGAAGGACGGCTTTCACACACACTTATCTCTCAGAACTGAGCAAGTGGAGAGACGTTCGTTCATCTAGCACAAAGGGAACGGGTTGCATGAGAAAATTTTACTCTGGTTTCTCAGTCTGTTTCCTAGTGCCGGTTTGAAGTTCCTGCAGTTTTCACTGTAAAACCTAGTTGGAGCTAGTACCTCCCCATATATATGTATGGAGTGGAGTTTGCAACTGAAAAGAAACTTTGTGTTCCCAACAAGCTAGGTGAAGGACGGCTTTCACACACACTTTTCTCTCAGAACTGAGCATGTCGGGAGACGTTCGTTCATCTAGCACAAATGGAACGGGTTGCAGGAGAAACTTTTACTGTGGTTTCTCAGTCTGTTTCCTAGTGCCGGTTTGAAGTTCCTGCATTTTTCACTGTAAAAACGAGTTGGAGCTAGTACCTCCCCATATATATGTATGGATTGGTGTTTGCAACTGAAAAGAAACTTTGTGTTCCCAACAAGCTAGGTGAAGTTCGGCTTTCTCACACAATTATCTCTCATAAATGAGCATGTGGAGAGACGTTCGTTCATCTAGCACAAAGGGAACGGATTGCAGGAGAAACTTTACTGTGGTTTCTCAGTCTGTTTTCTAGTGCCGGTTTGAAGTTCCTGCAGTTTTCACTGTAAAACCGAGTTGGAGCTAGTACCTCCCCATATATATGTATGGAGTGGAGTTTGCAACTGAAAAGAAACTTTGTGTTCCCAACAAGCTAGGTGAAGTACGGCTTTCACACACACATATCTCTCAGAATTGAGCATTTGGTGAGACGTTCCTTCATCTAGCACATAGGAAACGTGTTGCAGTAGAAACTTTTACTCTGGTTTCTCAGTCTGTTTCCTAGTGCTTGTTTGAAGTTCCTGCTGTTTTCACTGTAAAACCGAGTTGGAGCTAGTACCTCCCCATATATATCTATGGAGTGGAGTTTGCAAATGAAAAGAAACTTTGTGTTCCCAACAAGCTAGGTGAAGGACGGCTTTCACACACATTTATCTCTCAGAACTGAGCATGTGGAGAGACGTTCGTTCATCTAGCACAAATAGAACGGGTTGCAGGAGAAACTTTTACTGTGGTTTCTCAGTCTGTTTCCTAGTGCCGGTTTGAAGTTCCTGCAGTTTTCACTGTAAAACCGAGTTGGAGCTAGTACTTCCCCATATATATGTATGGAGTGGAGTTTGCAACTGAAAAGAAACTTTGTGTTCCCTACAAGCTAGGTGAAGGACGGCTTTCACACACACTTATCTCTCAGAACTGAGCATGTGGAGAGACGTTCGTTCATCTAGCACAAAGGGAACGGGTTGCATGAGAAACTTATACTCTGGTTTCTCAGTCTGTTTCCTAGTGCCGGTTTGAAGTTCCTGCAGTTTTCACTGTAAAACCGAGTTGGAGCTAGTACCTCCCCATATATATGTATGGAGTGGAGTTGGCAACTGAAAAGAAACTTTGTGTTCCCAACAAGCTAGGTGAAGGACGGCTTTCACACACACTTTTCTCTCAGACCTGAGCATGTCGGGAGACGTACTTTCATCTAGCACAAATGGAACGGGTTGCAGGAGAAACTTTTACTGTTGTTTCTCAGTCTGTTTCCTAGTGCCGGTTTGAAGTTCCTGCATTTTTCACTGTAAAACCGAGTTGGAGCTAGTACTTCCCCATATATATGTATGGATTGGAGTTTACAACTGAAAAGAAACTTTGTGTTCCCAACAAGCTAGGTGAAGTTCGGCTTTCTCACACAATTATCTCTCAGAACTGAGCATGTGGAGAGACGTTCGTTCATCTAGCACAAATGGAACGGGTTGCAGGAGAAACTTTTACTGTGGTTTCTCAGTCTGTTTCCTAGTGCCGGTTTGAAGTTCCTGCAGTTTTCACTGTAAAACCGAGTTGGAGCTAGTACTTCCCCATATATATGTATGGAGTGGAGTTTGCAACTGAAAAGAAACTTTGTGTTCCCAACAAGCTAGGTGAAGGACGGCTTTCACACACACTAATCTCTCAGAACTGAGCATGTGGAGAGACGTTCGTTCATCTAGCACAAAGGGAACGGGTTGCAGGAGAAACTTTTACTCTGGTTTCTCAGTCTGTTTCCTAGTGATGGTTTGAAGTTCTTGCAGTTTTCACTGTAAAACCGAGTTGGAGCTAGTACCTCCCCATATATATGTATGGAGTATAGTTTGCAACTGAAAAGAACCTTTGTGTTCCCAACAAGCTAGGTGAAGGACGGCTTTCACACACACTTATCTCTCAGAACTGAGCATGTGGAGAGACGTTCGTTCATCTAGCACAAAGGGAACGGGTTGTAGGAGAAACTTTTACTCTGGTTTCTCAGTTTGTTTCCTAGTGCCGGTTTGAAGTTCCTGCAGTTTTCACTGTAAAAGAAATTTGGAGCTAGTACCTCCCCATATATATGTATGGAGTGGAGTTTGCAACTGAAAAGAAACTTTGTGTTACCAACAAGCTAGGTGAAGGACGGCTTTCACAAACACTTATCTCTCAGAACTGAGCATGTCGGGAGACGTTCGTTCATCTAGCACAAAGGGAACGGGTTGCAGGAGAAACCTTTACTGTGGTTTCTCAGTCTGTTTCCTAGTGCCGGTTTGAAGTTCCTGCATTTTTCACTGTAAAACCGAGTTGGAGATAGTACCTCCCCTTATATATGTATGGAGTGCAGTTTGCAACTGAAAAGAAACTTTGTGTTCCCAACAAGCTAGGTGAAGGTCGGCTTTCACACACACTTATCTCTCAGAACTGAGCATGTGGAGAGACGTTCGTTCATCTAGCACAAAGGGAACGGGTTGCAGGAGAAACTTTTACTCTGGTTTCTCAGTCTATTTCCTAGTGCCGGTTTGAAGTTCCTGCAGTTTTCACTGTAAAACCGAGTTGGAGCTAGTACTTCCCCATATATATGTATGGAGTGGAGTTTGCAACTGAAAAGAAACTATGTGTTCCCAACAAGCTAGGTGAAGGACGGATTTCACACACACTTATCTCTCAGAACTGAGCAAGTGGAGAGACGTTCGTTCATCTAGCACAAAGGGAACGGGTTGCATGAGAAAATTTTACTCTGGTTTCTCAGTCTGTTTCCTAGTGCCGGTTTGAAGTTCCTGCAGTTTTCACTGTAAAACCTAGTTGGAGCTAGTACCTCCCCATATATATGTATGGAGTGGAGTTTCCAACTGAAAAGAAACTTTGTGTTCCCAACAAGCTAGGTGAAGGACGGCTTTCACACACACTTTTCTCTCAGAACTGAGCATGTCGGGAGACGTTCGTTCATCTAGCACAAATGGTACGGGTTGCAGGAGAAACTTTTACTGTGGTTTCTCAGTCTGTTTCCTAGTGCCGGTTTGAAGTTCCTGCATTTTTCACTGTAAAACCGAGTTGGAGCTAGTACCTCCCCATATATATATATGGAGTGGAGTTTGCAACTGAAAAGAAACTTTGTGTTCCCAACAAGCTATGTGAAGTTCGGCTTTCTCACACAATTATCTCTCAGATATGAGCATGTGGAGAGACGTTCGTTCATCTAGCACAAAGGGAACGGATTGCAGGAGAAACTTTACTGCGGTTTCTCAGTCTGTTTCCTAGTGCCGGTTTGAAGTTCTTGCAGTTTTCACTGTAAAACCGATTTGGAGATAGTACCTCCCCATATATATGTATGGAGTGGAGTTTGCAACTGAAAAGAACCTTTGTGTTCCCAACAAGCTAGGTGAAGGACGGCTTTCACACACATTTATCTCTCAGAACTGAGCATGTGGAGAGACGTTCGCTCATCTAGCACAAAGGGAACGGGTTGCAGGAGAAACTTTTACTGTGGTTTCTCAGTCTGTTTCCTAGTGCCGGTTTGAAGTTCCTGCAGTTTTCACTGTAAAACAGAGTTGGAGCTAGTACTTCCCCATATATATGTATGGAGTGGAGTTTGCAACTGAAAAGAAACTTTGTGTTCCCAACAAGCTAGGTGAAGTTCGGCTTTCACACACACTTCTCTCTCAGAACTGAGCATGTGGAGAGACGTTCGTTCATCTAGCACAAAGGGATCGGGTTGCAGGAGAAACTTTTTCTCTGGTTTCTCAGTCTGTTTCTTAGTGCCGGTTTGAAGTTCCTGCAGTTTTCACTGTAAAACCGAGTTGGAGATAGTACCTCCCCATATATATGTATGGAGTGGAGTTTGCAACTGAAAAGAAACTTTGTGTTCCCAACAAGCTAGGTGAAGGACGGCTTTCACACACTTATCTCTCAGAACTGAGCATGTGGTGAGACGTTCTTTCATCTAGCACAAAGGGAACGGGTTGCATTAGAAACTTTTACTGTGGTTTCTCGGTCTGTTTCCTATTGTCGGTTTGAAGTTCCTGCAGTTTTCACTGTAAACCCGAGTTGGAGATAGTACCTCCCCATATATATGTATGTAGTGGAGTTTGCAACTGAAAAGAAACTTTGTGTTCCCAACAAGATAGGTGAAGGACGGCTTTCACACACACTTATCTCTCAGAACTGAGCATGTGGAGAGACGTTCGTTCATCTAGCACAAAGGGAACGGGTTGCAGGAGAAACTTTTACTCTGGTTTCTCAGTCTGTTTACTAGTGCCGGTTTGAAGTTCTTGCAATTTTCACTGTAAAACCGAGTTGGAGCTAGTACCTCCCCATATATATGTATGGAGTGGAGTTTGCAACTGAAAAGAAACTTTGTGTTCCCAACAAGCTAGGTGAAGGACGGCTTTCACACACACTTATCTCTCAGAACTGAGCATGTGGAGAGACGTTCGTTCATCTAGCACAAAGGGAACGGGTTGCAGGAGTAACTTTACTGTGGTTTCTCAGTCTGTTTCCTAGTGCCGGTTTGAAGTTCCTGCAGTTTTCAGTGTAAACACGAGTTTGAGCTAGTACCCCCCCATATATATGTATGGAGTGGAGTTTGCAACTGAAAAGAAACTTTGTGTTCCCAACAAGCTAGGTGAAGGACGGCTTTCACACACACTTATCTCTCAGAACTGAGCATGTGGAGAGACGTTCGTTCATCTAGCACAAAGGGAACGGGTTGCAGGAGAAACTTTTACTGTGGTTTCTCAGTCTGTTTCCTAGTGCCGGTTTGAAGTTCCTGCAGTTTTCACTGTAAAACCGAGTTGGAACTAGTACCTCCCCATATATATGTATGGAGTGGAGTTTGCAACTGAAAAGAAACTTTGTGTTCCCAACAAGCTAGGTGAAGGACGGCTTTCACACACAATTATCTCTCAGAATTGAGCATGTGGAGAGACGCTCGTTCATCTAGCACAAGGGGAACGGGTTGCAGGATAAACTTTTACTCTGGTTTCTCAGTCTGTTTCCTAGTGCCGGTTTGAAGATCCTGCAGTTTTCACTGTAAAACCGAGTTGGAGCTAGTACCACCCCATATATATGTATGGAGTGGAGTTTGCAACTGAAAAGAAACTTTGTGTTCCCAACAAGCTAGGTGAAGGACGGCTTTCACACACACTTATCTCTCAGAACTGAGCATGTGGTGAGACGTTCTTTCATCTAGCACAAAGGGAACGGGTTGCATTAGAAACTTTTACTGTGGTTTCTCGGTCTGTTTCCTATTGCCGGTTTGAAGTTCCTGCAGTTTTCACTGTGAAACCGAATTGGTGCTAGTACCTCCCCATATATATGTATGGAGTGGAGTTTGCAACTGAAAAGAAACTTTGTGTTCCCAACAAGCTAGGTGAAGGACGGCTTTCACACACATTTATCTCTCAGAACTGAGCATGTGGATAGACGTTCGTTCATCTAGCACATAGGAAACGGGATGCAGGAGAAACTTTTACTCTGGTTTCTCAGTCTGTTTCCTAGTGCCGGTTTGAAGTTCCTGCAGATTTCACTGTAAAATCGAGTTGGAGCTAGTACCTCCCCATATATATGTATGGATTGGAGTTTGAAACTGAAAAGAAACTTTGTGTTCCCAACAAGCTAGGTGAAGGACGGCTTTCACACACACTTATCTCTCAGAACTGAGCATGTGGTGAGACGTTCTTTCATCTAGCACAAAGGGAACGGGTTGCATTAGAAACTTTTACTGTGGTTTCTCGGTTTGTTTCCTATTGCCGGTTTGAAGTTCCTGCAGTTTTCACTATAAAACCGAGTTGGAGCTAGTACCTCCCCATATATATGTATGGAGTGGAGTTTGCAACTGAAAAGAAACTTTGTGTTCCCAACAAGCTAGGTGAAGGACGGCTTTCACACACACTTATCTCTCAGAACTGAGCATGTGGAGAGACGTTCGTTCATCTAGCACAAAGGGAACGGGTTGTAGGAGAAACTTTTACTCTGGTTTCTCAGTTTGTTTCCTAGTGCCGGTTTGAAGTTCCTGCAGTTTTCACTGTAAAAGAAAGTTGGAGCTAGTACCTCCCCATATATATGTATGGAGTGGAGTTTGCAACTGAAAAGAAACTTTGTGTTACCAACAAGCTAGGTGAAGGACGGCTTTCACAAACACTTATCTCTCAGAACTGAGCATGTCGGGAGACTTTCTTTCATCTAGCACAAAGGGAACGGGTTGCAGGAGAAACTTTTACTGTGGTTTCTCAGTCTGTTTCCTAGTGCCGGTTTGAAGTTCCTGCATTTTTCACTGTAAAACCGAGTTGGAGATAGTACCTCCCCTTATATATGTATGGAGTGGAGTTTGCAACTGAAAAGAAACTTTGTGTTCCCAACAAGATAGGTGAAGTTCGGCTTTCACACACACTTATCTCTCAGAACTGAGCATGTGGTGAGACGTTCGTTCATCTAGCACAAAGGGAACGGGTTGCAGGAGAAACTTTTACTCTGGTTTCTCAGTCTATTTCCTAGTGCCGGTTTGAAGTTCCTGCAGTTTTCACTGTAAAACCGAGTTGGAGTTAGTACCTCCCCATATATATGTATGGAGTGGAGTTTGCAACTGAAAAGAAACTATGTGTTCCCAACAAGCTAGGTGAAGGACGGCTTTCACACACACTTATCTCTCAGAACTGAGCAAGTGGAGAGACGTTCGTTCATCTAGCACAAAGGGAACGTGTTGCATGAGAAAATTTTACTCTGGTTTCTCAGTCTGTTTCCTAGTGCCGGTTTGAAGTTCCTGCAGTTTTCACTGTAAAACCTAGTTGGAGCTAGTACCTCCCCATATATATGTATGGAGTGGAGTTTGCAACTGAAAAGAAACTTTGTGTTCCCAACAAGCTAGGTGAAGGTCGGCTTTCACACACACTTTTCTCTCAGAACTGAGCATGTCGGGAGACGTTCGTTCATCTAGCACAAATGGAACGGGTTGCAGGAGAAACTTTTACTGTGGTTTCTCAGTCTGTTTCCTAGTGCCGGTTTGAAGTTCCTGCATTTTTCACTGTAAAACCGAGTTGGAGCTAGTACCTCCCCATATATATGTATGGAGTGGAGTTTGCAACTGAAAAGAAACTTTGTGTTCCCAAAAAGCTATGTGAAGTTCGGCTTTCTCACACAGTTATCTCTCAGAAATGAGCATGTGGAGAGACGTTCGTTCATCTAGCACAAAGGGAACGGATTGCAGGAGAAACTTTACTGTGGTTTCTCAGTCTGTTTCCTAGTGCCGGTTTGAAGTTCCTGCAGTTTTCACTGTAAAACCGAGTTGGAGCTAGTACCTCCCCATATATATGTATGGAGTGGAGTTTGCAACTGAAAAGAAACTTTGTGTTCCCAACAAGCTAGGTGAAGGACGGCTTTCACACACACATATCTCTCAGAATTGAGCATTTGGAGAGACGTTCCTTCATCTAGCACATAGGAAACGGGTTGCAGTAGAAACTTTTACTCTGGTTTCTCAGTCTGTTTCCTAGTGCTTGTTTGAAGTTCCTGCTGTTTTCACTGTAAAACCGAGTTGGAGCTAGTACCTCCCCATATATATGTATGGAGTGGAGTTTGCAACTGAAAAGAAACTTTGTGTTCCCAACAATCTAGGTGAAGGACGGCTTTCACACACACTTATCTCTCAGAACTGAGCATGTGGAGAGACGTTCGTTCATATAGCACAAAGGGAACGGGTTGCAGGAGAAACTTTTACTCTGGTTTCTCAGTCTGTTTCCTAGTGCCGGTTTGAAGTTCTTGCAGTTTTCACTGTAAAACCGAGTTGGAGATAGTACCTCCCCATATATATGTATAGAGTGGAGTTTGCAACTGAAAAGAACCTTTGTGTTCCCAACAAGCTAGGTGAAGGACGGCTTTCACACACATTTATCTCTCAGAACTGAGCATGTGGAGAGACGTTCGCTCATCTAGCACAAAGGGAACGGGTTGCAGGAGAAACTTTTACTGTGGTTTCTCAGTCTGTTTCCTAGTGCCGGTTTGAAGTTCCTGCAGTTTTCACTGTAAAACAGAGTTGGAGCTAGTACTTCCCCATATATATGTATGGAGTGGAGTTTGCAACTGAAAAGAAACTTTGTGTTCCCAACAAGCTAGGTGAAGGTCGGCTTTCACACACACTTATCTCTCAGAACTGAGCATGTGGAGAGACGTTCGTTCATCTAGCACAAAGGGAACGGGTTGCAGGAGAAACTTTTACTGTTGTTTCTCAGTGTGTTTCCTAGTGCCGGTTGGAAGTTCCTGCAGTTTTCACTGTAAAACCCAGTTGGAGATAGTACCTCCCCATATATATGTATGGAGTGGAGTTTGCAACTGAAAAGAACCTTTGTGTTCCCAACAAGCTAGGTGAAGGACGGCTTTCACACACATTTATCTCTCAGAACTGAGCATGTGGAGAGACGTTCGCTCATCTAGCACAAATTGAACGGGTTGCAGGAGAAACTTTTACTGTGGTTTCTCAGTCTGTTTCCTAGTGCCGGTTTGAAGTTCCTGCAGATTTCACTGTAAAACAGGGTTGGAGCTAGTACTTCCCCATATATATGTATGGAGTGGAGTTTGCAACTGAAAAGAAACTTTGTGTTCCCAACAAGCTAGGTGAAGGTCGGCTTTCACACACACTTCTCTCTCAGAACTGAGCATGTGGAGAGACGTTCGTTCATCTAGCACAAAGGGATCGGGTTGCAGGAGAAACTTTTACTCTGTTTTCTCAGTCTGTTTCTTAGTGCCGGTTTGAAGTTCCTGCAGTTTTCACTGTAAAACCGAGTTGGAGATAGTACCTCCCCATATATATGTATGGAGTGGAGTTTGCAACTGAAAAGAAACTTTGTGTTCCCAACAAGCTAGGTGAAGGACGGCTTTCACACACACTTATCTCTCAGAACTGAGCATGTGGTGAGACGTTCTTTCATCTAGCACAAAGGGAACGGGTTGCATTAGAAACTTTTACTGTGGTTTCTCGGTCTGTTTCCTATTGTCGGTTTGAAGTTCCTGCAGTTTTCACTGTAAACCCGAGTTGGAGATAGTACCTCCCCATATATATGTATGGAGTGGAGTTTGCAACTGAAAAGAAACTTTGTGTTCCCAACAAGCTAGGTGAAGGACGGCTTTCACACACACTTATCTCTCAGAACTGAGCATGTGGAGAGACGTTCGTTCATCTAGCACAAAGGGAACGGGTTGCAGGAGAAACTTTTACTCTGGTTTCTCAGTCTGTTTACTAGTGCCGGTTTGAAGTTCTTGCAATTTTCACTGTAAAACCGAGTTGGAGCTAGTACCTCCCATATATATGTATGGAGTGGAGTTTGCAACTGAAAAGAAACTTTGTGTTCCCAACAAGCTAGGTGAAGGACGGCTTTCACACACACTTATCTCTCAGAACTGAGCATGTGGAGAGACGTTCGTTCATCTAGCACAAAGGGAACGGGTTGCAGGAGTAACTTTACTGTGGTTTCTCAGTCTGTTTCCTAGTGCCGGTTTGAAGTTCCTGCAGTTTTCAGTGTAAACACGATTTGGAGCTAGTACCCCCCCATATATATGTATGGAGTGGAGTTTGCAACTGAAAAGAAACTTTGTGTTCCCAACAAGCTAGGTGAAGGACGGCTTTCACACACACTTATCTCTCAGAACTGAGCATGTGGAGAGACGTTCGTTCATCTAGCACAAAGGGAACGGGTTGCAGGAGAAACTTTTACTGTGGTTTCTCAGTCTGTTTCCTAGTGCCGGTTTGAAGTTCCTGCAGTTTTCACTGTAAAACCGAGTTGGAACTAGTACCTCCCCATATATATGTATGGAGTGGAGTTTGCAACTGAAAAGAAACTTTGTGTTCCCAACAAGCTAGGTGAAGGACGGCTTTCACACACAATTATCTCTCAGAATTGAGCATGTGGAGAGACGCTCGTTCATCTAGCACAAGGGGAACGGGTTGCAGGTAAACTTTTACTCTGGTTTCTCAGTCTGTTTCCTAGTGCCGGTTTGAAGATCCTGCAGTTTTCACTGTAAAACCGAGTTGGAGCTAGTACCACCCCATATATATGTATGGAGTGGAGTTTGCAACTGAAAAGAAACTTTGTGTTCCCAACAAGCTAGGTGAAGGACGGCTTTCACACACACTTATCTCTCAGAACTGAGCATGTGGTGAGACGTTCTTTCATCTAGCACAAAGGGAACGGGTTGCATTAGAAACTTTTACTGTGGTTTCTCGGTCTGTTTCCTAGTGCCGGTTTGAAGTTCCTGCAGATTTCACTGTAAAATCGAGTTGGAGCTAGTACCTCCCCATATATATGTATGGATTGGAGTTTGCAACTGAAAAGAAACTTTGTGTTCCCAACAAGCTAGGTGAAGGACGGCTTTCACACACACTTATCTCTCAGAACTGAGCATGTGGTGAGACGTTCTTTCATCTAGCACAAAGGGAACGGGTTGCATTAGAAACTTTTACTGTGGTTTCTCGGTTTGTTTCCTATTGCCGGTTTGAAGTTCCTGCAGTTTTCACTATAAAACCGAGTTGGAGCTAGTACCTCCCCATATATATGTATGGAGTGGAGTTTGCAACTGAAAAGAAACTTTGTGTTCCCAACAAGCTAGGTGAAGGTCGGCTTTCACACACACTTATCTCTCAGAACTGAGCATGTGGTGAGAAGTTCTTTCATCTAGCACAAAGGGAATGGGTTGCATTAGAAATTTTTACTGTGGTTTCTCAGTCTGTTTACTAGTGCCGGTTTGAAGTTCCTGCAGTTTTCACTGTAAAACCGAGTTGGAGCTAGTACCTCCCCATATATATTTATGGAGTGCAGTTTGCAACTGAAAAGAAACTTTGTGTTCCCAACAAGCTAGGTGAAGGACGGCTTTCACACACACTTATCTTTCAGAAATGAGCATGTGGAGAGACGTTCGTTCATCTAGCACATAGGAAACGGGTTGCAGGAGAAACTTTTACTCTGGTTTCTCAGTCTGTTTCCTAGTGCCGGTTTGAAGTTCCTGCAGTTTTCACTGTAAAACCGAGTTGGAGCTAGTACCTCCCCATATATATGTATGGAGTGGAGTTTGCAACTGAAAAGAAACTCTGTGTTCCCAACAAGCTAGGTGAAGGACGGCTTTCACACACACTTATCTCTCAGAACTGAGCATGTTGAGAGACGTTCGTTCATCTAGCACAAAGGGAACGGGTTGCAGGAGAAACTTTACTGTGTTTTCTCAGTCTGTTTCCTAGTGGCGGTTTGAAGTTCCTGCAGTTTTAACTGCAAAACCGAGTTGGAGCTAGTACCACCCCATATATATTTATGGAGTGCAGTTTGCAACTGAAAAGAAACTTTGTGTTCCCAACAAGCTAGGTGAAGGACGGCTTTCACACACACTTATCTCTCAGAACTGAGCATGTGGAGAGACGTTCGTTCATCTAGCACATAGGAAACGGGTTGCAGGAGAAACTTTTACTGTGGTTTCTCAGTCTGTTTCCTTGTGCCGGTTTGAAGTTCCTGCAGTTTTCACTGTAAAACCGAGTTGGAGCTTGTACCTCCCCATATATATGTATGGAGTGGAGTTTGCAACTGAAAAGAAACTTTGTGTTCCCAACAAGCTAGGTGAAGGACGGCTTTCACACACACTTACCTCTCAGAAATGAGCATGTTGAGAGACGTTCGTTCATCTAGCACAAAGGGAACGGGTTGCAGGAGAAACTTTACTGTGTTTTCTCAGTCTGTTTCCTAGTGGCGGTTTGAAGTTCCTGCAGTTTTCACTGCAAAACCGAGTTGGAGCTAGTACCTCCCCATATATATGTATGGAGTGGAGTTTGCAACTGAAAAGAAACTTTGTGTTCCCAACAAGCTAGGTGAAGTACGGCTTTCACACACACTTATCTTTCAGAAATGGGCATGTGGAGAGACGTTCGTTCATCTAGCGTATATGAAACGGGTTGCAGGAGAAACTTTTACTCTGGTTTCTCAGTCTGTTTCCTAGTGCCGGTTTGAAGTTCCTGCAGTTTTCACTGTAAAACCGAGTTGGAGCTAGTACCTCCCCATATATTTGTATGGAGTGGAGTTTGCAACTGAAAAGAAACTTTGTGTTCCCAACAAGCTAGGTGAAGGACGGCATTCACACACACTTATCTCTCAGAACTGAGCATGTTGAGAGACGTTCGTTCATCTAGCACAAAGGGAACGGTTTGCAGGAGAAACTTTACTGTGTTTTCTCAGTCTGTTTCCTAGTGGCGGTTTGAAGTTCCTGCAGTTTTCACTGCAAAACCGAGTTGGAGCTAGTACCACCCCATATATATTTATGGAGTGCAGTTTGCAACTGAAAAGAAACTTTGTGTTCCCAACAAGCTAGGTGAAGGACGGCTTTCACACACACTTATCTCTCAGAACTGAGCATGTGTAGAGACGTTCGTTCATCTAGCACAAAGGGATTGGGTTGCAGGAGAAACTTTTACTCTGGTTTCTCAGTCTGTTTCCTAGTGCCGGTTTGAAGTTCCTGCAGTTTTCACTGCAAAACCGAGTTGGAGCTAGTACCTCCCCCTATATATTTATGGAGTGCATTTTGCAACTGAAAAGAAACTTTGTGTTCCCAACAAGCTAGGTTAAGGTCGGCTTTCACACACACTTATCTCTCAGAACTGAGCATGTGGTGAGACGTTCTTTCATCTAGCACAAAGGGAATGGGTTGCAGGAGAAACTATTACTCTGGTTTCTCAGTCTGTTTCCTAGTGGCGGTTTGAAGTTCCTGCAGTTTTCACTGCAAAACCGAGTTGGAGATAGTACCTCCCCATATATATTTATGGAGTGCAGTTTGCAACTGAAAAGAAACTTTGTGTTCCCAACAATCTAGGTGAAGGACGGCTTTCACACACAATTAACTCTCAGAACTGAGCATGTGGAGAGACGTTCGTTCATCTAGCACATAGGAAATGGGTTGCAGGAGAAACTTTTACTCTGGTTTCTCAGTCTGTTTCCTAGTGCTGGTTTGAAGTTCCTGCATTTTTCACTGTAAAAACTAGTTGGAGCTAGTACCTCCCAATATATATGTATGGAGTGGAGTTTGCAACTGAAAAGAAACTTTGTGTTCCCAACAAGCTAGGTGAAGGACGGCTTTCACACACACTTATCTCTCAGTACTGAGCATGTGGAGAGACGTTCGTTCATCTAGCACAAATGGAACGGGTTGCAGGAGAAACTTGTACTGTGGTTTCTCAGTCTGTTTCCTAGTGCCGGTTTGAAGTTCTTGTAGTTTTCACTGTAAAACCTAGTTGGAGATTGTACCTCCCCATATATATGTATGGAGTTAGTTTGCAACTGAAAAGAAACTTTGTGTTCCCAACAATCTAGGTGAAGGACGGCTTTCACACACAATTAACTCTCAGAACTGAGCATGTGGAGAGACGTTCGTTCATCTAGCACATAGGAAATGGGTTGCAGGAGAAACTTTTACTCTGGTTTCTCAGTCTGTTTCCTAGTGCTGGTTTGAAGTTCCTGCATTTTTCACTGTAAAAACTAGTTGGAGCTAGTACCTCCCAATATATATGTATGGAGTGGAGTTTGCAACTGAAAAGAAACTTTGTGTTCCCAACAAGCTAGGTGAAGGACGGCTTTCACACACACTTATCTCTCAGTACTGAGCATGTGGAGAGACGTTCGTTCATCTAGCACAAATGGAACGGGTTGCAGGAGAAACTTGTACTGTGGTTTCTCAGTCTGTTTCCTAGTGCCGGTTTGAAGTTCTTGTAGTTTTCACTGTAAAACAGAGTTGGAGATTGTACCTCCCCATATATATGTATGGAGTGGAGTTTGCAACTGAAAAGAAACTTTGTGTTCCCAACAAGCTAGGTGAAGGACGGCTTTCACACACACTTATCTCTCAGAACTGAGCATGTGGAGAGACGTTCGTTCACCTAGCACAAAGGGAACGGTTTGCAGTAGAAACTTTACTGTGGTTTCTTAGTCTGTTTCCTAGTGCCGGATTGAAGTTCCTGCAGTTTTCACTGTAAACACGAGTTGGAACTAGTACCTCCCCATATATATGTATGGAGTGGAGTTTGCAACTGAAAAGAAACTTTGTGTTCCCAACAAGCTAGGTGAAGGACGGCTTTCACACACAATTATCTCTCAGAATTGAGCATGTGGAGAGACGCTCGTTCATCTAGCACAAGGGGAACGGGTTGCAGGTAAACTTTTACTCTGGTTTCTCAGTCTGTTTCCTAGTGCCGGTTTGAAGATCCTGCAGTTTTCACTGTAAAACCGAGTTGGAGCTAGTACCACCCCATATATATGTATGGAGTGGAGTTTGCAACTGAAAAGAAACTTTGTGTTCCCAACAAGCTAGGTGAAGGACGGCTTTCACACACACTTATCTCTCAGAACTGAGCATGTGGTGAGACGTTCTTTCATCTAGCACAAAGGGAACGGGTTGCATTAGAAACTTTTACTGTGGTTTCTCGGTCTGTTTCCTAGTGCCGGTTTGAAGTTCCTGCAGATTTCACTGTAAAATCGAGTTGGAGCTAGTACCTCCCCATATATATGTATGGATTGGAGTTTGCAACTGAAAAGAAACTTTGTGTTCCCAACAAGCTAGGTGAAGGACGGCTTTCACACACACTTATCTCTCAGAACTGAGCATGTGGTGAGACGTTCTTTCATCTAGCACAAAGGGAACGGGTTGCATTAGAAACTTTTACTGTGGTTTCTCGGTTTGTTTCCTATTGCCGGTTTGAAGTTCCTGCAGTTTTCACTATAAAACCGAGTTGGAGCTAGTACCTCCCCATATATATGTATGGAGTGGAGTTTGCAACTGAAAAGAAACTTTGTGTTCCCAACAAGCTAGGTGAAGGTCGGCTTTCACACACACTTATCTCTCAGAACTGAGCATGTGGTGAGAAGTTCTTTCATCTAGCACAAAGGGAATGGGTTGCATTAGAAATTATTACTGTGGTTTCTCAGTCTGTTTACTAGTGCCGGTTTGAAGTTCCTGCAGTTTTCACTGTAAAACCGAGTTGGAGCTAGTACCTCCCCATATATATTTATGGAGTGCAGTTTGCAACTGAAAAGAAACTTTGTGTTCCCAACAAGCTAGGTGAAGGACGGCTTTCACACACACTTATCTTTCAGAAATGAGCATGTGGAGAGACGTTCGTTCATCTAGCACATAGGAAACGGGTTGCAGGAGAAACTTTTACTCTGGTTTCTCAGTCTGTTTCCTAGTGCCGGTTTGAAGTTCCTGCAGTTTTCACTGTAAAACCGAGTTGGAGCTAGTACCTCCCCATATATATGTATGGAGTGGAGTTTGCAACTGAAAAGAAACTCTGTGTTCCCAACAAGCTAGGTGAAGGACGGCTTTCACACACACTTATCTCTCAGAACTGAGCATGTTGAGAGACGTTCGTTCATCTAGCACAAAGGGAACGGGTTGCAGGAGAAACTTTACTGTGTTTTCTCAGTCTGTTTCCTAGTGGCGGTTTGAAGTTCCTGCAGTTTTAACTGCAAAACCGAGTTGGAGCTAGTACCACCCCATATATATTTATGGAGTGCAGTTTGCAACTGAAAAGAAACTTTGTGTTCCCAACAAGCTAGGTGAAGGACGGCTTTCACACACACTTATCTCTCAGAACTGAGCATGTGGAGAGACGTTCGTTCATCTAGCACATAGGAAACGGGTTGCAGGAGAAACTTTTACTGTGGTTTCTCAGTCTGTTTCCTTGTGCCGGTTTGAAGTTCCTGCAGTTTTCACTGTAAAACCGAGTTGGAGCTTGTACCTCCCCATATATATGTATGGAGTGGAGTTTGCAACTGAAAAGAAACTTTGTGTTCCCAACAAGCTAGGTGAAGGACGGCTTTCACACACACTTACCTCTCAGAAATGAGCATGTTGAGAGACGTTCGTTCATCTAGCACAAAGGGAACGGGTTGCAGGAGAAACTTTACTGTGTTTTCTCAGTCTGTTTCCTAGTGGCGGTTTGAAGTTCCTGCAGTTTTCACTGCAAAACCGAGTTGGAGCTAGTACCTCCCCATATATATGTATGGAGTGGAGTTTGCAACTGAAAAGAAACTTTGTGTTCCCAACAAGCTAGGTGAAGTACGGCTTTCACACACACTTATCTTTCAGAAATGGGCATGTGGAGAGACGTTCGTTCATCTAGCGTATATGAAACGGGTTGCAGGAGAAACTTTTACTCTGGTTTCTCAGTCTGTTTCCTAGTGCCGGTTTGAAGTTCCTGCAGTTTTCACTGTAAAACCGAGTTGGAGCTAGTACCTCCCCATATATTTGTATGGAGTGGAGTTTGCAACTGAAAAGAAACTTTGTGTTCCCAACAAGCTAGGTGAAGGACGGCATTCACACACACTTATCTCTCAGAACTGAGCATGTTGAGAGACGTTCGTTCATCTAGCACAAAGGGAACGGTTTGCAGGAGAAACTTTACTGTGTTTTCTCAGTCTGTTTCCTAGTGGCGGTTTGAAGTTCCTGCAGTTTTCACTGCAAAACCGAGTTGGAGCTAGTACCACCCCATATATATTTATGGAGTGCAGTTTGCAACTGAAAAGAAACTTTGTGTTCCCAACAAGCTAGGTGAAGGACGGCTTTCACACACACTTATCTCTCAGAACTGAGCATGTGTAGAGACGTTCGTTCATCTAGCACAAAGGGATTGGGTTGCAGGAGAAACTTTTACTCTGGTTTCTCAGTCTGTTTCCTAGTGCCGGTTTGAAGTTCCTGCAGTTTTCACTGCAAAACCGAGTTGGAGCTAGTACCTCCCCCTATATATTTATGGAGTGCATTTTGCAACTGAAAAGAAACTTTGTGTTCCCAACAAGCTAGGTTAAGGTCGGCTTTCACACACACTTATCTCTCAGAACTGAGCATGTGGTGAGACGTTCTTTCATCTAGCACAAAGGGAATGGGTTGCAGGAGAAACTATTACTCTGGTTTCTCAGTCTGTTTCCTAGTGGCGGTTTGAAGTTCCTGCAGTTTTCACTGCAAAACCGAGTTGGAGATAGTACCTCCCCATATATATTTATGGAGTGCAGTTTGCAACTGAAAAGAAACTTTGTGTTCCCAACAATCTAGGTGAAGGACGGCTTTCACACACAATTAACTCTCAGAACTGAGCATGTGGAGAGACGTTCGTTCATCTAGCACATAGGAAATGGGTTGCAGGAGAAACTTTTACTCTGGTTTCTCAGTCTGTTTCCTAGTGCTGGTTTGAAGTTCCTGCATTTTTCACTGTAAAAACTAGTTGGAGCTAGTACCTCCCAATATATATGTATGGAGTGGAGTTTGCAACTGAAAAGAAACTTTGTGTTCCCAACAAGCTAGGTGAAGGACGGCTTTCACACACACTTATCTCTCAGTACTGAGCATGTGGAGAGACGTTCGTTCATCTAGCACAAATGGAACGGGTTGCAGGAGAAACTTGTACTGTGGTTTCTCAGTCTGTTTCCTAGTGCCGGTTTGAAGTTCTTGTAGTTTTCACTGTAAAACCTAGTTGGAGATTGTACCTCCCCATATATATGTATGGAGTTAGTTTGCAACTGAAAAGAAACTTTGTGTTCCCAACAATCTAGGTGAAGGACGGCTTTCACACACAATTAACTCTCAGAACTGAGCATGTGGAGAGACGTTCGTTCATCTAGCACATAGGAAATGGGTTGCAGGAGAAACTTTTACTCTGGTTTCTCAGTCTGTTTCCTAGTGCTGGTTTGAAGTTCCTGCATTTTTCACTGTAAAAACTAGTTGGAGCTAGTACCTCCCAATATATATGTATGGAGTGGAGTTTGCAACTGAAAAGAAACTTTGTGTTCCCAACAAGCTAGGTGAAGGACGGCTTTCACACACACTTATCTCTCAGTACTGAGCATGTGGAGAGACGTTCGTTCATCTAGCACAAATGGAACGGGTTGCAGGAGAAACTTGTACTGTGGTTTCTCAGTCTGTTTCCTAGTGCCGGTTTGAAGTTCTTGTAGTTTTCACTGTAAAACAGAGTTGGAGATTGTACCTCCCCATATATATGTATGGAGTGGAGTTTGCAACTGAAAAGAAACTTTGTGTTCCCAACAAGCTAGGTGAAGGACGGCTTTCACACACACTTATCTCTCAGAACTGAGCATGTGGAGAGACGTTCGTTCACCTAGCACAAAGGGAACGGTTTGCAGTAGAAACTTTACTGTGGTTTCTTAGTCTGTTTCCTAGTGCCGGATTGAAGTTCCTGCAGTTTTCACTGTAAACACGAGTTGGAACTAGTACCCCCCCATATATATGTATGGATTGGAGTTTGCAAATGAAAAGAAACTTTGTGTTCCCAACAAGCTAGGTGAAGGACGGCTTTCACACACACTTATCTCTCAGTACTGAGCATGTGGAGAGACGTTCGTTCATCTAGCACAAAGGGAATGGGTTGCAGGAGAAACTATTACTCTGGTTTCTCAGTCTGTTTCCTAGTGGCGGTTTGAAGTTCCTGCAGTTTTCACTGCAAAACCGAGTTGGAGATAGTACCTCCCCATATATATTTATGGAGTGCAGTTTGCAACTGAAAAGAAACTTTGTGTTCCCAACAATCTAGGTGAAGGACGGCTTTCACACACAATTAACTCTCAGAACTGAGCATGTGGAGAGACGTTCGTTCATCTAGCACATAGGAAACGGGTTGCAGGAGAAACTTTTACTCTGGTTTCTCAGTCTGTTTCCTAGTGCTGGTTTGAAGTTCCTGCATTTTTCACTGTAAAAACTAGTTGGAGCTAGTACCTCCCAATATATATGTATGGAGTGGAGTTTGCAACTGAAAAGAAACTTTGTGTTCCCAACAAGCTAGGTGAAGGACGGCTTTCACACACACTTATCTCTCAGTACTGAGCATGTGGAGAGACGTTCGTTCATCTAGCACAAATGGAACGGGTTGCAGGAGAAACTTGTACTGTGGTTTCTCAGTCTGTTTCCTAGTGCCGGTTTGAAGTTCTTGTAGTTTTCACTGTAAAACCGAGTTGGAGATTGTACCTCCCTATATATATGTATGGAGTGGAGTTTGCAACTGAAAAGAAACTTTTTGTTCCCAACTAGCTAGGTGAATGACGGTTTTCACACACACTTATCTCTCAGAACTGAGCATGTGGAGAGACGTTCGTTCATCTAGCACAAAGGGAACGGGTTGCAGGAGAAACTTTACTGTGGTTTCTTAGTCTGTTTCCTAGTGCCGGTTTGAAGTTCCTGCAGTTTTCACTGTAAACACGAGTTGGAGCTAGTACCCCCCCATATATATGTATGGAGTGGAGTTTGCAAATGAAAAGAAACTTTGTGTTCCCAACAAGCTAGGTGAAGGACGGCTTTCACACACACTTATCTCTCAGAACTGAGCATGTGGAGAGACGTTCGTTCATCTAGCACAAAGGTAACGGGTTGCAGGAGAAACTATTACTCTGGTTTCTCAGTCTGTTTCCTTGTGCCGGTTTGAAGTTCCTGCAGTTTTCACTGTAAACACGCGTTGGAGCTAGTACCTCCCAATATATATGTATGGAGTGGAGTTTGCAACTGAAAAGAAACTTTGTGTTCCCAACAAGCTAGGTGAAGGACGGCTTTCACACACACTTATCTCTCAGTACTGAGCATGTGGAGAGACGTTCGTTCATCTAGCACAAATGGAACGGGTTGCAGGAGAAACTTGTACTGTGGTTTCTCAGTCTGTTTCCTAGTGCCGGTTTGAAGTTCTTGTAGTTTTCACTGTAAAATCGAGTTGGAGATTGTACCTCCCCATATATATGTATGGAGTGGAGTTTGCAACTGAAAAGAACTTTGTGTTCCCAACAAGCTAGGTGAATGACGGTTTTCACACACACTTATCTCTCAGAACTGAGCATGTGGAGAGACGTTCGTTCATCTAGCACAAAGGGAACGGGTTGCAGGAGAAACTTTACTGTGGTTTCTTAGTCTGTTTCCTAGTGCCGGTTTGAAGTTCCTGCAGTTTTCACTGTAAACACGATTTGGAGCTAGTACCCCCCCATATATATGTATGGAGTGGAGTTTGCAAATGAAAAGAAACTTTGTGTTCCCAACAAGCTAGGTGAAGGACGGCTTTCACACACACTTATCTCTCAGAACTGAGCATGTGGAGAGACGTTCGTTCATCTAGCACAAAGGTAACGGGTTGCAGGAGAAACTATTACTCTGGTTTCTCAGTCTGTTTCCTAGTGCCGGTTTGAAGTTCCTGCAGTTTTCACTGCAAAACCGAGTTGGAGCTAGTACCTCCCCATATATATTTATGGAGTGCATTTTGCAACTGAAAAGAAACTTTGTGTTCCCAACAAGCTAGGTTAAGGTCGGCTTTCACACACACTTATCTCTCAGAACTGAGCATGTGGTGAGACGTTCTTTCATCTAGCACAAAGGGAACGGGTTGCATTAGAAATTTTTACTGTGGTTTCTCCGTCTGTTTACTAGTGCCGGTTTGAAGTTCCTGCAGTTTTCTCTGTAAAACCGAGTTGGAGCTAGTACCTCCCCATATATATGTATGGAGTGGAGTTTGCAACTGAAAAGAAACTTTGTGTTCCCAACAAGCTAGGTGAAGGACGGCTTTCACACACACTTATCTCTCAGAACTGAGCATGTGGAGAGACGTTCGTTCATCTAGCACAAGGGGAACGGGTTGCAGGAGAAACTTTTACTCTGGTTTCTCAGTCTGTTTCCTAGTGCCGGTTTGAAGTTCCTGCAGTTTTCACTGTAAAACCGAGTTGGAGCTAATACCTCCCCATATATATGTATGGAGTGGAGTTTGCAACTGAAAAGAAACTTTGTGTTCCCAACAAGCTAGGTGAAGGACGGCTTTCACACACACTTATCTCTCAGAACTGAGCATGTGGAGAGACGTTCGTTCATCTAGCACAAAGGGAACGGGTTGCAGGAGAAACTTTACTGTGTTTTCTCAGTCTGTTTCCTAGTGGCGGTTTGAAGTTCCTGCAGTTTTATCTGCAAAACCGAGTTGGAGCTAGTACCACCCCATATATATTTATGGAGTGCAGTTTGCAACTGAAAAGAAACTTTGTGTTCCCAACAAGCTAGGTGAAGGACGGCTTTCACACACACTTATCTCTCAGAACTGAGCATGTGGAGAGACGTTCGTTCATCTAGCACATAGGAAACGGGTTGCAGGAGAAACTTTTACTGTGGTTTCTCAGTCTGTTTCCTTGTGCCGGTTTGAAGTTCCTGCAGTTTTCACTGTAAAACCGAGTTGGAGCTAGTACCTCCCCATATATATGTATGGAGTGGAGTTTGCAACTGAAAAGAAACTTTGTGTTCCCAACAAGCTAGGTGAAGGACGGCTTTCACACACACTTATCTCTCAGAACTGAGCATGTGGAGAGACGTTCGTTCACCTAGCACAAAGGGAACGGTTTGCAGTAGAAACTTTACTGTGGTTTCTTAGTCTGTTTCCTAGTGCCGGTTTGAAGTTCCTGCAGTTTTCACTGCAAACACGAGTTGGAACTAGTACCCCCCCATATATATGTATGGATTGGAGTTTGCAACTGAAAAGAAACTTTGTGTTCCCAACAAGCTAGGTGAAGGACGGCTTTCACACACACTTTTCTCTCAGATCTGAGCATGTGGTGAGACGTTCGTTCATCTAGCACAAAGGGAACGGGTTGCAGGAGAAACTTTCCCTCTGGTTTCTCAGTCTGTTTACTAGTGGCGGTTTTATGTTCCTGCAGTTTTCACTGCAAAACCGAGTTGGAGCTTGTACCTCCCCATATATATTTATTGAGTGCAGTTTGCAACTGAAAAGAAACTTTGTGTTCCCAACAAGCTAGGTGAAGGTCGGCTTTCACACACACTTATCTCTCAGAACTGAGCATGTGGAGAGACGTTCGTTCATCTAGCACAAAGGGAATGGGTTGCAGGAGAAACTATTACTCTGGTTTCTCAGTCTGTTTCCTCGTGGCGGTTTGAAGTTCCTGCAGTTTTCACTGCAAAACCGAGTTGGAGATAATACCTCCCCATATATATTTATGGAGTGCAGTTTGCAAATGAAAAGAAACTTTGTGTTCCCAACAATCTAGGTGAAGGACGTCTTTCACACACAATTAACTCTCAGAACTGAGCATGTGGAGAGACGTTCGTTCATCTAGCACATAGGAAACGGGTTGCAGGAGAAACTTTTACTCTGGTTTCTCAGTCTGTTTCCTAGTGCAGGTTTGAAGTTCCTGCATTTTTCACTGTAAAAACTAGTTGGAGCTAGTACCTCCCAATATATATGTATGGAGTGGAGTTTGCAACTGAAAAGAAACTTTGTGTTCCCAACAAGCTAGGTGAAGTACGGCTTTCACACACACTTATCTCTCAGTACTGAGCATGTGGAGAGACGTTCGTTCATCTAGCACAAATGGAACGGGTTGCAGGAGAAACTTGTACTGTGGTTTCTCAGTCTGTTTCCTAGTGCCGGTTTGAAGTTCTTGTAGTTTTCACTGTAAAACCGAGTTGGAGATTGTACCTCCCCATATATATGTATGGAGTGGAGTTTGCAACTGAAAACAAACTTTGTGTTCCCAACAAGCTAGGTGAATGACGGTTTTCACACACACTTATCTCTCAGAACTGAGCATGTGGAGAGACGTTCGTTCATCTAGCACAAAGGGAACGGGTTGCAGGAGAAACTTTACTGTGGTTTCTTAGTCTGTTTCCTAGTGCCGGTTTGAAGTTCCTGCAGTTTTCACTGTAAACACGAGTTGGAGCTAGTAACACCCATATATATGTATGGAGTGGAGTTTGCAAATGAAAAGAAACTTTGTGTTCCCAACAATCTAGGTGAAGGACGGCTTTCACACACACTTATCTCTCAGAACTGAGCATGTGGAGAGACGTTCGTTCATCTAGCACAAAGGTAACGGGTTGCAGGAGAAACTATTACTCTGGTTTCTCTGTCTGTTTCCTAGTGCCGGTTTGAAGTTCCTGCAGTTTTCACTGTAAAACCGAGTTGGAGCTTGTACCTCCCCATATATATGTATGGAGTGGAGTTTGCAACTGAAAAGAAACTTTGTGTTCCCAACAAGCTAGGTGAAGGACGGCTTTCACACACACTTATCTCTCAGAACTGAGCATGTGGAGAGACGTTCGTTCATCTAGCACAAAGGGAAATGGTTGCAGAAAAAACTTTTACTCTGGTTTCTCAGTCTGTTTCCTAGTGCCGGTTTGAAGTTCCTGCAGTTTTCACTGTAAAACCGAGTTGGAGCTAGTACATCCCTATATATATGTATGGAGTGGAGTTTGCAACTGAAAAGAAATTTGTGTTCCCAACAAGCTAGGTGAAGGACTGCTTTCACAAACAATTATCTCTCAGAACTTAGCATGTGGAGAGACGTTCGTTCATCTAGCACAAAGGGAACGGTTTGCAGGGGAAACTATACTGTGGTTTCTCAGTCTGTTTCCTAGTGCCGGTTTGAAGTTCCTGCTGTTTTCACTGTAAAATCGAGTTGGAGCTAGTACCTCCCCATATATATGTATGGAGTGGAGTTTGCAACTGAAAAGAAACTTTGTGTTCCCAACAAGCTAGGTGAAGGACGGCTTTCACACACACTTATCTCTCAGAACTGAGCATGTGGAGAGACGTTCGTTCATCTAGCACAAAGGTAACGGGTTGCAGGAGAAACTATTACTCTGGTTTCTCTGTCTGTTTCCTAGTGCCGGTTTGAAGTTCCTGCAGTTTTCACTGTAAAACCGAGTTGGAGCTTGTACCTCCCCATATATATGTATGGAGTGGAGTTTGCAACTGAAAAGAAACTTTGTGTTCCCAACAAGCTAGGTGAAGGACGGCTTTCACACACACTTATCTCTCAGAACTGAGCATGTGGAGAGACGTTCGTTCATCTAGCACAAAGGGAAAGGGTTGCAGAAGAAACTTTTACTCTGGTTTCTCAGTCTGTTTCCTAGTGCCGGTTTGAAGTTCCTGCAGTTTTCACTGTAAAACCGAGTTGGAGCTAGTACCTCCCTATATATATGTATGGAGTGGAGTTTGCAACTGAAAAGAAATTTGTGTTCCCAACAAGCTAGGTGAAGGACTGCTTTCAGAAACAATTATCTCTCAGAACTTAGCATGTGGAGAGACGTTCGTTCATCTAGCACAAAGGGAACGGTTTGCAGGAGAAACTATACTGTGGTTTCTCAGTCTGTTTCCTAGTGCCGGTTTGAAGTTCCTGCTGTTTTCACTGTAAAATCGAGTTGGAGCTAGTACCTCCCCATATATATGTATGGAGTGGAGTTTGCAACTGAAAAGAAACTTTGTGTTCCCAACAAGCTAGGTGAAGGACGGCTTTCACACACACATATCTTTCAGAACTGAGCATGTGGTGAGACGTTATGTCATCTAGCAAAAAGGGAACGGGTTGCATTAGAAACTTTTACTGTGGTTTCTCGGTCTGTTTCCTATTGCCGGTTTGAAGTTCCTGCAGTTTTCACTGTAAAACCGAGTTGGTGCTAGTACCTCCCCATATATATGTATGGAGTGGAGTTTGCAACTGAAAAGAAACTTTGTGTTCCCAACAAGCTAGGTGAAGGACGGCTTTCACACACACTTATCTCTCAGAACTGAGCATGTGGTGAGACGTACTTTCATCTAGCACAAAGGAACGGGTTGCAGGAGAAAATTTTACTCTGGTTTCTCAGTCTGTTTCCTAGTGCCGGTTTGAAGTTCCTGAAGTTTTCACTGTAAAACCGAGTTGGAGCTAGTACCTCCGCATATATATTTATGGAGTGGAGTTTGCAACTGAAAAGAAACTTTGTGTTCCCAACAAGCTAGGTGAAGGACTGCTTTCACAAACAATTATCTCTCAGAACTTAGCATGTAGAGAGACGTTCGTTCATCTAGCACAAAAGGAACGGGTTGCAGGAGAAACTATACTATGGATTCTCAGTCTGTTTCCTAGTGCCGTTTTGAAGTTCCTGCAGTTTTCACTGTAAAATCGAGTTGGAGCTAGAACCTCCCCATATATATGTATGGAGTGGAATTTGCAACTGAAAAGAAACTTTGTGTTCCCAACAAGATAGGTGAAGGACGGCTTTCACACACACTTATCTCTCAGAACTGAGCATGTGGTGAGACGTTCTTTCATCTAGCACAAAGGGAACGGGTTGCATTAGAAACTTTTACTGTGGTTTCTCGGTGTGTTTCCTATTGCCTGTTTGAAGTTCCTGCAGTTTTCACTGTAAAACCGAGTTGGTGCTAGTACCTCCCCATATATATGTATGGAGTGGAGTTTGCAACTGAAAAGAAACTTTGTGTTCCCAACAAGATAGGTGAAGGACGGCTTTCACACACACTTATCTCTCAGAACAGAGCATGTGGAGAGACGTTCGTTCATCTAGCACAAAGGGAACTGGTTGCAGGAGAAACTTTACTGTGGTTTCTCAGTCTGTTTCCTAGTGCCGGTTTGAAGTTCCTGCAGTTTTCACTGTAAAACAGATTTGGAGCTAGTACCTCCCCATATATATGTATGGAGTGGTGTTTGCAACTGAAAAGAAACTTTGTGTTCCCAACAAGCTAGGTAAAGGACGGCTTTCACACACACTTATCTCTCAGAACTGAGCATGTGGAGGGACGTTCGTTCATCTAGCACATAGGAAACGGGTTGCAGGAGAAACTTTTACTCTGGTTTCTCAGTCTGTTTCCTAGTGCTGGTTTCAAGTTCCTGCATTTTTCACTGTAAAACCGAGTTGGAGCTTGTACCTCCCCATATATATGTATGGAGTGGAGTTTGCAACTGAAAAGATACTTTGTGTTCCCAACAAGCTAGGTGAAGAATGGCTTTCACACACACTTATCTCTCAGAACTGAGCATATGGAGAGACGTTCGTTCATCTAGCACAAAGGGAACGGTTTGCAGGAGAAAATTTTACTGTGGTTTCTCAGTCTGTTTCTTAGTGCCGGTATGAAGTTCCTGCAGTTTTCACTGTAAAACCGAGTTGGAGCTAGTACCTCCCCATATATATGTATGGAGTGGGGTTTGCAACTGAAAAGAAACTTTGTGTTCCCAACAAGCTAGTTGAAGGACGGCTTTCACACACACTTATCTCTCAGAACTGAGCATGTGGAGAGACGTTCGTTCATCTAGCACAAAGGGAACGGGTTGCAGGAGAAAATTTTTCTCTGGTTTCTCAGTCTGTTTCCTAGTGCCGGTTTGAAGTTCCTGCAGTTTTCACGGTAAAACCGAGTTGGAGCTAGTACATCCCCATATATATGTATGGAGTGGAGTTTGCAACTGAAAAGAAACTTTGTGTTCCCAACAAGCTAGGTGAAGTACTGCTTTCACAAACAATTATCTCTCAGAACTGAGCATGTGGAGAGACGTTCGTTCATCTAGCACAAAGGGAACGGGTTGCAGGAGAAACTATACTATGGTTTCTCAGTCTGTTTCCTAGTGCCGGTTTGAAGTTCCTGCAGTTTTCACTGTAAAATCGAGTTGGAGCTAGAACCTCCCTATATATATGTATGGAGTGGAGTTTGCAACTGAAAAGAAACTTTGTGTTCCCAACAAGATAGGTGAAGGACGGCTTTCACACACACATATCTCTCAGAACTGAGCATGTGGTGAGACGTTCTTTCATCTAGCACAAAGGGAACGGGTTGCATTAGAAACTTTTACTGTGGTTTCTCGGTCTGTTTCCTATTGCCTGTTTGAAGTTCCTGCAGTTTTCACTGTAAAACCGAGTTGGTGCTAGTACCTCCCCATATATATGTATGGAGTGGAGTTTGCAAATGAAAAGAAACTTTGTGTTCCCAACAAGCTAGGTGAAGGACGGCTTTCACACACACTTATCTCTCAGAACTGAGCATGTGGAGAGACGTTCGTTCATCTAGCACAAGGGGAACGGTTTGCAGGAGAAACTTTTACTCTGGTTTCTCAGTCTGTTTCCTAGTGCCGGTTTGAAGTTCCTGCAGTTTTCCCTGTAAAACCGAGTTGGAGCTAGTACCTCCCCATATATATGTATGGAGTGGAGTTTGCAACTGAAAAGAAACTTTGTGTTCCCAACAAGCTAGGTGAATGACGGCTTTCACACACACTTATCTCTCAGAACTGAGCATGTGGAGAGACGTTCGTTCATCTAGCACAAGGGGAACGGGTTGCAGGAGAAACTTTTACTCTGGTTTCTCAGTCTGTTTCCTAGTGCCGGTTTGAATTTCCTGCAGTTTTCACTGTAAAACCGAGTTGGAGCTAGTACCTCTCCATATATATGTATGGAGTGGAGTTTGCAACTGAAAAGAAACTTTGAGTTCCCAACAAGCTAGGTGAAGGACGGCTTTCACACACACTTATCTCTCAGAAGTGAGCATGTGGAGAGACGTTCGTTCATCTAGCACAAGGGGAACGGGTTGCAGGAGAAACTTTTACTCTGGTTTCTCAGTCTGTTTCCTAGTGCCGGTTTGAAGTTCCTGCAGTTTTCACTGTAAAACCGAGTTGGAGCTAGTACCTCCCCATATATATGTATGGAGTGGAGTTTGCAACTGAAAAGAAACTTGGTGTTCCCAACAAGCTAGGTGAAGGACGGCTTTCACACACACTTATCTCTCAGAACTGAGCATGTGGAGAGACGTTCGTTCATCTAGCACAAGGGGAACGGGTTGCAGGAGAAACTTTTACTCTGGTTTCTCAGTCTGTTTCCTAGTGCCGGTTTCAAGTTCCTGCAGTTTTCACTGTAAAACCGAGTTGGAGCTAGTACCTCCCCATATATATGTATGGAGTGGAGTTTGCAACTGAAAAGAAACTTTGTGTTCCCAACAAGCTAGGTGAAGGACGGCTTTCACACACACTTATCTCTCAGAACTGAGCATGTGGAGAGACGTTCGTTCATCTAGCACAAAGGGAACTGGTTGCAGGAGAATCTTTTACTCTGGTTTCTCAGTCTGTTTCCTAGTGCCGGTTTGAAGTTCCTGCAGTTTTCACTGTAAAACCGAGTTGGAGCTAGTACCTCCCCATATATATGTATGGAGTGGAGTTTGCAACTGAAAAGAAACTTTGTGTTCCCAACAAGCTAGGTGAAGGACGGCTTTCACACACACTTATCTCTCAGAACTGAGCATGTGGAGAGACGTTCGTTCATCTAGCACAAGGGGAATGGGTTGCAGGAGAAACTATTACTCTGGTTTCTCAGTCTGTTTCCTCGTGGCGGTTTGAAGTTCCTGCAGTTTTCACTGCAAAACCGAGTTGGAGATAATACCTCCCCATATATATTTATGGAGTGCAGTTTGCAAATGAAAAGAAACTTTGTGTTCCCAACAATCTAGGTGAAGGACGTCTTTCACACACAATTAACTCTCAGAACTGAGCATGTGGAGAGACGTTCGTTCATCTAGCACATAGGAAACGGGTTGCAGGAGAAACTTTTACTCTGGTTTCTCAGTCTGTTTCCTAGTGCAGGTTTGAAGTTCCTGCATTTTTCACTGTAAAAACTAGTTGGAGCTAGTACCTCCCAATATATATGTATGGAGTGGAGTTTGCAACTGAAAAGAAACTTTGTGTTCCCAACAAGCTAGGTGAAGTACGGCTTTCACACACACTTATCTCTCAGTACTGAGCATGTGGAGAGACGTTCGTTCATCTAGCACAAATGGAACGGGTTGCAGGAGAAACTTGTACTGTGGTTTCTCAGTCTGTTTCCTAGTGCCGGTTTGAAGTTCTTGTAGTTTTCACTGTAAAACCGAGTTGGAGATTGTACCTCCCCATATATATGTATGGAGTGGAGTTTGCAACTGAAAACAAACTTTGTGTTCCCAACAAGCTAGGTGAATGACGGTTTTCACACACACTTATCTCTCAGAACTGAGCATGTGGAGAGACGTTCGTTCATCTAGCACAAAGGGAACGGGTTGCAGGAGAAACTTTACTGTGGTTTCTTAGTCTGTTTCCTAGTGCCGGTTTGAAGTTCCTGCAGTTTTCACTGTAAACACGAGTTGGAGCTAGTAACACCCATATATATGTATGGAGTGGAGTTTGCAAATGAAAAGAAACTTTGTGTTCCCAACAATCTAGGTGAAGGACGGCTTTCACACACACTTATCTCTCAGAACTGAGCATGTGGAGAGACGTTCGTTCATCTAGCACAAAGGTAACGGGTTGCAGGAGAAACTATTACTCTGGTTTCTCTGTCTGTTTCCTAGTGCCGGTTTGAAGTTCCTGCAGTTTTCACTGTAAAACCGAGTTGGAGCTTGTACCTCCCCATATATATGTATGGAGTGGAGTTTGCAACTGAAAAGAAACTTTGTGTTCCCAACAAGCTAGGTGAAGGACGGCTTTCACACACACTTATCTCTCAGAACTGAGCATGTGGAGAGACGTTCGTTCATCTAGCACAAAGGGAAATGGTTGCAGAAAAAACTTTTACTCTGGTTTCTCAGTCTGTTTCCTAGTGCCGGTTTGAAGTTCCTGCAGTTTTCACTGTAAAACCGAGTTGGAGCTAGTACATCCCTATATATATGTATGGAGTGGAGTTTGCAACTGAAAAGAAATTTGTGTTCCCAACAAGCTAGGTGAAGGACTGCTTTCACAAACAATTATCTCTCAGAACTTAGCATGTGGAGAGACGTTCGTTCATCTAGCACAAAGGGAACGGTTTGCAGGGGAAACTATACTGTGGTTTCTCAGTCTGTTTCCTAGTGCCGGTTTGAAGTTCCTGCTGTTTTCACTGTAAAATCGAGTTGGAGCTAGTACCTCCCCATATATATGTATGGAGTGGAGTTTGCAACTGAAAAGAAACTTTGTGTTCCCAACAAGCTAGGTGAAGGACGGCTTTCACACACACTTATCTCTCAGAACTGAGCATGTGGAGAGACGTTCGTTCATCTAGCACAAAGGTAACGGGTTGCAGGAGAAACTATTACTCTGGTTTCTCTGTCTGTTTCCTAGTGCCGGTTTGAAGTTCCTGCAGTTTTCACTGTAAAACCGAGTTGGAGCTTGTACCTCCCCATATATATGTATGGAGTGGAGTTTGCAACTGAAAAGAAACTTTGTGTTCCCAACAAGCTAGGTGAAGGACGGCTTTCACACACACTTATCTCTCAGAACTGAGCATGTGGAGAGACGTTCGTTCATCTAGCACAAAGGGAAAGGGTTGCAGAAGAAACTTTTACTCTGGTTTCTCAGTCTGTTTCCTAGTGCCGGTTTGAAGTTCCTGCAGTTTTCACTGTAAAACCGAGTTGGAGCTAGTACCTCCCTATATATATGTATGGAGTGGAGTTTGCAACTGAAAAGAAATTTGTGTTCCCAACAAGCTAGGTGAAGGACTGCTTTCAGAAACAATTATCTCTCAGAACTTAGCATGTGGAGAGACGTTCGTTCATCTAGCACAAAGGGAACGGTTTGCAGGAGAAACTATACTGTGGTTTCTCAGTCTGTTTCCTAGTGCCGGTTTGAAGTTCCTGCTGTTTTCACTGTAAAATCGAGTTGGAGCTAGTACCTCCCCATATATATGTATGGAGTGGAGTTTGCAACTGAAAAGAAACTTTGTGTTCCCAACAAGCTAGGTGAAGGACGGCTTTCACACACACATATCTTTCAGAACTGAGCATGTGGTGAGACGTTATGTCATCTAGCAAAAAGGGAACGGGTTGCATTAGAAACTTTTACTGTGGTTTCTCGGTCTGTTTCCTATTGCCGGTTTGAAGTTCCTGCAGTTTTCACTGTAAAACCGAGTTGGTGCTAGTACCTCCCCATATATATGTATGGAGTGGAGTTTGCAACTGAAAAGAAACTTTGTGTTCCCAACAAGCTAGGTGAAGGACGGCTTTCACACACACTTATCTCTCAGAACTGAGCATGTGGTGAGACGTACTTTCATCTAGCACAAAGGAACGGGTTGCAGGAGAAAATTTTACTCTGGTTTCTCAGTCTGTTTCCTAGTGCCGGTTTGAAGTTCCTGAAGTTTTCACTGTAAAACCGAGTTGGAGCTAGTACCTCCGCATATATATTTATGGAGTGGAGTTTGCAACTGAAAAGAAACTTTGTGTTCCCAACAAGCTAGGTGAAGGACTGCTTTCACAAACAATTATCTCTCAGAACTTAGCATGTAGAGAGACGTTCGTTCATCTAGCACAAAAGGAACGGGTTGCAGGAGAAACTATACTATGGATTCTCAGTCTGTTTCCTAGTGCCGTTTTGAAGTTCCTGCAGTTTTCACTGTAAAATCGAGTTGGAGCTAGAACCTCCCCATATATATGTATGGAGTGGAATTTGCAACTGAAAAGAAACTTTGTGTTCCCAACAAGATAGGTGAAGGACGGCTTTCACACACACTTATCTCTCAGAACTGAGCATGTGGTGAGACGTTCTTTCATCTAGCACAAAGGGAACGGGTTGCATTAGAAACTTTTACTGTGGTTTCTCGGTGTGTTTCCTATTGCCTGTTTGAAGTTCCTGCAGTTTTCACTGTAAAACCGAGTTGGTGCTAGTACCTCCCCATATATATGTATGGAGTGGAGTTTGCAACTGAAAAGAAACTTTGTGTTCCCAACAAGATAGGTGAAGGACGGCTTTCACACACACTTATCTCTCAGAACAGAGCATGTGGAGAGACGTTCGTTCATCTAGCACAAAGGGAACTGGTTGCAGGAGAAACTTTACTGTGGTTTCTCAGTCTGTTTCCTAGTGCCGGTTTGAAGTTCCTGCAGTTTTCACTGTAAAACAGATTTGGAGCTAGTACCTCCCCATATATATGTATGGAGTGGTGTTTGCAACTGAAAAGAAACTTTGTGTTCCCAACAAGCTAGGTAAAGGACGGCTTTCACACACACTTATCTCTCAGAACTGAGCATGTGGAGGGACGTTCGTTCATCTAGCACATAGGAAACGGGTTGCAGGAGAAACTTTTACTCTGGTTTCTCAGTCTGTTTCCTAGTGCTGGTTTCAAGTTCCTGCATTTTTCACTGTAAAACCGAGTTGGAGCTTGTACCTCCCCATATATATGTATGGAGTGGAGTTTGCAACTGAAAAGATACTTTGTGTTCCCAACAAGCTAGGTGAAGAATGGCTTTCACACACACTTATCTCTCAGAACTGAGCATATGGAGAGACGTTCGTTCATCTAGCACAAAGGGAACGGTTTGCAGGAGAAAATTTTACTGTGGTTTCTCAGTCTGTTTCCTAGTGCCGGTTTGAAGTTCCTGCAGTTTTCACGGTAAAACCGAGTTGGAGCTAGTACATCCCCATATATATGTATGGAGTGGAGTTTGCAACTGAAAAGAAACTTTGTGTTCCCAACAAGCTAGGTGAAGTACTGCTTTCACAAACAATTATCTCTCAGAACTGAGCATGTGGAGAGACGTTCGTTCATCTAGCACAAAGGGAACGGGTTGCAGGAGAAACTATACTATGGTTTCTCAGTCTGTTTCCTAGTGCCGGTTTGAAGTTCCTGCAGTTTTCACTGTAAAATCGAGTTGGAGCTAGAACCTCCCTATATATATGTATGGAGTGGAGTTTGCAACTGAAAAGAAACTTTGTGTTCCCAACAAGATAGGTGAAGGACGGCTTTCACACACACATATCTCTCAGAACTGAGCATGTGGTGAGACGTTCTTTCATCTAGCACAAAGGGAACGGGTTGCATTAGAAACTTTTACTGTGGTTTCTCGGTCTGTTTCCTATTGCCTGTTTGAAGTTCCTGCAGTTTTCACTGTAAAACCGAGTTGGTGCTAGTACCTCCCCATATATATGTATGGAGTGGAGTTTGCAAATGAAAAGAAACTTTGTGTTCCCAACAAGCTAGGTGAAGGACGGCTTTCACACACACTTATCTCTCAGAACTGAGCATGTGGAGAGACGTTCGTTCATCTAGCACAAGGGGAACGGTTTGCAGGAGAAACTTTTACTCTGGTTTCTCAGTCTGTTTCCTAGTGCCGGTTTGAAGTTCCTGCAGTTTTCCCTGTAAAACCGAGTTGGAGCTAGTACCTCCCCATATATATGTATGGAGTGGAGTTTGCAACTGAAAAGAAACTTTGTGTTCCCAACAAGCTAGGTGAATGACGGCTTTCACACACACTTATCTCTCAGAACTGAGCATGTGGAGAGACGTTCGTTCATCTAGCACAAGGGGAACGGGTTGCAGGAGAAACTTTTACTCTGGTTTCTCAGTCTGTTTCCTAGTGCCGGTTTGAAGTTCCTGCAGTTTTCACTGTAAAACCGAGTTGGAGCTAGTACCTCCCCATATATATGTATGGAGTGGAGTTTGCAACTGAAAAGAAACTTGGTGTTCCCAACAAGCTAGGTGAAGGACGGCTTTCACACACACTTATCTCTCAGAACTGAGCATGTGGAGAGACGTTCGTTCATCTAGCACAAGGGGAACGGGTTGCAGGAGAAACTTTTACTCTGGTTTCTCAGTCTGTTTCCTAGTGCCGGTTTCAAGTTCCTGCAGTTTTCACTGTAAAACCGAGTTGGAGCTAGTACCTCCCCATATATATGTATGGAGTGGAGTTTGCAACTGAAAAGAAACTTTGTGTTCCCAACAAGCTAGGTGAAGGACGGCTTTCACACACACTTATCTCTCAGAACTGAGCATGTGGAGAGACGTTCGTTCATCTAGCACAAAGGGAACTGGTTGCAGGAGAATCTTTTACTCTGGTTTCTCAGTCTGTTTCCTAGTGCCGGTTTGAAGTTCCTGCAGTTTTCACTGTAAAACCGAGTTGGAGCTAGTACCTCCCCATATATATGTATGGAGTGGAGTTTGCAACTGAAAAGAAACTTTGTGTTCCCAACAAGCTAGGTGAAGGACGGCTTTCACACACACTTATCTCTCAGAACTGAGCATGTGGAGAGACGTTCGTTCATCTAGCACAAGGGGAATGGGTTGCAGGAGAAACTTTTACTCTGGTTTCTCAGTCTGTTTCCCAGTGCCGGTTTGAATATCCTGCAGTTTTCACTGTAAAACCTGGTTGGAGCTAGTACCTCCCCATATATATGTATGGAGTGGAGTTTGCAACTGAAAAGAAACTTTGTGTTCCCAACAAGCTAGGTGAAGGACGGCTTTCACACACACTTATCTCTCAGAACTGAGCATGTGGAGAGACGTTCGTTCATCTAGCACAAGGGGAACGGGTTGCAGGAGAAACTTTTACTCTGGTTTCTCAGTCTGTTTCCTAGTGCCGGTTTGAAGTTCCTGCATTTTTCAGTGTAAAAACTAGTTGGAGCTAGTACCTCCCCATATATATGTATGGAGTGGAGTTTGCAACTGAAAAGAAACTTTGTGTTCCCAACAAGCTAGGTGAAGGACGGCTTTCACACACACTTATCTCTCAGTACTGAGCATGTGGAGAGACGTTCGTTCATCTAGCACAAATGGAACGTGTTGCAGGAGAAACTTGTACTGTGGTTTCTCAGTCTGTTTCCTAGTGCCGGTTTGAAGTTCTTGTAGTTTTCACTGTAAAACCGAGTTGGAGATTGTACCTCCCCATATATATGTATGGAGTGGAGTTTGCAACTGAAAAGAAACTTTGTGTTCCCAACAAGCTAGGTGAATGACGGTTTTCACTCACACTTATCTCTCAGAACTGAGCATGTGGAGAGACGTTCGTTCATCTAGCACAAAGGGAACGGGTTGCAGGAGAAACTTTACTGTGGTTTCTTAGTCTGTTTCCTAGTGCCGGTTTGAAGTTCCTGCAGTTTTCACTGTAAACACGAGTTGGAGCTAGTCCCCCCCCATATATATGTATGGAGTGGAGTTTGCAAATGAAAAGAAACTTTGTGTTCCCAACAAGCTAGGTGAAGGACGGCTTTCACACACACTTATCTCTCAGAACTGAGCATGTGGAGAGACTTTCGTTCATCTAGCACAAAGGTAACGGGTTGCAGGAGAAACTATTACTCTGGTTTCCCTGTCTGTTTCCTAGTGCCGATTTGAAGTTCCTGCAGTTTTCACTGTAAAACCGAGTTGGAGCTTGTACCTCCCCATATATATGTATGGAGTGGAGTTTGCAACTGAAAAGAAACTTTGTGTTCCCAACAAGCTAGGTGAAGGACGGCTTTCACACACACTTATCTCTCAGAACTGAGCATGTGGAGAGACGTTCGTTCATCTAGCACAAAGGGAACGGGTTGCAGGAGAAACTTTTACTCTGGTTTCTCAGCCTGTTTCCTAGTGCCGGTTTGAAGTTCCTGCAGTTTTCACTGTAAAACCGAGTTGGAGCTAGTACCTCCCTATATATATGTATGGAGTGGAGTTTGCAACTGAAAAGAAATTTGTGTTCCCAACAAGCTAGGTGAAGGACTGCTTTCACAAACAATTATCTCTCAGAACTTAGCATGTGGAGAGACGTTCGTTCATCCAGCACAAAGGGAACGGGTTGCAGGAGAAACTATACTGTGGTTTCTCAGTCTGTTTCCTAGTGCCGGTTTGAAGTTCCTGCTGTTTTCACTGTAAAATCGAGTTGGAGCTAGTACCTCCACATATATATGTATGGAGTGGAGTTTGCAACTGAAAAGAAACTTTGTGTTCCCAACAAGCTAGGTGAAGGACGGCTTTCACACACACTTATCTCTCAGAACTGAGCATGTGGTGAGACGTTCTGTCATCTAGCAAAAAGGGAACGGGTTGCATTAGAAATTTTAATGTGGTTTCTCGGTCTGTTTCCTATTGCCGTTTTGAAGTTCCTGCAGTTTTCACTGTAAAACCGAGTTGGTGCTAGTACCTCCCCATATATATGTATGGAGTGGAGTTTGCAACTGAAAAGAAACTTTGTGTTCCCAACAAGCTAGGTGAAGGACGGCTTTCACACACACTTATCTCTCTGAACTGAGCATGTGGTGAGACGTTCTTTCATCTAGCACAAAGGGAACGGGTTGCATTAGAAACTTTTACTGTGGTTTCTCAGTCTGTTTCCTAGTGCCGTTTTGAAGTTCTTGCAGTTTTCACTGTAAAACCGTGTTGGAGCTAGTACCTCCCCATATATATGTATGGAGTGGAGTTTGCAACTGAAAAGAAACTTTGTGTTCCCAACAAGCTAGGTGAAGGACGGCTTTCACACACACTTATCTCTCAGAACTGAGCATGTGGAGAGACGTTCGTTCATCTAGCACATAGGAAACGGGTTGCAGGAGAAACTTTTACTCTGGTTTCTCAGTCTGTTTCCTAGTGCTGGTTTGAAGTTCCTGCATTTTTCACTGTAAAACCGAGTTGGAGCTAGTACCTCCCCATATATATGTATGGAGTGGAGTTTGCAACTGAAAAGATACTTTGTGTTCCCAACAAGCTAGGTGAAGTACGGCTTTCACACACACTTATCTCTCAGAACTGAGCATATGGAGAGACGTTCGTTCATCTAGCACAAAGGGAACGGGTTGCAGGAGAAACTTTTACTGTGGTTTCTCAGTCTGTTTCCTAGTGCCGGTATGAAGTTCCTGCAGTTTTCACTGTAAAACCGAGTTGGAGCTAGTACCTCCCCATATATATGTATGGAGTGGAGTTTGCAACTGAAAAGAAACTTTGTGTTCCCAACAAGCTAGGTGAAGGACGGCTTTCACACACACTTATCTCTCAGAACTGAGCATGTGGAGGGACGTTCGTTCATCTAGCACATAGGAAACGGGTTGCAGGAGAAACTTTTACTCCGGTTTCTCAGTCTGTTTCCTACTGCTGGTTTGAAGTTCCTGCATTTTTCACTGTAAAAACTAGTTGGAGCTAGTACCTCCCAATATATATGTATGGAGTGGAGTTTGCAACTGAAAAGAAACTTTGTGTTCCCAACAAGCTAGATGAAGGACGGCTTTCACACACACTTATCTCTCAGTACTGAGCATGTGGAGAGACGTTCGTTCATCTAGCACAAATGGAACGGGTTGCAGGAGAAACTTGTACTGTGGTTTCTCAGTCTGTTTCCTAGTGCCGGTTTTAAGTTCTTGTAGTTTTCACTGTAAAACCGAGTTGGAGATTGTACCTCCCCATATATATGTATGGAGTGGAGTTTGCAACTGAAAAGAAACTTTGTGTTCCCAACAAGCTAGGTGAATGACGGTTTTCACACACACTTATCTCTCAGAACTGAGCATGTGGAGAGACGTTCGTTCATCTAGCACAAAGGGAACGGGTTGCAGGAGAAACTTTACTGTGGTTTCTTAGTCTGTTTCCTAGTGCCGGTTTGAAGTTCCTGCAGTTTTCACTGTAAACACGAGTTGGAGCTAGTACCCCCCCATATATATGTATGGAGTGTAGTTTGCAAATGAAAAGAAACTTTGTGTTCCCAACAAGCTAGGTGAAGGACGGCTTTCACACACACTTATCTCTCAGAACTGAGCATGTGGAGAGACGTTCGTTCATCTAGCACAAAGGTAACGGGTTGCAGGAGAAACTATTACTCTGGTTTCTCTGCCTGTTTCCTAGTGCCGATTTGAAGTTCCTGCAGTTTTCACTGTAAAACCGAGTTGGAGCTTGTACCTCCCCATATATATGTATGGAGTGGAGTTTGCAACTGAAAAGAAACTTTGTGTTCCCAACAAGCTAGGTGAAGGACGGCTTTCACACACACTTATCTCTCAGAACTGAGCATGTGGAGAGACGTTCGTTCATCTAGCACAAAGGGAAAGGGTTGCAGGAGAAACTTTTACTCTGGTTTCTCAGCCTGTTTCCTAGTGCCGGTTTGAAGTTCCTGCAGTTTTCACTGTAAAACCGAGTTGGAGCTAGTACCTCCCTATATATATGTATGGAGTGGAGTTTGCAACTGAAAAGAAATTTGTGTTCCCAACAAGCTAGGTGAAGGACTGCTTTCACAAACAATTATCTCTCAGAACTTAGCATGTGGAGAGACGTTCGTTCATCTAGCACAAAGGGAACGGTATGCAGGAGAAACTATACTGTGGTTTCTCAGTCTGTTTCCTAGTGCCGGTTTGAAGTTCCTGCTGTTTTCACTGTAAAATCGAGTTGGAGCTAGTACCTCCCCATATATATGTATGGAGTGGAGTTTGCAACTGAAAAGAAACTTTGTGTTCCCAACAAGCTAGGTGAAGGACGGCTTTCACACACACATATCTCTCAGAACTGAGCATGTGGTGAGACGTTCTGTCATCTAGCAAAAAGGGAACGGGTTGCATTAGAAACTTTTACTGTGGTTTCTTGGTCTGTTTCCTATTGCCGTTTTGAAGTTCCTGCAGTTTTCACTGTAAAACCGAGTTGGTGCTAGTACCTCCCCATATATATGTATGGAGTGGAGTTTGCAACTGAAAAGAAACTTTGTGTTCCCAACAAGCTAGGTGAAGGACGGCTTTCACACACACTTATCTCTCAGAACTGAGCATGTGGTGAGACGTTCTTTCATCTAGCACAAAGGGACGGGTTGCATTAGAAACTTTTACTGTGGTTTCTCAGTCTGTTTCCTAGTGCCGTTTTGAAGTTCTTGCAGTTTTCACTGTAAAACCGAGTTGGAGCTAGTACCTCCCCATATATATGTATGGAGTGGAGTTTGCAACTGAAAAGAAACTTTGTGTTCCCAACAAGCTAGGTGAAGGACGGCTTTCACACACACTTATCTCTCAGAACTGAGCATGTGGAGAGACGTTCGTTCATCTAGCACATAGGAAACGGGTTGCAGGAGAAACTTTTACTCTGGTTTCTCAGTCTGTTTCCTAGTGCTGGTTTGAAGTTCCTGCATTTTTCACTGTAAAACCGAGTTGGAGCTAGTACCTCCCCATATATATGTATGGAGTGGAGTTTGCAACTGAAAAGATACTTTGTGTTCCCAACAAGCTAGGTGAAGTACGGCTTTCACACACACTTATCTCTCAGAACTGAGCATATGGAGAGACGTTCGTTCATCTAGCACAAAGGGAACGGGTTGCCGGAGAAACTTTTACTGTGGTTTCTCAGTCTGTTTCCTAGTGCCGGTATGAAGTTCCTGCAGTTTTCACTGTAAAACCGAGTTGGAGCTAGTACCTCCCCATATATATGTATGGAGTGGAGTTTGCAACTGAAAAGAAACTTTGTGTTCCCAACAAGCTAGGTGAAGGACGGCTTTCACACACACTTATCTCTCAGAACTGAGCATGTGGAGGGACGTTCGTTCATCTAGCACATAGGAAACGGGTTGCAGGAGAAACTTTTACTCCGGTTTCTCAGTCTGTTTCCTAGTGCTGGTTTGAAGTTCCTGCATTTTTCACTGTAAAAACTAGTTGGAGCTAGTATCTCCCAATATATATGTATGGAGTGGAGTTTGCAACTGAAAAGAAACTTTGTGTTCCCAACAAGCTAGATGAAGGACGGCTTTCACACACACTTATCTCTCAGTACTGAGCATGTGGAGAGACGTTCGTTCATCTAGCACAAAGGGAACGGGTTGCAGGAAAAACTATACTGTGGTTTCTCAGTCTGTTTCCTAGTGCCGGTTTGAAGTTCCTGCTGTTTTCACTGTAAAATCGAGTTGGAGCTAGTACCTCCCCATATATATGTATGGAGTGGAGTTTGCAACTGAAAAGAAACTTTGTGTTCCCAACAAGCTAGGTGAAGGACGGCTTTCACACACACATATCTCTCAGAACTGAGCATGTGGTGAGACGTTCTGTCATCTAGCAAAAAGGGAACGGGTTGCATTAGAAACTTTTACTGTGGTTTCTCGGTCTGTTTACTATTGCCGGTATGAAGTTCCTGCAGTTTTCACTGTAAAACCGAGTTGGTGCTAGTACCTCCCCATATATATGTATGGAGTGGAGTTTGCAACTGAAAAGAAACTTTGTGTTACCAACAAGCTAGGTGAAGGACGGCTTTCACACACACTTATCTCTCAGAACTGAGCATGTGGTGAGACGTTCTGTCATCTAGCAAAAAGGGAACGGGTTGCATTAGAAACTTTTACTGTGGTTTCTCGGTCTGTTTCCTATTGCCGTTTTGAAGTTCCTGCAGTTTTCACTGTAAAACCGAGTTGGTGCTAGTACCTCCCCATATATATGTATGGAGTGGAGTTTGCAACTGAAAAGAAACTTTGTGTTCCCAACAAGCTAGGTGAAGGACGGCTTTCACACACACTTATCTCTCAGAACTGAGCATGTGGTGAGACGTTCTTTCATCTAGCACAAAGGGAACGGGTTGCATTAGAAACTTTTACTGTGGTTTCTCAGTCTGTTTCCTAGTGCCGTTTTGAAGTTCTTGCAGTTTTCACTGTAAAACCGAGTTGGAGCTAGTACCTCCCCATATATATGTATGGAGTGGAGTTTGCAACTGAAAAGAAACTTTGTGTTCCCAACAAGCTAGGTGAAGGCGGCTTTCACACACACTTATCTCTCAGAACTGAGCATGTGGAGAGACGTTCGTTCATCTAGCACATAGGAAACGGGTTGCAGGAGAAACTTTTACTCTGGTTTCTCAGTCTGTTTCCTAGTGCTGGTTTGAAGTTCCTGCATTTTTCACTGTAAAACCGAGTTGGAGCTAGTACCTCCCCATATATATGTATGGAGTGGAGTTTGCAACTGAAAAGATACTTTGTGTTCCCAACAAGCTAGGTGAAGAACGGCTTTCACACACACTTATCTCTCAGAACTGAGCATATGGAGAGACGTTCGTTCATCTAGCACAAAGGGAACGGGTTGCAGGAGAAACTTTTACTGTGGTTTCTCAGTCTGTTTCCTAGTGCCGGTATGAAGTTCCTGCAGTTTTCACTGTAAAACCGAGTTGGAGCTAGTACCTCCCCATATATATGTATGGAGTGGAGTTTGCAACTGAAAAGAAACTTTGTGTTCCCAACAAGCTAGGTGAAGGACGGCTTTCACACACACTTATCTCTCAGAACTGAGCATGTGGAGGGACGTTCGTTCATCTAGCACATAGGAAACGGGTTGCAGGAGAAACTTTTACTCTGGTTTCTCAGTCTGTTTCCTAGTGCTGGTTTGAAGTTCCTGCATTTTTCACTGTAAAAACTAGTTGGAGCTAGTACCTCCCAATATATATGTATGGAGTGGAGTTTGCCACTGAAAAGAAACTTTGTGTTCCCAACAAGCTAGGTGAATGACGGTTTTCACACACACTTATCTCTCAGAACTGAGCATGTGGAGAGACGTTCGTTCATCTAGCACAAAGGGAACGGGTTGCAGGAGAAACTTTACTGTGGTTTCTTAGTCTGTTTCCTAGTGCCGGTTTGAAGTTCCTGCAGTTTTCACTGTAAACACGAGTTGGAGCTAGTACCCCCCCATATATATGTATGGAGTGTAGTTTGCAAATGAAAAGAAACTTTGTGTTCCCAACAAGCTAGGTGAAGGACGGCTTTCACACACACTTATCTCTCAGAACTGAGCATGTGGAGAGACGTTCGTTCATCTAGCACAAAGGTAACGGGTTGCAGGAGAAACTATTACTCTGGTTTCTCTGCCTGTTTCCTAGTGCCGATTTGAAGTTCCTGCAGTTTTCACTGTAAAACCGAGTTGGAGCTTGTACCTCCCCATATATATGTATGGAGTGGAGTTTGCAACTGAAAAGAAACTTTGTGTTCCCAACAAGCTAGGTGAAGGACGGCTTTCACACACACTTATCTCTCAGAACTGAGCATGTGGAGAGACGTTCGTTCATCTAGCACAAAGGGAAAGGGTTGCAGGAGAAACTTTTACTCTGGTTTCTCAGCCTGTTTCCTAGTGCCGGTTTGAAGTTCCTGCAGTTTTCACTGTAAAACCGAGTTGGAGCTAGTACCTCCCTATATATATGTATGGAGTGGAGTTTGCAACTGAAAAGAAATTTGTGTTCCCAACAAGCTAGGTTAAGGACTGCTTTCACAAACAATTATCTCTCAGAACTTAGCATGTGGAGAGACGTTCGTTCATCTAGCACAAAGGGAACGGGTTGCAGGAAAAACTATACTGTGGTTTCTCAGTCTGTTTCCTAGTGCCGGTTTGAAGTTCCTGCTGTTTTCACTGTAAAATCGAGTTGGAGCTAGTACCTCTCCATATATATGTATGGAGTGGAGTTTGCAACTGAAAAGAAACTTTGTGTTCCCAACAAGCTAGGTGAAGGACGGCTTTCACACACACATATCTCTCAGAACTGAGCATGTGGTGAGACGCTCTGTCATCTAGCAAAAAGGGAACGGGTTGCATTAGAAACTTTTACTGTGGTTTCTCGGTCTGTTTCCTATTGCCGGTTTGAAGTTCCTGCAGTTTTCACTGTAAAACCGAGTTGGTGCTAGTACCTCCCCATATATATGTATGGAGTGGAGTTTGCAACTGAAAAGAAACTTTGTGTTCCCAACAAGCTAGGTGAAGGACGGCTTTCACACACACTTAGCTCTCAGAACTGAGCATGTGGTGAGACGTTCTTTCATCTAGCACAAAGGGAACGGGTTGCATTAGAAACTTTTACTGTGGTTTCTCCGTCTGTTTCCTAGTGCCGTTTTGAAGTTCTTGCAGTTTTCACTGTAAAACCGAGTTGGAGCTAGTACCTCCCCATATATATGTATGGAGTGGAGTTTGCAACTGAAAAGAAACTTTGTGTTCCCAACAAGCTAGGTGAAGGACGGCTTTCACACACACTTATCTCTCAGAACTGAGCATGTGGAGAGACGTTCGTTCATCTAGCACATAGGAAACGGGTTGCAGGAGAATCTTTTACTCTGGTTTCTCAGTCTGTTTCCTAGTGCTGGTTTGAAGTTCCTGCATTTTTCACTGTAAAACCGAGTTGGAGCTAGTACCTCCCCATATATATGTATGGAGTGAAATTTGCAACTGAAAAGATACTTTGTGTTCCCAACAAGATAGGTGAAGTACGGCTTTCACACACACTTATCTCTCAGAACTGAGCATATGGAGAGACGTTCGTTCATCTAGCACAAAGGGAACGGGTTGCAGGAGAAACTTTTACTGTGGTTTCTCAGTCTGTTTCCTAGTGCCGGTATGAAGTTCCTGCAGTTTTCACTGTAAAACCGAGTTGGAGCTAGTACCTCCCCATATATATGTATGGAGTGGAGTTTGCAACTGAAAAGAAACTTTGTGTTCCCAACAAGCTAGTTGAAGGACGGCTTTCACACACACTTATCTCTCAGAACTGAGCATGTGGAGAGACGTTCGTTCATCTAGCACAAAGGGAACGGGTTGCAGGAGAAACTATACTATGGATTCTCAGTCTGTTTCCTAGTGCCGTTTTGAATTTCCTGCAGTTTTCACTGTAAAATCGAGTTGGAGCTAGAACCTCCCCATATATATGTATGGAGTGGAATTTGCAACTGAAAAGAAACTTTGTGTTCCCAACAAGATAGGTGAAGGACGGCTTTCACACACACTTATCTCTCAGAACCTAGCATGTGGTGAGACGTTCTTTCATCTAGCACAAAGGGAACGGGTTGCATTAGAAACTTTTACTGTGGTTTCTCGGTCTGTTTCCTATTGCCTGTTTGAAGTTCCTGCAGTTTTCACTGTAAAACCGAGTTGGTGCTAGTACCTCCCCATATATATGTATGGAGTGGAGTTTGCAACTGAAAGGAAACTTTGTGTTCCCAACAAGCTAGGTGAAGGACGGCTTTCACACACACTTATCTCTCAGAACAGAGCATGTGGAGAGACGTTCGTTCATCTAGCACAAAGGGAACTGGTTGCAGGAGAAACTTTACTGTGGTTTCTCAGTCTGTTTCCTAGTGCCGGTTTGAAGTTCCTGCAGTTTTCACTGTAAAACAGATTTGGAGCTAGTACCTCCCCATATATATGTATGGAGTGGTGTTTGCAACTGAAAAGAAACTTTGTGTTCCCAACAAGCTAGGTGAAGGACGGCTTTCACACACACTTATCTCTCAGAACTGAGCATGTGGAGGGACGTTCGTTCATCTAGCACATAGGAAACGGGTTGCAGGAGAAACTTTTACTCTGGTTTCTCAGTCTGTTTCCTACTGCTGGTTTCAAGTTCCTGCATTTTTCACTGTAAAACCGAGTTGGAGCTTGTACCTCCCCATATATATGTATGGAGTGGAGTTTGCAACTGAAAAGATACTTTGTGTTCCCAACAAGCTAGGTGAAGAACGGCTTTCACACACACTTATCTCTCAGAACTGAGCATATGGAGAGACGTTCGTTCATCTAGCACAAAGGGAACGGTTTGCAGGAGAAAATTTTACTGTGGTTTCTCAGTCTGTTTCCTAGTGCCGGTATGAAGTTCCTGCAGTTTTCACTGTAAAACCGAGTTGGAGCTAGTACCTCCACATATATATGTATGGAGTGGAGTTTGCAACTGAAAAGAAACTTTGTGTTCCCAACAAGCTAGTTGAAGGACGGCTTTCACACACACTTATCTCTCAGAACTGAGCATGTGGAGAAACGTTCGTTCATCTAGCACAAAGGGAACGGTTTGCAGGAGAAAATTTTTCTCTGGTTTCTCAGTCTGTTTCCTAGTGCCGGTTTGAAGTTCCTGCAGTTTTCACGGTAAAACCGAGTTGGAGCTAGTACATCCCCATATATATGTATGGAGTGGAGTTTGCAACTGAAAAGAAACTTTGTGTTCCCAACAAGCTAGGTGAAGGACTGCTTTCACAAACAATTATCTCTCAGAACTGAGCATGTGGAGAGACGTTCGTTCATCTAGCACAAAGGGAACGGTTTGCAGGAGAAACTATACTATGGTTTCTCAGTCTGTTTCCTAGTGCCGGTTTGAAGTTCCTGCAGTTTTCACTGTAAAACATGGTTGGAGCTAGTACCTCCCCATATATATGTATGGAGTGGAGTTTGCAACTGAAAAGAAACTTTGTGTTCCAACAAGATATGTGAAGTACGGCTTTCACACACACATATCTCTCAGAACTGAGCATGTGGTGAGACGTTCTTTCATCTAGCACAAATGGAACGGGTTGCATTAGAAACTTTTACTGTGGTTTCTCGGTCTGTTTCCTATTGCCTGTTTGAAGTTCCTGCAGTTTTCACTGTAAAACCGAGTTGGTGCTAGTACCTCCCCATATATATGTATGGAGTGGAGTTTGCAACTGAAAAGAAACTTTGTGTTCCCAACAAGCTAGGTGAAGGACGGCTTTCACACACACTTATCTCTCAGAACTGAGCATGTGGAGAGACGTTCGTTCATCTAGCACAAAGGGAACTGGTTGCAGGAGAAACTTTACTGTGGTTTCTCAGTCTGTTTCCTAGTGCCGTTTTGAAGTTCCTGCCGTTTTCACTGTAAAACAGATTTGGAGCTAGTACCTCCCCATATATATGTATGGAGTGGTGTTTGCAACTGAAAAGAAACTTTGTGTTCCCAACAAGCTAGGTGAAGGACGGCTTTCACACACACTTATCTCTCAGAACTGAGCATGTGGAGGGACGTTCGTTCATCTAGCACATAGGAAACGGGTTGCAGGAGAAACTTTTACTCTGGTTTCTCAGTCTGTTTCCTACTGCTGGTTTCAAGTTCCTGCATTTTTCACTGTAAAACCGAGTTGGAGCTTGTACCTCCCCATATATATGTATGGAGTGGAGTTTGCAACTGAAAAGATACTTTGTGTTCCCAACAAGCTAGGTGAAGAACGGCTTTCACACACACTTATCTCTCAGAACTGAGCATATGGAGAGACGTTCGTTCATCTAGCACAAAGGGAACGGTTTGCAGGAGAAAATTTTACTGTGGTTTCTCAGTCTGTTTCCTAGTGCCGGTATGAAGTTCCTGCAGTTTTCACTGTAAAACCGAGTTGGAGCTAGTACCTCCACATATATATGTATGGAGTGGAGTTTGCAACTGAAAAGAAACTCTGTGTTCCCAACAAGCTAGTTGAAGGACGGCTTTCACACACACTTATCTCTCAGAACTGAGCATGTGGAGAGACGTTCGTTCATCTAGCACAAAGGGAACGGTTTGCAGGAGAAAATTTTTCTCTGGTTTCTCAGTCTGTTTCCTAGTGCCGGTTTGAAGTTCCTGCAGTTTTCACGGTAAAACCGAGTTGGAGCTAGTACATCCCCATATATATGTATGGAGTGGAGTTTGCAACTGAAAAGAAACTTTGTGTTCCCAACAAGCTAGGTGAAGGACTGCTTTCACAAATAATTATCTCTCAGAACTGAGCATGTGGAGAGACGTTCGTTCATCTAGCACAAAGGGAACGGGTTGCAGGAGAAACTATACTATGGTTTCTCAGTCTGTTTCCTAGTGCCGGTTTGAAGTTCCTGCAGTTTTCACTGTAAAACCTGGTTGTAGCTAGTACCTCCCCATATATATGTATGGAGTGGAGTTTGCAACTGAAAAGAAACTTTGTGTTCCCAACAAGATATGTGAAGGACGGCTTTCACACACAAATATCTCTCAGAACTGAGCATGTGGTGAGACGTTCTTTCATCTAGCACAAAGGGAACGGGTTGCATTAGAAACTTTTACTGTGGTTTCTCGGTCTGTTTCCTATTGCCTGTTTGAAGTTCCTGCAGTTTTCACTGTAAAACCGAGTTGGAGCTAGTACCTCCCCATATATATGTATGGAGTGGAGTTTGCAACTGAAAAGAAACTTTGTGTTCCCAACAAGCTAGGTGAAGGACGGCTTTCACACACACTTATCTCTCAGAACTGAGCATGTGGAGAGACGTTCGTTCATCTAGCACATAGGAAACGGGTTGCAGGAGAAACTTTTACTCTGGGTTCTCAGTCTGTTTCCTAGTGCTGGTTTGAAGTTAATGCAGTTTTCACTGTAAAACCGAGATGGAGCTAGTACCTCCCCATATATATGTATGGAGTGGAGTTTGCAACTGAAAAGATACTTTGTGTTCCCAACAAGCTAGGTGAAGGACGGCTTTCACACACACTTATCCCTCAGAACTGAGCATGTGGAGAGACGTTCGTTCATCTAGCACAAAGGGAACGGTTTGCAGGAGAAAATTTTTCTCTGGTTTCTCAGTCTGTTTCCTAGTGCCGGTTTGAAGTTCCTGCAGTTTTCACTGTAAAACCTGGTTGGAGCTAGTACCTCCCCATATATATGTATGGAGTGGAGTTTGCAACTGAAAAGAAACTTTGTGTTCCCAACAAGCTAGGTGAAGGACGGCTTTCACAAACACTTATCTCTCAGAACAGAGCATGTGGAGAGACGTTCGTTCATCTAGCACAAAGGGAACTGGTTGCAGGAGAATCTTTACTGTGGTTTCTCAGTCTGTTTCCTAGTGCCGGTTTGAAGTTCCTGCAGTTTTCACTGTAAAACCGAGTTGGAGCTAGTACCTCCCCATATATATGTATGGAGTGGAGTTTGCAACTGAAAAGAAACTTTGTGTTCCCAACAAGCTAGGTGAAGGACGGCTTTCACACACACTTATCTCTCAGAACTGAGCATGTGTAGAGACGTTCGTTCATCTAGCCCATAGGAAACGGGTTGCAGGAGAAACTTTTACTCTGGTTTCTCAGTCTGTTTCCTAGTGCTGGTTTGAAGTTCCTGCAGTTTTCACTGTAAAACCGAGATGGATCTAGTACCTCCCCATATATATGTATGGAGTGGAGTTTGCAACTGAAAAGATACTTTGTGTTCCCAACAAGCTAGGTGAAGGACGGCTTTCACACACACTTATCTCTCAGAACTGAGCATGTGGAGAGACGTTCGTTCATCTAGCACAAAGGGAACGGGTTGCAGGAGAAACTATTACTCTGGTTTCTCTGTCTGTTTCCTAGTGCCGGTTTGAAGTTCCTGCAGTTTTCACGGTAAAACCGAGTTGGAGCTAGTACATCCCCATATATATGTATGGAGTGGAGTTTGCAACTGAAAAGAAACTTTGTGTTCCCAACAAGCTAGGTGAAGGACTGCTTTCACAAACAATTACCTCTCAGAACTGAGCATGTGGAGAGACGTTCGTTCATCTAGCACAAAGGGAACGGGTTGCAGGAGAAACTATACTATGGTTTCTCAGTCTGTTTCCTAGTGCCGGTTTGAAGTTCCTGCAGTTTTCACTGTAAAACCTGGTTGGAGCTAGTACCTCCCCATATATATGTATGGAGTGGAGTTTGCAACTGAAAAGAAACTTTGTGTTCCCAACAAGATATGTGAAGGACGGCTTTCACACACACATATCTCTCAGAACTGAGCATGCGGTGAGACGTTCTTTCATCTAGCACAAAGGGAACGGGTTGCATTAGAAACTTTTACTGTGGATTCTCGGTCTGTTTCCTATTGCCTGTTTGAAGTTCCTGCAGTTTTCACTGTAAAACCGAGTTGGTGCTAGTACCTCCCCATATATATGTATGGAGTGGAGTTTGCAACTGAAAAGAAACTTTGTGTTCCCAACAAGCTAGGTGAAGGACGGCTTTCACACACACTTATCACTCAGAACTGAGCATGTGTAGAGACGTTCGTTCATCTACCACATAGGAAACGGGTTGCAGGAGAAACTTTTACTCTGGATTCTCAGTCTGTTTCCTAGTGCTGGTTTGAAGTTCCTGCAGTTTTCACTGTAAAACCGAGATGGAGCTAGTACCTCCCCATATATATGTATGGAGTGGAGTTTGCAACTGAAAAGATACTTTGTGTTCCCAACAAGCTAGGTGAAGGACGGCTTTCACACACACTTATCTCTCAGAACTGAGCATGTGGAGAGACGTTCGTTCATCTAGCACAAAGGGAACGGTTTGCAGGAGAAAATTTTTCTCTGGTTTCTCAGTCTGTTTCCTAGTGCCGGTTTGAAGTTCCTGCAGTTTTCACTGTAAAACCGAGTTGGAGCTAGTACATCCCCATATATATGTATGGAGTGGAGTTTGCAACTGAAAAGAAACTTTGTGTTCCCAACAAGCTAGGTGAAGGACTGCTTTCACAAACAATTATCTCTCAGAACTGAGCATGTGGAGAGACGTTCGTTCATCTAGCACAAAGGGAACGGGTTGCAGGAGAAACTATACTATGGTTTCTCAGTCTGTTTCCTAGTGCCGGTTTGAAGTTCCTGCAGTTTTCACTGTAAAACCTGGTTGGAGCTAGTACCTCCCCATATATATGTATGGAGTGGAGTTTGCAACTGAAAAGAAACTTTGTGTTCCCAACAAGATATGTGAAGGACGGCTTTCACACACACATATCTCTCAGAACTGAGCATGTGGTGAGACGTTCTTTCATCTAGCACAAATGGAACGGGTTGCATTAGAAACTTTTACTGTGGTTTCTCGGTCTGTTTCCTATTGCCTGTTTGAATTTCCTGCAGTTTTCACTGTAAAACCGAGTTGGTGCTAGTACCTCCCCATATATATGTATGGAGTGGAGTTTGCAACTGAAAAGAAACTTTGTGTTCCCAACAAGCTAGGTGAAGGACGGCTTTCACACACACTTATCTCTCAGAACAGAGCATGTGGAGAGACGTTCGTTCATCTAGCACAAAGGGAACTGGTTGCAGGAGAAACTTTACTGTGGTTTCTCAGTCTGTTTTCTAGTGCCGGTTTGAAGTTCCTGCAGTTTTCACTGTAAAACAGAGTTGGAGCTAGTACCTCCCCATATATATGTATGGAGTGGAGTTTGCAACTGAAAAGAAACTTTGTGTTCCCAACAAGCTAGGTGAAGGACGGCTTTCACACACACTTATCTCTCAGAACTGAGCATGTGGAGGGACGTTCGTTCATCTAGCACATAGGAAACGGGTTGCAGGAGAAACTTTTACTGTGGTTTCTCAGTCTGTTTCCTAGTGCCGGTATGAAGTTCCTGCAGTTTTCACTGTAAAACCGAGTTGGAGCTAGTACCTCCCCATATATATGTATGGAGTGGAGTTTGCAACTGAAAAGAAACTTTGTGTTCAATACAAGCTAGTTGAAGAACGGCTTTCACACACACTTATCTCTCAGAACTGAGCATGTGGAGAGACTTTCGTTCATTTAGCACAAAGGGAACGGGTTGCAGGGGAAACTTTTACTCTGGTTTCTCAGTCTGTTTCCTAGTGCCGGTTAGAAGTTCCTGCAGTTTTCACTGTATAACCGAGTTGGAGCTAGTACCTCCCCATATATATGTATGGAGTGGAGTTTGCAACTGAAAAGAAACTTTGTGTTCCCAACAAGCTAGGTGAAGGACGGCTTTCACACACACTTATCTCTCAGAACTGAGCATGTGTAGAGACGTTCGTTCATCTAGCCCATAGGAAACGGGTTGCAGGAGAAACTTTTACTCTGGTTTCTCAGTCTGTTTCCTAGTGCCGGTTTGAAGTTCCTGCAGTTTTCACTGTAAAACCGAGATGGATCTAGTACCTCCCCATATATATGTATGGAGTGGAGTTTGCAACTGAAAAGATACTTTGTGTTCCCAACAAGCTAGGTGAAGGACGGCTTTCACACACACTTATCTCTCAGAACTGAGCATGTGGAGAGACGTTCGTTCATCTAGCACAAAGGGAACGGGTTGCAGGAGAAACTATTACTCTGGTTTCTCTGTCTGTTTCCTAGTGCCGGTTTGAAGTTCCTGCAGTTTTCACGGTAAAACCGAGGTAGAGCTAGTACATCCCCATATATATGTATGGAGTGGAGTTTGCAACTGAAAAGAAACTTTGTGTTCCCAACAAGCTAGGTGAAGGACTGCTTTCACAAACAATTACCTCTCAGAACTGAGCATGTGGAGAGACGTTCGTTCATCTAGCACAAAGGGAACGGGTTGCAGGAGAAACTATACTATGGTTTCTCAGTCTGTTTCCTAGTGCCGGTTTGAAGTTCCTGCAGTTTTCACTGTAAAACCTGGTTGGAGCTAGTACCTCCCCATATATATGTATGGAGTGGAGTTTGCAACTGAAAAGAAACTTTGTGTTCCCAACAAGATATGTGAAGGACGGCTTTCACACACACATATCTCTCAGAACTGAGCATGCGGTGAGACGTTCTTTCATCTAGCACAAAGGGAACGGGTTGCATTAGAAACTTTTACTGTGGATTCTCGGTCTGTTTCCTATTGCCTGTTTGAAGTTCCTGCAGTTTTCACTGTAAAACCGAGTTGGTGCTAGTACCTCCCCATATATATGTATGGAGTGGAGTTTGCAACTGAAAAGAAACTTTGTGTTCCCAACAAGCTAGGTGAAGGACGGCTTTCACACACACTTATCTCTCAGAACTGAGCATGTGTAGAGACGTTCGTTCATCTAGCACATAGGAAACGGGTTGCAGGAGAAACTTTTACTCTGGATTCTCAGTCTGTTTCCTAGTGCTGGTTTGAAGTTCCTGCAGTTTTCACTGTAAAACCGTGATGGAGCTAGTACCTCCCCATATATATGTATGGAGTGGAGTTTGCAAATGAAAAGATACTTTGTGTTCCCAACAAGCTAGGTGAAGGACGGCTTTCACACACACTTATCTCTCAGAACTGAGCATGTGGAGAGACGTTCGTTCATCTAGCACAAAGGGAACGGTTTGCAGGAGAAAATTTTTCTCTGGTTTCTCAGTCTGTTTCCTAGTGCCGGTTTGAAGTTCCTGCAGTTTTCACTGTAAAACCGAGTTGGAGCTAGTACATCCCCATATATATGTATGGAGTGGAGTTTGCAACTGAAAAGAAACTTTGTGTTCCCAACAAGCTAGGTGAAGGACTGCTTTCACAAACAATTATCTCTCAGAACTGAGCATGTGGAGAGACGTTCGTTCATCTAGCACAAAGGGAACGGGTTGCAGGAGAAACTATACTATGGTTTCTCAGTCTGTTTCCTAGTGCCGGTTTGAAGTTCCTGCAGTTTTCACTGTAAAACCTGGTTGGAGCTTGTACCTCCCCATATATATGTATGGAGTGGAGTTTGCAACTGAAAAGAAACTTTGTGTTCCCAACAAGATATGTGAAGGACGGCTTTCACACACACATATCTCTCAGAACTGAGCATGTGGTGAGACGTTCTTTCATCTAGCACAAAGGGAACGGGTTGCATTAGAAACTTTTACTGTGGTTTCTCGGTCTGTTTCCTATTGCCTGTTTGAAGTTCCTGCAGTTTTCACTGTAAAACCGAGTTGGTGCTAGTACCTCCCCATATATATGTATGGAGTGGAGTTTGCAACTGAAAAGAAACTTTGTGTTCCCAACAAGCTAGGTGAAGGACGGCTTTCACACACACTTATCTCTCAGAACAGAGCATGTGGAGAGACGTTCGTTCATCTAGCACAAAGGGAACTGGTTGCAGGAGAAACTTTACTGTGGTTTCTCAGTCTGTTTTCTAGTGCCGGTTTGAAGTTCCTGCAGTTTTCACTGTAAAACAGAGTTGGAGCTAGTACCTCCCCATATATATGTATGGAGTGGAGTTTGCAACTGAAAAGAAACTTTGTGTTCCCAACAAGCTAGGTGAAGGACGGCTTTCACACACACTTATCTCTCAGAACTGAGCATGTGGAGGGACGTTCGTTCATCTAGCACATAGGAAACGGGTTGCAGGAGAAACTTTTACTGTGGTTTCTCAGTCTGTTTCCTAGTGCCGGTATGAAGTTCCTGCAGTTTTCACTGTAAAACCGAGTTGGAGCTAGTACCTCCCCATATATATGTATGGAGTGGAGTTTGCAACTGAAAAGAAACTTTGTGTTCAATACAAGCTAGTTGAAGAACGGCTTTCACACACACTTATCTCTCAGAACTGAGCATGTGGAGAGACGTTCGTTCATTTAGCACAAAGGGAACGGGTTGCAGGGGAAACTTTTACTCTGGTTTCTCAGTCTGTTTCCTAGTGCCGGGTAGAAGTTCCTGCAGTTTTCACTGTATAACCGAGTTGGAGCTAGTACCTCCCCATATATATGTATGGAGTGGTGTTTGCAACTGAAAAGAAACTTTGTGTTCCCAAGAAGCTAGGTGAAGGACTGTTTTCACAAACAATAATCTCTCAGAACTTAGCATGTGGAGAGACGTTCGTTCATCTAGCACAAAGGGAACGGGTTGCAGGAGAAACTATACTATGGTTTCTCAGTCTGTTTCCTAGTGCCGGTTTGAAGTTCCTGCAGTTTTCACTGTAAAATCGAGTTGGAGCTAGTACCTCCCCATATATAAGTATGGAGTGGAGTTTGCAACTGAAAAGAAACTTTGTGTTCCCAACAAGCTAGGTGAAGGACGGCTTTCACACACACTTATCTCTCAGAACAGAGTATGTGGAGAGACGTTCGTTCATCTAGCACAAAGGGAACTGGTTGCAGGAGAATCTTTACTGTGGTTTTTCAGTCTGTTTCCTAGTGCCGGTTTGAAGTTCCTGCAGTTTTCACTGTAAAACCGAGTTGGAGCTAGTACCTCCCCATATATATGTATGGAGTGGAGTTTGCAACTGAAAAGAAACTTTGTGTTCCCAACAAGCTAGGTGAAGGACGGCTTTCACACACACTTATCTCTCAGAACTGAGCATGTGTAGAGACGTTCGTTCATCTAGCACATAGGAAACGGGTTGCAGGAGAAACTTTTACTCTGGCTTCTCAGTCTGTTTCCTAGTGCTGGTTTGAAGTTCCTGCAGTTTTCACTGTAAAACCGAGATGGAGCTAGTACCTCCCCATATATATGTATGGAGTGGAGTTTGCAACTGAAAAGATACTTTGTGTTCCCAACAAGCTAGGTGAAGGACGGCTTTCACACACACTTATCTCTCAGAACTGAGCATGTGGAGAGACGTTCGTTCATCTAGCACAAAGGGAACGGGTTGCAGGAGAAACTATTACTCTGGTTTCTCTGTCTGTTTCCTAGTGCCGGTTTGAAGTTCCTGCAGTTTTCACTGTAAAACCGAGTTCGAGCTTGTACCTCCCCATATATATGTATGGAGTGGAGTTTGCAACTGAAAAGAAACTTTGTGTTCCCAACAAGCTAGGTGAAGGACGGATTTCACACACACTTATCTCTCAGAACTGAGCATGTGGAGAGACGTTCGTTCATCTAGCACAAAGGGAACGGGTTGCAGGAGAAACTATACTATGGTTTCTCAGTCTGTTTCCTAGTGCCGGTTTGAAGTTCCTGCAGTTTTCACTGTAAAATCGAGTTGGAGCTAGTACCTCCCCATATATAAGTATGGAGTGGAGTTTGCAACTGAAAAGAAACTTTGTGTTCCCAACAAGCTAGGTGAAGGACGGCTTTCACACACACTTATCTCTCAGAACAGAGCATGTGGAGAGACGTTCGTTCATCTAGCACAAAGGGAACTGGTTGCAGGAGAATCTTTACTGTGGTTTCTCAGTCTGTTTCCTAGTGCCGGTTTGAAGTTCCTGCAGTTTTCACTGTAAAACCGAGTTGGAGCTAGTACCTCCCCATATATATGTACGGAGTGGAGTTTGCAACTGAAAAGAAACTTTGTGTTCCCAACAAGCTAGGTGAAGGACGGCTTTCACACACACTTATCTCTCAGAACTGAGCATGTGTAGAGACGTTCGTTCATCTAGCACATAGGAAACGGTTTGCAGGAGAAACTTTTACTCTGGTTTCTCAGTCTGTTTCCTAGTGCTGGTTTGAAATTCCTGCAGTTTTCACTGTAAAACCGAGATGGAGCTAGTACTTCCCCATATATATGTATGGAGTGGAGTTTGCAACTGAAAAGATACTTTGTGTTCCCAACAAGCTAGGTGAAGGACGGCTTTCACACACACTTATCTCTCAGAACTGAGCATGTGGAGAGACGTTCGTTCATCTAGCACAAAGGGAACGGGTTGCAGGAGAAACTATTACTCTGGTTTCTCTGTCTGTTTCCTAGTGCCGGTTTGAAGTTCCTGCAGTTTTCACTGTAAAACTGAGTTGGAGCTTGTACCTCCCCATATATATGTATGGAGTGGAGTTTGCAACTGAAAAGAAACTTTGTGTTCCCAACAAGCTAGGTGAAGGACGGCTTTCACACACACTTATCTCTCAGAACTGAGCATGTGGAGAGACTTTCGTTCAACTAGCACATAGGAAACGGGTTGCAGGAGAAAATTTTACTCTGGTTTCTCAGTCTGTTTCCTAGTGCTGGTTTGAAGTTCCTGCATTTTTCACTGTAAAACCGAGTTGGAGCTAGTACCTCCCCATATATATGTATGGAGTGGAGTTTGCAAATGAAAAGAAACTTTGTGTTCCCAACAAGCTAGGTGAAGGACGGCTTTCACACACACTTATCTCTCAGAACTGAGCATGTGGAGAGACGTTCGTTCATCTAGCACAAAGGGAACGGGTTGCAGGAGAAACTATTACTCTGGTTTCTCGGTCTGTTTCCTAGTGCCGGTTTGAAGTTCCTGCAGTTTTCACTGTAAAACCGAGTTGGAGCTTGTACCTCCCCATATATATGTAAGGAGTGGAGTTTGCAACTGAAAAGAAACTTTGTGTTCCCAACAAGCTAGGTGAAGGACGGCTTTCACTCACACTTATCTCTCAGAACTGAGCATGTGGAGAGACGTTCGTTCATCTAGCACATAGGAAACGGGTTGCAGGAGAAACTTTTACTCTGGTTTCTCAGTCTGTTTCCTAGTGCTGGTTTGAAGTTCCTGCAGTTTTCACTGTAAAACCGAGTTGGAGCTTGTACCTCCCCATATATATGTATGGAGTGGAGTTTGCAACTGAAAAGATACTTTGTGTTCCCAACAAGCTAGGTGAAGGACGGCTTTCACACACACTTATCTCTCAGAACTGAGCATGTGGAGAGACGTTCGTTCATCTAGCACAAAGGGAACGGGTTGCAGGAGAAACTATTACTCTGGTTTCTCTGTCTGTTTCCTAGTGCCGGTTTGAAGTTCCTGCAGTTTTCACTGTAAAACCGAGTTGGAGCTTGTACCTCCCCATATATATGTATGGAGTGGAGTTTGCAACTGAAAAGAAACTTTGTGTTCCCAACAAGCTAGGTGAAGGACGGCTTTCACACACACTTATCTCTCAGAACTGAGCATGTGGAGAGACGTTCGTTCATCTAGCACATAGGAAACGGGTTGCAGGAGAAAATTTTACTCTGGTTTCTCAGTCTGTTTCCTAGTGCTGGTTTGAAGTTCCTGCATTTTTCACTGTAAAACCGAGTTGGAGCTAGTACCTCCCCATATATATGTATGGAGTGGAGTTTGCAAATGAAAAGAAACTTTGTGTTCCCAACAAGCTAGGTGAAGGACGGCTTTCACACACACTTATCTCTCAGAACTGAGCATGTGGAGAGACGTTCGTTCATCTAGCACAAAGGGAACGGGTTGCAGGAGAAACTATTACTCTGGTTTCTCTGTCTGTTTCCTAGTGCCGGTTTGAAGTTCCTGCAATTTTCACTGTAAAACCGAGTTGGAGCTTGTACCTCCCCATATATATGTATGGAGTGGAGTTTGCAACTGAAAAGAAACTTTGTGTTCCCAACAAGCTAGGTGAAGGACGGCTTTCACACACACTTATCTCTCAGATCTGAGCATGTGGAGAGACGTTCGTTCATCTAGCACAAAGGGAAAGGGGTGCAGGAGAAACTTTTACTCTGGTTTCTCAGTCTGTTTCCTAGTGCCGGTTTGAAGTTCCTGCAGTTTTCACTGTAAAATCGAGTTGGAGCTAGTACCTCCCCATATATATGTATGGAGTGTAGTTTGCAACTGAAAAGAAACTTTGTGTTCCCAACAAGCTAGGTGAAGGACGGCTTTCACACACACATATCTCTCAGAACTGAGCATGTGGTGAGACGTTCTGTCATCTAGCAAAATGGGAACGGGTTGCATTAGAAACTTTTACTGTGGTTTCTCGGTCTGTTTCCTATTGCCGGTTTGAAGTTCCTGCAATTTTCACTGTAAAACCGAGTTGGTGCTAGTACCTCCCCATATATATGTATGGAGTGGAGTTTGCAACTGAAAAGAAACTTTGTGTTCCCAACAAGCTAGGTGAAGGACGGCTTTCACACACACTTATCTCTCAGAACTGAGCATATGGAGAGACGTTCGTTCATCTAGCACAAAGGTAACGGTTTGCAGGAGAAAATTTTACTGTGGTTTCTCAGTCTGTTTCCTAGTGCCGGTATGAAGTTCCTGCAGATTTCACTGTAAAACCGAGTTGGAGCTAGTACCTCCTCATATATATGTATGGAGTGGAGTTTGCAACTGAAAAGAAACTTTGTGTTCCCAACAAGATATGTGAAGGACGGCTTTCACACACACATATCTCTCAGAACTGAGCATGTGGTGAGACGTTCTTTCATCTAGCACAAAGGGAACGGGTTGCATTAGAAACTTTTACTGTGGTTTCTCGGTCTGTTTCCTATTGCCTGTTTGAAGTTCCTGCAGTTTTCACTGTAAAACCGAGTTGGTGCTAGTACCTCCCCATATATATGTATGGAGTGGAGTTTGCAACTGAAAAGAAACTTTGTGTTCCCAACAAGCTATGTGAAGGATGGCTTTCACACACACTTATCTCTCAGAACTGAGCATGTGGAGGGACGTTCGTTCATCTAGCACATAGGAAACGGGTTGCAGGAGAAACTTTTACTCTGGTTTCTCAGTCTGTTTCCTAGTGCTGGTTTGATGTTCCTGCATTTTTCACTGTAAACCCGAGTTGGAGCTAGTACCTCCCCATATATATGTATGGAGTGGAGTTTGCAACTGAAAAGAAACTTTGTGTTCCCAACAAGCTAGGTGAAGGACGGCTTTCACACACACTTATCTCTCAGAACTGAGCATGTGTAGAGACGTTCGTTCATCTAGCACATAGGAAACGGGTTGCAGGAGAAAATTTTACTCTGGTTTCTCAGTCTGTTTCCTAGTGCTGGTTTGAAGTTCCTGCATATTTCACTGTAAAACCGAGTTGGAGCTAGTACCTCCCCATATATATGTATGGAGTGGAGTTTGCAAATGAAAAGAAACTTTGTGTTCCCAACAAGCTAGGTGAAGGACGGCTTTCACACACACTTATCTCTCAGAACTGAGCATGTGGAGAGACGTTCGTTCATCTAGCACAAAGGGAACGGGTTGCAGGGGAAACTATTACTCTGGTTTCTCTGTCTGTTTCCTAGTGCCGGTTTGAAGTTCCTGCAGTTTTCACTGTAAAACCGAGTTGGAGCTTGTACCTCCCCATATATATGTATGGAGTGGAGTTTGCAACTGAAAAGAAACTTTGTGTTCCCAACAAGCTAGGTGAAGGACGGCTTTCACACACACTTATCTCTCAGAACAGAGCATGTGGAGAGACGTTCGTTCATCTAGCACAAAGGGAACTGGTTGCAGGAGAAACTTTACAGTGGTTTCTCAGTCTGTTTCCTAGTACCGGTTTGAAGTTCCTGCAGTTTTCACTGTAAAACAGAGTTGGAGCTAGTACCTCCCCATATATATGTATGGAGTGGAGTTTGCAACTGAAAAGAAACTTTGTGTTCCCAACAAGCTAGGTGAAGGACGGCTTTCACACACACTTATCTCTCAGAACTTAGCATGTGTAGAGACGTTCGTTCATCTAGCACATAGGAAACGGGTTGCAGGAGAAACTTTTACTCTGGTTTCTCAGTCTGTTTCCTAGTGCTGGTTTGAAGTTCCTGCAGTTTTCACTGTAAAACCGAGTTGGAGCTAGTACCTCCCCATATATATGTATGGAGTGGAGTTTGCAACTGAAAAGATACTTTGTGTTCCCAACAAGCTAGGTGAAGGACGGCTTTCACACACACTTATCTCTCAGAACTGAGCATGTGGAGAGACGTTCGTTCATCTAGCACAAAGGGAACGGTTTGCAGGAGAAACTATTACTCTGGTTTCTCTGTCTGTTTCCTAGTGCCGGTTTGAAGTTCCTGCAGTTTTCACTGTAAAACCGAGTTGGAGCTTGTACCTCCCCATATATATGTATGGAGTGGAGTTTGCAACTGAAAAGAAACTTTGTGTTCCCAACAAGCTAGGTGAAGGACGGCTTTCACACACACTTATCTCTCAGAACTGAACATGTGTAGAGACGTTCGTTCATCTAGCACATAGGAAACGGTTTGCAGGAGAAAATTTTACTCTGGTTTCTCAGTCTGTTTCCTAGTGCTGGTTTGAAGTTCCTGCATTTTTCACTGTAAATCCGAGTTGGAGCTAGTACCTCCCCATATAAATGTATGGAGTGGAGTTTGCAAATGAAAAGAAACTTTGTGTTCCCAACAAGCTAGGTGAAGGACGGCTTTCACACACACTTATCTCTCAGAACTGAGCATGTGGAGAGACGTTCGTTCATCTAGCACAAAGGGAACGGGTTGCAGGAGAAACTATTACTCTGGTTTCTCTGTCTGTTTCCTAGTGCCGCTTTGAAGTTCCTGCAGTTTTCACTGTAAAACCGAGTTGGAGCTTGTACCTCCCCATATATATGTATGGAGTGGAGTTTGCAACTGAAAAGAAACTTTGTGTTCCCAACAAGCTAGGTGAAGGACGGCTTTCACATACACTTATCTCTCAGATCTGAGCATGTGGAGAGACGTTCGTTCATCTAGCACAAAGGGAAAGGGGTGCAGGAGAAACTTTTACTCTGGTTTCTCAGTCTGTTTCCTAGTGCCGGTTTGAATTTCCTGCAGTTTTCACTGTAAAACCGAGTTGGAGCTAGTACCTCCCCATATATATGTATGGAGTGGAGTTTGCAACTGAAAAGAAACTTTGTGTTCCCAACAATCTAGGTGAAGGACTGCTTTCACAAACAATTATCTCTCAGAACTTAGCATGTGGAGAGACGTTCGTTCATTTAGCACAAAGGGAACGGGTTGCAGGAAAAACTATACTATGGTTTCTCAGTCTGTTTCCTAGTGCCGGTTTGAAGTTCCTGCAGTTTTCACTGTAAAATCGAGTTGGAGCTAGTACCTCCCCATATATATGTATGGAGTGGATTTTGCAACTGAAAAGAAACTTTGTGTTCCCAACAAGCTAGGTGAAGGACGGCTTTCAAACACACTTAACTCTCAGAACAGAGCATGTGGAGAGACGTTCGTTCATCTAGCACAAAGGGAACTGGTTGCAGGAGAAACTTTACTGTGGTTTCTCAGTCTGTTTCCTAGTGCCGGTTTGAAGTTCCTGCAGTTTTCACTGTAAAACCGAGTTGGAGCTAGTACCTCCCCATATATATGTATGGAGTGGAGTTTGCTACTGAAAAGAAACTTTGTGTTCCCAACAAGCTAGGTGAAGGACGGCTTTCACACACACTTATCTCTCAGAACTGAGCATGTGTAGAGACGTTCGTTCATCTAGCACATAGGAAATGGGTTGCAGGAGAAACTTTTACTCTGGTTTCTCAGTCTGTTTCCTAGTGCTGGTTTGAAGTTCCTGCAGTTTTCACTGTAAAACCGAGTTGGAGCTTGTACATCCCCATATATATGTATGGAGTGGAGTTTGCAACTGAAAAGAAACTTTGTGTTCCCAACAAGCTAGGTGAAGGACGGCATTCACACACACTTATCTCTCAGAACTGAGCATGTGGAGAGACGTTCGTTCATCTAGCACATAGGAAACGGGTTGCAGGTGAAAATTTTACTCTGGTTTTTCAGTCTGTTTCCTAGTGCTGGTTTGAATTTCCTGCATTTTTCACTGTAAAACCGAGTTGGAGCTAGTACCTCCCCATATATATGTATGGAGTGGAGTGTGCAAATGAAAAGAAACTTTGTGTTCCCAACAAGCTAGGTGAAGGACGGCTTTCACACACACTTATCTCTCAGAACTGAGCATGTGGAGAGACGTTCGTTCATCTAGCACATAGGGAACGGGTTGCAGGAGAAACTATTACTCTGGTTTCTCTGTCTGTTTCCTAGTGCCGGTTTGAAGTTCCTGCAGTTTTCACTGTAAAACCGAGTTGGAGCTTGTACCTCCCCATATATATGTATGGAGTGGAGTTTGCAACTGAAAAGAAACTTTGTGTTCCCAACAAGCTAGGTGAAGGACGGCTTTCACACACACTTATCTCTCAGAACTGAGCATGTGGAGAGACGTTCGTTCATCTAGCACAAAGGGAAAGGGTTGCAGGTGAAACTTTTTCTCTGGTTTCTCAGTCTGTTTCCTAGTGCCGGTTAGAAGTTCCTGCAGTTTTCACTGTAAAACCGAGTTGGAGCTAGTACCTCCCTATATATATGTATGGAGTGGAGTTTGCAACTGAAAAGAAATTTGTGTTCCCAACAAGCTAGGTGAAGGACTGCTTTCACAAACAATTATCTCTCAGAACTTAGCATGTGGAGAGACGTTCGTTCATCTAGCACAAAGGGAACGGGTTGCAGGAGAAACTATACTGTGGTTTCTCAGTCTGTTTCCTAGTGCCGGTTTGAAGTTCCTGCAGTTTTCACTGTAAAACCGAGTTGGAGCTAGTACCTCCCCATATATATGTATGGAGTGGAGTTTGCAACTGAAAAGAAACTTTGTGTTCCCAACAAGATAGGTGAAGGACGGCTTTCACACACACTTATCTCTCAGAACTGAGCATGTGGTGAGACGTTCTTTCATCTAGCACAAAGGGAACGGGTTGCATTAGAAACTTTTACTGTGGTTTCTCGGTCTGTTTCCTATTGCCTGTTTGAAGTTCCTGCAGTTTTCACTGTAAAACAGAGTTGGTGCTAGTACCTCCCCATATATATGTATGGAGTGGAGTTTGCAACTGAAAAGATACTTTGTGTTCCCAACAAGCTAGGTGAAGGACGGCTTTCACACACAATTATCTCTCAGAACTGAGCATATGGAGAGACGTTCGTTCATCTAGCACAAAGGGAACGGTTTGCAGGAGAAAATTTTACTGTGGTTTCTCAGTCTGTTTCCTAGTGCCGGTATGAAGTTCCTGCAGTTTTCACTGTAAAACCGAGTTGGAGCTAGTACCTCCCCATATATATGTATGGAGTGGAGTTTGCAACTGAAAAGGAACTTTGTGTTCAATACAAGCTAGTTGAAGGACGGCTTTCACACACACTTATCTCTCAGAACTGAGCATGTGGAGAGACGTTCGTTCATCTAGCACAAAGGGAACGGGTTGCAGGGGAAACTTTTACTCTGGTTTCTCAGTCTGTTTCCTAGTGCCGGTTAGAAGTTCCTGCATTTTTCACTGTATAACCGAGTTGGAGCTAGAACCTTCCCATATATATGTATGGAGTGGAGTTTGCAACTGAAAAGAAACTTTGTGTTCCCAACAAGCTAGGTGAAGGACTGCTTTCACAAACAATTATCTCTCAGAACTTAGCATGTGGAGAGACGTTCGTTCATCTAGTACAAAGGGAACGTGTTGCAGGAGAAACTATACTATGGTTCTCGGTCTGTTTCCTAGTTCCGGTTTGAAGTTCCTGTAGTTTTCACTGTAAAACCGAGTTGGAGCTAGTACCTCCCCATATATATGTATGGAGTGGATTTTGCAACTGAAAAGAAACTTTGTGTTCCCAACAAGCTAGGTGAAGGACGGCTTTCACACACAATTATCTCTCAGAACAGAGCATGTGGAGAGACGTTCGTTCATCTAGCACAAACGGAACTGGATGCAGGAAAAACTTTACTGTGGATTCTCAGTCTGTTTCCTAGTGCCGGTTTGAAGTTCCTGCAGTTTTCACTGTAAAACCGAGTTGGAGCTAGTACCTCCCCATATATATGTATGGAGTGGAGTTTGCAACTGAAAAGAAACTTTGTGTTCCCAACAAGCTAGGTGAAGGACTGCTTTCACAAACAATTATCTCTCAGAACTGAGCATGTGGAGAGACGTTCGTTCATCTAGCACAAAGCGAACGGGTTGCAGGAAAACTATACTATGGTTTCTCAGTCTGTTTCTTAGTGCCGGTTTGAAGTTCCTGCAGTTTTCACTGTAAAATCGAGTTGGAGCTAGAACCTCCCCATATATATGTATGGAGTGGAGTTTGCAACTGAAAAGAAACTTTGTGTTCCCAACAAGATAGGTGAAGGACGGCTTTCACACACAATTATCTCTCAGAAATGAGCATGAGGTGAGACGTTCTTTCATCTAGCACAAAGGGAACGGGTTGCATTAGAAACTTTTCCTGTGGTTTCTCGGTCTGTTTCCTATTGCCTGTTTGAAGTTCCTGCAGTTTTCACTGTAAAACCGAGTTGGTGCTAGTACCTCCCCATATATATGTATGGAGTGGAGTTTGCAACTTAAAAGAAACTTTGTGTTCCCAACAAGCTAGGTGAAGGACGGCTTTCACACACACTTATCTCTCAGAACAGAGCATGTGGAGAGACGTTCGTTCATCTAGCACAAAGGAAACTGGTTGCAGGAGAAACTTTACTGTGGTTTCTCAGTCTGTTTCCTAGTGCCGGTTTGAAGTTCCTGCAGTTTTCACTGTAAAACAGAGTTGGAGCTAGTACCTCCCCATATATATGTATGGAGTGGAGTTTGAAACTGAAAAGAAACTTTGTGTTCCCAACAAGCTAGGTGAAGGACGGCTTTCACACACACTTATCTCTCAGAACTGAGCATATGGAGAGACGTTCGTTCATCTAGCACATAGGAAACGGGTTGCAGGAGAAACTTTTACTCTGGTTTCTCAGTCTGTTTCCTAGTGCTGGTTTGAAGTTCCTGCATTTTTCAATGTAAAACCGAGTTGGAGCTAGTACCTCCCCATATATATGTATGGAGTGGAGTTTGCAACTGAAAAGAAACTTTGTGTTCCCAGCAAGCTAGTTGAAGGACGGCTTTCACACACACTTATCTCTCAGAACTGAGCATGTGGAGAGACCTTCGTTCATCTAGCACAAAGGGAACGGGTTGCAGGGGAAACTTTTACTCTGGTTTCTCAGTCTGTTTCCTAGTGCCGTTTAGAAGTTCCTGCAGTTTTCACTGTATAACCGAGTTGGAGCTAGAACCTCCCCATATATATGTATGGAGTGGAGTTTGCAACTGAAAAGAAACTTTGTGTTAACAACAAGCTAGGTGAAGGACTGCTTTCACAAACAATTATCTCTCAGAACTTAGCATGTGGAGAGACGTTCATTCATCTAGTACAAAGGGAACGGGTTTCAGGAGAAACTTTTACTCTGGTTTCTCAGTCTGTTTCCTAGTGCTGGTTTGAAGTTCCTGCATTTTTCACTGTAAAACCGAGTTGGAGATAGTACCTCCCCATATATATGTATGGAGTGGAGTTTGCAACTGAAAAGAAACTTTGTGTTCCCAACAAGCTAGGTGAAGTACGGCTTTCACACACACTTATCTCTCAGAACTGAGCATGTGGAGGGACGTTCGTTCATCTCGCACATAGGAAACGGGTTGCAGGAGAAACTTTTACTCTGGTTTCTCAGTCTGTTTCCTAGTGCTGGTTTGAAGTTCCTGCAGTTTTCACTGTAAAACCGAGTTGGAGCTAGTACCTCCCCATATATATGTATGGAGTGGAGTTTGCAACTGAAAAGATACTTTTTGTTCCCAACAAGCTAGTTGAAGGACGGATTTCACACACAATTATCTCTCAGAACTGAGCATATGGAGAGACGTTCGTTCATCTAGCACAAAGGGAACGGTTTGCAGGAGAAAATTTTACTGTGGTTTCTCAGTCTGTTTCCTAGTGCCGGTATGAAATTCCTGCAGTTTTCACTGTAAAACCGAGTTGGAGCTAGTACCTCCCCATATATATGTATGGAGTGGAGTTTGCAAATGAAAAGAAACTTTGTGTTCCCAACAAGATAGGTGAAGGACGGCTTTCACAAACACTTATCTCTCAGAACTGAGCATGTGGTGAGACGTTCTTTCATCTAGCACAAAGGGAACGGGTTGCATTAGAAACTTTTTCTGTGGTTTCTCGGTCTGTTTCCTATTGCCTGTTTGAAGTTCCTGCAGTTTTCACTGTAAAACCGAGTTGGTGCTAGTACCTCCCCATATATATGTATGGAGTGGAGTTTGCAACTGAAAAGAAACTTTGTGTTCCCAACAAGCTAGGTGAAGGACGGCTTTCACACACACTTATCTCTCAGAACTGAGCATGTAGAGGGACGTTCGTTCATCTAGCACATAGGAAACGGGTTGCAGGAGAAACTTTTACTCTGGTTTCTCAGTCTGTTTCCTAGTGCTGGTTTGAAGTTCCTGCATTTTTCAATGTAAAACCGAGTTGGAGCTAGTACCTCCCCATATATATGTATGGAGTGGAGTTTGCAACTGAAAAGATACTTTTTGTTCCCAACAAGCTAGTTGAAGGACGGATTTCACACACAATTATCTCTCAGAACTGAGCATATGGAGAGACGTTCGTTCATCTAGCACAAAGGGATCGGTTTGCAGGAGAAAATTTTACTGTGGTTTCTCAGTCTGTTTCCTAGTGCCGGTATGAAGTTCCTGCAGTTTTCACTGTAAAACCGAGTTGGAGCTAGTACCTCCCCATATATATGTATGGAGTGGAGTTTGCAACTGAAAAGAAACTTTGTGTTCAATACAAGCTAGTTGAAGGACGGCTTTCACACACACTTATCTCTCAGAACTGAGCATGTGGGAGACGTTCGTTCATCTAGCACAAAGGGAACGGTTTGCAGGGGAAACTTTTACTCTGGTTTCTCAGTCTGTTTCCTAGTGCCGGTTAGAAGTTCCTGCAGTTTTCACTGTATAACCGAGTTGGAGCTAGAACCTCCCCATATATATGTATGGAGTGGAGTTTGCAACTGAAAAGAAACTTTGTGTTCCCAACAAGCTAGGTGAAGGACTGCTTTCACAAACAATTATCTCTCAGAACTTAGCATGTGGAGAGACGTTCGTTCATCTAGTACAAAGGGAACGGGTTGCAGGAGAAACTATACTATGGTTTCTCAGTCTGTTTCCTAGTGCCGGATTGAAGTTCCTGCAGTTTTCACTGTAAAATCGAGTTGGAGCTAGTACCTCCCCATATATATGTATGGAGTGGATTTTGCAACTGAAAAGAAACTTTGTGTTCCCAACAAGCTAGGTGAAGGACGGCTTTCACACACACTTATCTCTCAGAACAGAGCATGTGGAGAGACGTTCGTTAATCTAGCACAAAGGGAACTGGTTGCAGGAGAAACTTTACTGTGGTTTCTCAGTCTGTTTCCTAGTGCCGGTTTGAAGTTCCTGCAGTTTTCACTGTAAAACCGAGTTGGAGCTAGTACCTCCCCATATATATGTATGGAGTGGAGTTTGCAACTGAAAAGAAACTTTGTGTTCCCAACAAGCTAGGTGAAGGACGGCTTTCACACACACTTATCTCTCAGAACTGAGCATGTGTAGAGACGTTCGTTCATCTAGCACATAGGAAACGGGTTGCAGGAGAAACTTTTACTCTGGTTTCTCAGTCTGTTTCCTAGTGCTGGTTTGAAGTTCCTGCATTTTTCACTGTAAAACCGAGTTGGAGCTAGTACCTCCCCATATATATGTATGGAGTGGAGTTTGCAAATGAAAAGATACTTTGTGTTCCCAACAAGCTAGTTGAAGGACGGCTTTCACACACAATTATCTCTCAGAACTGAGCATATGGAGAGACGTTCGTCCATCTAGCACAAAGGGATCTGTTTGCAGGAGAAAATTTTACTGTGGTTTCTCAGTCTGTTTCCTAGTGCCGGTATGAAGTTCCTGCAGTTTTCACTGTAAAACCGAGTTGGAGCTAGTACCTCCCCATATATATGTATGGAATGGAGTTTGCAACTGAAAAGAAACTTTGTGTTCCAAACAAGCTAGGTGAAGGACGGCTTTCACACACACTTATTTCTCAGAAGTGAGCATGTGGAGAGACGTTCGTTCATCTAGCACAAAGGGAATTGGTTGCAGGAGAAACTTTTACTCTGGATTCTCAGTCTGTTTACTAGTGCCGGTTTGAAGTTCCTGCAGTTTTCACTGTAAACCCGAGTTGGAGCTAGTACCTCCCCATATATATGTATGGAGTGGAGTTTGCAACTGAAAAGAAACTTTGTGTTCCCAACAAGCTACGTGAAGGACGGCTTTCACACACACTTTTCTCTCAGATCTGAGCATGTGGAGAGACTTTCGTTCATCTAGCACAAGGGGAACGGGTTGCAGGAGAAACTTTTCCTCTGGTTTCTCAGTCTGTTTCCTAGTGCCGGTTTGAAATTCCTGCAGTTTTCACTGCAAAACCGAGTTGGAGCTAGTACCTCTCCATATATATTTATGGAGTGCAGTTTGCAACTCAAAAGAAACTTTGTGTTCCCAACAAGCTAGGTGAAGGACGGCTTTCACACACACTTAACTCTCAGAACTGAGCATGTGGAGAGACGTTCTTTCATCTAGCACAAAGTGAATGGTTTGCAGGAGAAACTTTTACTCTGGTTTCTCAGTCTGTTTCCTAGTGGCGGTTTTAAGTTCCTGCAGTTTTCACTGCAAAACCGAGTTGGAGCTAGTACCTCCCCATATATTTTTATGGAGTGCAGTTTGCAACTGAAAAGAAACTTTGTGTTACCAACAAGCTAGGTGAAGGACGGCTTTCACACACACTTATCTCTTAGACCTGAGCATGTCGGGAGACTTTCGTTCATCTAGCACAAAGGGAACGGGTTGCAGGAGAAACTTTTACTGTGGTTTCTCAGTCTGTTTCCTAGTGCCGGTTTGAAGTTCCTGCATTTTTCACTGTAAAACCGAGTTGGAACTAGTACCTCCCCATATATATGTATGGATTGGAGTTTGCAACTGAAAAGAAACTTTGTGTTCCCAACAAGCTAGGTGAAGGTCGGCTTTCACACACACTTATCTCTCAGAACTGAGCATGTGGAGAGACGTTCGTTCATCTAGCACAAAGGGAACGGGTTGCAGGAGAAACTTTTACTCTGGTATCTCAGTCTGTTTCCTAGTGCCGGTTTGAAGTTCCTGCATTTTTCACTGTAAAACCGATTTGGAGCTAGTACCTCCCCATATATATGTATGGAGTGGAGTTTTCAACTGAAAAGAAACTTTGTGTTCCCAAGAAGCTAGGTGAAGGACGGCTTTTTCTCACACTTATCTCTCAGAAATGAGCATTTGGAGAGACGTTCCTTCATCTAGCACAAGGGGAACGGGTTGCAGGAGAAACTTTTACTGTGGTTTCTCAGTCTGTTTCCTAGTGCCGGTTTGAAGTTCCTGCATTTTTCACTGTAAAACCGAGTTGGAGCTTGTACCTCCCCATATATATGTATGGATTGGAGTTTGCAACTGAAAAGAAACTTTGTGTTCCCAACAAGCTAGGTGAAGGTCGTCTTTCACACACACTTATCTCTCAGAACTGAGCATGTGGAGAGCAGTTCGTTCATCTAGCAAAAAGGGAACGGGTTGCAGGAGAAACTTTTACTGTGGTTTCTCAGTCTGTTTCCTAGTGTAGGTTTGAAGTTCCTGCATTTTTCACTGTAAAACCGAGTTGGAGCTAGTACCTCCCCATATATATGTATGGATTGGAGTTTGCAACTGAAAAGAAACTTTGTGTTCCCAACAAGCTAGGTGAAGGTCGTCTTTCACACACACTTACCTCTCAGAACTGAGCATGTGGAGAGACGTTCGTTCATCTAGCACAAAGGGAATGGGTTGCAGGAGAAACTTTTACTCGGGATTCTCAGTCTGTTTCCTAGTGGCGGTTTTAAGTTCCTGCAGTTTTCACTGCAAAAACCAGTTGGAGCTAGTACCTCCCCATATATATTTATTGAGTGCAGTTTGCTACTGAAAAGAAACTTTGTGTTCCCAACAAGCTAGGTGAAGGACGGCTTTCACACACACTTTTCTCTCAGAACTGAGCATGTGGAGAGACGTTCGTTCATCTAGCACAAAGGGAACGGGTTGTAGGAGAAACTTTTACTCTGGTTTCTCAGTCTTTTTCCTAGTGCCGGTTTGAAGTTCCTGCAGTTTTCACTGTAAAACCGAGTTGGAGCTAGTACCTCCCCATATATATGTATGGAGTGGAGTTTGCAACAGAAAAGAAACTTTGTGTTACCAACAAGCTAGGTGAAGGACGGCTTTCACACACAATTATCTCTCAGAACTGAGCATGTCGGGAGACGTTCGTTCATCTAGCAAAAAGGGAACGGGTTGCAGGAGAAACTTTTACAGTGGTTTCTCAGTCTGTTTCCTAGTGCCGGTTTGAAGTTCCTGCATTTTTCACAGTAAAACCGAGTTGGAGCTAGTACCTCCCCATATATATGTATGGAGTGGAGTTTGCAACTGAAAAGAAACTTTGTGTTCCCAACAAGCTAGGTGAAGGTCGGCTTTCACACACACTTATCTCTCAGAACTGAGCATGTGGAGAGACCTTCGTTCATCTAGCACAAAGGGAACGGGTTGCAGGAGAAACGTTACTGTGTTTTCTCAATCTGTTTCCTAGTGGCGGTTTGAAGTTCCTGCAGTTTTCACTGCAAAACCGAGTTGGAGCTAGTACCACCCCATATATATGTATGGAGTGCAGTTTGCAACTGAAAAGAAACTTTGTGTTCCCCACAAGCTAGGTTAAGGACGGCTTTCACACACACATATCTCTCAGAACTGGGCATGTGGAGAGACTTTCGTTCATCTAGCACAAAGGGAGCGGTTTGCAGGAGAAACTTTTACTGTGGTTTCTCAGTCTGTTTCCTAGTGCCGGTTTGAAGTTCCTGCATTTTTCACTGTAAAACCGAGTTGGAGCTAGTACCTCCCCATATATATGTATGGAGTGGAGTTTGCAACTGAAAAGAAACTTTGTGTTCCCAACAAGCTAAGTGAAGGACGGCTTTCTCACACACTTATCTCTCAGAAATGAGCATTTGGAGAGACGTTCCTTCATCTAGCACAAAGGGAACGTGTTGCATGAGAAACATTTACTGTGGTTTCTCAGACTGTTTCCTAGTGCCGGTTTGAAGTTCCTACATTTTTCACTGTAAAACCGAGTTGGAGCTAGTACCTCCCCATATATATGTATGGATTGGAGTCTGCAACTGAAAAGAAACTTTGTGTTCCCAACAAGCTAGGTGAAGGTCGGCTTTCACACACAATTATCTCTCAGAAATGAGCATGTGGAGAGCAGTTCGTTCATCTAGCACAAAGGGAACGGGTTGCAGGAGAAAATTTTACTCTGGTTTCTCAGTCTGTTTCCTAGTGCCGGTTTGTAGTTCCTGCAGTTTTCACTGTAAAACCGAGTTGGAGATAGTACCTCCCGATATATATGTATGGAGTGGAGTTTGCAACTGAAAAGAAACTTTGTGTTCCCAACAAGCTAGGTGAAGGACGGCTTTCACACACACTTATTTCTCAGAACTGAGCATGTGGTGAGACGTTCGTTCATCTAGCACAAAGTGAATGTGTTGCAGGAGAAACTTTTACTCGGGATTCTCAGTCTGTTTCCTAGTGGCGGTTTTAATTTCCTGCAGTTTTCACTGCAAAACCGAGTTGGAGCTAGTACCTCCCCATATATATGTATGGAGTGGAGTTTGCAACTGAAAAGAAACTTTGTGTTCCCAACAAGCTAAGTGAAGGACGGCTTTCTCACACACTTATCTCTCAGAAATGAGCATTTGGAGAGACGTTCCTTCATCTAGCACAAAGGGAACGGGTTGCATGAGAAACTTTTACTGTGGTTTCTCAGTCTGTTTCCTAGTGCCGGTTTGAAGTTCCTGCAGTTTTCACTGTAAAACCGAGTTGGAGCTAGTACCTCCCCATATATATGTATGGAGTGGAGTTTGCAACTGAAAAGAAACTTTGTGTTCCCAACAAGCTAGGTGAAGGACGGCTTTCACACACACTTATCTCTCAGAACTGAGCATGTTGAGAGACGTTCGTTCATCTAGCACAAAGGGAACGGGTTGCAGGAGAAACGTTACTGTGTTTTCTCAATCTGTTTCCTAGTGGCGGTTTGAAGTTCCTGCAGTTTTCACTGCAAAACCGAGTTGGAGCTAGTACCACCCCATATATATGTATGGATTGCAGTTTGCAACTGAAAAGAAACTTTGTGTTCCCTACAAGCTAGGTGAAGAACGGCTTTCACACACACATATCTCTCAGAACTGAGCATGTGGAGAGACGTTCGTTCATCTAGCACAAAGGGAACGGGTTGCAGGAGAAAATTTTACTCTGGTTTCTCAGTCTGTTTCCTAGTGCCGGTTTGAAGTTCCTGCATTTTTCACTGTAAAACCGAGTTGGAGCTAGTACCTCCCCATATATATGTATGGATTGGAGTTTGCAACTGAAAAGAAACTTTGTGTTCCCAACAAGCTAGGTGAAGTTAGGCTTTCTCACACAATTATCTCTCAGAAATGAGCATGTGGAGAGACGTTCGTTCATCTAGCACAAATGGAACGGGTTGCAGGAGAAACTTTTACTGTGGTTTCTCAGTCTGTTTCCTAGTGCCGGTTTGAAGTTCCTGCAGTTTTCACAGTAAAACCGAGTTGGAGCTAGTACTTCCCCATATATATCTATGGAGTGGAGTTTGCAACTGAAAAGAAACTTTTTGTTCCCAACAAGCTAGGTGATTACTGCTTTCACACACACTTATCTCTCAGAACTGAGCATGTGGAGAGACGTTCATTCATATAGCACAAAGGGAACGGGTTGCAGGAGAAACTTTTACTCTGGTTTCTCAGTCTGTTTCCTAGTGCCGGTTTGAAGTTCTTGCAGTTTTCACTGTAAAACCGAGTTGGAGCTAGTACCTCCCCATATATATGTATGGAGTGGAGTTTGCAACTGAAAAGAAACTTTGTGTTCCCAACAAGCTAGGTGAAGGACGGCTTTCACACACATTTATCTCTCAGAACTGAGCATGTGGAGAGACGTTCGCTCATCTAGCACAAATGGAACGGGTTGCAGGAGAAACTTTTACTGTGGTTTCTCAGACTGTTTCCTAGTGCCGGTTTGAAGTTCCTACATTTTTCACTGTAAAACCGAGTTGGAGCTAGTACCTCCCCATATATATGTATGGATTGGAGTCTGCAACTGAAAAGAAACTTTGTGTTCCCAACAAGCTAGGTGAAGGTCGGCTTTCACACACAATTATCTCTCAGAAATGAGCATGTGGAGAGCAGTTCGTTCATCTAGCACAAAGGGAACGGGTTGCAGGAGAAAATTTTACTCTGGTTTCTCAGTCTGTTTCCTAGTGCCGGTTTGTAGTTCCTGCAGTTTTCACTGTAAAACCGAGTTGGAGATAGTACCTCCCGATATATATGTATGGAGTGGAGTTTGCAACTGAAAAGAAACTTTGTGTTCCCAACAAGCTAGGTGAAGGACGGCTTTCACACACACTTATTTCTCAGAACTGAGCATGTGGTGAGACGTTCGTTCATCTAGCACAAAGGGAATGTGTTGCAGGACAAACTTTTACTCGGGATTCTCAGTCTGTTTCCTAGTGGCGGTTTTAATTTCCTGCAGTTTTCACTGCAAAACCGAGTTGGAGCTAGTACCTCCCCATATATATGTATGGAGTGGAGTTTGCAACTGAAAAGAAACTTTGTGTTCCCAACAAGCTAAGTGAAGGACGGCTTTCTCACACACTTATCTCTCAGAAATGAGCATTTGGAGAGACGTTCCTTCATCTAGCACAAAGGGAACGGGTTGCATGAGAAACTTTTACTGTGGTTTCTCAGTCTGTTTCCTAGTGCCGGTTTGAAGTTCCTGCAGTTTTCACTGTAAAACCGAGTTGGAGCTAGTACCTCCCCATATATATGTATGGAGTGGAGTTTGCAACTGAAAAGAAACTTTGTGTTCCCAACAAGCTAGGTGAAGGACGGCTTTCACACACACTTATCTCTCAGAACTGAGCATGTTGAGAGACGTTCGTTCATCTAGCACAAAGGGAACGGGTTGCAGGAGAAACGTTACTGTGTTTTCTCAATCTGTTTCCTAGTGGCGGTTTGAAGTTCCTGCAGTTTTCACTGCAAAACCGAGTTGGAGCTAGTACCACCCCATATATATGTATGGATTGCAGTTTGCAACTGAAAAGAAACTTTGTGTTCCCTACAAGCTAGGTGAAGAACGGCTTTCACACACACATATCTCTCAGAACTGAGCATGTGGAGAGACGTTCGTTCATCTAGCACAAAGGGAACGGGTTGCAGGAGAAAATTTTACTCTGGTTTCTCAGTCTGTTTCCTAGTGCCGGTTTGAAGTTCCTGCATTTTTCACTGTAAAACCGAGTTGGAGCTAGTACCTCCCCATATATATGTATGGATTGGAGTTTGCAACTGAAAAGAAACTTTGTGTTCCCAACAAGCTAGGTGAAGTTAGGCTTTCTCACACAATTATCTCTCAGAAATGAGCATGTGGAGAGACGTTCGTTCATCTAGCACAAATGGAACGGGTTGCAGGAGAAACTTTTACTGTGGTTTCTCAGTCTGTTTCCTAGTGCCGGTTTGAAGTTCCTGCAGTTTTCACAGTAAAACCGAGTTGGAGCTAGTACTTCCCCATATATATCTATGGAGTGGAGTTTGCAACTGAAAAGAAACTTTTTGTTCCCAACAAGCTAGGTGATTACTGCTTTCACACACACTTATCTCTCAGAACTGAGCATGTGGAGAGACGTTCATTCATATAGCACAAAGGGAACGGGTTGCAGGAGAAACTTTTACTCTGGTTTCTCAGTCTGTTTCCTAGTGCCGGTTTGAAGTTCTTGCAGTTTTCACTGTAAAACCGAGTTGGAGCTAGTACCTCCCCATATATATGTATGGAGTGGAGTTTGCAACTGAAAAGAAACTTTGTGTTCCCAACAAGCTAGGTGAAGGACGGCTTTCACACACATTTATCTCTCAGAACTGAGCATGTGGAGAGACGTTCGCTCATCTAGCACAAATGGAACGGGTTGCAGGAGAAACTTTTACTGTGGTTTCTCAGTCTGTTTCCTAGTGCCGGTTTGAAGTTCCTGCAGTTTTCACTGTAAACCCGAGTTGGAGCTAGTACCTCCCCATATATATGTATGGAGTGGAGTTTGCAACTGAAAAGAAACTTTGTGTTCCCAACAAGCTAGGTGAAGGACGGCTTTCACACACACTTATCTCTCAGAACTGAGCATGTGGAGAGACGTTCTTTCATCTAGCACAAAGGGAACGGGTTGCAGGAGAAACTTTTACTGTGGTTTCTCAGTCTGTTTCCTAGTGACGGTTTGAAGTTCCTGCAGTTTTCACTGTAAAACCGAGTTGGAGCTAGTACCTCCCCATATATATGTATGGAGTGGAGTTTGCAACTGAAAAGAAACTTTGTGTTCCCAACAAGCTAGGTGAAGGACGGCTTTCACACACAATTATCTCTCAGAATTGAGCATGTGGAGAGACGCTCGTTCATCTAGCACAAGGGGAACGGGTTGCAGGGGAAACTTTTACTCTGGTTTCTCACTCTGTTTCCTAGTGCCGGTTTGAAGTTCCTGCAGTTTTCACTGTAAAACTGAGTTGGAGCTAGTACCACCCCATATATATGTATGGAGTGGAGTTTGCAACTGAAAAGAAACTTTGTGTTCCCAACAAGCTAGGTGAAGGACGGCTTTCACACACACTTATCTCTCAGAACTGAGCATGTGGTGAGACGTTCTTTCATCTAGCACAAAGGGAACGGGTTGCATTAGAAACTTTTACTGTGGTTTCTCGGTCTGTTTCCTATTGCCGGTTTGAAGTTCCTGCAGTTTTCACTGTGAAATCGAATTGGTGCTAGTACCTCCCCATATATATGTATGGAATGGAGTTTGCAACTGAAAAGAAACTTTGTGTTCCCAACAAGCTAGGTGAAGGACGGCTTTCACACACACTTATCTCTCAGAACTGAGCATGTGGAGAGACGTTCGTTCATCTAGCACAAGGGGAACGGGTTGCAGGAGAAACTTTTACTCTGGTTTCTCAGTCTGTTTCCTAGTGCCGGTTTGAAGTTCCTGCAGTTTTCACTGTAAAACCGAGTTGGAGCTAGTACCTCCCCATATATATGTATGGAGTGGAGTTTGCAACTGAAAAGAAACTTTGTGTTCCCAACAAGCTAGGTGAGGGACGGCTTTCACACACACTTATCTCTCAGAACTGAGCATGTGGAGAGACGTTCGTTCATCTAGCACAAAGGGAACGGGTTGCAGGAGAAACTTTTACTCTGGTTTCTCAGTCTGTTTCCTAGTGCCGGTTTGAAGTTCCTGCAGTTTTCACTGTAAAACCGAGTTGGAGCTAGTACCTCCCCATATATATGTATGGAGTGGAGTTTGCAACTGAAAAGAAACTTTGTGTTCCCAACAAGCTAGGTGAAGGACGGCTTTCACACACACTTATCTCTCAGAACTGAGCATGTGGAGAGACGTTCGTTCATCTAGCACACAGGAAACGGGTTGCAGGAGAAATTTTACTCTGGTTTCTCAGTCTGTTTCCTAGTGCTGGTTTGAAGTTCCTGCAGTTTTCACTGTAAAACCGAGTTGGAGCTAGTACCTCCCCATATATATGTATGGAGTGGAGTTTGCAACTGAAAAGAAACTTTGTGTTCCCAACAAGATAGGTGAAGGTCGGCTTTCACACACACTTATCTCTCAGAACAGAGCATGTGGAGAGACGTTCGTTCATCTAGCACAAAGGGAACGAGTTGCAGGAGAAACTATTACTCGGGTTTCTCAGTCTGTTTACTAGTGCCGGTTTGAAGTTCCTGCAGTTTTCACTGTAAAACCGAGTTGGAGCTAGTACCTCCCCATATATATGTATTTAGTGTTATTTGCAACTGAAAAGAAACTTTGTGTTCCCAACAAGCTAGGTTGAATACGGCTTTCACACACACATATCTCTTAGAAATGAGCATTTGGAGAGACGTTCGTTCATCTACCACAAAGTGAACGGGTTGCAGGAGAAACTTTACTGTGGTTTCTTAGTCTGTTTCCTAGTGCCGGTTTGAAGTTCCTGCAGTTTTCACTGTAAACACGAGTTGGAGCTAGAACCTCCCCATATATATGTATGGAGTGGAGTTTGCAACTGAAAAGAAACTTTGTGTTCCCAACAAGCTAGGTGAAGGACGGCTTTCACACACACTTATCTCTCAGACATGAGCATGTGGGGACACGTTCGTTCATCTAGCACAAAGGGAACGGGTTGCAGTAGAAAGTTTACTGTGGTTTCTCAGTCTGTTTCCTAGTGCCGGTTTGAAGTTCCTGCATTTTTCACTGTAAACACGAGTTGGAGCTACAACCCCCCCATATATATGTATGGATTGGAGTTTGCAACTGAAAAGAAACTTTGTGTTCCCAACAAGCTAGGTGAAGGACGGCTTTCACACACACTTATCTCTCAGAACTGAGCATGTGGAGACACGTTCGTTCATCTAGCACAAAGGGAACGGGTTGCAGGAGAAACTTTTACTGTGGTTTCTCAGTCTGTTTCCTAGCGCCGGTTTGAAGTTCCTGCAGTTTTCACTGTAAAACCGAGTTGGAGCTAGTACCTCCCCATATATATGTATGGAGTGGAGTTTGCATCTGAAAAGAAACTTTGTGTTCCCAACAAGCTAGGTGAAGGAAGGCTTTCACACACACTTATCTCTCAGAACTTAGCATGTGGAGAGACGTTCGTTCATCTAGCACAAAGGGAACGGGTTGCAGGAGAAACTATACTGTGGTTTCTCAGTCTGTTTCCTAGTGCCTGTTTGAAGTTCCTGCAGTTTTCACTGTAAAATCGATTTGGAGCTAGTACCTCCCCATATATATGTATGGAGTGGAGTTTGCAACTGAAAAGTAACTTTGTGTTCCCAACAAGCTAGGTGAAGGACGGCTTTCACACACACTTATCTCTCAGAACTGAGCATGTGGAGAGACGTTCGTTCATCTAGCACAAGGGGAACGGGTTGCAGGAGAAACTTTTACTCTGGTTTCTCAGTCTGTTTCCTAGTGCCGGTTTCAAGTTCCTGCAGTTTTCACTGTAAAACCGAATTGGAGCTAGTACCTCCCCATGTATATGTATGGATTGGAGTTTGCAACTGAAAAGAAACTTTGTGTTCCCAAAAAGCTAGGTGAAGTACGGCTTTCACACACACTTATCTCTCAGAACTGAACATGTGGAGAGACGTTCGTTCATCTAGCACAAGGGGAACGGGTTGCAGGAGAAACATTTACTCTGGTTTCTCAGTCTGTTTCCTAGTGCCGGTTTGAAGTTCCTGCAGTTTTCACTGTAAAACCGAGTTGGAGCTAGTACCTCCCCATATATATGTATGGAGTGGAGTTTGCAACTGAAAAGAAACTTTGTGTTCCCAACAAGCTAGGTGAAGGACGGCTTTCACACACACTTATCTCTCAGAACTGAGCATGTGGAGAGACGTTCGTTCATCTAGCACAAGGGGAACGGGTTGCAGGAGAAACTTTTACTCTGGTTTCTCAGTCTGTTTCCTAGTGCCGGTTTGAAGTTCCTGCAGTTTTCACTGTAAAACCGATTTGGAGCTAGTACCTCCCCATATATATGTATGGAGTGGAGTTTGCAACTGAAAAGAAACTTTGTGTTCCCAACAAGCTATGTGAGGGACGGCTTTCACACACACTTATCTCTCAGAACTGAGCATGTGGAGAGACGTTCGTTCATCTAGCACAAGGGGAACGGGTTGCAGGAGAAACTTTTACTCTGGTTTCTCAGTCTGTTTCCTAGTGCCGGTTTGAAGTTCCTGCAGTTTTCACTGTAAAACCGAGTTGGAGCTAGTACCTCCCCATATATATGTATGGAGTGGAGTTTGCAACTGAAAAGAAACTTTGTGTTCCCAACAAGCTAGGTGAAGGACGGCTTTCACACACACTTATCTCTCAGAACTGAGCATGTGGAGAGACGTTCGTTCATCTAGCACAAGGGGAACGGGTTGCAGGAGAAACTTTTACTCTGGTTTCTCAGTCTGTTTCCTAGTGCCGGTTTGAAGTTCCTGCAGTTTTCACTGTAAAACCGAGTTGGAGCTAGTACCTCCCCATATATATGTATGGAGTGGAGTTTGCAACTGAAAAGAAACTTTGTGTTCCCAACAAGCTAGGTGAAGGACGGCTTTCACACACACTTATCTCTCAGAACTGAGCATGTGGAGAGACGTTCGTTCATCTAGCACAAGGGGAACGGGTTGCAGGAGAAACTTTTACTCTGTTTTCTCAGTCTGTTTCCTAGTGCCGGTTTGAAGTTCCTGCAGTTTTCACTGTAAAACCGAGTTGGAGCTAGTACCTCCCCATATATATGTATGGAGTGGAGTTTGCAACTGAAAAGAAACTTTGTGTTCCCAACAAGCTAGGTGAGGGACGGCTTTCACACACACTTATCTCTCAGAACTGAGCATGTGGAGAGACGTTCGTTCATCTAGCACAAGGGGAACGGGTTGCAGGAGAAACTTTTACTGTGGTTTCTCAGTCTGTTTCCTAGCGCCGGTTTGAAGTTCCTGCAGTTTTCACTGTAAAACCGAGTTGGAGCTAGTACCTCCCCATATATATGTATGGAGTGGAGTTTGCATCTGAAAAGAAACTTTGTGTTCCCAACAAGCTAGGTGAAGGAAGGCTTTCACACACACTTATCTCTCAGAACTTAGCATGTGGAGAGACGTTCGTTCATCTAGCACAAAGGGAACGGGTTGCAGGAGAAACTATACTGTGGTTTCTCAGTCTGTTTCCTAGTGCCTGTTTGAAGTTCCTGCAGTTTTCACTGTAAAACCGAGTTGGAGCTAGTACCTCCCCATATATATGTATGGAGTGGAGTTTGCAACTGAAAAGAAACTTTGTGTTCCCAACAAGCTAGGTGAAGGACGGCTTTCACAAACAATTATCTCTCAGAACTGAGCATGTGGAGAGACGTTCGTTCATCTAGCACAAGGGGAACGGGTTGCAGGAGAAACTTTTACTCTGGTTTCTCAGTCTGTTTCCTAGTGCCGGTTTCTAGTTCCTGCAGTTTTCACTGTAAAACCGAGTTGGAGCTAGTACCTCCCCATATATATGTATGGAGTGGAGTTTGCAACTGAAAAGAAACTTTGTGTTCCCAACAAGCTAGGTGAAGGACGGCTTTCACACACACTTATCTCTCAGAACTGAACATGTGGAGAGACGTTCGTTCATCTAGCACAAGGGGAACGGGTTGCAGGAGAAACTTTTACTCTGGTTTCTCAGTCTGTTTCCTAGTGCCGGTTTGAAGTTCCTGCAGTTTTCACTGTAAAACCGAGTTGGAGCTAGTACCTCCCCATATATATGTATGGAGTGTAGTTTGCAACTGAAAAGAAACTTTGTGTTCCCAACAAGCTAGGTGAAGGACGGCTTCACACACACTTATCTCTCAGAACTGAGCATGTGGAGAGACGTTCGTTCATCTAGCACAAGGGGAACGGTTTGCAGGAGAAACTTTTACTCTGGTTTCTCAGTCTGTTTCCTAGTGCCGGTTTGAAGTTCCTGCAGTTTTCACTGTAAAACCGAGTTGGAGCTAGTACCTCCCCATATATATGTATGGAGTGGAGTTTGCAACTGAAAAGAAACTTTGTGTTCCCAACAAGCTAGGTGAAGGACGGCTTTCACACACACTTATCTCTCAGAACTGAGCATGTGGAGAGACGTTCGTTCATCTAGCACAAGGGGAACGGGTTGCAGGAGAAACTTTTACTCTGGTTTCTCAGTCTGTTTCCTAGTGCCGGTTTGAAGTTCCTGCAGTTTTCACTGTAAAACCGAGTTGGAGCTAGTACCTCCCCATATATATGTATGGAGTGGAGTTTGCAACTGAAAAGAAACTTTGTGTTCCCAACAAGCTAGGTGAAGGACGGCTTTCACACACACTTATCTCTCAGAACTGAGCATGTGGAGAGACGTTCGTTCATCTAGCACAAGGGGAACGGGTTGCAGGAGAAACTTTTACTCTGGTTTCTCAGTCTGTTTCCTAGTGCCGGTTTGAAGTTCCTGCAGTTTTCACTGTAAAACCGAGTTGGAGCTAGTACCTCCCCATATATATGTATGGAGTGGAGTTTGCAACTGAAAAGAAACTTTGTGTTCCCAACAAGCTAGGTGAAGGACGGCTTTCACACACACTTATCTCTCAGAACTGAGCATGTGGAGAGACGTTCGTTCATCTAGCACAAGGGGAACGGGTTGCAGGAGAAACTTTTACTCTGTTTTCTCAGTCTGTTTCCTAGTGCCGGTTTGAAGTTCCTGCAGTTTTCACTGTAAAACCGAGTTGGAGCTAGTACCTCCCCATATATATGTATGGAGTGGAGTTTGCAACTGAAAAGAAACTTTGTGTTCCCAACAAGCTAGGTGAAGGACGGCTTTCACACACACTTATCTCTCAGAACTGAGCATGTGGAGAGACGTTCGTTCATCTAGCACAAGGGGAACGGGTTGCAGGAGAAACTTTTACTCTGGTTTCTCAGTCTGTTTCCTAGTGCCGGTTTGAAGTTCCTGCAGTTTTCACTGTAAAACCGAGTTGGAGCTAGTACCTCCCCATATATATGTATGGAGTGGAGTTTGCAACTGAAAAGAAACTTTGTGTTCCCAACAAGCTAGGTGAAGGACGGCTTTCACACACACTTATCTCTCAGAACTGAGCATGTGGAGAGACGTTCGTTCATCTAGCACAAGGGGAACGGGTTGCAGGAGAAACTTTTACTCTGGTTTCTCAGTCTGTTTCCTAGTGCCGGTTTGAAGTTCCTGCAGTTTTCACTGTAAAACCGAGTTGGAGCTAGTACCTCCCCATATATATGTATGGAGTGGAGTTTGCAACTGAAAAGAAACTTTGTGTTCCCAACAAGCTAGGTGAGGGACGGCTTTCACACACACTTATCTCTCAGAACTGAGCATGTGGAGAGACGTTCGTTCATCTAGCACAAGGGGAACGGGTTGCAGGAGAAACTTTTACTGTGGTTTCTCAGTCTGTTTCCTAGCGCCGGTTTGAAGATCCTGCAGTTTTCACTGTAAAACCGAGTTGGAGCTAGTACCTCCCCATATATATGTATGGAGTGGAGTTTGCATCTGAAAAGAAACTTTGTGTTCCCAACAAGCTATGTGAAGGAAGGCTTTCACACACACTTATCTCTCAGAACTTAGCATGTGGAGAGACGTTCGTTCATCTAGCACAAAGGGAACGGGTTGCAGGAGAAACTATACTGTGGTTTCTCAGTCTGTTTCCTAGTGCCTGTTTGAAGTTCCTGCAGTTTTCACTGTAAAACCGAGTTGGAGCTAGTACCTCCCCGTATATATGTATGGAGTGGAGTTTGCAACTGAAAAGAAACTTTGTGTTCCCAACAAGCTAGGTGAAGGACGGCTTTCACAAACAATTATCTCTCAGAACTGAGCATGTGGAGAGACGTTCGTTCATCTAGCACAAGGGGAACGGGTTGCAGGAGAAACTTTTACTCTGGTTTCTCAGTCTGTTTCCTAGTGCCGGTTTCAAGTTCCTGCAGTTTTCACTGTAAAACCGAGTTGGAGCTAGTACCTCCCCATATATATGTATGGAGTGGAGTTTGCAACTGAAAAGAAACTTTGTGTTCCCAACAAGCTAGGTGAAGGACGGCTTTCACACACACTTATCTCTCAGAACTGAACATGTGGAGAGACGTTCGTTCATCTAGCACAAGGGGAACGGGTTGCAGGAGAAACTTTTACTCTGGTTTCTCAGTCTGTTTCCTAGTGCCGGTTTGAAGTTCCTGCAGTTTTCACTGTAAAACCGAGTTGGAGCTAGTACCTCCCCATATATATGTATGGAGTGTAGTTTGCAACTGAAAAGAAACTTTGTGTTCCCAACAAGCTAGGTGAAGGACGGCTTCACACACACTTATCTCTCAGAACTGAGCATGTGGAGAGACGTTCGTTCATCTAGCACAAGGGGAACGGTTTGCAGGAGAAACTTTTACTCTGGTTTCTCAGTCTGTTTCCTAGTGCCGGTTTGAAGTTCCTGCAGTTTTCACTGTAAAACCGAGTTGGAGCTAGTACCTCCCCATATATATGTATGGAGTGGAGTTTGCAACTGAAAAGAAACTTTGTGTTCCCAACAAGCTAGGTGAAGGACGGCTTTCACACACACTTATCTCTCAGAACTGAGCATGTGGAGAGACGTTCGTTCATCTAGCACAAGGGGAACGGGTTGCAGGAGAAACTTTTACTCTGGTTTCTCAGTCTGTTTCCTAGTGCCGGTTTGAAGTTCCTGCAGTTTTCACTGTAAAACCGAGTTGGAGCTAGTACCTCCCCATATATATGTATGGAGTGGAGTTTGCAACTGAAAAGAAACTTTGTGTTCCCAACAAGCTAGGTGAAGGACGGCTTTCACACACACTTATCTCTCAGAACTGAGCATGTATAGAGACGTTCGTTCATCTAGCACAAGGGGAACGGGTTGCAGGAGAAACTTTTACTCTGGTTTCTCAGTCTGTTTCCTAGTGCCGGTTTGAAGTTCCTGCAGTTTTCACTGTAAAACCGAGTTGGAGCTAGTACCTCCCCATATATATGTATGGAGTGGAGTTTGCAACTGAAAAGAAACTTTGTGTTCCCAACAAGCTAGGTGAAGGACGGCTTTCACACACACTTATCTCTCAGAACTGAGCATGTGGAGAGACGTTCGTTCATCTAGCACAAGGGGAACGGGTTGCAGGAGAAACTTTTACTCTGGTTTCTCAGTCTGTTTCCTAGTGCCGGTTTGAAATTCCTGCAGTTTTCACTGTAAAACCGAGTTGGAGCTAGTACCTCCCCATATATATGTATGGAGTGGAGTTTGCAACTGAAAAGTAACTTTGTGTTCCCAACAAGCTAGGTGAAGGACGGCTTTCACACACACTTATCTCTCAGAACTGAGCATGTGGAGAGACGTTCGTTCATCTGGCACAAGGGGAACGGGTTGCAGGAGAAACTTTTACTCTGGTTTCTCAGTCTGTTTCCTAGTGCCGGTTTGAATTTCCTGCAGTTTTCACTGTAAAACCTGGATGGAGCTAGTACCTCCCTAATATATGTATGGAATGGAGTTTGCAACTGAAAAGAAACTTTGTTTTCCCAACAAGCTAGGTGAAGTACGGCTTTCACACACACTTATCTCTCAGAACTGAGCATGTGGAGAGACGTTCGTTCATCTAGCACAAAGGGAACGGGTTGCAGGAGAAACTTTTACTCTGGTTTCTCAGTCTGTTTCCTAGTGCCGGTTTGAAGTTCCTGCAGTTTTCACTGTAAAACCGAGTTGGAGCTTGTACCTCCCCATATATATGTATGGAGTGGAGTTTGCAACTGAAAAGAAACTTTGTGTTCCCAACTAGCTAGGTGAAGGACGGCTTTCACACACACTTATCTCTCAGAACTGAGCATGTGGAGAGACGTTCGTTCATCTAGCACAAGGGGAACGGGTTGCAGGAGAAACTTTTACTCTGGTTTCTCAGTCTGTTTCCTAGTGCCGGTTTGAAGTTGCTGCAGATTTCACTGTAAAACCGATTTGGAGCTAGTACCTCCCCATATATATGTATGGAGTGGAGTTTGCAACTGAAAAGAAACTTTGTGTTCCCAACAAGCTAGGTGAAGGACGGCTTTCACACACACTTATCTCTCAGAACTGAGCATGTGGAGAGACGTTCGTTCATCTAGCACAAAGGGAACGGGTTGCAGGAGAAACTTTTACTCTGGTTTCTCAGTCTGTTTCCTAGTGCCGGTTTGAAGTTCCAGCAGTTTTCACTGTAAAACCGAGTTGGAGCTAGTACCTCCCCCTATATATGTATGGAGTGGAGTTTGCAACTGAAAAGAAACTTTGTGTTCCCAACAAGCTAGGTGAAGGACGGCTTTCACACACACTGATCTCTCAGAACTGAGCATGTGGAGAGACGTTCGTTCATCTAGCACAAGGGGAACGGGTTGCAGGAGAAACTTTTACTCTGGTTTCTCAGTCTGTTTCCTAGTGCCGGTTTGAAGTTCCTGCAGTTTTCACTGTAAAACCGAGTTGGAGCTAGTACCTCCCCATATATATGTATGGAGTAGAGTTTGCAACTGAAAAGAAACTTTGTGTTCCCAACAAGCTAGGTGAAGGACGGCTTTCACACACACTTATCTCTCAGAACTGAGCATGTGGAGAGACGTTCGTTCATCTAGCACAAGGGGAACGGGTTGCAGGAGAAACTTTTACTCTGGTTTCTCAGTCTGTTTCCTAGTGCCGGTTTGATGTTCCTGCAGTTTTCACTGTAAAACCGAGTTGGAGCTAGTACCTCCCCATATATATGTATGGAGTAGAGTTTGCAACTGAAAAGAAACTTTGTGTTCCCAACAAGCTAGGTGAAGGACGGCTTTCACACACACTTATCTCTCAGAACTGAGCATGTGGAGAGACGTTCGTTCATCTAGCACAAGGGGAACGGGTTGCAGGAGAAACTTTTACTCTGGTTTCTCAGTCTGTTTCCTAGTGCCGGTTTGAAGTTCCTGCAGTTTTCACTGTAAAACCGAGTTGGAGCTAGTACCTCCCCATATATATGTATGGATTGGAGTTTGCAACTGAAAAGAAACTTTGTGTTCCCAACAAGCTAGGTGAAGGACGGCTTTCACACACACTTATCTCTCAGAACTGAGCATGTGGAGAGACGTTCGTTCATCTAGCACAAGGGGAACGGGTTGCAGGAGAAACTTTTACTCTGGTTTCTCAGTCTGTTTCCTAGTGCCGGTTTGAAGTTCCTGCAGTTTTCACTGTAAAACCGAGTTGGAGCTAGTACCTCCCCATATATATGTATGGAGTGGAGTTTGCAACTGAAAAGAAACTTTGTGTTCACAACAAGCTAGGTGAAGGACGGCTTTCACACACACTGATCTCTCAGAACTGAGCATGTGGAGAGACGTTCGTTTATCTAGCACAATGGGAACGGGTTGCAGGAGAAACTTTTACTCTGGTTTCTCAGTCTGTTTCCTAGTGCCGGTTTGAAGTTCCTGCAGTTTTCACTGTAAAACCGAGTTGGAGCTAGTACCTCCCCATATATATGTATGGAGTGGAGTTTGCAACTGAAAAGAAACTTTGTGTTCCCAACAAGCTAGGTGAAGGACGGCTTTCACACACACTTATCTCTCAGAACTGAGCATGTGGAGAGACGTTCGTTCATCTAGCACAAGGGGAACGGGTTGCAGAAGAAACATTTACTCTGGTTTCTCAGTCTGTTTCCTAGTGCCGGTTTGAAGTTCCTGCAGTTTTCACTGTAAAACCGAGTTGGAGCTAGTACCTCCCCATATATATGTATGGAGTGGAGTTTGCAACTTAAAAGAAACTTTGTGTTCCCAACAAGCTAGGTGAAGGACGGCTTTCACACACACTTATCTCTCAGAACTGAGCATGTGGAGAGACGTTCGTTCATCTAGCAAAAGGGGAACGGGTTGCAGGAGAAACTTTTACTCTGGTTTCTCAGTCTGTTTCCTAGTGCCGGTTTGAAGTTCCTGCAGTTTTCACTGTAAAACCGAGTTGGAGCTAGTACCTCCCCATATATATGTATGGAGTGGAGTTTGCAACTGAAAAGAAACTTTGTGTTCCCAACAAGCAAGGTGAAGGACGGCTTTCACACACACTTATCTCTCAGAACTGAGCATGTGGAGGGACGTTCGTTCATCTAGCACAAGGGGAACGGGTTGCAGGAGAAACTTTTACTCTGGTTTCTCAGTCTGTTTCCTAGTGCCGGTTTGAAGTTCCTGCAGTTTTCACTGTAAAACCGAGTTGGAGCTAGTATCTCCCCATATATATGTATGGAGTGGAGTTTGCAACTGAAAAGAAACTTTGTGTTCCCAACAAGCTAGGTGAAGGACGGCTTTCAAACACACTTATCTCTCAGAACTGAGCATGTGGAGAGACGTTCGTTCATCTAGCACAAGGGGAACGGGTTGCAGGAGAAACTTTTACTCTGGTTTCTCAGTCTGTTTCCTAGTGCCGTTTTGATGTTCCTGCAGTTTTCACTGTAAAACCGATTTGGAGCTAGTACCTCCCCATATAGATGTATGGAGTGGAGTTTGCAACTGAAAAGAAACTTTGTGTTCCCAACAAGCTAGGTGAAGGACGGCTTTCACACACACTTATCTCTCAGAACTGAGCATGTGGAGAGACGTTCGTTCATCTAGCACAAAGGGAACGGGTTGCAGGAGAAACTTTTACTCTGGTTTCTCAGTCTGTTTCCTAGTGCCGGTTTGAAGTTCCAGCAGTTTTCACTGTAAAACCGAGTTGGAGCTAGTACCTCCCCCTATATATGTATGGAGTGGAGTTTGCAACTGAAAAGAAACTTTGTGTTCCCAACAAGCTAGGTGAAGGACGGCTTTCACACACACTGATCTCTCAGAACTGAGCATGTGGAGAGACGTTCGTTCATCTAGCACAAGGGGAACGGGTTGCAGGAGAAACTTTTACTCTGGTTTCTCAGTCTGTTTCCTAGTGCCGGTTTGAAGTTCCTGCAGTTTTCACTGTAAAACCGAGTTGGAGCTAGTACCTCCCCATATATATGTATGGAGTGGAGTTTGCAACTGAAAAGAAACTTTGTGTTCCCAACAAGCTAGGTGAAGGACGGCTTTCACACACTCTTATCTCTCAGAACTGAGCATGTGGAGAGACGTTCGTTCATCTAGCACAAGGGGAACTGGTTGCAGGAGAAACTTTTACTCTGGTTTCTCAGTCTGTTTCCTAGTGCCGGTTTGAAGTTCCTGCAGTTTTCACTGTAAAACCGAGTTGGAGCTAGTACCTCCCCATATATATGTATGGAGTGGAGTTTGCAACTGAAAAGAAACTTTGTGTTCCCAACAAGCTAGGTGAAGGACGGCTTTCACACACACTTATCTCTCAGAACTGAGCATGTGGAGAGACGTTCGTTCATCTAGCACAAGGGGAACGGGTTGCAGGAGAAACTTTTACTCTGGTTTCTCAGTCTGTTTCCTAGTGCCGGTTTGAAGTTCCTGCAGTTTTCACTGTAAAACCGAGTTGGAGCTAGTACCTCCCCCTATATATGTATGGAGTGGAGTTTGCAACTGAAAAGAAACTTTGTGTTCCCAACAAGCTAGGTGAAGGACGGCTTTCACACACACTGATCTCTCAGAACTGAGCATGTGGATGGACGTTCGTTCATCTAGCACAAGGGGAACGGGTTGCAGGAGAAACTTTTACTCTGGTTTCTCAGTCTGTTTCCTAGTGCCGGTTTGAAGTTCCTGCAGTTTTCACTGTAAAACCGAGTTGGAGCTAGTACCTCCCCATATATATGTATGGAGTGGAGTTTGCAACTGAAAAGAAACTTTGTGTTCCCAACAAGCTAGGTGAAGGACGGCTTTCACACACACTTATCTCTCAGAACTGAGCATGTGGAGAGACGTTCGTTCATCTAGCACAAGGGGAACGGGTTGCAGGAGAAACTTTTACTCTGGTTTCTCAGTCTGTTTCCTAGTGCCGGTTTGATGTTCCTGCAGTTTTCACTTTAAAACCGATTTGGAGCTAGTACCTCCCCATATAGATGTATGGAGTGGAGTTTGCAACGGAAAAGAAACTTTGTGTTCCCAACAAGCTAGGTGAAGGACGGCTTTCACACACACTTATCTCTCAGAACTGAGCATGTGGAGAGACGTTCGTTCATCTAGCACAAGGGGAACGGGTTGCAGGAGAAATATTTACTCTGGTTTCTCAGTCTCTTTCCTAGTGCCGGTTTGATGTTCCTGCAGTTTTCACTGTAAAACCGAGTTGGAGCTAGTACCTCCCCATATATATGTGTGGAGTAGAGTTTGCAACTGAAAAGAAACTTTGTGTTCCCAACAAGCTAGGTGAAGGACGGCTTTCACACACACTTATCTCTAAGAACTGAGCATGTGGAGAGACGTTCGTTCATCTAGCACAAGGGGAACGGGTTGCAGGAGAAACTTTTACTCTGGTTTCTCAGTCTGTTTCCTAGTGCCGGTTTGAAGTTCCTGCAGTTTTCACTGTAAAACCGAGTTGGAGCTAGTACCTCCCCATATATATGTATGGAGTGGAGTTTGCAACTGAAAGAAACTTTGTGTTCCCAACAAGCTAGGTGAAGGACGGCTTTCACACACACTTATCTCTCAGAACTGAGCATGTGGAGAGACGTTCGTTCATCTAGCACAAGGGGAACGGGTTGCAGGAGAAACTTTTACTCTGGTTTCTCAGTCTGTTTCCTAGTGCCGGTTTGAAGTTCCTGCAGTTTTCACTGTAAAACCGAGTTGGAGCTAGTACCTCCCCATATATATGTATGGAGTGGAGTTTGCAACTGAAAAGAAACTTTGTGTTCCCAACAAGCTAGGTGAAGGACGGCTTTCACACACACTGATCTCTCAGAACTGAGCATGTGGAGAGACGTTCGTTTATCTAGCACAATGGGAACGGGTTGCAGGAGAAACTTTTACTCTGGTTTCTCAGTCTGTTTCCTAGTGCCGGTTTGAAGTTCCTGCAGTTTTCACTGTAAAACCGAGTTGGAGCTAGTACCTCCCCATATATATGTATGGAGTGGAGTTTGCAACTGAAAAGAAACTTTGTGTTCCCAACAAGCTAGGTGAAGGACGGCTTTCACACACACTTATCTCTCAGAACTGAGCATGTGGAGAGACGTTCGTTCATCTAGCACAAGGGGAACGGGTTGCAGAAGAAACATTTACTCTGGTTTCTCAGTCTGTTTCCTAGTGCCGGTTTGAAGTTCCTGCAGTTTTCACTGTAAAACCGAGTTGGAGCTAGTACCTCCCCATATATATGTATGGAGTGGAGTTTGCAACTTAAAAGAAACTTTGTGTTCCCAACAAGCTAGGTGAAGGACGGCTTTCACACACACTTATCTCTCAGAACTGAGCATGTGGAGAGACGTTCGTTCATCTAGCAAAAGGGGAACGGGTTGCAAGAGAAACTTTTACTCTGGTTTCTCAGTCTGTTTCCTAGTGCCGGTTTGAAGTTCCTGCAGTTTTCACTGTAAAACCGAGTTGGAGCTAGTACCTCCCCATATATATGTATGGAGTGGAGTTTGCAACTGAAAAGAAACTTTGTGTTCCCAACAAGCTAGGTGAAGGACGGCTTTCACACACACTTATCTCTCAGAACTGAGCATGTGGAGGGACTTTCGTTCATCTAGCACAAGGGGAACGGGTTGCAGGAGAAACTTTTACTCTGGTTTCTCAGTCTGTTTCCTAGTGCCGGTTTGAAGTTCCTGCAGTTTTCACTGTAAAACCGAGTTGGAGCTAGTACCTCCCCATATATATGTATGGAGTGGAGTTTGCAACTGAAAAGAAACTTTGTGTTCCCAACAAGCTAGGTGAAGGACGGCTTTCAAACACACTTATCTCTCAGAACTGAGCATGTGGAGAGACGTTCGTTCATCTAGCACAAGGGGAACGGGTTGCAGGAGAAACTTTTACTCTGGTTTCTCAGTCTGTTTCCTAGTGCCGTTTTGATGTTCCTGCAGTTTTCACTGTAAAACCGATTTGGAGCTAGTACCTCCCCATATAGATGTATGGAGTGGAGTTTGCAACTGAAAAGAAACTTTGTGTTCCCAACAAGCTAGGTGAAGTACGGCTTTCACACACACTTATCTCTCAGAACTGAGCATGTGGAGAGACGTTCGTTCATCTAGCACAAAGGGAACGGGTTGCAGGAGAAACTTTTTCTCTGGTTTCTCAGTCTGTTTCCTAGTGCCGGTTTGAAGTTCCAGCAGTTTTCACTGTAAAACCGAGTTGGAGCTAGTACCTGCCCCTATATATGTATGGAGTGGGGTTTGCAACTGAAAAGAAACTTTGTGTTCCCAACAAGCTAGGTGAAGGACGGCTTTCACACACACTGATCTCTCAGAACTGAGCATGTGGAGAGACGTTCGTTCATCTAGCACAAGGGGAACGGGTTGCAGGAGAAACTTTTACTCTGGTTTCTCAGTCTGTTTCCTAGTGCCGGTTTGAAGTTCCTGCAGTTTTCACTGTAAAACCGAGTTGGAGCTAGTACCTCCCCATATATATGTATGGAGTGGAGTTTGCAACTGAAAAGAAACTTTGTGTTCCCAACAAGCTAGGTGAAGGACGGCTTTCACACACTCTTATCTCTCAGAACTGAGCATGTGGAGAGACGTTCGTTCATCTAGCACAAGGGGAACTGGTTGCAGGAGAAACTTTTACTCTGGTTTCTCAGTCTGTTTCCTAGTGCCGGTTTGAAGTTCCTGCAGTTTTCACTGTAAAACCTGGTTGGAGCTAGTACCTCCCCATATATATGTATGGAGTGGAGTTTGCAACTGAAAAGAAACTTTGTGTTCCCAACAAGCTAGGTGAAGGACGGCTTTCACACACACTTATCTCTCAGAACTGAGCATGTGGAGAGACGTTCGTTCATCTAGCACAAAGGGAACGGGTTGCAGGAGAAACTTTTACTCTGGTTTCTCAGTCTGTTTCCTAGTGCCGGTTTGAAGTTCCTGCAATTTTCACTGTAAAACCGAGTTGGAGCTAGTACCTCCCCATATATATGTATTGAGTGGAGTTTGCAACTGAAAAGAAACTTTGTGTTCCCAACAAGCTAGGTGAAGGACGGCTTTCACACACACTTATCTCTCAGAACTGAGCATGTGGAGAGACGTTCGTTCATCTAGCACAAGGGGAACGGGTTGCAGGAGAAACTTTTACTCTGGTTTCTCAGTCTGTTTCCTAGTGCCGGTTTGAAGTTCCTGCAGTTTTCACTGTAAAACCGAGTTGGAGCTAGTACCTCCCCCTATATATGTATGGAGTGGAGTTTGCAACTGAAAAGAAACTTTGTGTTCCCAACAAGCTAGGTGAAGGACGGCTTTCACACACACTTATCTCTCAGAACTGAGCATGTGGATGGACGTTCGTTCATCTAGCACAAGGGGAACGGGTTGCAGGAGAAACTTTTACTCTGGTTTCTCAGTCTGTTTCCTAGTGCCGGTTTGAAGTTCCTGCAGTTTTCACTGTAAAACCGAGTTGGAGCTAGTACCTCCCCATATATATGTATGGAGTGGAGTTTGCAACTGAAAAGAAACTTTGTGTTCCCAACAAGCTAGGTGAAGGACGGCTTTCACACACACTTATCTCTCAGAACTGAGCATGTGGAGAGACGTTCGTTCATCTAGCACAAGGGGAACGGGTTGCAGGAGAAACTTTTACTCTGGTTTCTCAGTCTGTTTCCTAGTGCCGGTTTGATGTTCCTGCAGTTTTCACTGTAAAACCGATTTGGAGCTAGTACCTCCCCATATAGATGTATGGAGTGGAGTTTGCAACGGAAAAGAAACTTTGTGTTCCCAACAAGCTAGGTGAAGGACGGCTTTCACACACACTTATCTCTCAGAACTGAGCATGTGGAGAGACGTTCGTTCATCTAGCACAAAGGGAACGGGTTGCAGGAGAAACTTTTACTCTGGTTTCTCAGTCTGTTTCCTAGTGCCGGTTTGAAGTTCCAGCAGTTTTCACTGTAAAACCGAGTTGGAACTAGTACCTCCCCCTATATATGTATGGAGTGGAGTTTGCAACTGAAAAGAAACTTTGTGTTCCCAACAAGCTAGGTGAAGGACGGCTTTCACACACACTTATCTCTCAGAACTGAGCATGTGGAGAGACGTTCGTTCATCTAGCACAAAGGGAACGGGTTGCAGGAGAAACTTTTACTCTGGTTTCTCAGTCTGTTTCCTAGTGCCGGTTTGAAGTTCCTGCAGTTTTCACTGTAAAACCTGGTTGGAGCTAGTACCTCCCCATATATATGTATGGAGTGGAGTTTGCAACTGAAAAGAAACTTTGTGTTCCCAGCAAGCTAGGTGAAGGACGGCTTTCACACACACTTATCTCTCAGAACTGAGCATGTGGAGAGACGTTCGTTCATCTAGCACAAAGGGAACGGGTTGCAGGAGAAACTTTTACTCTGGTTTCTCAGTCTGTTTCCTAGTGCCGGTTTGAAGTTCCTGCAGTTTTCACTGTAAAACCGAGTTGGAGCTAGTACCTCCCCCTATATATGTATGGAGTGGAGTTTGCAACTGAAAAGAAACTCTGTGTTCCCAACAAGCTAGGTGAAGGACGGCTTTCACACACACTTATCTCTCAGAACTGAGCATGTGGAGAGACGTTCGTTCATCTAGCACAAAGGGAACGGGTTGCAGGAGAAACTTTTACTCTGGTTTCTCAGTCTGTTTCCTAGTGCCGGTTTGAAGTTCCAGCAGTTTTCACTGTAAAACCGAGTTGGAGCTAGTACCTCCCCCTATATATGTATGGAGTGGAGTTTGCAACTGAAAAGAAACTTTGTGTTCCCAACAAGCTAGGTGAAGGACGGCTTTCACACACACTGATCTCTCAGAACTGAGCATGTGGAGAGACGTTCGTTCATCTAGCACAAGGGGAACGGGTTGCAGGAGAAACTTTTACTCTGGTTTCTCAGTCTGTTTCCTAGTGCCGGTTTGAAGTTCCTGCAGTTTTCACTGTAAAACCGAGTTGGAGCTAGTACCTCCCCATATATATGTATGGAGTGGAGTTTGCAACTGAAAAGAAACTTTGTGTTCCCAACAAGCTAGTTGAAGGACGGCTTTCACACACACTTATCTCTCAGAACTGAGCATGTGGAGAGACGTTCGTTCATCTAGCACAAGGGGAACGGGTTGCAGGAGAAACTTTTACTCTGGTTTCTCAGTCTGTTTCCTAGAGCCGGTTTGATGTTCCTGCACTTTTCACTGTAAAACCGATTTGGAGCTAGTACCTCCCCATATAGATGTATGGAGTGGAGTTTGCAACGGAAAAGAAACTTTGTGTTCCCAACAAGCTAGGTGAAGGACGGCTTTCACACACACTTATCTCTCAGAACTGAGCATGTGGAGAGACGTTCGTTCATCTAGCACAATGGGAACGGGTTGCAGGAGAAACTTTTACTCTGGTTTCTCAGACTGTTTCCTAGTGCCGGTTTGAAGTTCCAGCAGTTTTCACTGTAAAACCGAGTTGGAGCTAGTACCTCCCCCTATATATGTATGGAGTGGAGTTTGCAACTGAAAAGAAACTTTGTGTTCCCAACAAGCTAGGTGAAGGACGGCTTTCACACACACTGATATCTCAGAACTGAGCATGTGGAGAGACGTTCGTTCATCTAGCACAAGGGGAACGGGTTGCAGGAGAAACTTTTACTCTGGTTTCTCAGTCTGTTTCCTAGTGCCGGTTGATGTTCCTGCAGTTTTCACTGTAAAACCGATTTGGAGCTAGTACCTCCCCATATAGATGTATGGAGTGGAGTTTGCAACGGAAAAGAAACTTTGTGTTCCCAACAAGCTAGGTGAAGGACGGCTTTCACACATACTTATCTCTCAGAACTGAGCATGTGGAGAGACGTTCGTTCATCTAGCACAAGGGGAACGGGTTGCAGGAGAAATATTTACTCTGGTTTCTCAGTCTGTTTCCTAGTGCCGGTTTGATGTTCCTGCAGTTTTCACTGTAAAACCGAGTTGGAGCTAGTACCTCCCCATATATATGTATGGAGTAGAGTTTGCAACTGAAAAGAAACTTTGTGTTCCCAACAAGCTAGGTGAAGGACGGCTTTCACACACACTTATCTCTAAGAACTGAGCATGTGGAGAGACGTTCGTTCATCTAGCACAAGGGGAACGGGTTGCAGGAGAAACTTTTACTCTGGTTTCTCAGTCTGTTTCCTAGTGCCGGTTTGAAGTTCCTGCAGTTTTCACTGTAAAACCGAGTTGGAGCTAGTACCTCCCCATATATATGTATGGAGTGGAGTTTGCAACTGAAAAGAAACTTTGTGTTCCCAACAAGCTAGGTGAAGGACGGCTTTCACACACACTTATCTCTCAGAACTGAGCATGTGGAGAGACGTTCGTTCATCTAGCACAAGGGGAACGGGTTGCAGGAGAAACTTTTACTCTGGTTTCTCAGTCTGTTTCCTAGTGCCGGTTTGAAGTTCCTGCAGTTTTCACTGTAAAACCGAGTTGGAGCTAGTACCTCCCCATATATATGTATGGAGTGGAGTTTGCAACTGAAAAGAAACTTTGTGTTCCCAACAAGCTAGGTGAAGGACGGCTTTCACACACACTGATCTCTCAGAACTGAGCATGTGGAGAGACGTTCGTTTATCTAGCACAATGGGAACGGGTTGCAGGAGAAACTTTTACTCTGGTTTCTCAGTCTGTTTCCTAGTGCCGGTTTGAAGTTCCTGCAGTTTTCACTGTAAAACCGAGTTGGAGCTAGTACCTCCCCATATATATGTATGGAGTGGAGTTTGCAACTGAAAAGAAACTTTGTGTTCCCAACAAGCTAGGTGAAGGACGGCTTTCACACACACTTATCTCTCAGAACTGAGCATGTGGAGAGACGTTCGTTCATCTAGCACAAGGGGAACGGGTTGCAGAAGAAACATTTACTCTGGTTTCTCAGTCTGTTTCCTAGTGCCGGTTTGAAGTTCCTGCAGTTTTCACTGTAAAACCGAGTTGGAGCTAGTACCTCCCCATATATATGTATGGAGTGGAGTTTGCAACTTAAAAGAAACTTTGTGTTCCCAACAAGCTAGGTGAAGGACGGCTTTCACACACACTTATCTCTCAGAACTGAGCATGTGGAGAGACGTTCGTTCATCTAGCAAAAGGGGAACGGGTTGCAGGAGAAACTTTTACTCTGGTTTCTCAGTCTGTTTCCTAGTGCCGGTTTGAAGTTCCTGCAGTTTTCACTGTAAAACCGAGTTGGAGCTAGTACCTCCCCATATATATGTATGGAGTGGAGTTTGCAACTGAAAAGAAACTTTGTGTTCCCAACAAGCTAGGTGAAGGACGGCTTTCACACACACTTATCTCTCAGAACTGAGCATGTGGAGGGACTTTCGTTCATCTAGCACAAGGGGAACGGGTTGCAGGAGAAACTTTTACTCTGGTTTCTCAGTCTGTTTCCTAGTGCCGGTTTGAAGTTCCTGCAGTTTTCACTGTAAAACCGAGTTGGAGCTAGTACCTCCCCATATATATGTATGGAGTGGAGTTTGCAACTGAAAAGAAACTTTGTGTTCCCAACAAGCTAGGTGAAGGACGGCTTTCAAACACACTTATCTCTCAGAACTGAGCATGGGGAGAGACGTTCGTTCATCTAGCACAAGGGGAACGGGTTGCAGGAGAAACTTTTACTCTGGTTTCTCAGTCTGTTTCCTAGTGCCGTTTTGATGTTCCTGCAGTTTTCACTGTAAAACCGATTTGGAGCTAGTACCTCCCCATATAGATGTATGGAGTGGAGTTTGCAACTGAAAAGAAACTTTGTGTTCCCAACAAGCTAGGTGAAGGACGGCTTTCACACACACTTATCTCTCAGAACTGAGCATGTGGAGAGACGTTCGTTCATCTAGCACAAAGGGAACGGGTTGCAGGAGAAACTTTTTCTCTGGTTTCTCAGTCTGTTTCCTAGTGCCGGTTTGAAGTTCCTGCAATTTTCACTGTAAAACCGAGTTGGAGCTAGTACCTCCCCATATAGATGTATGGAGTGGAGTTTGCAACTGAAAAGAAACTTTGTGTTCCCAACAAGCTAGGTGAAGGACGGCTTTCACACACACTTATCTCTCAGAACTGAGCATGTGGAGAGACGTTCGTTCATCTAGCACAAAGGGAACGGGTTGCAGGAGAAACTTTTACTCTGGTTTCTCAGTCTGTTTCCTAGTGCCGGTTTGAAGTTCCTGCAATTTTCACTGTAAAACCGAGTTGGAGCTAGTACCTCCCCATATATATGTATGGAGTGGAGTTTGCAACTGAAAAGAAACTTTGTGTTCCCAACAAGCTAGGTGAAGGACGGCTTTCACACACACTTATCTCTCAGAACTGAGCATGTGGAGAGACGTTCGTTCATCTGGCACAAGGGGAACGGGTTGCAGGAGAAACTTTTACTCTGGTTTCTCAGTCTGTTTCCTAGTGCCGGTTTGAAGTTCCTGCAGTTTTCACTGTAAAACCGAGTTGGAGCTAGTACCTCCCCATATATATGTATGGAGTGGAGTTTGCAACTGAAAAGAAACTTTGTGTTCCCAACAAGCTAGGTGAAGGACGGCTTTCACACACACTTATCTCTCAGAACTGAGCATGTGGATGGACGTTCGTTCATCTAGCACAAGGGGAACGGGTTGCAGGAGAAACTTTTACTCTGGTTTCTCAGTCTGTTTCCTAGTGCCGGTTTGAAGTTCCTGCAGTTTTCACTGTAAAACCGAGTTGGAGCTAGTACCTCCCCATATATATGTATGGAGTGGAGTTTGCAACTGAAAAGAAACTTTGTGTTCCCAACAAGCTAGGTGAAGGACGGCTTTCACACACACTTATCTCTCAGAACTGAGCATGTGGAGAGACGTTCGTTCATCTAGCACAAGGGGAACGGGTTGCATGAGAAACTTTTACTCTGGTTTCTCAGTCTGTTTCCTAGTGCCGGTTTGATGTTCCTGCAGTTTTCACTGTAAAACCGATTTGGAGCTAGTACCTCCCCATATAGATGTATGGAGTGGAGTTTGCAACGGAAAAGAAACTTTGTGTTCCCAACAAGCTAGGTGAAGGACGGCTTTCACACACACTTATCTCTCAGAACTGAGCATGTGGAGAGACGTTCGTTCATCTAGCACAAAGGGAACGGGTTGCAGGAGAAACTTTTACTCTGGTTTCTCAGTCTGTTTCCTAGTGCCGGTTTGAAGTTCCAGCAGTTTTCACTGTAAAACCGAGTTGGAACTAGTACCTCCCCCTATATATGTATGGAGTGGAGTTTGCAACTGAAAAGAAACTTTGTGTTCCCAACAAGCTAGGTGAAGGACGGCTTTCACACACACTTATCTCTCAGAACTGAGCATGTGGAGAGACGTTCGTTCATCTAGCACAAAGGGAACGGGTTGCAGGAGAAACTTTTACTCTGGTTTCTCAGTCTGTTTCCTAGTGCCGGTTTGAAGTTCCTGCAGTTTTCACTGTAAAACCTGGTTGGAGCTAGTACCTCCCCATATATATGTATGGAGTGGAGTTTGCAACTGAAAAGAAACTTTGTGTTCCCAGCAAGCTAGGTGAAGGACGGCTTTCACACACACTTATCTCTCAGAACTGAGCATGTGGAGAGACGTTCGTTCATCTAGCACAAAGGGAACGGGTTGCAGGGGAAACTTTTACTCTGGTTTCTCAGTCTGTTTCCTAGTGCCGGTTTGAAGTTCCTGCAGTTTTCACTGTAAAACCGAGTTGGAGCTAGTACCTCCCCATATATATGTATGGAGTGGAGTTTGCAACTGAAAAGAAACTTTGTGTTCCCAACAAGCTAGGTGAAGGACGGCTTTCACACACACTTATCTCTCAGAACTGAGCATGTGGAGAGACGTTCGTTCATCTAGCACAAGGGGAACGGGTTGCAGGAGAAACTTTTACTCTGGTTTCTCAGTCTGTTTCCTAGTGCCGGTTTGATGTTCCTGCAGTTTTCACTGTAAAACCGATTTGGAGCTAGTACCTCCCCATATAGATGTATGGAGTGGAGTTTGCAACGGAAAAGAAACTTTGTGTTCCCAACAAGCTAGGTGAAGGACGGCTTTCACACACACTTATCTCTCAGAACTGAGCATGTGGAGAGACGTTCGTTCATCTAGCACAAAGGGAACGGGTTGCAGGAGAAACTTTTACTCTGGTTTCTCAGTCTGTTTCCTAGTGCCGGTTTGAAGTTCCAGCAGTTTTCACTGTAAAACCGAGTTGGAGCTAGTACCTCCCCCTATATATGTATGGAGTGGAGTTTGCAACTGAAAAGAAACTCTGTGTTCCCAAAAAGCTAGGTGAAGGACGGCTTTCACACACACTTATCTCTCAGAACTGAGCATGTGGAGAGACGTTCGTTCATCTAGCACAAAGGGAACGGGTTGCAGGAGAAACTTTTACTCTGGTTTCTCAGTCTGTTTCCTAGTGCCGGTTTGAAGTTCCAGCAGTTTTCACTGTAAAACCGAGTTGGAGCTAGTACCTCCCCCTATATATGTATGGAGTGGAGTTTGCAACTGAAAAGAAACTTTGTGTTCCCAACAAGCTAGGTGAAGGACGGCTTTCACACACACTTATCTCTCAGAACTGAGCATGTGGAGAGACGTTCGTTCATCTAGCACAAAGGGAACAGGTTGCAGGAGAAACTTTTACTCTGGTTTCTCAGACTGTTTCCTAGTGCCGGTTTGAAGTTCCAGCAGTTTTCACTGTAAAACCGATTTGGAGCTAGTACCTCCCCATATAGATGTATGGAGTGGAGTTTGCAACTGAAAAGAAACTTTGTGTTCCCAACAAGCTAGGTGAAGGACGGCTTTCACACACACTTATCTCTCAGAACTGAGCATGTGGAGAGACGTTCGTTCATCTAGCACAAAGGGAACGGGTTGCAGGAGAAACTTTTTCTCTGGTTTCTCAGTCTGTTTCCTAGTGCCGGTTTGAAGTTCCAGCAGTTTTCACTGTAAAACCGAGTTGGAGCTAGTACCTCCCCCTATATATGTATGGAGTGGAGTTTGCAACTGAAAAGAAACTTTGTGTTCCCAACAAGCTAGGTGAAGGACGGCTTTCACACACACTGATCTCTCAGAACTGAGCATGTGGAGAGACGTTCGTTCATCTAGCACAAGGGGAACGGGTTGCAGGAGAAACTTTTACTCTGGTTTCTCAGTCTGTTTCCCAGTGCCGGTTTGAAGTTCCTGCAGTTTTCACTGTAAAACCGAGTTGGAGCTAGTACCTCCCCATATATATGTATGGAGTGGAGTTTGCAACTGAAAAGAAACTTTGTGTTCCCAACAAGCTAGGTGAAGGACGGCTTTCACACACTCTTTTCTCTCAGAACTGAGCATGTGGAGAGACGTTCGTTCATCTAGCAAAAGGGGAACTGGTTGCAGGAGAAACTTTTACTCTGGTTTCTCAGTCTGTTTCCTAGTGCCGGTTTGAAGTTCCTGCAGTTTTCACTGTAAAATCGAGTTGGAGCTAGTACCTCCCCATATATATGTATGGAGTGGAGTTTGCAACTGAAAAGAAACTTTGTGTTCCCAACAAGCTAGGTGAAGGACGGCTTTCACACACCCTTATCTCTCAGAACTAAGCATGTGGAGAGACGTTCGTTCATCTAGCACAAGGGGAATGGGTTGCAGGAGAAACTTTTACTCTGGTTTCTCAGTCTGTTTCCTAGTGCCGGTTTGAAGTTCCTGCAGTTTTCACTGTAAAACCTGGTTGGAGCTAGTACCTCCCCATATATATGTATGGAGTGGAGTTTGCAACTGAAAAGAAACTTTGTGTTCCCAACAAGCTAGGTGAAGGACGGCTTTCACACACACTTATCTCTCAGAACTGAGCATGTGGAGAGACGTTCGTTCATCTAGCACAAAGGGAACGGGTTGCAGGAGAAACTTTTACTCTGGTTTCTCAGTCTGTTTCCTAGTGCCGGTTTGAAGTTCCTGCAATTTTCACTGTAAAACCGAGTTGGAGCTAGTACCTCCCCATATATATGTATGGAGTGGAGTTTGCAACTGAAAAGAAACTTTGTGTTCCCAACAAGCTAGGTGAAGGACGGCTTTCACACACACTTATCTCTCAGAACTGAGCATGTGGAGAGACGTTCGTTCATCTGGCACAAGGGGAACGGGTTGCAGGAGAAACTTTTACTCTGGTTTCTCAGTCTGTTTCCTAGTGCCGGTTTGAAGTTCCTGCAGTTTTCACTGTAAAACCGAGTTGGAGCTAGTACCTCCCCATATATATGTATGGAGTGGAGTTTGCAACTGAAAAGAAACTTTGTGTTCCCAACAAGCTAGGTGAAGGACGGCTTTCACACACACTTATCTCTCAGAACTGAGCATGTGGATGGACGTTCGTTCATCTAGCACAAGGGGAACGGGTTGCAGGAGAAACTTTTACTCTGGTTTCTCAGTCTGTTTCCTAGTGCCGGTTTGAAGTTCCTGCAGTTTTCACTGTAAAACCGAGTTGGAGCTAGTACCTCCCCATATATATGTATGGAGTGGAGTTTGCAACTGAAAAGAAACTTTGTGTTCCCAACAAGCTAGGTGAAGGACGGCTTTCACACACACTTATCTCTCAGAACTGAGCATGTGGAGAGACGTTCGTTCATCTAGCACAAGGGGAACGGGTTGCATGAGAAACTTTTACTCTGGTTTCTCAGTCTGTTTCCTAGTGCCGGTTTGATGTTCCTGCAGTTTTCACTGTAAAACCGATTTGGAGCTAGTACCTCCCCATATAGATGTATGGAGTGGAGTTTGCAACGGAAAAGAAACTTTGTGTTCCCAACAAGCTAGGTGAAGGACGGCTTTCACACACACTTATCTCTCAGAACTGAGCATGTGGAGAGACGTTCGTTCATCTAGCACAAAGGGAACGGGTTGCAGGAGAAACTTTTACTCTGGTTTCTCAGTCTGTTTCCTAGTGCCGGTTTGAAGTTCCAGCAGTTTTCACTGTAAAACCGAGTTGGAACTAGTACCTCCCCCTATATATGTATGGAGTGGAGTTTGCAACTGAAAAGAAACTTTGTGTTCCCAACAAGCTAGGTGAAGGACGGCTTTCACACACACTTATCTCTCAGAACTGAGCATGTGGAGAGACGTTCGTTCATCTAGCACAAAGGGAACGGGTTGCAGGAGAAACTTTTACTCTGGTTTCTCAGTCTGTTTCCTAGTGCCGGTTTGAAGTTCCTGCAGTTTTCACTGTAAAACCTGGTTGGAGCTAGTACCTCCCCATATATATGTATGGAGTGGAGTTTGCAACTGAAAAGAAACTTTGTGTTCCCAGCAAGCTAGGTGAAGGACGGCTTTCACACACACTTATCTCTCAGAACTGAGCATGTGGAGAGACGTTCGTTCATCTAGCACAAAGGGAACGGGTTGCAGGAGAAACTTTTACTCTGGTTTCTCAGTCTGTTTCCTAGTGCCGGTTTGAAGTTCCTGCAGTTTTCACTGTAAAACCGAGTTGGAGCTAGTACCTCCCCATATATATGTATGGAGTGGAGTTTGCAACTGAAAAGAAACTTTGTGTTCCCAACAAGCTAGGTGAAGGACGGCTTTCACACACACTTATCTCTCAGAACTGAGCATGTGGAGAGACGTTCGTTCATCTAGCACAAGGGGAACGGGTTGCAGGAGAAACTTTTACTCTGGTTTCTCAGTCTGTTTCCTAGTGCCGGTTTGATGTTCCTGCAGTTTTCACTGTAAAACCGATTTGGAGCTAGTACCTCCCCATATAGATGTATGGAGTGGAGTTTGCAACGGAAAAGAAACTTTGTGTTCCCAACAAGCTAGGTGAAGGACGGCTTTCACACACACTTATCTCTCAGAACTGAGCATGTGGAGAGACGTTCGTTCATCTAGCACAAAGGGAACGGGTTGCAGGAGAAACTTTTACTCTGGTTTCTCAGTCTGTTTCCTAGTGCCGGTTTGAAGTTCCAGCAGTTTTCACTGTAAAACCGAGTTGGAGCTAGTACCTCCCCCTATATATGTATGGAGTGGAGTTTGCAACTGAAAAGAAACTCTGTGTTCCCAAAAAGCTAGGTGAAGGACGGCTTTCACACACACTTATCTCTCAGAACTGAGCATGTGGAGAGACGTTCGTTCATCTAGCACAAAGGGAACGGGTTGCAGGAGAAACTTTTACTCTGGTTTCTCAGTCTGTTTCCTAGTGCCGGTTTGAAGTTCCAGCAGTTTTCACTGTAAAACCGAGTTGGAGCTAGTACCTCCCCCTATATATGTATGGAGTGGAGTTTGCAACTGAAAAGAAACTTTGTGTTCCCAACAAGCTAGGTGAAGGACGGCTTTCACACACACTTATCTCTCAGAACTGAGCATGTGGAGAGACGTTCGTTCATCTAGCACAAAGGGAACAGGTTGCAGGAGAAACTTTTACTCTGGTTTCTCAGACTGTTTCCTAGTGCCGGTTTGAAGTTCCAGCAGTTTTCACTGTAAAACCGAGTTGGAGCTAGTACCTCCCCCTATATATGTATGGAGTGGAGTTTGCAACTGAAAAGAAACTTTGTGTTCCCAACAAGCTAGTTGAAGGACGGCTTTCACACACACTGATATCTCAGAACTGAGCATGTGGAGAGACGTTCGTTCATGTAGGACAAGGGGAACGGGTTGCAGGAGAAACTTTTACTCTGGTTTCTCAGTCTGTTTCCTAGTGCCGGTTTGAAGTTCCTGCAGTTTTCACTGTAAAACTGAGTTGGAGCTAGTACCTCCCAATATATATGTATGGATTGGAGTTTGCAACTGAAAAGAAACTTTGTGTTCCCAACAAGCTATGTGAAGGACGGCTTTCACACACACTTATCTCTCAGAACTGAGCATGTGGAGAGACGTTCGTTCATCTAGCACAAGGGGAACGGGTTGCAGGAGAAACTTTTACTCTGGTTTCTCAGTCTGTTTCCTAGTGCCGGTTTGAAGTTTCTGCAGTTTTCACTGTAAAACCGAGTTGGAGCTAGTACCTCCCCATATATATGTATGGAGTGGAGTTTGCAACTGAAAAGAAACTTTGTGTTCCCAACAAGCTAGGTGAAGTACGGCTTTCACACACACTTATCTCTCAGAACTGAGCATGTGGAGAGACGTTCGTTCATCTAGCACAAGGGGAACGGGTTGCAAGAGAAACATTTACTCTGGTTTCTCAGTCTGTTTCCTAGTGCCGGTTTGAAGTTCCTGCAGTTTTCACTGTAAAACCGAGTTGGAGCTAGTACCTCCCCATATATATGTATGGAGTGGAGTTTGCAACTGAAAAGAAACTTTGTGTTCCCAACAAGCTAGGTGAAGGACGGCTTTCACACACACTTATCTCTCAGAACTGAGCATGTGGAGAGACGTTCGTTCATCTAGCACAAGGGGAACGGGTTGCAGAAGAAACTTTTACTCTGGTTTCTCAGTCTGTTTCCTAGTGCCGGTTTGAAGTTCCTGCAGTTTTCACTGTAAAACCGAGTTGGAGCTAGTACCTCCCCATATATATTTATGGAGTGGAGTTTGCAACTGAAAAGAAACTTTGTGTTCCCAACAAGCTAGGTGAAGGACGGCTTTCACACACACTTATTTCTCAGAACTGAGCATGTGGAGGGACGTTCGTTCATCTAGCACAAGGGGAACGGGTTGCAGGAGAAACTTTTACTCTGGTTTCTCAGTCTGTTTCCTAGTGCCGGTTTGAAGTTCCTATAGTTTTCACTGTAAAACCGAGTTGGAGCTAGTACCTCCCCATATATATGTATGGAGTGGAGTTTGCAACTGAAAAGAAACTTTGTGTTCCCAACAAGCTAGTTGAAGGACGGCTTTCACACACACTTATCTCTCAGAACTGAGCATGTGGAGAGACGTTCGTTCATCTAGCACAAAGGGAACGGGTTGCAGGAGAAACTTTTACTCAGGTTTCTCAGTCTGTTTCCTAGTGCCGGTTTGAAGTTCCTGCAGTTTTCACTGTAAAACCGAGTTGGAGCTAGTACCTCCCCATATATATGTATGGAGTGGAGTTTGCAACTGAAAAGAAACTTTGTGTTCCCAACAAGCTAGGTGAATGACGGCTTTCACACACACTTATCTCTCAGAACTGAGCATGTGGAGAGACGTTCGTTCATCTAGCACAAGGGGAACGGGTTGCAGGAGAAACTTTTACTCTGGTTTCTCAGTCTGTTTCCTAGTGCCGGTTTGAAGTTCCTGCAGTTTTCACTGTAAAACCGAGTTGGAGCTAGTACCTCCCCATATATATGTATGGAGTGGAGTTTGCAACTGAAAAGAAACTTTGTGTTCCCAACAAGCTAGGTGAAGGACGGCTTTCACACACACTTATCTCTCAGAACTGAGCATGTGGATGGACGTTCGTTCACCTAGCACAAGGGGAACGGGTTGCAGGAGAAACTTTTACTCTGGTTTCTCAGTCTGTTTCCTATTGCCGGTTTGAAGTTCCTGCAGTTTTCACTGTAAAACCGAGTTGGAGCTAGTACCTCCCCATATATATGTATGGAGTGGAGTTTGCAACTGAAAAGAAACTTTGTGTTCCCAACAAGCTAAGTGAAGGACGGCTTTCACACACACTTATCTCTCAGAACTGAGCATGTGGAGAGACGTTCGTTCATCTAGCACAAGGGGAATGGGTTGCAGGAGAAACTTTTACTCTGGTTTCTCAGTCTGTTTCCTAGTGCCGGTTTGAAGTTCCTGCAGTTTTCACTGTAAAACCGAGTTGGAGCTAGTACCTCCCCATATATATGTATGGAGTGGAGTTTGCAACTGAAAAGAAACTTTGTGTTCCCAACAAGCTAGGTGAAGGACGGCTTTCACACACACTTATCTCTCAGAACTGAGCATGTGGAGAGATGTTCGTTCATCTAGCACAAGGGGAATGGGTTGCAGGGGAAACTTTTACTCTGGTTTCTCAGTCTGTTTCCTAGTGCCGGTTTGAAGTTCCTGCAGTTTTCACTGTAAAACCTGGTTGGAGCTAGTACCTCCCCATATATATGTATGGAGTGGAGTTTGCAACTGAAAAGAAACTTTGTGTTCCCAACAAGCTAGGTGAAGGACGGCTTTCACACACACTTATCTCTCAGAACTGAGCATGTGGAGAGACGTTCGTTCATCTAGCACAAAGGGAACGGGTTGCAGGAGAAACAATTACTCTGGTTTCTCAGTCTGTTTCCTAGTGCCGGTTTGAAGTTCCTGCAGTTTTCACTGTAAAACCGAGTTGGAGCTAGTACCTCCCCATATATATGTATGGAGTTGAGTTTGCAACTGAAAAGAAACTTTGTGTTCCCAACAAGCTAGGTGAAGGACGGCTTTCACACACACTTATCTCTCAGAACTGAGCATGTGGAGAGACGTTCGTTCATCTTCATCTAGCACAAGGGGCACGGGTTGCAGGAGAAACTTTTACTCTGGTTTCTCAGTCTGTTTCCTAGTGCCGGTTTGAAGTTCCTGCAGTTTTCACTGTAAAACCGAGTTGGAGCTAGTACCTCCCCATATATATGTATGGAGTGGAGTTTGCAACTGAAAAGAAACTTTGTGTTCCCAACAAGCTAGGGTGAAGGACGGGCTTTCACACACACTTATCTCTCAGAACTGAGCATGTGGAGGGGACGTTCGTTCATCTAGCACAAGGGGAACGGGTTTCAGGAGAAACTTTTACTCTGGTTTCTCAGTCTGTTTCCTAGTGCCGGTTTGAAGTTCCTGCAGTTTTCACTGTAAAACCTGGTTGGAGCTAGTACCTCACCAGATATATTATGGAGTGGAGTTTGCAACTGAAAAGAAAATTTGTGTTCCCAACAAGCTAGGGTGAAGGACGCCTTTCACACACACTTATCTCTCAGAACTGAGCATGTGGAGAGACGTTCGTTCATCTAGCACAAAGGGAACGGGTTGCAGGAGAAACTTTTACTCTGGTTTCTCAGTCTGTTTCCTAGTGCCGGTTTGAAGTTCCTGCAGTTTTCACTGTAAAACCGAGTTGGAGCTAGTACCTCCCCATATATATGTATGGAGTGGAGTTTTGCAACTGAAAAGAAACTTTGTGTTCCCAACAAGCTAGGTGAAGCACGGCTTTCACACACACTTATCTCTCAGAACTGAGGCATGTGGAGAGACGTCGTTCATCTAGCACAAGGGGAACGGGTTGCAGGAGAAACTTTTACTCTGGTTTCTCAGTCTGTTTCCTAGTGCCAGGTTTGAAGTTCCTGCAGTTTTCACTGTAAAACCGAGTTGGAGCTAGTACCTCCCCATATATATGTATGGAGTGGAGTTTGCAACTGAAAAGAAACTTTGTGTTCCCAACAAGCTAGGTGAAGGACGGCTTTCACACACACTTATCTCTCAGAACTGAGCATGTGGAGGGACGTTCGTTCATCTAGCACAAGGGGAACGGGTTGCAGGAGAAACTTTTACTCTGGTTTCTCAGTCTGTTTCCTAGTGCCGGTTTGAAGTTCCTGCAGTTTTCACTGTAAAAACCGAGTTGGAGCTAGTACCTCCACATATATATGTATGGAGTGGAGTTTGCAACTGAAAAGAAACTTTGTGTTCCCAACAAGCTAGGTGAAGGACGGCTTTCACACACACTTATCTCTCAGAACTGAGCATGTGGAGGGACGTTCGTTCATCTAGCACAAGGGGAACGGGTTGCAGGAGAAACTTTTACTCTGGTTTCTCAGTCTGTTTCCTAGTGCCGGTTTGAAGTTCCTGCAGTTTTCACTGTAAAACCGAGTTGGAGCTAGTACCTCCCCATATATATGTATGGAGTGGAGTTTGCAACTGAAAAGAAACTTTGTGTTCCAACAAGCTAGGTGCAAGGACGGCTTTCACACACACTTATCTCTCAGAACTGAGCATGTGGAGAGACGTTCGTTCATCTAGCACAAAGGAACGGGTTGCAGGAGAAACTTTTACTCTGGTTTCTCAGTCTGTTTCCTAGTGCCGGTTTGAAGTTCCTGCAGTTTTCACTGTAAAACCGAGTTGGAGCTAGTACCTCCCCATATATATGTATGGAGTGGAGTTTGCAACTGAAAAGAAACTTTGTGTTCCCAACAAGCTAGGTGAAGGACGGCTTTCACACACACTTATCTCTCAGAACTGAGCATGTGGAGAGACGTTCGTTCATCTAGCACAAGGGGAACGGGTTGCAGGAGAAACTTTTACTCTGGTTTCTCAGTCTGTTTCCTAGTGACGGTTTGAAGTTCCCTGCAGTTTTCACTGTAAAACCGAGTTGGAGCTAGTACCTCCCCATATATATGTATGGAGTGGAGTTTGCAACTGAAAAGAAACTTTGTGTTCCCAACAAGCTAGGTGAAGGACGGCTTTCACACACACTTATCTCTCAGAACTGAGCATGTGGAGGACGTTCGTTCATCTAGCACAAGGGGAACGGTTGCAGGAGAAACTTTTACTCTGGTTTCTCAGTCTGTTTCCTAGTGCCGGTTTGAAGTTCCTGCAGTTTTCACTGTAAAACCGAGTTGGAGCTAGTACCTCCCCATATATATGTATGGAGTGGAGTTTGCAACTGAAAAGAAACTTTGTGTTCCCAACAAGCTAGGTGAAGGACGGCTTTCACACACACTTATCTCTCAGAACTGAGCATGTGGAGAGACGTTCGTTCATCTAGCACAAGGGGAACGGGTTGCAGGAGAAACTTTTACTCTGGTTTCTCAGTCTGTTTCCTAGTGCCGGTTTGAAGTTCCTGCAGTTTTCACTGTAAAACCGAGTTGGAGCTAGTACCTCCCCATATATATGTATGGAGTGGAGTTTGCAACTGAAAAGAAACTTTGTGTTCCCAACAAGCTAGGTGAAGGACGGCTTTCACACACACTTATCTCTCAGAACTGAGCATGTGGAGGGACGTTCGTTCATCTAGCACAAGGGGAACGGGTTGCAGGAGAAACTTTTACTCTGGTTTCTCAGTCTGTTTCCTAGTGCCGGTTTGAAGTTCCTGCAGTTTTCACTGTAAACCCGAGTTGGAGCTAGTACCTCCCCATATATATGTATGGAGTGGAGTTTGCAACTGAAAAGAAACTTTGTGTTCCCAACAAGCTAGGTGAAGGACGGCTTTCACACACACTTATCTCTCAGAACTGAGCATGTGGAGAGACGTTCGTTCATCTAGCACAAGGGGAACGGGTTGCAGGAGAAACTTTTACTCTGGTTTCTCAGTCTGTTTCCTAGTGCCGTTGTGAAGTTCCTGCAGTTTTCACTGTAAAACCTGGTTGGAGCTAGTACCTCCCCATATATATGTATGGGAGTGGAGTTTGCAACTGAAAAGAAACTTTGTGTTCCCAACAAGCTAGGTGAAGGACGGCTTTCACACACACTTATCTCTCAGAACTGAGCATGTGGAGGGACGTTCGTTCATCTAGCACAAGGGAACGGGTTGCAGGAGAAACTTTTACTCTGGTTTCTCAGTCTGTTTCCTGAGTGCCGGTTTGAAGTTCCTGCAGTTTTCACTGTAAAACCGAGTTGGAGCTAGTACCTCCCCATATATATGTATGGATTGGAGTTTGCAACTGAAAAGAAACTTTGTGTTCCCAACAAGCTAGGTGAAGGACGGCTTTCACACACACTTATCTCAGGACTGAGCATGTGGAGAGACGTTCGTTCATCTAGCACAAGGGGAACGACGCAGCGCTCGAAAACTTTTACTCTGGTTTCTCAGTCTGTTTCCTAGTGCCGGTTTGAAGTTCCTGCAGTTTTCACTGTAAAACCGAGTTGGAGCTAGTACCTCCCCATATATATGTATGGAGTGGAGTTTGCAACTGAAAAGAAACTTTGTGTTCCCAACAAGCTAGGTGAAGGACGGCTTTCACACACACTTATCTCTCAGAACTGAGCATGTGGAGGGACGTTCGTTCATCTAGCACAAGGGGAACGGGTTGCAGGAGAAACTTTTACTCTTTTTTCTCAGTCTGTTTCCTAGTGCCGGTTTGAAGTTCCTGCAGTTTTCACTGTAAAACCGAGTTGGAGCTAGTACCTCCCCATATATATGTATGGATTGGAGTTTGCAACTGAAAAGAAACTTTGTGTTCCCAACAAGCTAGGTGAAGGACGGCTTTCACACACACTTATCTCTCAGAACTGAGCATGTGGAGAGACGTTCGTTCATCTAGCACAAGGGGAACGGGTTGCAGGAGAAACTTTTACTCTGGTTTTCTCAGTCTGTTTCCTAGTGCCGGTTTGAAGTTCCTGCAGTTTTCACTGTAAAACCGAGTTGGAGCTAGTACCTCCCCATATATATGTATGGAGTGGAGTTTGCAACTGAAAAGAAACTTTGTGTTCCCAACAAGCTAGGTGAAGGACGGCTTTCACACACACTTATCTCTCAGAACTGAGCATATGGAGGGACGTTCGTTCATCTAGCACAAGGGGAACGGGTTGCAGGAGAAACTTTTTACTCTGGTTTCTCAGTCTGTTTCCTAGTGCCGGTTTGAAGTTCCTGCAGTTTTCACTGTAAAACCGAGTTGGAGCTAGTACCTCCCCATATATATGTATGGATTGGAGTTTGCAACTGAAAAGAAACTTTGTGTTCCCAACAAGCTAGGTGAAGGACGGCTTTCACACACACTGATCTCTCAGAACTGAGCATGTGGAGAGACGTTCGTTCATCTAGCACAAGGGGAATGGGGTTGCAGGAGAAACTTTTACTCTGGTTTCTCAGTCTGTTTCCTAGTGCCGGTTTGAAGTTCCTGCAGTTTTCACTGTAAAACCTGGTTGGAGCTAGTACCTCCCCATATATATGTATGGAGTGGAGTTTGCAACTGAAAAGAAACTTTGTGTTCCCAACAAGCTAGGTGAAGTACGGCTTTCACACACACTTATCTCTCAGAACTGAGCATGTGGAGAGACGTTCGTTCATCTAGCACAAAGGGAACGGGTTGCAGGAGAAACTTTTACTCTGGTTTCTCAGTCTGTTTCCTAGTGCCGGTTTGAAGTTCCTGCAGTTTTCACTGTAAAACCGAGTTGGAGCTAGTACCTCCCCATATATATGTATGGAGTGGAGTTTGCAACTGAAAAGAAACTTTGTGTTCCCAACAAGCTAGGTGAAGGACGGCTTTCACACACACTTATCTCTCAGAACTGAGCATGTGGAGAGACGTTCGTTCATCTAGCACAAGGGGAACGGGTTGCAGGAGAAACTTTTACTCTGGTTTCTCAGTCTGTTTCTAGTGCCGGTTTGAAGTTCCTGCAGTTTTCACTGTAAAACCGAGTTGGAGCTAGTACCTCCCCATATATATGTATGGAGTGGAGTTTGCAACTGAAAAGAAAACTTTGTGTTCCCAACAAGCTAGGTGAAGGACGGCTTTCACACACACTTATCTCTCAGAACTGAGCATGTGGAGGGACGTTCGTTCATCTAGCACAAGGGGAACGGGTTGCAGGAGAAACTTTTACTCTGGTTTCTCAGTCTGTTTCCTAGTGCCGGTTTGAAGTTCCTGCAGTTTTCACTGTAAACCGAGTTGGAGCTAGTACCTCCCCATATATATGTATGGAGTGGAGTTTGCAACTGAAAAGAAACTTTGTGTTCCCAACAAGCTAGGTGAAGGACGGCTTTCACACACACTTATCTCTCAGAACTAAGCATGTGGAGAGACGTTCGTTCATCTAGCACAAGGGGAACGGGTTGCAGGAGAAAGTTTTACTCTGGTTTCTCAGTCTGTTTCCTGGTGCCGGTTTGAAGTTCCTGCAGTTTTCACTGTAAAACCTGGTTGGAGCTAGTACCTCCCCATATATATGTATGGAGTGGAGTTTGCAACTGAAAAGAAACTTTGTGTTCCCAACAAGCTAGGTGAAGGACGGCTTTCACACACACTTATCTCTCAGAACTGAGCATGTGGAGAGACGTTCGTTCATCTAGCACAAGGGGAACGGGTTGCAGGAGAAACTTTTACTCTGGTTTCTCAGTCTGTTTCCTAGTGCCGGTTTGAAGTTCCTGCAGTTTTCACTGTAAAACCGAGTTGGAGCTAGTACCTCCCCATATATATTTATGGAGTGGAGTTTGCAACTGAAAAGAAACTTTGTGTTCCCAACAAGCTAGGTGAAGGACGGCTTTCACACACACTTATCTCTCAGAAATGAGCATGTGGAGAGACGTTCGTTCATTTAGCACAAGGGGAACGGGTTGCAGGAGAAACTTTTACTCTGGTTTCTCAGTCTGTTTCTAGTGCCGGTTTGAAGTTCCTGCAGTTTTCACTGTAAAACCGAGTTGGAGCTAGTACCTCCCCATATTTATGTGTGGAGTGGAGTTTGCAACTGAAAAGAAACTTTGTGTTCCCAACAAGCTAGGTGAAGGACGGCTTTCACACACACTTATCTCTCAGAACTGAGCATGTGGAGAGACGTTCGTTCATCTAGCACAAGGGGAATGGGTTGCAGGAGAAACTTTTACTCTGGTTTCTCAGTCTGTTTCCAAGTGCCGGTTTGAAGTTCCTGCAGTTTTCACTGTAAAACCTGGTTGGAGCTAGTACCTGACCCATATATATGTATGGAGTGGAGTTTGCAACTGAAAAGAAACTTTGTGTTCCCAACAAGCTAGGTGAAGGACGGCACGCAGCGCTCGACTGTTCTCAGAACTGAGCATGTGGAGAGACGTTCGTTCATCTAGCACAAAGGGAACGGGTTGCAGGAGAAACTTTTACTCTGGTTTCTCAGTCTGTTTCCTAGTGCCGGTTTGAAGTTCCTGCAGTTTTCACTGTAAAACCGAGTTGGAGCTAGTACCTCCCCATATATATGTGTGGATTGGAGTTTGCAACTGAAAAGAAACTTTGTGTTCCCAACAAGCTAGGTGAAGGACGTCTTTCACACACACTTATCTCTCAGAACTGAGCATGTGGAGAGACGTTCGTTCATCTAGCACAAGGGGAACGGGTTGCAGGAGAAACTTTTACTCTGGTTTCTCAGTCTGTTTCCTAGTGCCGGTTTGAAGTTCCTGCAGTTTTCACTGTAAAACCGAGTTGGAGCTAGTACCTCCCCATATATATGTATGGAGTGGAGTTTGCAACTGAAAAGAAACTTTGTGTTCCCAACAAGCTAGGTGAAGGACGGCTTTCACACACAATTATCTCTCAGAACTGAGCATGTGGAGGGACGTTCGTTCATCTAGCACAAGGGGAACGGGTTGCAGGAGAAACTTTTACTCTGGTTTCTCAGTCTGTTTCCTAGTGCCGGTTTGAAGTTCCTGCAGTTTTCACTGTAAAACCGAGTTGGAGCTAGTACCTCCCCATATATATGTATGGAGTGGAGTTTGCAACTGAAAAGAAACTTTGTGTTCCCAACAAGCTAGGTGAAGGACGGCTTTCACACACACTTATCTCTCAGAACTCAGCATGTGGAGGGACGTTCGTTCATCTAGCACAAGGGGAACGGGTTGCAGGAGAAACTTTTACTCTGGTTTCTCAGTCTGTTTCCTAGTGCCGGTTTGAAGTTCCTGCAGTTTTCACTGTAAAACCGAGTTGGAGCTAGTACCTCCCCATATATATGTATGGATTGGAGTTTGCAACTGAAAAGAAACTTTGTGTTCCCAACAAGCTAGGTGAAGGACGGCTTTCACACACACTGATCTCTCAGAACTGAGCATGTGGAGAGACGTTCGTTCATCTAGCACAAGGGGAATGGGTTGCAGGAGAAACTTTTACTCTGGTTTCTCAGTCTGTTTCCTAGTGCCGGTTTGAAGTTCCTGCAGTTTTCACTGTAAAACCTGGTTGGAGCTAGTACCTCCCCATATATATGTATGGAGTGGAGTTTGCAACTGAAAAGAAACTTTGTGTTCCCAACAAGCTAGGTGAAGTACGGCTTTCACACACACTTATCTCTCAGAACTGAGCATGTGGAGAGACGTTCGTTCATCTAGCACAAAGGGAACGGGTTGCAGGAGAAACTTTTACTCTGGTTTCTCAGTCTGTTTCCTAGTGCCGGTTTGAAGTTCCTGCAGTTTTCACTGTAAAACCGAGTTGGAGCTAGTACCTCCCCATATATATTTATGGAGTGGAGTTTGCAACTGAAAAGAAACTTTGTGTTCCCAACAAGCTAGGTGAAGGACGGCTTTCACACACACTTATCTCTCAGAACTGAGCATGTGGAGAGACGTTCGTTCATCTAGCACAAGGGGAACGGGTTGCAGGAGAAACTTTTACTCTGGTTTCTCAGTCTGTTTCCTAGTGCCGGTTTGAAGTTCCTGCAGTTTTCACTGTAAAACCGAGTTGGAGCTAGTACCTCCCCATATATATGTATGGAGTGGAGTTTGCAACTGAAAAGAAACTTTGTGTTCCCAACAAGCTAGGTGAAGGACGGCTTTCACACACACTTATCTCTCAGAACTGAGCATGTGGAGGGACGTTCGTTCATCTAGCACAAGGGGAACGGGTTGCAGGAGAAACTTTTACTCTGGTTTCTCAGTCTGTTTCCTAGTGCCGGTTTGAAGTTCCTGCAGTTTTCACTGTAAAACCGAGTTGGAGCTAGTACCTCCCCATATATATGTATGGAGTGGAGTTTGCAACTGAAAAGAAACTTTGTGTTCCCAACAAGCTAGGTGAAGGACGGCTTTCACACACACTTATCTCTCAGAACTAAGCATGTGGAGAGACGTTCGTTCATCTAGCACAAGGGGAACGGGTTGCAGGAGAAAGTTTTACTCTGGTTTCTCAGTCTGTTTCCTGGTGCCGGTTTGAAGTTCCTGCAGTTTTCACTGTAAAACCTGGTTGGAGCTAGTACCTCCCCATATATATGTATGGAGTGGAGTTTGCAACTGAAAAGAAACTTTGTGTTCCCAACAAGCTAGGTGAAGGACGGCTTTCACACACACTTATCTCTCAGAACTGAGCATGTGGAGGGACGTTCGTTCATCTAGCACAAGGGGAACGGGTTGCAGGAGAAACTTTTACCCTGGTTTCTCAGTCTGTTTCCTAGTGCCGGTTTGAAGTTCCTGCAGTTTTCACTGTAAAACCGAGTTGGAGCTAGTACCTCCCCATATATATGTGTGGAGTGGAGTTTGCAACTGAAAAGAAACTTTGTGTTCCCAACAAGCTAGGTGAAGGACGGCTTTCACACACACTTATCTCTCAGAACTGAGCATGTGGAGAGACGTTCGTTCATCTAGCACAAGGGGAACGGGTTGCAGGAGAAACTTTTACTCTGGTTTCTCAGTCTGTTTCCTAGTGCCGGTTTGAAGTTCCTGCAGTTTTCACTGTAAAACCGAGTTGGAGCTAGTACCTCCCCATATATATGTATGGAGTGGAGTTTGCAACTGAAAAGAAACTTTGTGTTCCCAACAAGCTAGGTGAAGGACGGCTTTCACACACACTTATCTCTCAGAACTGAGCATGTGGAGGGACGTTCGTTCATCTAGCACAAGGGGAACGGGTTGCAGGAGAAACTTTTACTCTGGTTTCTCAGTCTGTTTCCTAGTGCCGGTTTGAAGTTCCTGCAGTTTTCACTGTAAAACCGAGTTGGAGCTAGTACCTCCCCATATATATGTATGGAGTGGAGTTTGCAACTGAAAAGAAACTTTGTGTTCCCAACAAGCTAGGTGAAGGACGGCTTTCACACACACTTATCTCTCAGAACTGAGCATGTGGAGAGACGTTCGTTCATCTAGCACAAAGGGAACGGGTTGCAGGATAAACTTTTACTCTGGGTTCTCAGTCTGTTTCCTAGTGCCGGTTTGAAGTTCCTGCAGTTTTCACTGTAAAACCGAGTTGGAGCTAGTACCTCCCCATATATATGTATGGAGTGGAGTTTGCAACGGAAAAGAAACTTTGTGTTCCCAACAAGCTAGGTGAAGGACGGCTTTCACACACACTTATCTCTCAGAACTGAGCATGTGGAGAGACGTTCGTTCATCTAGCACAAGGGGAACGGGTTGCAGGAGAAACTTTTACTCTGGTTTCTCAGTCTGTTTCCTAGTGCCGGTTTGAAGTTCCTGCAGTTTTCACTGTAAAACCGAGTTGGAGCTAGTACCTCCCCATATATATGTATGGAGTGGAGTTTGCAACTGAAAAGAAACTTTGTGTTCCCAACAAGCTAGGTGAAGGACGGCTTTCACACACACTTATCTCTCAGAACTGAGCATGTGGAGGGACGTTCGTTCATCTAGCACAAGGGGAACGGGTTGCAGGAGAAACTTTTACTCTGGTTTCTCAGTCTGTTTCCTAGTGCCGGTTTGAAGTTCCTGCAGTTTTCACTGTAAAAACGAGTTGGAGCTAGTACCTCCCCATATATATGTATGGAGTGGAGTTTGCAACTGAAAAGAAACTTTGTGTTCCCAACAAGCTAGGTGAAGGACGGCTTTCACACACACTTAGCTCTCAGAACTGAGCATGTGGATGGACGTTCGTTCATCTAGCACAAGGGGAACGGGTTGCAGGAGAAACTTTTACTCTGGTTTCTCAGTCTGTTTCCTAGTGCCGGTTTGAAGTTCCTGCAGTTTTCACTGTAAAACCGAGTTGGAGCTAGTACCTCCCCATATATATGTATGGAGTGGAGTTTGCAACTGAAAAGAAACTTTGTGTTCCCAACAAGCTAGGTGAAGGACGGCTTTCACACACACTTATCTCTCAGAACTGAGCATGTGGAGGGACGTTCGTTCATCTAGCACAAAGGGAACGGGTTGCAGGAGAAACTTTTACTCTGGTTTCTCAGTCTGTTTCCTAGTGCCGGTTTGAAGTTCCTGCAGTTTTCACTGTAAAACCGAGTTGGAGCTAGTACCTCCCCATATATATGTATGGAGTGGAGTTTGCAACTGAAAAGAAACTTTGTGTTCCCAACAAGCTAGGTGAAGGACGGCTTTCACACACACTTATCTCTCAGAACTGAGCATGTGGAGAGACGTTCGTTCATCTAGCACAAAGGGAACGGGTTGCAGGAGAAACTTTTACTCTGGTTTCTCAGTCTGTTTCCTAGTGCCGGTTTGAAGTTCCTGCAGTTTTCACTGTAAAACCGAGTTGGAGCTAGTACCTCCCCATATATATGTATGGAGTGGAGTTTGCAACGGAAAAGAAACTTTGTGTTCCCAACAAGCTAGGTGAAGGACGGCTTTCACACACACTTATCTCTCAGAACTGAGCATGTGGAGAGACGTTCGTTCATCTAGCACAAGGGGAACGGGTTGCAGGAGAAACTTTTACTCTGGTTTCTCAGTCTGTTTCCTAGTGCCGGTTTGAAGTTCCTGCAGTTTTCACTGTAAAACCGAGTTGGAGCTAGTACCTCCCCATATATATGTATGGAGTGGAGTTTGCAACGGAAAAGAAACTTTGTGTTCCCAACAAGCTAGGTGAAGGACGGCTTTCACACACACTTATCTCTCAGAACTGAGCATGTGGAGGGACGTTCGTTATCTAGCACAAGGGGAACGGGTTGCAGGAGAAACTTTTACTCTGGTTTCTCAGTCTGTTTCCTAGTGCCGGTTTGAAGTTCCTGCAGTATTCACTGTAAATACGAGTTGGAGCTAGTACCTCCCCATATATATGTATGGAGTGGAGTTTGCAACTGAAAAGAAACTTTGTGTTCCCAACAAGCTAGGTGAAGGACGGCTTTCACACACACTTATCTCTCAGAACTGAGCATGTGGAGGGACGTTCGTTCATCTAGCACAAGGGGAACGGGTTGCATGAGAAACTTTTACTCTGGTTTCTCAGTCTGTTTCCTAGTGCCGGTTTGAAGTTCCTGCAGTTTTCACTGTAAAACCGAGTTGGAGCTAGTACCTCCCCATATATATGTATGGAGTGGAGTTTGCAACTGAAAAGAAACTTTGTGTTCCCAACAAGCTAGGTGAAGGACGGCTTTCACACACACTTATCTCTCAGAACTGAGCATGTGGAGCGACGTTCGTTCATCTAGCACAAGGGGAACGGGTTGCAGGAGAAACTTTTACTCTGGTTTCTCAGTCTGTTTCCTAGTGCCGGTTTGAAGTTCCTGCAGTTTTCACTGTAAAACCGAGTTGGAGCTAGTACCTCCCCTTATATATGTATGGAGTGGAGTTTGCAACTGGAAAGAAACTTTGTGTTCCCAACAAGCTAGGTGAAGGACGGCTTTCACACACACTTATCTCTCAGAACTGAGCATGTGGAGAGACGTTCGTTCATCTAGCACAAGGGGAACGGGTTGCAGGAGAAACTTTTACTCTGGTTTCTCAGTCTGTTTCCTAGTGCCGGTTTGAAGTTCCTGCAGTTTTCACTGTAAAACCGAGTTGGAGCTAGTACCTCCCCATATATATGTATGGAGTGGAGTTTGCAACTGAAAAGAAACTTTTTGTTCCCAACAAGCTAGGTGAAGGACGGCTTTCACACACACTTATCTCTCAGAACTGAGCATGTGGAGGGACGTTCGTTCATCTAGCACAAAGGGAACGGGTTGCAGGAGAAACTTTTACTCTGGTTTCTCAGTCTGTTTCCTAGTGCCGGTTTGAAGTTCCTGCAGTTTTCACTGTAAAACCGAGTTGGAGCTAGTAACTCCCCATATATATGTATGGAGTTTAGTTTGCAACGGAAAAGAAACTTTGTGTTCCCAACAAGCTAGGTGAAGGACGGCTTTCACACACACTTATCTCTCAGAACTGAGCATGTGGAGAGACGTTCGTTCATCTAGCACAAAGGGAACGGGTTGCAGGAGAAACTTTTACTCTGGTTTCTCAGTCTGTTTCCTAGTGCCGGTTTGAAGTTCCTGCAGTTTTCACTGTAAAACCGAGTTGGAGCTAGTACCTCCCCATATATATGTATGGAGTGGAGTTTGCAACTGAAAAGAAACTTTGTGTTCCCAACAAGCTAGGTGAAGGACGGCTTTCACACACACTTATCTCTCAGAACTGAGCATGTGGAGAGACGTTCGTTCATCTAGCACAAGGGGAACGGGTTGCAGGAGAAACTTTTACTCTGGTTTCTCAGTCTGTTTCCTAGTGCCGGTTTGAAGTTCCTGCAGTTTTCACTGTAAAACCGAGTTGGAGCTAGTACCTCCCCATATATATGTATGGAGTGGAGTTTGCAACTGAAAAGAAACTTTGTGTTCCCAACAAGCTAGGTGAAGGACGGCTTTCACACACACTTATCTCTCAGAACTGAGCATGTGGAGGGACGTTCGTTATCTAGCACAAGGGGAACGGGTTGCAGGAGAAACTTTTACTCTGGTTTCTCAGTCTGTTTCCTAGTTCCGGTTTGAAGTTCCTGCAGTTTTCACTGTAAAAACGAGTTGGAGCTAGTACCTCCCCATATATATGTATGGAGTGGAGTTTGCAACTGAAAAGAAACTTTGTGTTCCCAACAAGCTAGGTGAAGGACGGCTTTCACACACACTTATCTCTCAGAACTGAGCATGTGGAGGGACGTTCGTTCATCTAGCACAAGGGGAAAGGGTTGCAGGAGAAACTTTTACTCTGGTTTCTCAGTCTGTTTCCTAGTGCCGGTTTGAAGTTCCTGCAGTTTTCACTGTAAAACCGAGTTGGAGCTAGTACCTCCCCATATATATGTATGGAGTGGAGTTTGCAACTGAAAAGTAACTTTGTGTTCCCAACAAGCTAGGTGAAGGACGGCTTTCACACACACTTATCTCTCAGAACTGAGCATGTGGAGAGACGTTCGTTCATCTAGCACAAGGGGAACGGGTTGCAGGAGAAACTTTTACTCTGGTTTCTCAGTCTGTTTCCTAGTGCCGGTTTGATGTTCCTGCAGTTTTCACTGTAAAACCGATTTGGAGCTAGTACCTCCCCATATAGATGTATGGAGTGGAGTTTGCAACGGAAAAGAAACTTTGTGTTCCCAACAAGCTAGGTGAAGGACGGCTTTCACACACACTTATCTCTCAGAACTGAGCATGTGGAGAGACGTTCGTTCATCTAGCAAAAAGGGAACGGGTTGCAGGAGAAACTTTTATTCTGGTTTCTTAGTCTGTTTCCTAGTGCCGGTTTGAAGTTCCTGCAGTTTTCACTGTAAAACCGAGTTGGAGCTAGTACCTCCCCCTATATATGTATGGAGTGGAGTTTGCAACTGAAAAGAAACTTTGTGTTCCCAACAAGCTAGGTGAAGGACGGCTTTCACACACACTGATCTCTCAGAACTGAGCATGTGGAGAGTCGTTCGTTCATCTAGCACAAGGGGAACGGGTTGCAGGAGAAACTTTTACTCTGGTTTCTCAGTCTGTTTCCTAGTGCCGGTTTGAAATTCCTGCAGTTTTCACTGTAAAACTGAGTTGGAGCTAGTACCTCCCCATATATATGTATGGATTGGAGTTTGCAACTGAAAAGAAACTTTGTGTTCCCAACAAGCTAGGTGAAGGACGGCTTTCACACACACTTATCTCTCAGAACTGAGCATGTGGAGAGACGTTCGTTCATCTAGCACAAGGGGAACGGGTTGCAGGAGAAACTTTTACTCTGGATTCTCAGTCTGTTTCCTAGTGCCGGTTTGAAGTTCCTGCAGTTTTCACTGTAAAACCGAGTTGGAGCTAGTACCTCCCCATATATATGTATGGAGTGGAGTTTGCAACTGAAAAGAAACTTTGTGTTCCCAACAAGCTAGGTGAAGTACGGCTTTCACACACACTTATCTCTCAGAACTGAGCATGTGGAGAGACGTTCGTTCATCTAGCACAAGGGGAACGGGTTGCAGGAGAAACATTTACTCTGGTTTCTCAGTCTGTTTCCTAGTGCCGGTTTGAAGTTCCTGCAGTTTTCACTGTAAAACCGAGTTGGAGCTAGTACCTCCCCATATATATGTATGGATTGGAGTTTGCAACTGAAAAGAAACTTTGTGTTCCCAACAAGCTAGGTGAAGGACGGCTTTCACACACACTTATCTCTCAGAACTGAGCATGTGGAGAGACGTTCGTTCATCTAGCATAAATGGAACGGGTTGCAGGAGAAAATTTTACTCTGGTTTCTCAGTCTGTTTCCTAGTGCCGTTTTGAAGTTCCTGCAGTTTGCACTCTAAAACCGAGTTGGAGCTAGTACCTCCCCATATATATGTATGGAGTGGAGTTTGCAACTGAAAAGAAACTTTGTGTTCCCAACAAGCTAGGTGAAGGACGGCTTTCACACACACTTATCTCTCAGAACTGAGCATGTGGAGAGACGTTCGTTCATCTAGCACAAGGGGAACGGGTTGCAGGAGAAACTTTTACTCTGGTTTCTCAGTCTGTTTCCTAGTGCCGGTTTGAAGTTCCTGCAGTTTTCACTGTAAAACCGAGTTGGAGCTAGTACCTCCCCATATATATGTATGGAGTGGAGTTTGCAACTGAAAAGAAACTTTGTGTTCCCAACAAGCTAGGTGAAGGACGGCTTTCACACACACTGTTCTCTCAGAACTGAGCATGTGGAGAGACGTTCGTTCATCTAGCACAAGGGGAACGGGTTGCAGGAGAAACTTTTACTCTGGTTTCTCAGTCTGTTTCCTAGTGCCGGTTTGAAGTTCCTGCAGTTTTCACTGTAAAACCGAGTTGGAGCTAGTACCTCCCCATATATATGTATGGAGTGGAGTTTGCAACTTAAAAGAAACTTTGTGTTCCCAACAAGCTAGGTGAAGGACGGCTTTCACACACACTTATCTCTCAGAACTGAGCATGTGGAGAGACGTTCGTTCATCTAGCACAAGGGGAACGGGTTGCAGAAGAAACATTTACTCTGGTTTCTCAGTCTGTTTCCCAGTGCCGGTTAGAAGTTCCTGCAGTTTTCACTGTAAAACCGAGTTGGAGCTAGTACCTCCCCATATATATGTATGGAGTGGAGTTTGCAACTGAAAAGAAACTTTGTGTTCCCAACAAGCTAGGTGAAGGACGGCTTTCACACACACTTATCTCTCAGAACTGAGCATGTGGAGAGACGTTCGTTCATCTAGCACAAGGGGAACGGGTTGCAGGAGAAACTTTTACTCTGGTTTCTCAGTCTGTTTCCTAGTGCCGGTTTGAAGTTCCTGCAGTTTTCACTGTAAAACCGAGTTGGAGCTAGTACCTCCCCATATATATGTATGGAGTGGAGTTTGCAACTGAAAAGAAACTTTGTGTTCCCAACAAGCTAGGTGAAGGACGGCTTTCACACACACTTATCTCTCAGAACTGAGCATGTGGAGGGACGTTCTTTCATCTAGCACAAGGGGAACGGGTTGCAGGAGAAACTTTTACTCTGGTTTCTCAGTCTGTTTCCTAGTGCCGGTTTGAAGTTCCTGCAGTTTTCACTGTAAAACCGAGTTGGAGCTAGTACCTCCCCATATATATGTATGGAGTGGAGTTTGCAACTGAAAAGAAACTTTGTGTTCCCAACAAGCTAGGTGAAGGACGGCTTTCACACACACTTATCTCTCAGAACTGAGCATGTGGAGAGACGTTCGTTCATCTAGCACAAGGGGAACGGGTTGCAGGAGAAACTTTTACTCTGGTTTCTCAGTCTGTTTCCTAGTGCCGGTTTGATGTTCCTGCAGTTTTCACTGTAAAACCGAGTTGGAGCTAGTACCTCCCCATATAGATGTATGGAGTGGAGTTTGCAACGGAAAAGAAACTTTGTGTTCCCAACAAGCTAGGTGAAGGACGGCTTTCACACACACTTTTCTCTCAGAACTGAGCATTTGGAGAGACGTTCGTTCATCTAGCACAAAGGGAACGGTTTGCAGGAGAACTTTTACTCTGGTTTCTCAGTCTGTTTCCTAGTGCCGGTTTGATGTTCCTGCAGTTTTCACTGTAAAACCGATTTGGAGCTAGTACCTCCCCATATAGATGTATGGAGTGGAGTTTGCAACGGAAAAGAAACTTTGTGTTCCCAACAAGCTAGGTGAAGGACGGCTTTCACACACACTTATCTCTCAGAACTGAGCATGTGGAGAGACGTTCGTTCATCTAGCACAAGGGGAACGGGTTGCAGGAGAAACTTTTACTCTGGTTTCTCAGTCTGTTTCCTAGTGCCGGTTTGAAGTTCCTGCAGTTTTCAGTGTAAAACCGAGTTGGAGCTAGTACCTCCCCATATATATGTATGGAGTGGAGTTTGCAACTGAAAAGAAACTTTGTGTTCCCAACAAGCTAGGTGAAGGACGGCTTTCACACACACTTATCTCTCAGAACTGAGCATGTGGAGGGACGTTCGTTCATCTAGCACAATTGGAACGGGTTGCAGGAGAAACTTTTACTCTGGTTTCTCAGTCTGTTTCCTAGTGCCGGTTTGAAGTTCCTGCAGTTTTCACTGTAAAACCGAGTTGGAGCTAGTACCTCCCCATATATATGTATGGAGTGGAGTTTGCAACTGAAAAGAAACTTCGTGTTCCCAACAAGCTAGGTGAAGGACGGCTTTGACACACACTTATCTCTCAGAACTGAGCATGTGGAGAGACGTTCGTTCATCTAGCACAAGGGGAACGGGTTGCAGGAGAAATTTTACTCTGGTTTCTCAGTCTGTTTCCTAGTGCCGGTTTGAAGTTCCTGCAGTTTTCACTGTAAAACCTGGTTGGAGCTAGTACCTCCCCATATATATGTATGGAGTGGAGTTTGCAACTGAAAAGAAACTTTGTGTTCCCAACAAGCTAGGTGAAGGACGGCTTTCACACACACTTATCTCTCAGAACTGAGCATGTGGAGAGACGTTCGTTCATCTAGCACAAGGGGAACGGGTTGCAGGAGAAACTTTTACTCTGGTTTCTCAATCTGTTTCCTAGTGCCGGTTTGATGTTCCTGCAGTTTTCACTGTAAAACCGATTTGGAGCTAGTACCTCCCCATATAGATGTATATAGTGGAGTTTGCAATGGAAAAGAAACTTTGTGTTCCCAACAAGCTAGGTGAAGGACGGCTTTCACACACACTTATCTCTCAGAACTGAGCATGTGGAGAGACGTTCGTTCATCTAGCACAAAGGGAACGGGTTGCAGGAGAAACTTTTACTCTGGTTTCTCAGTCTGTTTCCTAGTGCCTGTTTGATGTTCCTGCAGTTTTCACTGTAAAACCGATTTGGAGCTAGTACCTCCCCATATAGATGTATGGAGTGGAGTTTGCAACGGAAAAGAAACTTTGTGTTCCCAACAAGCTAGGTGAAGGACGGCTTTCACACACAATTATCTCTCAGAACTGAGCATGTGGAGAGACGTTCGTTCATCTAGCACAAGGGGAATGGGTTGCAGGAGAAACTTTTACTCTGGTTTCTCAGTCTGTTTCCTAGTGCCGGTTTGAAGTTCCTGCAGTTTTCACTGTAAAACCGAGTTGGAGCTAGTACCTCCCCATATATATGTATGGAGTGGAGTTTGCAACTGAAAAGAAACTTTGTGTTCCCAACAAGCTAGGTGAAGGACGGCTTTCACACACACTTATCTCTCAGAACTGAGCATGTGGAGGGACGTTCGTTCATCTAGCACAAGGGGAACGGGTTGCAGGAGAAACTTTTACTCTGGTTTCTCAGTCTGTTTCCTAGTGCCGGTTTGAAGTTCCTGCAGTTTTCACTGTAAAACCGAGTTGGATCTAGTACCTCCCCATATATATGTATGGAGTGGAGTTTGTAACTGAAAAGAAACTTTGTGTTCCCAACAAGCTAGGTGAAGGACGGCTTTCACACACACTTATCTCTCAGAACTGAGCATGTGGAGAGACGTTCGTTCATCTAGCACAAGGGGAACGGGTTGCAGGAGAAACTTTTACTCTGGTTTCTCAGTCTGTTTCCTAGTGCCGGTTTGAAGTTCCTGCAGTTTTCACTGTAAAACCTGGTTGGAGCTAGTACCTCCCCATATATATGTATGGAGTGGAGTTTGCAACTGAAAAGAAACTTTGTGTTCCCAACAAGCTAGGTGAAGGACGGCTTTCACACACACTTATCTCTCAGAACTGAGCATGTGGAGAGACGTTCGTTCATCTAGCACAAGGGGAACGGGTTGCAGGAGAAACTTTTACTCTGGTTTCTCAGTCTGTTTCCTAGTGCCGGTTTGATGTTCCTGCAGTTTTCACTGTAAAACCGATTTGGAGCTAGTACCTCCCCATATAGATGTATATAGTGGAGTTTGCAACTGAAAAGAAACTTTGTGTTCCCAACAAGCTAGGTGAAGGACGGCTTTCACACACACTTATCTCTCAGAACTGAGCATGTGGAGAGACGATCGTTCATCTAGCACAAGGGGAACGGGTTGCAGGAGAAACTTTTACTCTGGTTTCTCAGTCTGTTTCCTAGTGCCGGTTTGAAGTTCCTGCAGTTTTCACTGTAAAACCTGGTTGGAGCTAGTACCTCCCCATATATATGTATGGAGTGGAGTTTGCAACTGAAAAGAAACTTTGTGTTCCCAACAAGCTAGGTGAAGGACGGCTTTCACACACACTTATCTCTCAGAACTGAGCATGTGGAGAGACGTTCGTTCATCTAGCACAAGGGGAACGGGTTGCAGGAGAAACTTTTACTCTGGTTTCTCAGTCTGTTTCCTAGTGCCGGTTTGATGTTCCTGCAGTTTTCACTGTAAAACCGATTTGGAGCTAGTACCTCCCCATATAGATGTATATAGTGGAGTTTGCAACGGAAAAGAAACTTTGTGTTCCCAACAAGCTAGGTGAAGGACGGCTTTCACACACACTTATCTCTCAGAACTGAGCATGTGGAGAGACGATCGTTCATCTAGCAAAAAGGGAACGGGTTGCAGGAGAAACTTTTACTCTGGTTTCTCAGTCTGTTTCCTAGTGCCGGTTTGAAGTTCCTGCAGTTTTCACTGTAAAACCGAGTTGGAGCTAGTACCTCCCCCTATATATGTATGGAGTGGAGTTTGCAACTGAAAAGAAACTTTGTGTTCCCAACAAGCTAGGTGAAGGACGGCTTTCACACACACTGATCTCTCAGAACTGAGCATGTGGAGAGTCGTTCGTTCATCTAGCACAAGGGGAACGGGTTGCAGGAGAAACTTTTACTCTGGTTTCTCAGTCTGTTTCCTAGTGCCGGTTTGAAGTTCCTGCAGTTTTCACTGTAAAACTGAGTTGGAGCTAGTACCTCCCCATATATATGTATGGATTGGAGTTTGCAACTGAAAAGAAACTTTGTGTTCCCAACAAGCTAGGTGAAGGACGGCTTTCACACACACTTATCTCTCAGAACTGAGCATGTGGAGAGACGTTCGTTCATCTAGCACAAGGGGAACGGGTTGCAGGAGAAACTTTTACTCTGGTTTCTCAGTCTGTTTCCTAGTGCCGGTTTGAAGTTTCTGAAGATTTCACTGTAAAACCGAGTTGGAGCTAGTACCTCCCCAAATATATGTATGGAGTGGAGTTTGCAACTGAAAAGAAACTTTGTGTTCCCAACAAGCAGGGTGAAGTACGGCTTTCACACACACTTATCTCTCAGAACTGAGCATGTGGAGAGACTTTCGTTCATCTAGCACAAGGGGAACGGGTTGCAGGAGAAACATTTACTCTGGTTTCTCAGTCTGTTTCCTAGTGCCGGTTTGAAGTTCCTGCAGTTTTCACTGTAAAACCGAGTTGGAGCTAGTACCTCCCCATATATATGTATGGAGTGGAGTTTGCAACTGAAAAGAAACTTTGTGTTCCCAACAAGCTAGGTGAAGGACGGCTTTCACACACACTTATCTCTCAGAACTGAGCATGTGGAGAGACGTTCGTTCATCTAGCATAAATGGAACGGGTTGCAGGAGAAAATTTTACTCTGGTTTCTCAGTCTGTTTACTAGTGCCGTTTTGAAGTTCCTGCAGTTTGCACTCTAAAACCGAGTTGGAGCTAGTACCTCCCCATATAGATGTATGGAGTGGAGTTTGCAACGGAAAAGAAACTTTGTGTTCCCAACAAGCTAGGTGAAGGACGGCTTTCACACACACTTATCTCTCAGAACTGAGCATGTGGAGAAACGTTCGTTCATCTAGCACAAGGGGAACGGGTTGCAGGAGAAACTTTTACTCTGGTTTCTCAGTCTGTTTCCTAGTGCCGGTTTGAAGTTCCTGCAGTTTTCACTGTAAAACCGAGTTGGAGCTAGTACCTCCCCCTATATATGTATGGAGTGGAGTTTGCAACTGAAAAGAAACTTTGTGTTCCCAACAAGCTAGGTGAAGGACGGCTTTCACACACACTGATCTCTCAGAACTGAGCATGTGGAGAGTCGTTCGTTCATCTAGCACAAGGGGAACGGGTTGCAGGAGAAACTTTTACTCTGGTTTCTCAGTCTGTTTCCTAGTGCCGGTTTGAAGTTCCTGCAGTTTTCACTGTAAAACTGAGTTGGAGCTAGTACCTCCCCATATATATGTATGGATTGGAGTTTGCAACTGAAAAGAAACTTTGTGTTCCCAACAAGCTAGGTGAAGGACGGCTTTCACACACACTTATCTCTCAGAACTGAGCATGTGGAGAGACGTTCGTTCATCTAGCACAAGGGGAACGGGTTGCAGGAGAAACTTTTACTCTGGTTTCTCAGTCTGTTTCCTAGTGCCGGTTTGAAGTTTCTGAAGTTTTCACTGTAAAACCGAGTTGGAGCTAGTACCTCCCCAAATATATGTATGGAGTGGAGTTTGCAACTGAAAAGAAACTTTGTGTTCCCAACAAGCAGGGTGAAGTACGGCTTTCACACACACTTATCTCTCAGAACTGAGCATGTGGAGAGACTTTCGTTCATCTAGCACAAGGGGAACGGGTTGCAGGAGAAACATTTACTCTGGTTTCTCAGTCTGTTTCCTAGTGCCGGTTTGAAGTTCCTGCAGTTTTCACTGTAAAACCGAGTTGGAGCTAGTACCTCCCCATATATATGTATGGAGTGGAGTTTGCAACTGAAAAGAAACTTTGTGTTCCCAACAAGCTAGGTGAAGGACGGCTTTCACACACACTTATCTCTCAGAACTGAGCATGTGGAGAGACGTTCGTTCATCTAGCATAAATGGAACGGGTTGCAGGAGAAAATTTTACTCTGGTTTCTCAGTCTGTTTACTAGTGCCGTTTTGAAGTTCCTGCAGTTTGCACTCTAAAACCGAGTTGGAGCTAGTACCTCCCCATATAGATGTATGGAGTGGAGTTTGCAACGGAAAAGAAACTTTGTGTTCCCAACAAGCTAGGTGAAGGACGGCTTTCACACACACTTATCTCTCAGAACTGAGCATGTGGAGAAACGTTCGTTCATCTAGCACAAGGGGAACGGGTTGCAGGAGAAACTTTTACTCTGGTTTCTCAGTCTGTTTCCTAGTGCCGGTTTGAAGTTCCTGCAGTTTTCACTGTAAAACCGAGTTGGAGCTAGTACCTCCCCATATATATGTATGGAGTGGAGTTTGCAACTGAAAAGAAACTTTGTGTTCCCAACAAGCTAGGTGAAGGACGGCTTTCACACACACTTATCTCTCAGAACTGAGCATGTGGAGGGACGTTCGTTCATCTAGCACAAGTGGAACGGGTTGCAGGAGAAACTTTTACTCTGGTTTCTCAGTCTGTTTCCTAGTGCCGGTTTGAAGTTCCTGCAGTTTTCACTGTAAAACCGAGTTGGAGCTAGTACCTCCCCATATATATGTATGGAGTGGAGTTTGCAACTGAAAAGAAACTTTGTGTTCCCAACAAGCTAGGTGAAGGACGGCTTTGACACACACTTATCTCTCAGAACTGAGCATGTGGAGAGACGTTCGTTCATCTAGCACAAGGGGAACGGGTTGCAGGAGAAACTTTTACTCTGGTTTCTCAGTCTGTTTCCTAGTGCCGGTTTGAAGTTCCTGCAGTTTTCACTGTAAAACCTGGTTGGAGCTAGTACCTCCCCATATATATGTATGGAGTGGAGTTTGCAACTGAAAAGAAACTTTGTGTTCCCAACAAGCTAGGTGAAGGACGGCTTTCACACACACTTATCTCTCAGAACTGAGCATGTGGAGAGACGTTCGTTCATCTAGCACAAGGGGAACGGGTTGCAGGAGAAACTTTTACTCTGGTTTCTCAATCTGTTTCCTAGTGCCGGTTTGATGTTCCTGCAGTTTTCACTGTAAAACCGATTTGGAGCTAGTACCTCCCCATATAGATGTATATAGTGGAGTTTGCAATGGAAAAGAAACTTTGTGTTCCCAACAAGCTAGGTGAAGGACGGCTTTCACACACACTTATCTCTCAGAACTGAGCATGTGGAGAGACGTTCGTTCATCTAGCACAAAGGGAACGGGTTGCAGGAGAAACTTTTACTCTGGTTTCTCAGTCTGTTTCCTAGTGCCTGTTTGATGTTCCTGCAGTTTTCACTGTAAAACCGATTTGGAGCTAGTACCTCCCCATATAGATGTATGGAGTGGAGTTTGCAACGGAAAAGAAACTTTGTGTTCCCAACAAGCTAGGTGAAGGACGGCTTTCACACACACTTATCTCTCAGAACTGAGCATGTGGAGAGACGTTCGTTCATCTAGCACAAGGGGAACGGGTTGCAGGAGAAACTTTTACTCTGGTTTCTCAGTCTGTTTCCTAGTGCCGGTTTGAAGTTCCTGCAGTTTTCACTGTAAAACCGAGTTGGAGCTAGTACCTCCCCATATATATGTATGGAGTGGAGTTTGCAACTGAAAAGAAACTTTGTGTTCCCAACAAGCTAGGTGAAGGACGGCTTTCACACACACTTATCTCTCAGAACTGAGCATGTGGAGGGACGTTCGTTCATCTAGCACAAGGGGAACGGGTTGCAGGAGAAACTTTTACTCTGGTTTCTCAGTCTGTTTCCTAGTGCCGGTTTGAAGTTCCTGCAGTTTTCACTGTAAAACCGAGTTGGAGCTAGTACCTCCCCATATATATGTATGGAGTGGAGTTTGTAACTGAAAAGAAACTTTGTGTTCCCAACAAGCTAGGTGAAGGACGGCTTTCACACACACTTATCTCTCAGAACTGAGCATGTGGAGAGACGTTCGTTCATCTAGCACAAGGGGAACGGGTTGCAGGAGAAACTTTTACTCTGGTTTCTCAGTCTGTTTCCTAGTGCCGGTTTGAAGTTCCTGCAGTTTTCACTGTAAAACCGAGTTGGAGCTAGTACCTCCCCATATATATGTATGGAGTGGAGTTTGCAACTGAAAAGAAACTTTGTGTTCCCAACAAGCTAGGTGAAGGACGGCTTTCACACACACTTATCTCTCAGAACTGAGCATGTGGAGAGACGTTCGTTCATCTAGCATAAATGGAACGGGTTGCAGGAGAAAATTTTACTCTGGTTTCTCAGTCTGTTTCCTAGTGCCGTTTTGAAGTTCCTGCAGTTTGCACTCTAAAACCGAGTTGGAGCTAGTACCTCCCCATATAGATGTATGGAGTGGAGTTTGCAACGGAAAAGAAACTTTGTGTTCCCAACAAGCTAGGTGAAGGACGGCTTTCACACACACTTATCTCTCAGAACTGAGCATGTGGAGAGACGTTCGTTCATCTAGCACAAGGGGAACGGGTTGCAGGAGAAACTTTTACTCTGGTTTCTCAGTCTGTTTCCTAGTGCCGGTTTGAAGTTCCTGCAGTTTTCACTGTAAAACCGAGTTGGAGCTAGTACCTCCCCATATATATGTATGGAGTGGAGTTAGCAACTGAAAAGAAACTTTGTGTTCCCAACAAGCTAGGTGAACTACGGCTTTCACACACACTTATCTCTCAGAACTGAGCATGTGGAGGGACGTTCGTTCATCTAGCACAAGTGGAACGGGTTGCAGGAGAAACTTTTACTCTGGTTTCTCAGTCTGTTTCCTAGTGCCGGTTTGAAGTTCCTGCAGTTTTCACTGTAAAACCGAGTTGGAGCTAGTACCTCCCCATATATATGTATGGAGTGGAGTTTGCAACTGAAAAGAAACTTTGTGTTCCCAACAAGCTAGGTGAAGGACGGCTTTGACACACACTTATCTCTCAGAACTGAGCATGTGGAGAGACGTTCGTTCATCTAGCACAAGGGGAACGGGTTGCAGGAGAAACTTTTACTCTGGTTTCTCAGTCTGTTTCCTAGTGCCGGTTTGAAGTTCCTGCAGTTTTCACTGTAAAACCTGGTTGGAGCTAGTACCTCCCCATAAATATGTATGGAGTGGAGTTTGCAACGGAAAAGAAACTTTGTGTTCCCAACAAGCTAGGTGAAGGACGGCTTTCACACACACTTATCTCTCAGAACTGAGCATGTGGAGAGACGTTCGTTCATCTAGCACAAGGGGAACGGGTTGCAGGAGAAACTTTTACTCTGGTTTCTCAGTCTGTTTCCTAGTGCCGGTTTGAAGTTCCTGCAGTTTTCACTGTAAAACCGAGTTGGAGCTAGTACCTCCCCATATATATGTATGGAGTGGAGTTAGCAACTGAAAAGAAACTTTGTGTTCCCAACAAGCTAGGTGAAGTACGGCTTTCACACACACTTATCTCTCAGAACTGAGCATGTGGAGGGACGTTCGTTCATCTAGCACAAGTGGAACGGGTTGCAGGAGAAACTTTTACTCTGGTTTCTCAGTCTGTTTCCTAGTGCCGGTTTGAAGTTCCTGCAGTTTTCACTGTAAAACCGAGTTGGAGCTAGTACCTCCCCATATATATGTATGGAGTGGAGTTTGCAACTGAAAAGAAACTTTGTGTTCCCAACAAGCTAGGTGAAGGACGGCTTTGACACACACTTATCTCTCAGAACTGAGCATGTGGAGAGACGTTCGTTCATCTAGCACAAGGGGAACGGGTTGCAGGAGAAACTTTTACTCTGGTTTCTCAGTCTGTTTCCTAGTGCCGGTTTGAAGTTCCTGCAGTTTTCACTGTAAAACCTGGTTGGAGCTAGTACCTCCCCATAAATATGTATGGAGTGGAGTTTGCAACTGAAAAGAAACTTTGTGTTCCCAACAAGCTAGGTGAAGGACGGCTTTCACACACACTTATCTCTCAGAACTGAGCATGTGGAGAGACGTTCGTTCATCTAGCACAAGGGGAACGGGTTGCAGGAGAAACTTTTACTCTGGTTTCTCAATCTGTTTCCTAGTGCCGGTTTGATGTTCCTGCAGTTTTCACTGTAAAACCGATTTGGAGCTAGTACCTCCCCATATAGATGTATATAGTGGAGTTTGCAATGGAAAAGAAACTTTGTGTTCCCAACAAGCTAGGTGAAGGACGGCTTTCACACACACTTATCTCTCAGAACTGAGCATGTGGAGAGACGTTCGTTCATCTAGCACAAAGGGAACGGGTTGCAGGAGAAACTTTTACTCTGGTTTCTCAGTCTGTTTCCTAGTGCCTGTTTGATGTTCCTGCAGTTTTCACTGTAAAACCGATTTGGAGCTAGTACCTCCCCATATAGATGTATGGAGTGGAGTTTGCAACGGAAAAGAAACTTTGTGTTCCCAACAAGCTAGGTGAAGGACGGCTTTCACACACAATTATCTCTCAGAACTGAGCATGTGGAGAGACGTTCGTTCATCTAGCACAAGGGGAACGGGTTGCAGGAGAAACTTTTACTCTGGTTTCTCAGTCTGTTTCCTAGTGCCGGTTTGAAGTTCCTGCAGTTTTCACTGTAAAACCGAGTTGGAGCTAGTACCTCCCCATATATATGTATGGAGTGGAGTTTGCAACTGAAAAGAAACTTTGTGTTCCCAACAAGCTAGGTGAAGGACGGCTTTCACACACACTTATCTCTCAGAACTGAGCATGTGGAGGGACGTTCGTTCATCTAGCACAAGGGGAACGGGTTGCAGGAGAAACTTTTACTCTGGTTTCTCAGTCTGTTTCCTAGTGCCGGTTTGAAGTTCCTGCAGTTTTCACTGTAAAACCGAGTTGGAGCTAGTACCTCCCCATATATATGTATGGAGTGGAGTTTGTAACTGAAAAGAAACTTTGTGTTCCCAACAAGCTAGGTGAAGGACGGCTTTCACACACACTTATCTCTCAGAACTGAGCATGTGGAGAGACGTTCGTTCATCTAGCACAAGGGGAACGGGTTGCAGGAGAAACTTTTACTCTGGTTTCTCAGTCTGTTTCCTAGTGCCGGTTTGAAGTTCCTGCAGTTTTCACTGTAAAACCTGGTTGGAGCTAGTACCTCCCCATATATATGTATGGAGTGGAGTTTGCAACTGAAAAGAAACTTTGTGTTCCCAACAAGCTAGGTGAAGGACGGCTTTCACACACACTTATCTCTCAGAACTGAGCATGTGGAGAGACGTTCGTTCATCTAGCACAAGGGGAACGGGTTGCAGGAGAAACTTTTACTCTGGTTTCTCAGTCTGTTTCCTAGTGCCGGTTTGATGTTCCTGCAGTTTTCACTGTAAAACCGATTTGGAGCTAGTACCTCCCCATATAGATGTATATAGTGGAGTTTGCAACTGAAAAGAAACTTTGTGTTCCCAACAAGCTAGGTGAAGGACGGCTTTCACACACACTTATCTCTCAGAACTGAGCATGTGGAGAGACGATCGTTCATCTAGCACAAGGGGAACGGGTTGCAGGAGAAACTTTTACTCTGGTTTCTCAGTCTGTTTCCTAGTGCCGGTTTGAAGTTCCTGCAGTTTTCACTGTAAAACCTGGTTGGAGCTAGTACCTCCCCATATATATGTATGGAGTGGAGTTTGCAACTGAAAAGAAACTTTGTGTTCCCAACAAGCTAGGTGAAGGACGGCTTTCACACACACTTATCTCTCAGAACTGAGCATGTGGAGAGACGTTCGTTCATCTAGCACAAGGGGAACGGGTTGCAGGAGAAACTTTTACTCTGGTTTCTCAGTCTGTTTCCTAGTGCCGGTTTGATGTTCCTGCAGTTTTCACTGTAAAACCGATTTGGAGCTAGTACCTCCCCATATAGATGTATATAGTGGAGTTTGCAACGGAAAAGAAACTTTGTGTTCCCAACAAGCTAGGTGAAGGACGGCTTTGACACACACTTATCTCTCAGAACTGAGCATGTGGAGAGACGTTCGTTCATCTAGCACAAAGGGAACGGGTTGCAGGAGAAACTTTTACTCTGGTTTCTCAGTCTGTTTCCTAGTGCCGGTTTGAAGTTCCTGCAGTTTTCACTGTAAAACCTGGTTGGAGCTAGTACCTCCCCATAAATATGTATGGAGTGGAGTTTGCAACTGAAAAGAAACTTTGTGTTCCCAACAAGCTAGGTGAAGGACGGCTTTCACACACACTTATCTCTCAGAACTGAGCATGTGGAGAGACGTTCGTTCATCTAGCACAAGGGGAACGGGTTGCAGGAGAAACTTTTACTCTGGTTTCTCAATCTGTTTCCTAGTGCCGGTTTGATGTTCCTGCAGTTTTCACTGTAAAACCGATTTGGAGCTAGTACCTCCCCATATAGATGTATATAGTGGAGTTTGCAATGGAAAAGAAACTTTGTGTTCCCAACAAGCTAGGTGAAGGACGGCTTTCACACACACTTATCTCTCAGAACTGAGCATGTGGAGAGACGTTCGTTCATCTAGCACAAAGGGAACGGGTTGCAGGAGAAACTTTTACTCTGGTTTCTCAGTCTGTTTCCTAGTGCCTGTTTGATGTTCCTGCAGTTTTCACTGTAAAACCGATTTGGAGCTAGTACCTCCCCATATAGATGTATGGAGTGGAGTTTGCAACGGAAAAGAAACTTTGTGTTCCCAACAAGCTAGGTGAAGGACGGCTTTCACACACAATTATCTCTCAGAACTGAGCATGTGGAGAGACGTTCGTTCATCTAGCACAAGGGGAACGGGTTGCAGGAGAAACTTTTACTCTGGTTTCTCAGTCTGTTTCCTAGTGCCGGTTTGAAGTTCCTGCAGTTTTCACTGTAAAACCGAGTTGGAGCTAGTACCTCCCCATATATATGTATGGAGTGGAGTTTGCAACTGAAAAGAAACTTTGTGTTCCCAACAAGCTAGGTGAAGGACGGCTTTCACACACACTTATCTCTCAGAACTGAGCATGTGGAGGGACGTTCGTTCATCTAGCACAAGGGGAACGGGTTGCAGGTGAAACTTTTACTCTGGTTTCTCAGTCTGTTTCCTAGTGCCGGTTTGAAGTTCCTGCAGTTTTCACTGTAAAACCGAGTTGGAGCTAGTACCTCCCCATATATATGTATGGAGTGGAGTTTGTAACTGAAAAGAAACTTTGTGTTCCCAACAAGCTAGGTGAAGGACGGCTTTCACACACACTTATCTCTCAGAAATGAGCATGTGGAGAGACGTTCGTTCATCTAGCACAAGGGGAACGGGTTGCAGGAGAAACTTTTACTCTGGTTTCTCAGTCTGTTTCCTAGTGCCGGTTTGAAGTTCCTGCAGTTTTCACTGTAAAACCTGGTTGGAGCTAGTACCTCCCCATATATATGTATGGAGTGGAGTTTGCAACTGAAAAGAAACTTTGTGTTCCCAACAAGCTAGGTGAAGGACGGCTTTCACACACACTTATCTCTCAGAACTGAGCATGTGGAGAGACGTTCGTTCATCTAGCACAAGGGGAACGGGTTGCAGGAGAAACTTTTACTCTGGTTTCTCAGTCTGTTTCCTAGTGCCGGTTTGATGTTCCTGCAGTTTTCACTGTAAAACCGATTTGGAGCTAGTACCTCCCCATATAGATGTATATAGTGGAGTTTGCAACGGAAAAGAAACTTTGTGTTCCCAACAAGCTAGGTGAAGGACGGCTTTCACACACACTTATCTCTCAGAACTGAGCATGTGGAGAGACGTTCGTTCATCTAGCACAAAGGGAACGGGTTGCAGGAGAAACTTTTACTCTGGTTTCTCAGTCTGTTTCCTAGTGCCGGTTTGAAGTTCCTGCAGTTTTCACTGTAAAACCGAGTTGGAGCTAGTACCTCCCCCTATATATGTATGGAGTGGAGTTTGCAACTGAAAAGAAACTTTGTGTTCCCAACAAGCTAGGTGAAGGACGGCTTTCACACACACTGATCTCTCAGAACTGAGCATGTGGAGAGTCGTTCGTTCATCTAGCACAAGGGGAACGGGTTGCAGGAGAAACTTTTACTCTGGTTTCTCAGTCTGTTTCCTAGTGCCGTTTTGAAGTTCCTGCAGTTTGCACTCTAAAACCGAGTTGGAGCTAGTACCTACCCATATATATGTATGGAGTGGAGTTTGCAACTGAAAAGAAACTTTGTGTTCCCAACAAGCTAGTTGAAGGACGGCTTTCACACACACTTATCTCTCAGAACTGAGCATGTGGAGAGACGTTCGTTCATCTAGCACAAGGGGAACGGGTTGCAGGAGAAACTTTTACTCTGGTTTCTCAGTCTGTTTCCTAGTGCCGGTTTGAAGTTCCTGCAGTTTTCACTGTAAAACCTGGTTGGAGCTAGTACCTCCCCATATATATGTATGGAGTGGAGTTTGCAACTGAAAAGAAACTTTGTGTTCCCAACAAGCTAGGTGAAGGACGGCTTTCACACACACTTATCTCTCAGAACTGAGCATGTGGAGAGACGTTCGTTCATCTAGCACAAGGGGAACGGGTTGCAGGAGAAACTTTTACTCTGGTTTCTCAATCTGTTTCCTAGTGCCGGTTTGATGTTCCTGCAGTTTTCACTGTAAAACCGATTTGGAGCTAGTACCTCCCCATATAGATGTATATAGTGGAGTTTGCAATGGAAAAGAAACTTTGTGTTCCCAACAAGCTAGGTGAAGGACGGCTTTCACACACACTTATCTCTCAGAACTGAGCATGTGTAGAGACGTTCGTTCATCTAGCACAAAGGGAACGGGTTGCAGGAGAAACTTTTACTCTGGTTTCTCAGTCTGTTTCCTAGTGCCGGTTTGATGTTCCTGCAGTTTTCACTGTAAAACCGATTTGGAGCTAGTACCTCCCCATATAGATGTATGGAGTGGAGTTTGCAACGGAAAAGAAACTTTGTGTTCCCAACAAGCTAGGTGAAGGACGGCTTTCACACACACTTATCTCTCAGAACTGAGCATGTGGAGAGACGTTCGTTCATCTACCACAAGGGGAACGGGTTGCAGGAGAAACTTTTACTCTGGTTTCTCAGTCTGTTTCCTAGTGCCGGTTTGAAGTTCCTGCAGTTTTCACTGTAAAACCGAGTTGGAGCTAGTACCTCCCCATATATATGTATGGAGTGGAGTTTGCAACTGAAAAGAAACTTTGTGTTCCCAACAAGCTAGGTGAAGGACGGCTTTCACACACACTTATCTCTCTGAACTGAGCATGTGGAGGGACGTTCGTTCATCTAGCACAAGGGGAACGGGTTGCAGGAGAAACTTTTACTCTGGTTTCTCAGTCTGTTTCCTAGTGCCGGTTTGAAGTTCCTGCAGTTTTCACTGTAAAACCGAGTTGGAGCTAGTACCTACCCATATAAATGTATGGAGTGGAGTTTGCAACTGAAAAGAAACTTTGTGTTCCCAACAAGCTAGGTGAAGGACGGCTTTCACACACACTTATCTCTCAGAACTGAGCATGTGGAGAGACGTTCGTTCATCTAGCACAAGGGGAACGGGTTGCAGGAGAAACTTTTACTCTGGTTTCTCAGTCTGTTTCCTAGTGCCGGTTTGAAGTTCCTGCAGTTTTCACTGTAAAACCTGGTTGGAGCTAGTACCTCCCCATATATATTTATGGAGTGGAGTTTGCAACTGAAAAGAAACTTTGTGTTCCCAACAAGCTAGGTGAAGGACGGCTTTCACACACACTTATCTCTCAGAACTGAGCATGTGGAGAGACGTTCGTTCATCTAGCACAAGGGGAACGGGTTGCAGGAGAAACTTTTACTCTGGTTTCTCAGTCTGTTTCCTAGTGCCGGTTTGATGTTCCTGCAGTTTTCACTGTAAAACCGATTTGGAGCTAGTACCTCCCCATATAGATGTATATAGTGGAGTTTGCAACTGAAAAGAAACTTTGTGTTCCCAACAAGCTAGGTGAAGGACGGCTTTCACACACACTTATCTCTCAGAACTGAGCATGTGGAGAGACGTTCGTTCATCTAGCACAAGGGGAACGGGTTGCAGGAGAAACTTTTACTCTGGTTTCTCAGTCTGTTTCCTAGAGCCGGTTTGAAGTTCCTGCAGTTTTCACTGTAAAACCTGGTTGGAGCTAGTACCTCCCCATATATATGTATGGAGTGGAGTTTGCAACTGAAAAGAAACTTTGTGTTCCCAACAAGCTAGGTGAAGGACGGCTTTCACACACACTTATCTCTCAGAACTGAGCATGTGGAGAGACGTTCGTTCATCTAGCACAAGGGGAACGGGTTGCAGGAGAAACTTTTACTCTGGTTTCTCAGTCTGTTTCCTAGTGCCGGTTTGATGTTCCTGCAGTTTTCACTGTAAAACCGATTTGGAGCTAGTACCTCCCCATATAGATGTATATAGTGGAGTTTGCAACGGAAAAGAAACTTTGTGTTCCCAACAAGCTAGGTGAAGGACGGCTTTCACACACACTTATCTCTCAGAACTGAGCATGTGGAGAGACGTTCGTTCATCTAGCACAAAGGGAACGGGTTGCAGGAGAAACTATTACTCTGGTTTCTCAGTCTGTTTCCTAGTGCCGGTTTGAAGTTCCAGCAGTTTTCACTGTAAAACCGAGTTGGAGCTAGTACCTCCCCCTATATATGTATGGAGTGGAGTTTGCAACTGAAAAGAAACTTTGTGTTCCCAACAAGCTAGGTGAAGGACGGCTTTCACACACACTGATCTCTCAGAACTGAGCATGTGGAGAGTCGTTCATTCATCTAGCACAAGGGGAACGGGTTGCAGGAGAAACTTTTACTCTGGTTTCTCAGTCTGTTTCCTAGTGCCGGTTTGAAGTTCCTGCAGTTTTCACTGTAAAACTGAGTTGGAGCTAGTACCTCCCCATATATATGTATGGATTGGAGTTTGCAACTGAAAAGAAACTTTGTGTTCCCAACAAGCTAGGTGAAGGACGGCTTTCACACACACTTATCTCTCAGAACTGAGCATGTGGAGAGACGTTCGTTCATCGAGCACAAGGGGAACGGGTTGCAGGAGAAACTTTTACTCTGGTTTCTCAGTCTGTTTCCTAGTGCCGGTTTGAAGTTTCTGCAGTTTTCACTGTAAAACCGAGTTGGAGCTAGTACCTCCCCAAATATATGTATGGAGTGGAGTTTGCAACTGAAAAGAAACTTTGTGTTCCCAACAAGCAGGGTGAAGTACGGCTTTCACACACACTTATCTCTCAGAACTGAGCATGTGGAGAGACGTTCGTTCATCTAGCACAAGGGGAACGGGTTGCAGGAGAAACATTTACTCTGGTTTCTCAGTCTGTTTCCTAGTGCCGGTTTGAAGTTCCTGCAGTTTTCACTGTAAAACCGAGTTGGAGCTAGTACCTCCCCATATATATGTATGGAGTGGAGTTTGCAACTGAAAAGAAACTTTGTGTTCCCAACAAGCTAGGTGAAGGACGGCTTTCACACACACTTATCTCTCAGAACTGAGCATGTGGAGAGACGTTCGTTCATCTAGCATAAATGGAACGGGTTGCAGGAGAAAATTTTACTCTGGTTTCTCAGTCTGTTTCCTAGTGCCGGTTTGAAGTTCCTGCAGTTTGCACTCTAAAACCGAGTTGGAGCTAGTACCTCCCCATATATATGTATGGAGTGGAGTTTGCAACTGAAAAGAAACTTTGTGTTCCCAACAAGCTAGGTGAAGGACGGCTTTCACACACATTTATCTCTCAGAACTGAGCATGTGGAGAGACGTTCGTTCATCTAGCACAAGGGGAACGGGTTGCAGGAGAAACATTTACTCTGGTTTCTCAGTCTGTTTCCTAGTGCCGGTTTGAAGTTCCTGCAGTTTTCACTGTAAAACCGAGTTGGAGCTAGTACCTCCCCATATATATGTATGGAGTGGAGTTTGCAACTGAAAAGAAACTTTGTGTTCCCAACAAGCTAGGTGAAGGACGGCTTTCACACACACTGATCTCTCAGAACTGAGCATGTGGAGAGACGTTCGTTCATCTAGCACAAGGGGAACGGGTTGCAGGAGAAACTTTTACTCTGGTTTCTCAGTCTGTTTCCTAGTGCCGGTTTGAAGTTCCTGCAGTTTTCACTGTAAAACCGAGTTGGAGCTAGTAGCTGCCCATATATATGTATGGAGTGGAGTTTGCAACTGAAAAGAAACTTTGTGTTCCCAACAAGCTAGGTGAAGGACGGCTTTCACACACACTTATCTCTCAGAACTGAGCATGTGGAGAGACGTTCGTTCATCTAGCACAAGGGGAACGGGTTGCAGAAGAAACATTTACTCTGGTTTCTCAGTCTGTTTCCTAGTGCCGGTTTGAAGTTCCTGCAGTTTTCACTGTAAAACCGATTTGGAGCTAGTACCTCCCCATATATATGTATGGAGTGGAGTTTGCAACTGAAAAGAAACTTTGTGTTCCCAACAAGCTAGGTGAAGGACGGCTTTCACACACACTTATCTCTCAGAACTGAGCATGTGGAGAGACGTTCGTTCATCTAGCACAAGGGGAACGGGTTGCAGGAGAAACTATTACTCTGGGTTCTCAGTCTGTTTCCTAGTGCCGGTTTGAAGTTCCTGCAGTTTTCACTGTAAAACCGAGTTGGAGCTAGTACCTCCCCATATATATGTATGGAGTGGAGTTTGCAACTGAAAAGAAACTTTGTGTTCCCAACAAGCTAGGTGAAGGATGGTTTTCACACACACTTATCTCTCAGAACTGAGCATGTGGAGGGACGTTCGTTCATCTAGCACAAGGGGAACGGGTTGCAGGAGAAACTTTTACTCTGGTTTCTCAGTCTGTTTCCTAGTGCCGGTTTGAAGTTCCTGCAGTTTTCACTGTAAAACCGAGTTGGAGCTAGTACCTCCCCATATATATGTATGGAGTGGAGTTTGCAACTGAAAAGAAACTTTGTGTTCCCAACAAGCTAGGTGAAGGACGGCTTTCACACACACATATCTCTCAGAACTGAGCATGTGGAGAGACGTTCGTTCATCTAGCACAAGGGGAACGGGTTGCAGGAGAAACTTTTACTCTGGTTTCTCAGTCTGTTTCCTAGTGCCGGTTTGATGTTCCTGCAGTTTTCACTGTAAAACCGATTTGGAGCTAGTACCTCCCCATATAAATGTATGGAGTGGAGTTTGCAACTGAAAAGAAACTTTGTGTTCCCAACAAGCTAGGTGAAGGACGGCTTTCACACACACTTATCTCTCAGAACTGAGCATGTGGAGAGACGTTCGTTCATCTAGCACAAGGGGAACGGGTTGCAGGAGAAACTTTTACTGTTGTTTCTCAGTCTGTTTCCTAGTGCCGGTTTGAAGTTTCTGCAGTTTTCACTGTAAAACCGAGTTGGAGCTAGTACCTCCCCATATATATGTATGGAGTGGAGTTTGCAACTGAAAAGAAACTTTGTGTTCCCAACAAGCTAGGTGAAGTACGGCTTTCACACACACTTATCTCTCAGAACTGAGCATGTGGAGAGAAGTTCGTTCATCTAGCACAAGGGGAACGGGTTGCAGGAGAAACATTTACTCTGGTTTCTCAGTCTGTTTCCTAGTGCCGGTTTGAAGTTCCTGCAGTTTTCACTGTAAAACCGAGTTGGAGCTAGTACCTCCCCATATATATGAATGGAGTGGAGTTTGCAACTGAAAAGAAACTTTGTGTTCCCAACAAGCTAGGTGAAGGACGGCTTTCACACACACTTATCTCTCAGAACTGAGCATGTGGAGAGACGTTCGTTCATCTAGCACAAGGGGAACGGGTTGCAGGAGAAACTTTTACTCTGGTTTCTCAGTCTGTTTCCTAGTGCCGGTTTGAAGTTCCTGCAGTTTTCACTGTAAAACCGAGTTGGAGCTAGTACCTTCCCATATATATGTATGGAGTGGAGTTTGCAACTGAAAAGAAACTTTGTGTTCCCAACAAGCTAGGTGAAGGACGGCTTTCACACACACTTATCTCTCAGAACTGAGCATGTGGAGAGACGTTCGTTCATCTAGCACAAGGGGAACGGGTTGCAGGAGAAACTTTTACTCTGGTTTCTCAGTCTGTTTCCTAGTGCCGGTTTGAAGTTCCTGCAGTTTTCACTGTAAAACCGAGTTGGAGCTAGTACCTCCCCATATATATGTATGGAGTGGAGTTTGCAACTGAAAAGAAACTTTGTGTTCCCAACAAGCTAGGTGAAGGACGGCTTTCACACACACTGATCTCTCAGAACTGAGCATGTGGAGAGACGTTCGTTCATCTAGCACAAGGGGAATGGGTTGCAGGAGAAACTTTTACTCTGGTTTCTCAGTCTGTTTCCTAGTGCCGGTTTGAAGTTCCTGCAGTTTTCACTGTAAAACCGAGTTGGAGCTAGTACCTCCCCATATATATGTATGGAGTGGAGTTTGCAACTGAAAAGAAACTTTGTGTTCCCAACAAGCTAGGTGAAGGACGGTTTTCACACACACTTATCTCTCAGAACTGAGCATGTGGAGGGACGTTCGTTCATCTAGCACAAGGGGAACGGGTTGCAGGAGAAACTTTTACTCTGGTTTCTCAGTCTGTTTCCTAGTGCCGGTTTGAAGTTCCTGCAGTTTTCACTGTAAAACCGAGTTGGAGCTAGTACCTCCCCATATATATGTATGGAGTGGAGTTTGCAACTGAAAAGAAACTTTGTGTTCCCAACAAGCTAGGTGAAGGACGGCTTTCACACACACTTATCTCTCAGAACTGAGCATGTGGAGAGACGTTCGTTCATCTAGCACAAGGGGAACGGGTTGCAGGAGAAACTTTTACTCTGGTTTCTCAGTCTGTTTCCTAGTGCCGGTTTGATGTTCCTGCAGTTTTCACTGTAAAACCGATTTGGAGCTAGTACCTCCCCATATAAATGTATGGAGTGGAGTTTGCAACTGAAAAGAAACTTTGTGTTCCCAACAAGCTAGGTGAAGGACGGCTTTCACACACACTTATCTCTCAGAACTGAGCATGTGGAGAGACGTTCGTTCATCTAGCACAAGGGGAACGGGTTGCAGGAGAAACTTTTACTGTTCTTTCTCAGTCTGTTTCCTAGTGCCGGTTTGAAGTTCCTGCAGTTTTCACTGTAAAACCGAGTTGGAGCTAGTACCTCCCCATATATATGTATGGAGTGGAGTTTGCAACTGAAAAGAAACTTTGTGTTCCCAACAAGCTAGGTGAAGGACGGCTTTCACACACACTTATCTCTCAGAACTGAGCATGTGGAGAGACGTTCGTTCATCTAGCACAAGGGGAACGGGTTGCAGGAGAAACTTTTACTCTGGTTTCTCAGTCTGTTTCCTAGTGCCGGTTTGAAGTTCCTGCAGTTTTCACTGTAAAACCGAGTTGGAGCTAGTACCTTCCCATATATATGTATGGAGTGGAGTTTGCAACTGAAAAGAAACTTTGTGTTCCCAACAAGCTAGGTGAAGGACGGCTTTCACACACACTTATCTCTCAGAACTGAGCATGTGGAGAGACGTTCGTTCATCTAGCACAAGGGGAACGGGTTGCAGGAGAAACTTTTACTCTGGTTTCTCAGTCTGTTTCCTAGTGCCGGTTTGAAGTTCCTGCAGTTTTCACTGTAAAACCGAGTTGGAGCTAGTACCTCCCCATATATATGTATGGAGTGGAGTTTGCAACTGAAAAGAAACTTTGTGTTCCCAACAAGCTAGGTGAAGGACGGCTTTCACACACACTGATCTCTCAGAACTGAGCATGTGGAGAGACGTTCGTTCATCTAGCACAAGGGGAACGGGTTGCAGGAGAAACTTTTACTCTGGTTTCTCAGTCTGTTTCCTAGTGCCGGTTTGAAGTTCCTGCAGTTTTCACTGTAAAACCGAGTTGGAGCTAGTACCTCCCCATATATATATATGGAGTGGAGTTTGCAACTGAAAAGAAACTTTGTGTTCCCAACAAGCTAGGTGAAGGACGGCTTTCACACACACTTATCTCTCAGAACTGAGCATGTGGAGAGACGTTCGTTCATCTAGCACAAGGGGAACGGGTTGCAGAAGAAACATTTACTCTGGTTTCTCAGTCTGTTTCCTAGTGCCGGTTTGAAGTTCCTGCAGTTTTCACTGTAAAACCGAGTTGGAGCTAGTACCTCCCCATATATATGTATGGAGTGGAGTTTGCAACTGAAAAGAAACTTTGTGTTCCCAACAAGCTAGGTGAAGGACGGCTTTCACACACACTTATCTCTCAGAACTGAGCATGTGGAGAGACGTTCGTTCATCTAGCACAAGGGGAACGGGTTGCAGGAGAAACTTTTACTCTGGTTTCTCAGTCTGTTTCCTAGTGCCGGTTTGAAGTTCCTGCAGTTTTCACTGTAAAACCGAGTTGGACCTAGTACCTCCCCATATATATGTATGGAGTGGAGTTTGCAACTGAAAAGAAACTTTGTGTTCCCAACAAGCTAGGTGAAGTACGGCTTTCACACACACTTATCTCTCAGAACTGAGCATGTGGAGAGACGTTCGTTCATCTAGCTCAAGGGGAACGGGTTGCAGGAGAAACTTTTACTCTGGTTTCTCGGTCTGTTTCCTAGTGCCGGTTTGAAGTTCCTGCAGTTTTCACTGTAAAACCGAGTTGGAGCTAGTACCTCCCCATATATATGTATGGAGTGGAGTTTGCAACTGAAAAGAAACTTTGTTTTCCCAACAAGCTAGGTGAAGGTCGGCTTTCACACACACTTATCTCTCAGAACTGAGCATGTGGAGAGACGTTCGTTCATCTAGCACAAGGGGAACGGGTTGCAGGAGAAACTTTTCTCTGGTTTCTCAGTCTGTTTTCTAGTGCCGGTTTGAAGTTCCTGCAGTTTTCTCTGTAAAACCGAGTTGGAGCTAGTACCTCCCCATATATATGTATGGACTGGAGTTTGCAACTGAAAAGAAACTTTGTGTTCCCAACAAGCTAGGTGAAGTACGGCTTTCACACACACTTATCTCTCAGAACTGAGCATGTGGAGAGACGTACGTTCATCTAGCACAAGGGGAACGGGTTGCAGGAGAAACTTTTACTCTGGTTTCTCAGTCTGTTTCCTAGTGCCGGTTTGAAGTTCCTGCAGTTTTCACTGTAAAACCGAGTTGGAGCTAGTACCTCCCCATATATATGTATGGAGTGGAGTTTGCAACTGAAAAGAAACTTTGTGTTCCCAACAAGCTAGGTGAAGGACGGCTTTCACACACACTGATCTCTCAGAACTGAGCATGTGGAGAGACGTTCGTTCATCTAGCACAAGGGGAACGGGTTGCAGGAGAAACTTTTACTCTGGTTTCTCAGTCTGTTTCCTAGTGCCGGTTTGAAGTTCCTGCAGTTTTCACTGTAAAACCGAGTTGGAGCTAGTACCTCCCCATATATATGTATGGAGTGGAGTTTGCAACTGAAAAGAAACTTTGTGTTCCCAACAAGCTAGGTGAAGGACGGCTTTCACACACACTTATCTCTCAGAACTGAGCATGTGGAGAGACGTTCGTTCATCTAGCACAAGGGGAACGGGTTGCAGGAGAAACTTTTCTCTGGTTTCTCAGTCTGTTTCCTAGTGCCGGTTTGAAGTTCCTGCAGTTTTCTCTGTAAAACCGAGTTGGAGCTAGTACCTCCCCATATATATGTATGGAGTGGAGTTTGCAACTGAAAAGAAACTTTGTGTTCCCAACAAGCTAGGTGAAGTACGGCTTTCACACACAATTATCTCTCAGAACTGAGCATGTGGAGAGACGTACGTTCATCTAGCACAAGGGGAACGGGTTGCAGGAGAAACTTTTACTCTGGTTTCTCAGTCTGTTTCCTAGTGCCGGTTTGAAGTTCCTGCAGTTTTCACTGTAAAACCGAGTTGGAGCTAGTACCTCCCCATATATATGTATGGAGTGGAGTTTGCAACTGGAAAGAAACTTTGTGTTCCCAACAAGCTTATTGAAGGACGGCTTTCACACACACTGATCTCTCAGAACTGAGCATGTGGAGAGACGTTCGTTCATCTAGCACAAGGGGAACGGGTTGCAGGAGAAACTTTTACTCTGGTTTCTCAGTCTGTTTCCTAGTGCCGGTTTGAAGTTCCTGCAGTTTTCACTGTAAAACCGAGTTGGAGCTAGTACCTCCCCATATATATGTATGGAGTGGAGTTTGCAACTGAAAAGAAACTTTGTGTTCCCAACAAGCTAGGTGAAGGACGGCTTTCACACACACTTATCTCTCAGAACTGAGCATGTGGTGAGACGTTCGTTCATCTAGCACAAGGGGAACGGGTTGCAGGAGAAACTTTTACTGTGGTTTCTCAGTCTGTTTCCTAGTGCCGGTTTGAAGTTCCTGCAGTTTTCACTGTAAAACCGAGTTGGAGCTAGTACCTCCCCATATATATGTATGGAGTGGAGTTTGCAACTGAAAAGAAACTTTGTGTTCCCAACAAGCTAGGTGAAGGACGGCTTTCACACACACTTATCTCTCAGAACTGAGCATGTGGAGAGACGTTCGTTCATCTAGCACAAGGGGAACGGGTTGCAGGAGAAACTTTTACTCTGGTTTCTCAGTCTGTTTCCTAGTGCCGGTTTGAAGTTCCTGCAGTTTTCACTGTAAAACCGAGTTGGAGCTAGTACCTCCCCATATATATGTATGGAGTGGAGTTTGCAACTGAAAAGAAACTTTGTGTTCCCAACAAGCTAGGTGAAGGACGGCTTTCACACACACTTATCTCTCAGAACTGAGCATATGGAGAGACGTTCGTTCATCTAGCACAAGGGGAACGGGTTGCAGGAGAAACTATTTCTCTGGTTTCTCAGTCTGTTTCCTAGTGCCGGTTTGAATTTCCTGCAGTTTTCACTGTAAAACCTGGTTGGAGCTAGTACCTCCCCATATATATGTATGGAGTGGGGTTTGCAACTGAAAAGAAACTTTGTGTTCCCAACAAGCTAGGTGAAGGACGGCTTTCACACACACTTATCTCTCAGAACTGAGCATGTGGAGAGACGTTCGTTCATCTAGCACAAAGGGAACGGGTGGCAGGAGAAACTTTTACTCTGGTTTCTCAGTCTGTTTCCTAGTGCCGGTTTGAAGTTCCTGCAGTTTTCACTGTAAAACCGATTTGGAGCTAGTACCTCCCCATATATATGTATGGAGTGGATTTTGCAACTGAAAAGAAACTTTGTGTTCCCAACATGCTAGGTGAAGTACGGCTTTCACACACACTTATCTCTCAGAACTGAGCATGTGGAGAGACGTTCGTTCATCTAGCACAAGGGGAACGGGTTGCAGGAGAAACTTTTACTCTGGTTTCTCAGTCTGTTTCCTAGTGCCGGTTTGAAGTTCCTGCAGTTTTCACTGTAAAACCGAGTTGGAGCTAGTACCTCCCCATATATATGTATGGAGTGGAGTTAGCAACTGAAAAGAAACTTTGTGTTCCCAACAAGCTAGGTGAAGGACGGCTTTCACACACACTTATCTCTCAGAACTGAGCATGTGGAGAGACGTTCGTTCATCTAGCACAAGGGGAACGGGTTGCAGGAGAAACTTTTACTCTGGTTTCTCAGTCTGTTTCCTAGTGCCGGTTTGAAGTTCCTGCAGTTTTCACTGTAAAACCGAGTTGGAGCTAGTACCTCCCCATATATATGTATGGAGTGGAGTTTGCAACTGAAAAGAAACTTTTTGTTCCCAACAAGCTAGGTGAAGGACGGCTTTCACACACACTTATCTCTCAGAACTGAGCATGTGGAGAGACGTTCGTTCATCTAGCACAAGGGGAACGGGTTGCAGGAGAAACTTTTACTCTGGTTTCTCAGTCTGTTTCCTAGTGCCGGTTTGAAGTTCCTGCAGTTTTCACTGTAAAATCGAGTTGGAGCTAGTACCTCCCCATATAGATGTATGGAGTGGAGTTTGCAACTGAAAAGAAACTTTGTGTTCCCAACAAGCTAGGTGAAGGACGGCTTTCACACACACTTATCTCTCAGAACTGAGCATGTGGAGAGACGTTCGTTCATCGAGCAGAAAGGGAACGGGTTGCAGGAGAAACTTTTACTCTGGTTTCTCAGTCTGTTTCCTAGTGCCGGTTTGAAGTTCCTGCAGTTTTCACTGTAAAACCGAGTTGGAGCTAGTACCTCCCCATATATATGTAAGGAGTGGAGTTTGCAACTGAAAAGAAACTTTGTGTTCCCAACAAGCTAGGTGAAGGACGGCTTTCAAACACACTTATCTCTCAGAACTGAGCATGTGGAGAGACGTTCGTTCATCTAGCACAAGGGGAACGGGTTGCAGGAGAAACTTTTACTCTGGTTTCTCAGTCTGTTTCCTAGTGCCGGTTTGAAGTTCCTGCAGTTTTCACTGTAAAACCTGGTTGGAGCTAGTACCTCCCCATATAGATGTATGGAGTGGAGTTTGCAACTGAAAAGAAACTTTGTGTTCCCAACAAGCTAGGTGAAGGACGGCTTTCACACACACTTATCTCTCAGAACTGAGCATGTGGAGAGACTTTCGTTCATCGAGCAGAAAGGGAACGGGTGCAGGAGAAACTTTTACTCTGGTTTCTCAGTCTGTTTCCTAGTGCCGGTTTGAAGTTCCTGCAGTTTTCACTGTAAAACCGAGTTGGAGCTAGTACCTCCCCATATATATGTATGGAGTGGAGTTTGCAACTGAAAAGAAACTTTGTGTTCCCAACAAGCTAGGTGAAGGACGGCTTTCACACACACTTATCTCTCAGAACTGAGCATGTGGAGAGACGTTCGTTCATCTAGCACAAGGGGAACGGGTTGCAGGAGAAACTTTTACTCTGGTTTCTCAGTCTGTTTCCTAGTGCCGGTTTGAAGTTCCTGCAGTTTTCACTGTAAAACCGAGTTGGAGCTAGTACCTCCCCATATATATGTATGGAGTGGAGTTTGCAACTGAAAAGATTCTTTGTGTTCCCAACAAGCTAGGTGAAGGACGGCTTTCACACACACTTATCTCTCAGAACTGAGCATTTGGAGAGACGTTCGTTCATCTAGCACAAGGGGAACGGGTTGCAGGAGAAACTTTTACTCTGGTTTCTCAGTCTGTTTCCTAGTGCCGGTTTGAAGTTCCTGCAGTTTTCACTGTAAAACCGTGTTGGAGCTAGTACCTCCCCATATATATGTATAGAGTGGAGTTTGCAAATGAAAAGAAACTTTGTGTTCCCAACAAGCTAGGTGAAGGACGGCTTTCACACACACTTATCTCTCAGAACTGAGCATGTGGAGAGACGTTCGTTCATCTAGCACAAGGGGAACGGGTTGCAGGAGAAACTTTTACTCTGGTTTCTCAGTCTGTTTCCTAGTGCCGGTTTGAAGTTCCTGCAGTTTTCACTGTAAAACCGAGTTGGAGCTAGTACCTCCCCATATATATGTATGGAGTGGAGTTTGCAACTGAAAAGAAACTTTGTGTTCCCAACAAGCTAGGTGAAGGACGGCTTTCACACACACTTATCTCTCAGAACTGAGCATGTGGAGGGACGTTCGTTCATCTAGCACAAGGGGAAAGGGTTGCAGGAGAAACTTTTACTCTGGTTTCTCAGTCTGTTTCCTAGTGCCGGTTTGAATTTCCTGCAGTTTTCACTGTAAAACCTGGTTGGAGCTAGTACCTCCCCATATATATGTATGGAGTGGAGTTTGCAACTGAAAAGAAACTTTGTGTACCCAACAAGCTAGGTGAAGGACGGCTTTCACACACACTTATCTCTCAGAACTGAGCATGTGGAGAGACGTTCGTTCATCTAGCACAAGGGGAACGGGTTGCAGGAGAAACTTTTACTCTGGTTTCTCAGTCTGTTTCCTAGTGCCGGTTTGAAGTTCCTGCAGTTTTCACTGTAAAACCGAGTTGGAGCTAGTACCTCCCCATATATATGTATGAAGTGGAGTTTGCAACTGAAAAGAAACTTTGTGTTCCCAACAAGCTAGGTGAAGGACGGCTTTCACACACACTTATCTCTCAGAACTGAGCATGTGGAGAGACGTTCGTTCATCTAGCACAAGGGGAACGGGTTGCAGGAGAAACTTTTACTCTGGTTTCTCAGTCTGTTTCCTAGTGCCGGTTTGAAGTTCCTGCAGTTTTCACTGTAAAACCGAGTTGGAGCTAGTACCTCCCCATATATATGTATGGAGTGGAGTTTGCAACTGAAAAGAAACTTTGTGTTCCCAACAAGCTAGGTGAAGGACGGCTTTCACACACACTTATCTCTCAGAACTGAGCATGTGGAGAGACGTTCGTTCATCTAGCACAAGGGGAACGGGTTGCAGGAGAAACTTTTACTCTGGTTTCTCAGTCTGTTTCCTAGTGCCGGTTTGAAGTTCCTGCAGTTTTCATTGTAAAACCGAGTTGGAGCTAGTACCTCCCCATATATATGTTTGGAGTGGAGTTTGCAACTGAAAAGAAACTTTGTGTTCCCAACAAGCTAGGTGAAAGACGGCTTTCACACACACTTATCTCTCAGAACTGAGCATGTGGAGAGACGTTCGTTCATCTAGCACAAGGGGAACGGGTTGCAGGAGAAACTTTTACTCTGGTTTCTCAGTCTGTTTCCTAGTGCCGGTTTGATGTTCCTGCAGTTTTCACTGTAAAACCGATTTGGAGCTAGTACCTCCCCATATAGATGTATGGAGTGGAGTTTGCAACGGAAAAGAAACTTTGTGTTCCCAACAAGCTAGGTGAAGGACGGCTTTCACACACACTTATCTCTCAGAACTGAGCATGTGGAGAGACGTTCGTTCATCTAGCACAAAGGGAAGGGGTTGCAGGAGAAACATTTACTCTGGTTTGTCAGTCTGTTTCCTAGTGCCGGTTTGAAGTTCCAGCAGTTTTCACTGTAAAACCGAGTTGGAGCTAGTACCTCCCCCTATATATGTATGGAGTGGAGTTTGCAACTGAAAAGAAACTTTGTGTTCCCAACAAGCTAGGTGAAGGACGGCTTTCACACACACTTATCTCTCAGAACTGAGCATGTGGAGAGACGTTCGTTCATGTAGCTCAAGGGGAACGGGTTGCAGGAGAAACTTTTACTCTGGTTTCTCAGTCTGTTTCCTAGTGCCGGTTTGAAGTTCCTGCAGTTTTCACTGTAAAACCGAGTTGGAGCTAGTACCTCCCCATATATATGTATGGAGTGGAGTTTGCAACTGAAACGAAACTTTGTGTTCCCAACAAGCTAGGTGAAGGACGGCTTTCACACACACTTATCTCTCAGAACTGAGCATGTGGAGGGACGTTCGTTCATCTAGCACAAGGGGAACGGGTTGCAGGAGAAACTTTTACTCTGGTTTCTCAGTCTGTTTCCTAGTGCCGGTTTGAAGTTCCTGCAGTTTTCACTGTAAAACAGAGTTGGAGCTAGTACCTCCCCATATATATGTATGGAGTGGAGTTTGCAACTGAAAAGAAACTTTGTGTTCCCAACAAGCTATGTGAAGGACGGTTTTCAAACACACTTATCTCTCAGAACTGAGCATGTGGAGAGACGTTCGTTCATCTAGCACAAAGGGAACGGGTTGCAGGAGAAACTTTTACTCTGGTTTCTCAGTCTGTTTCCTAGTGCCGGTTTGATGTTCCTGCAGTTTTCACTGTAAAACCGATTTCGAGCTAGTACCTCCCCATATAGATGTATGGATTGGAGTTTGCAACGGAAAAGAAACTTTGTGTTCCCAACAAGCTAGGTGAAGGACGGCTTTCACACACACTTATCTCTCAGAACTGAGCATGTGGAGAGACGTTCGTTCATCTAGCACAAAGGGAACGGGTTGCAGTAGAAACTTTTACTCTGGTTTCTCAGTCTGTTTCCTAGTGCCGGTTTGAAGTTCCAGCAGTTTTCACTGTAAAACCGATTTGTAGCTAGTACCTCCCCATATAGATGTATGGAGTGGAGTTTGCAACTGAAAAGAAACTTTGTGTTCCCAACAAGCTAGGTGAAGTACGGCTTTCACACACACTTATCTCTCAGAACTGAGCATGTGGAGAGACGTTCGTTCATCTAGCACAAAGGGAACGGTTTGCAGGAGAAACTTTTACTCTGGATTCTCAGTCTGTTTCCTAGTGCCGGTTTGAAGTTCCTGCAGTTTTCACTGTAAAACCTGGTTGGAGCTAGTACCTCCCCATATATATTTATGGAGTGGAGTTTGCAACTGAAAAGAAATTTTGTGTTCCCAACAAGCTAGGTGAAGGACGGCTTTCACACACAGTTATCTCTCAGAACTGAGCATGTGGAGAGACGTTCGTTCATCGAGCAGAAGGGGAACAGGTTGCAGGAGAAACTTTTACTCTGGTTTCTCAGTCTGTTTCCTAGTGCCGGTTTGAAGTTCCTGCAGTTTTCACTGTAAAACCGAGTTGGAGCTAGTACCTCCCCATATATATGTAAGGAGTGGAGTTTGCAACTGGAAAGAAACTTTGTGTTCCCAACAAGCTAGGTGAAGGACGGCTTTCACACACACTTATCTCTCAGAACTGAGCATGTGGAGAGACGTTCGTTCATCTAGCACAAGGGGAACGGGTTGCAGGAGAAACTTTTACTCTGGTTTCTCAGTCTGTTTCCTAGTGCCGGTTTGAAGTTCCTGCAGTTTTCACTGTAAAACCGAGTTGGAGCTAGTACCTCCCAATATATATGTATGAAGTTGAGTTTGCAACTGAAAAGAAACTTTGTGTTCCCAACAAGCTAGGTGAAGGACGGCTTTCACACACACTTATCTCTCAGAACTGAGCATGTGGAGAGACGTTCGTTCATCTAGCACATAGGAAACGGGTTGCAGGAGAAACTTTTACTCTGGTTTCTCAGTCTGTTTCCTAGTGCCGGTTTGAAGTTCCTGCAGTTTTCACTGTAAAACCGAGTTGGAGCTAGTACCTACCCATATATATGTATGAAGTGGAGTTTGCTACTGAAAAGAAACTTTGTGTTCCCAACAAGCTAGGTGAAGGACGGCTTTCACACACACTTATCTCTCAGAACTGAGCATGTGGAGAGACGTTCGTTCATCTAGCACAAAGGGAACGGGTTGCAGGAGAAACTTTTACTCTGGTTTCTCAGTCTGTTTCCTAGTGCCGGTTTGAAGTTCTTGCAGTTTTCACTGTAAAACCGAGTTGGAGATAGTACCTCCCCATATATATGTATGGAGTGGTGTTTGCAACTGAAAAGAAACTTTGTGTTCCCAACAAGCTAGGTGAAGGACGGCTTTCACACACACTTATCTCTCAGAACTGAGCATGTGGAGAGACGTTCGTTCATCTAGCACAAAGGGAACGGGTTGCAGGAGAAACTTTTACTCTGGTTTCTCAGTCTGTTTCCTAGTGCCGGTTTGAAGTTCCAGCAGTTTTCACTGTAAAACCGATTTGGAGCTAGTACCTCCCCATATAGATGTATGGAGTGGAGTTTGCAACTGAAAAGAAACTTTGTGTTCCCAACAAGCTAGGTGAAGTACGGCTTTCACACACACTTATCTCTCAGAACTGAGCATGTGGAGAGACGTTCGTTCATCTAGCACAAAGGGAACGGGTTGCAGGAGAAACTTTTACTCTGGTTTCTCAGTCTGTTTCCTAGTGCCGGTTTGAAGTTCCTGCAGTTTTCACTGTAAAACCTGGTTGGAGCTAGTACCTCCCCATATATATGTATGGAGTGGAGTTTGCAACTGAAAAGAAACTTTGTGTTCCCAACAAGCTAGGTGAAGGACGGCTTTCACACACACTTATCTCTCAGAACTGAGCATGTGGAGAGACGTTCGTTCATCGAGCAGAAAGGGAACGGGTTGCAGGAGAAACTTTTACTCTGGTTTCTCAGTCTGTTTCCTAGTGCCGGTTTGAAGTTCCTGCAGTTTTCACTGTAAAACCGAGTTGGAGCTAGTACCTCCCCATATATATGTATGGAGTGGAATTTGCAACTGAAAAGAAACTTTGTGTTCCCAACAAGCTAGGTGAAGGACGGCTTTCACACACACTTATCTCTCAGAACTGAGCATGTGGAGAGACGTTCGTTCATCTAGCACAAGGGGAACGGGTTGCAGGAGAAACTTTTACTCTGGTTTCTCAGTCTGTTTCCTAGTGCCGGTTTGAAGTTCCTGCAGTTTTCACTGTAAAACCGAGTTGGAGCTAGTACCTCCCCATATATATGTATGAAGTGGAGTTTGCAACTGAAAAGAAACTTTGTGTTCCCAACAAGCTAGGTGAAGGACGGCTTTCACACACACTTATCTCTCAGAACTGAGCATGTGGAGAGACGTTCGTTCATCTAGCACATAGGAAACGGGTTGCAGGAGAAACTTTTACTCTGGTTTCTCAGTCTGTTTCCTAGTGCCGGTTTGAAGTTCCTGCAGTTTTCACTGTAAAACCGAGTTGGAGCTAGTACCTACCCATATATATGTATGAAGTGGAGTTTGCAACTGAAAAGAAACTTTGTGTTCCCAACAAGCTAGGTGAAGGACGGCTTTCACACACACTTATCTCTCAGAACTGAGCATGTGGAGAGACGTTCGTTCATCTAGCACAAAGGGAACGGGTTGCAGGAGAAACATTTACTCTGGTTTCTCAGTCTGTTTCCTAGTGCCGGTTTGAAGTTCTTGCAGTTTTCACTGTAAAACCGAGTTGGAGATAGTACTTCCCCATATATATGTATGGAGTGGTGTTTGCAACTGGAAAGATACTTTGTGTTCCCAACAAGCTAGGTGAAGGACGGCTTTCACACACACTTATCTCTCAGAACTGAGCATGTGGAGAGACGTTCGTTCATCTAGCACAAAGGGAACGGGTTGCAGGAGAAACTTTACTGTGGTTTCTTAGTCTGTTTCCTAGTGCCGGTTTGAAGTTCCTGCAGTTTTCACTGTAAACACGAGTTGGAGCTAGAACCCCCCCATATATATGTATGGAGTGGAGTTTGCAACTCAAAAGAAACTTTGTGTTCCCAACAAGCTAGGTGAAGGACGGCTTTCACACACACTTATCTCTCAGAACTGAGCATGTGGAGACACGTTCGTTCATCTAGCAAAAAAGGAACGGGTTGCAGGAGAAACTTTTACTGTGGATTCTCAGTCTGTTTCCTAGTGCCGGTTTGAAGTTCCTGCAGTTTTCACTGTAAAACCGAGTTGGAGTTAGTACCTCCCCATATATATTTATGGAGTGGAGTTTGCATCTGAAAAGAAACATTGTGTTCCCAAAAAGCTAGGTGAAGGAAGGCTTTCACACACACTTATCTCTCAGAACTTAGCATGTGGAGAGACGTTCGTTCATCTAGCACAAAGGGAACGGGTTGCAGGAGAAACTATACTGTGGTTTCTCAGTCTGTTTCCTAGTGCCGGTTTGAAGTTCCTGCAGTTTTCACTGTAAAATCGAGTTGGAGCTAGTACCTCCCCATATATATGTATGGAGTGGAGTTTGCAACTGAAAAGAAACTTTGTGTTCCCAACAAGCTAGGTGAAGGACGGCTTTCACACACACTTATCTCTCAGAACTGAGCATGTGGTGAGACGTTCTTTCATCTAGCACAAAGGGAACGGGTTGCAGGAGAAACTTTTACTGTGGTTTCTCGGTCTGTTTCCTATTGCCGGTTTGAAGTTCCTGCAGTTTTCACTGTAAAACCGAGTTGGAACTAGTACCTCCCCATATATATGTATGGATTGGAGTTTGCAACTGAAAAGAAACTTTGTGTTCCCAACAAGCTAGGTGAAGGTCGGCTTTCACACACACTTATCTCTCAGAACTGAGCATGTGGAGAGACGTTCATTCATCTAGCACAAAGGGAACGAGTTGCAGGAGAAACTTTTACTCGGGTTTCTCAGTCTGTTTACTAGTGCCGGTTTGAAGTTCCTGCAGTTTTCACTGTAAAACCGAGTTGGAGCTAGTTCCTCCCCATATATATGTATTTAGTGTTGTTTGCAACTGAAAAGAAACTTTGTGTACCCAACAAGCTAGGTGAAGGACGGCTTTCACACACACATATCTCTCACAAATGAGCATTTGGAGAGACGTTCGTTCATCTAGCACTTAGGAAACGGGTTGCAGGAGAAACTTTTACTCAGATTTCTCAGTCTGTTTCCTAGTGCCGGTTTGAAGTTCCTGCAGTTTTCACTGTAAAACCGAGTTGGAGCTAGTACCTCCCCATATATATGTATGGAGTGGAGTTTGCAAGTGAAAAGGAACTTTGTGTTCCCAACAAGCTAGGTGAAGGACGGCTTTCACACACACTTATCTCTCAGATCTGAGCATGTGGAGAGACGTTCGTTCATCTAGCACAAAAGGAACGGGTTGCAGGAGAAACTTTTACTGTGGTTTCTCAGTCTGTTTCCTAGTGCCGGTTTGAATTTCCTGCAGTTTTCACTGTAAACACGAGTTGGAGCTAGAACCCCCCATATATATGTATGGAGTGGAGTTTGCAACTGAAAAGAAACTTTGTGTTCCCAACAAGCTAGGTGAAGGACGGCTTTCACACACACTTATCTCTCAGAACTGAGCATGTGGAGAGACGTTCGTTCATCTAGCACAAGGGGAACGGGTTGCAGGAGAAACTTTTACTCTGGTTTCTCAGTCTGTTTCCTAGTGCCGGTTTGAAGTTCCTGCAGTTTTCACTGTAAAACCGAGTTGGAGCTAGTACCTCCCCATATATATGTATGAAGTGGAGTTTGCAACTGAAAAGAAACTTTGTGTTCCCAACAAGCTAGGTGAAGGACGGCTTTCACACACACTTATCTCTCAGAACTGAGCATGTGGAGAGACGTTCGTTCATCTAGCACATAGGAAACGGGTTGCAGGAGAAACTTTTACTCTGGTTTCTCAGTCTGTTTCCTAGTGCCGGTTTGAAGTTCCTGCAGTTTTCACTGTAAAACCGAGTTGGAGCTAGTACCTACCCATATATATGTATGAAGTGGAGTTTGCAACTGAAAAGAAACTTTGTGTTCCCAACAATCTAGGTGAAGGACGGCTTTCACACACACTTATCTCTCAGAACTGAGCATGTGGAGAGACGTTCGTTCATCTAGCACAAAGGGAACGGGTTGCAGGAGAAACATTTACTCTGGTTTCTCAGTCTGTTTCCTAGTGCCGGTTTGAAGTTCTTGCAGTTTTCACTGTAAAACCGAGTTGGAGATAGTACTTCCCCATATATATGTATGGAGTGGTGTTTGCAACTGGAAAGATACTTTGTGTTCCCAACAAGCTAGGTGAAGGACGGCTTTCACACACACTTATCTCTCAGAACTGAGCATGTGGAGAGACGTTCGTTCATCTAGCACAAAGGGAACGGGTTGCAGGAGAAACTTTACTGTGGTTTCTTAGTCTGTTTCCTAGTGCCGGTTTGAAGTTCCTGCAGTTTTCACTGTAAACACGAGTTGGAGCTAGAACCCCCCCATATATATGTATGGAGTGGAGTTTGCAACTCAAAAGAAACTTTGTGTTCCCAACAAGCTAGGTGAAGGACGGCTTTCACACACACTTATCTCTCAGAACTGAGCATGTGGAGACACGTTCGTTCATCTAGCAAAAAAGGAACGGGTTGCAGGAGAAACTTTTACTGTGGATTCTCAGTCTGTTTCCTAGTGCCGGTTTGAAGTTCCTGCAGTTTTCACTGTAAAACCGAGTTGGAGTTAGTACCTCCCCATATATATTTATGGAGTGGAGTTTGCATCTGAAAAGAAACATTGTGTTCCCAACAAGCTAGGTGAAGGAAGGCTTTCACACACACTTATCTCTCAGAACTTAGCATGTGGAGAGACGTTCGTTCATCTAGCACAAAGGGAACGGGTTGCAGGAGAAACTATACTGTGGTTTCTCAGTCTGTTTCCTAGTGCCGGTTTGAAGTTCCTGCAGTTTTCACTGTAAAATCGAGTTGGAGCTAGTACCTCCCCATATATATGTATGGAGTGGAGTTTGCAACTGAAAAGAAACTTTGTGTTCCCAACAAGCTAGGTGAAGGACGGCTTTCACACACACTTATCTCTCAGAACTGAGCATGTGGTGAGACGTTCTTTCATCTAGCACAAAGGGAACGGGTTGCAGGAGAAACTTTTACTGTGGTTTCTCGGTCTGTTTCCTATTGCCGGTTTGAAGTTCCTGCAGTTTTCACTGTAAAACCGAGTTGGAACTAGTACCTCCCCATATATATGTATGGATTGGAGTTTGCAACTGAAAAGAAACTTTGTGTTCCCAACAAGCTAGGTGAAGGTCGGCTTTCACACACACTTATCTCTCAGAACTGAGCATGTGGAGAGACGTTCATTCATCTAGCACAAAGGGAACGAGTTGCAGGAGAAACTTTTACTCGGGTTTCTCAGTCTGTTTACTAGTGCCGGTTTGAAGTTCCTGCAGTTTTCACTGTAAAACCGAGTTGGAGCTAGTTCCTCCCCATATATATGTATTTAGTGTTGTTTGCAACTGAAAAGAAACTTTGTGTACCCAACAAGCTAGGTGAAGGACGGCTTTCACACACACATATCTCTCACAAATGAGCATTTGGAGAGACGTTCGTTCATCTAGCACTTAGGAAACGGGTTGCAGGAGAAACTTTTACTCAGATTTCTCAGTCTGTTTCTTAGTGCCGGTTTGAAGTTCCTGCAGTTTTCACTGTAAAACCGAGTTGGAGCTAGTACCTCCCCATATATATGTATGGAGTGGAGTTTGCAAGTGAAAAGGAACTTTGTGTTCCCAACAAGCTAGGTGAAGGACGGCTTTCACACACACTTATCTCTCAGATCTGAGCATGTGGAGAGACGTTCGTTCATCTAGCACAAAAGGAACGGGTTGCAGGAGAAACTTTTACTGTGGTTTCTCAGTCTGTTTCCTAGTGCCGGTTTGAAGTTCCTGCAGTTTTCACTGTAAACACGAGTTGGAGCTAGAACCCCCCATATATATGTATGGAGTGGAGTTTGCAACTGAAAAGAAACTTTGTGTTCCCAACAAGCTAGGTGAAGGACGGCTTTCACACACACTTATCTCTCAGAACTGAGCATGTGGAGAGACGTTCGTTCATCTAGCACAAAGGGAACGGGTTGCAGGGGAAACTTTTACTCGGGTTTCTCAGTCTGTTTACTAGTGCCGGTTTGTAGTTCCTGCAGTTTTCACTGTAAAACCGAGTTGGAGCTAGTTCCTCCCCATATATATGTATGGAGTGGTGTTTGCAACTGAAAAGAAACTTTGTGTTCCCAACAAGCTAGGTGAAGGACGGCTTTCACACACACATATCTCACAGAAATGAGCATTTGGAGAGACGTTCGTTCATGTAGCACATAGGAGACGGATTGCAGGAGAAATTTTACTCTGGTTTCTCAGTCTATTTCCTAGTGCTGGTTTGAAGTTCCTGCAGATTTCACTGTAAAACCGAGTTGGAGCTAGTACCTCCCCATATATATATATGGATTGGAGTTTGCAACTTAAAAGAAACTTTCTGTTCCCAACAAGCTAGGTGAAGGACGGCTTTCACACACACTTATCTCTCAGAACTGAGCATGTGGAGAGACGTTCGTTCATCTAGCACAAAGGGAACGGGTTGCAGGGGAAACTTTTACTCGGGTTTCTCAGTCTGTTTACTAGTGCCGGTTTGAAGTTCCTGCAGTTTTCACTGTAAAACCGTGTTGGAGCTAGTTCCTCCCCATATATATGTATGGAGTGGTGTTTGCAACTGAAAAGAAACTTTGTGTTCCCAACAAGCTAGGTGAAGGACGGCTTTCACACACACATATCTCACAGAAATGAGCATTTGGAGAGACGTTCGTTCATCTAGCACATAGGAAACGGGTTGCAGGAGAAATTTTACTCTGGTCTCTCAGTCTGTTTCCTAGTGCTGGTTTGAAGTTCCTGCAGTTTTCACTGTAAAACCGAGTTGGAGCTAGTACCTCCCCATATATATGTATGGAGTGGAGTTTGCAACTGAAAAGAAACTTTGTGTTCCCAACAAGCTAGGTGAAGGTCGGCTTTCACACACACTTATCTCTCAGAACTGAGCATGTGGAGAGACGTTCATTCATCTAGCACAAAGGGAACGAGTTGCAGGAGAAACTTTTACTCGGGTTTCTCAGTCTGTTTCCTAGTGCCGGTTTGAAGTTCCTGCAGTTTTCACTGTAAAACCGAGTTGGAGCTAGTTCCTCCCCATATATATGTATTTAGTGTTGTTTGCAACTGAAAAGAAACTTTGTGTACCCAACAAGCTAGGTGAAGGACGGCTTCACACACACATATCTCTCACAAATGAGCATTTGGAGAGACGTTCGTTCATCTAGCACATAGGAAACGGGTTGCAGGAGAAACTTTTACTCAGATTTCTCAGTCTGTTTCCTAGTGCCGGTTTGAAGTTCCTGCAGTTTTCACTGTAAAACCGAGTTGGAGCTAGTACCTCCCCATATATATGTATGGAGTGGAGTTTGCAAGTGAAAAGGAACTTTGTGTTCCCAACAAGCTAGGTGAAGGACGGCTTTCACACACACTAATCTCTCAGATCTGAGCATGTGGAGAGACGTTCGTTCATCTAGCACAAAAGGAACGGGTTGCAGGAGAAACTTTTACTGTGGTTTCTCAGTCTGTTTCCTAGTGCCGGTTTGAAGTTCCTGCAGTTTTCACTGTAAACACGAGTTGGAGCTAGAACCCCCCATATATATGTATGGAGTGGAGTTTGCAACTGAAAAGAAACTTTGTGTTCCCAACAAGCTAGGTGAAGGACGGCTTTCACACACACTTATCTCTCAGAACTGAGCATGTGGAGAGACGTTCGTTCATCTAGCACAAAGGGAACGGGTTGCAGGGGAAACTTTTACTCGGGTTTCTCAGTCTGTTTACTAGTGCCGGTTTGTAGTTCCTGCAGTTTTCACTGTAAAACCGAGTTGGAGCTAGTTCCTCCCCATATATATGTATGGAGTGGTGTTTGCAACTGAAAAGAAACTTTGTGTTCCCAACAAGCTAGGTGAAGGACGGCTTTCACACACACATATCTCACAGAAATGAGCATTTGGAGAGACGTTCGTTCATGTAGCACATAGGAGACGGGTTGCAGGAGAAATTTTACTCTGGTTTCTCAGTCTATTTCCTAGTGCTGGTTTGAAGTTCCTGCAGTTTTCACTGTAAAACCGAGTTGGAGCTAGTACCTCCCCATATATATATATGGATTGGAGTTTGCAACTTAAAAGAAACTTTGTGTTCCCAACAAGCTAGTTGAAGGACGGCTTTCACACACACTTATCTCTCAGAACTGAGCATGTGGAGAGACGTTCGTTCATCTAGCACAAAGGGAACGGGTTGCAGGGGAAACTTTTACTCGGGTTTCTCAGTCTGTTTACTAGTGCCGGTTTGAAGTTCCTGCAGTTTTCACTGTAAAACCGAGTTGGAGCTAGTTCCTCCCCATATATATGTATGGAGTGGTGTTTGCAACTGAAAAGAAACTTTGTGTTCCCAACAAGCTAGGTGAAGGACGGCTTTCACACACACATATCTCACAGAAATGAGCATTTGGAGAGACGTTCGTTCATCTAGCACATAGGAAACGGGTTGCAGGAGAAATTTTACTCTGGTTTCTCAGTCTGTTTCCTAGTGCTGGTTTGAAGTTCCTGCAGTTTTCACTGTAAAACCGAGTTGGAACTAGTACTTCCCCATATATATGTATGGAGTGGAGTTTGCAACTGAAAAGAAACTTTGTGTTCCCAACAAGCTAGGTGAAGGTCGGCTTTCACACACACTTATCTCTCAGAAATGAGCATGTGGAGAGACGTTCGTTCATCTAGCACATAGGAAACGGGTTGCAGGAGAAACTTTTACTCAGATTTCTCAGTCTGTTTCCTAGTGCCGGTTTGAAGTTCCTGCAGTTTTCACTGTAAAACCGAGTTGGAGCTAGTACCTCCCCATATATATGTATGGAGTGGAGTTTGCAACTGAAAAGAAACTTTGTGTTCCCAACAAGCTAGGTGAAGGACGGCTTTCACACACACTTATCTCTCAGATCTGAGCATGTGGAGAGACGTTCGTTCATCTAGCACAAAAGGAACGGGTTGCAGGAGAAACTTATACTGTGGTTTCTCAGTCTGTTTCCTAGTGCCGGTTTGAAGTTCCTGCAGTTTTCACTGTAAACACGAGTTGGTGCTAGAACCCCCCCATATATATGTATGGAGTGGAGTTTGCAACTGAAAAGAAACTTTGTGTTCCCAACAAGCTAGGTGAAGGACGGCTTTCACACACACATATCTATCAGAACTGAGCATGTGGAGACACGTTCGTTCATCTAGCACAAAAGGAACGGGTTGCAGGAGAAACTTTTACTGTGGTTTCTCAGTCTGTTTCCTAGTGCCGGTTTGAAGTTCCTGCAGTTTTCAGTGTAAAACCGAGTTGGAGCTAGTACCTCCCCATATATATGTATGGACTGGAGTTTGCATCTGAAAAGAAACATTGTGTTCCCAACAAGCTAGGTGAAGGAAGGCTTTCACACACACTTATCTCTCAGAACTTAGCATGTGGAGAGACGTTCGTTCATCTAGCACAAAGGGAACGGTTTGCAGGGGAAACTATACTGTGGTTTCTCAGTCTGTTTCCTACTGCCGGTTTGAAGTTCCTGCAGTTTTCACTGTAAAATCGAGTTGGAGCTAGTACCTCCCCATATATATGTATGGAGTGGAGTTTGCAACTGAAAAGAAACTTTGTGTTCCCAACAAGCTAGGTGAAGGACGGCTTTCACACACACTTATCTTTCAGAACTGAGCATGTGGTGAGACGTTCTTTCATCTAGCACAAAGGGAACGGGTTACATTAGAAACTTTTACTGTGGTTTCTCGGTCTGTTTCCTATTGCCGGTTTGAAGTTCCTGCAGTTTTCACTGTAAAACCGAGTTGGAGCTAGTACCTCCTCATATATATTTATGGAGTGCAGTTTGCAACTGAAAAGAAACTTTGTGTTCCCAACAAGCTAGGTGAAGGACGGCTTTCACACACACTTATCTCTCAGAACTGAGCATGTGGAGAGACGTTCCTTCATCTAGCACAAAGGGAACGGGTTGCAGGAGAAACTTTTACTCTGGTTTCTCAGTCTGTTTCCTAGTGCCGGTTTGAAGTTCCTGCAGTTTTCACTGTAAAACCGAGTTGGAGCTAGTACCTCCCCATATATATGTATGAATTGCAGTTTGCAACTGAAAAGAAACTTTGTGTTCCCAACAAGCTAGGTGAAGGACGGCTTTCACACACACTTATCTCTCAGAACTGAGCATGTGGAGAGACGTTCGTTCATCTAGCACATAGGAAACGGGTTGCAGGAGAAACTTTTACTCTGGTTTCTCAGTCTGTTTCCTAGTGCCGGTTTGAAGTTCCTGCAGTTTTCACTGTAAAACCGAGTTGGAGCTAGTACCTACCCATATATATGTATGAAGTGGAGTTTGCAACTGAAAAGAAACTTTGTGTTCCCAGCAAGCTAGGTGAAGGACGGCTTTCACACACACTTATCTCTCAGAACTGAGCATGTGGAGAGACGTTCGTTCATCTAGCACAAAGGGAACGGGTTGCAGGAGAAACTTTTACTCTGGTTTCTCAGTCTGTTTCCTAGTGCAGGTTTGAAGTTCTTGCAGTTTTCACTGTAAAACCGAGTTGGAGATAGTACCTCCCCATATATATGTATGGAGTGGTGTTTGCAACTGAAAAGAAACTTTGTGTTCCCAACAAGCTAGGTGAAGGACGGCTTTCACACACACTTATCTCTCAGAACTGAGCATGTGGAGAGACGTTCGTTCATCTAGCACAAAGGGAACGGGTTGCAGGAGAAACTTTTACTCTGGTTTCTCAGTCTGTTTCCTAGTGCCGGTTTGAAGTTCCTGCAGTTTTCACTGTAAAACCGAGTTGGAGCTAGTACCTCCCCATATATATGTATGAATTGGAGTTTGCAACTGAAAAGAAACTTTGTGTTCCCAACAAGCTAGGTGAAGGACGGCTTTCACACACACTTATCTCTCAGAACTGAGCATGTGGAGAGACGTTCGTTCATCTAGCACATAGGAAACGGGTTGCAGGAGAAACTTTTACTCTGGTTTCTCAGTCTGTTTCCTAGTGCCGGTTTGAAGTTCCTGCAGTTTTCACTGTAAAACCGAGTTGGAGCTAGTACCTACCCATATATATGTATGAAGTGGAGTTTGCAACTGAAAAGAAACTTTGTGTTCCCAGCAAGCTAGGTGAAGGACGGCTTTCACACACACTTATCTCTCAGAACTGAGCATGTGGAGAGACGTTCGTTCATCTAGCACAAAGGGAACGGGTTGCAGGAGAAACTTTTACTCTGGTTTCTCAGTCTGTTTCCTAGTGCAGGTTTGAAGTTCTTGCAGTTTTCACTGTAAAACCGAGTTGGAGATAGTACCTCCCCATATATATGTATGGAGTGGTGTTTGCAACTGAAAAGAAACTTTGTGTTCCCAACAAGCTAGGTGAAGGACGGCTTTCACACACACTTATCTCTCAGAACTGAGCATGTGGAGAGACGTTCGTTCATCTAGCACAAAGGGAACGGGTTGCAGGAGAAACTTTTACTCTGGTTTCTCAGTCTGTTTCCTAGTGCCGGTTTGAAGTTCCTGCAGTTTTCACTGTAAAACCTGGTTGGAGCTAGTACCTCCCCATATATATGTATGGAGTGGAGTTTGCAACTGAAAAGAAACTTTGTGTTCCCAACAAGCTAGGTGAAGGACGGCTTTCACACACACTTATCTCTCAGAACTGAGCATGTGGAGAGACGTTCGTTCATCGAGCAGAAAGGGAACGGGTTGCAGGAGAAACTTTTACTCTGGTTTCTCAGTCTGTTTCCTAGTGCCGGTTTGAAGTTCCTGCAGTTTTCACTGTAAAACCGAGTTGGAGCTAGTACCTCCCCATATATATGTATGGAGTGGAGTTTGCAACTGAAAAGAAACTTTGTGTTCCCAACAAGCTAGGTGAAGGACGGCTTTCACACACACTTATCTCTCAGAACTGAGCATGTGGAGAGACGTTCGTTCATCTAGCACAAGGGGAACGGGTTGCAGGAGAAACTTTTACTCTGGTTTCTCAGTCTGTTTCCTAGTGCCGGTTTGAAGTTCCTGCAGTTTTCACTGTAAAACCGAGTTGGAGCTAGTACCTCCCCATATATATGTATGAAGTGGAGTTTGCAACTGAAAAGAAACTTTGTGTTCCCAACAAGCTAGGTGAAGGACGGCTTTCACACACACTTATCTCTCAGAACTGAGCATGTGGAGAGACGTTCTTTCATCTAGCACATAGGAAACGGGTTGCAGGAGAAACTTTTACTCTGGTTTCTCAGTCTGTTTCCTAGTGCCGGTTTGATGTTCCTGCAGTTTTCACTGTAAAACCGAGTTGGAGCTAGTACCTACCCATATATATGTATGAAGTGGAGTTTGCAACTGAAAAGAAACTTTGTGTTCCCAACAAGCTAGGTGAAGGACGGCTTTCACACACACTTATCTCTCAGAACTGAGCATGTGGAGAGACGTTCGTTCATCTAGCACAAAGGGAACGGGTTGCAGGAGAAACTTTTACTCTGGTTTCTCAGTCTGTTTCCTAGTGCCGGTTTGAAGTTCTTGCAGTTTTCACTGTAAAACCGAGTTGGAGATAGTACCTCCCCATATATATGTATGGAGTGGTGTTTTCAACTGAAAAGAAACTTTGTGTTCCCAACAAGCTAGGTGAAGGACGGCTTTCACACACACTTATCTCTCAGAACTGAGCATGTGGAGAGACGTTCGTTCATCTAGCACAAAGGGAACGGGTTGCAGGAGAAACTTTTACTCTGGTTTCTCAGTCTGTTTCCTAGTGCCGGTTTGAAGTTCCTGCAGTTTTCACTGTAAAACCTGGTTGGAGCTAGTACCTCCCCATATATATGTATGGAGTGGAGTTTGCAACTGAAAAGAAACTTTGTGTTCCCAACAAGCTAGGTGAAGGACGGCTTTCACACACACTTATCTCTCAGAACTGAGCATGTGGAGAGAATTTCGTTCATCGAGCAGAAAGGGAACGGGTTGCAGGAGAAACTTTTACTCTGGTTTCTCAGTGTGTTTCCTAGTGCCGGTTTGAAGTTCCTGCAGTTTTCACTGTAAAACCGAGTTGGAGCTAGTACCTCCCCATATATATGTATGGAGTGGAGTTTGCAACTGAAAAGAAACTTTGTGTTCCCAACAAGCTAGGTGAAGGACGGCTTTCACACACACTTATCTCTCAGAACTGAGCATGTGGAGAGACGTTCGTTCATCTAGCACATAGGAAACGGGTTGCAGGAGAAACTTTTACTCTGGTTTCTCAGTCTGTTTCCTAGTGCCGGTTTGAAGTTCCTGCAGTTTTCACTGTAAAACCGAGTTGGAGCTAGTACCTACCCATATATATGTATGAAGTGGAGTTTGCAACTGAAAAGAAACTTTGTGTTCCCAACAAGCTAGGTGAAGGACGGCTTTCACACACACTTATCTCTCAGAACTGAGCATGTGGAGAGACGTTCGTTCATCTAGCACAAAGGGAACGGGTTGCAGGAGAAACTTTTACTCTGGTTTCTCAGTCTGTTTCCTAGTGCCGGTTTGAAGTTCTTGCAGTTTTCACTGTAAAACCGAGTTGGAGATAGTACCTCCCCATATATATGTATGGAGTGGTGTTTGCAACTGGAAAGATACTTTGTGTTCCCAACAAGCTAGGTGAAGGACGGCTTTCACACACACTTATCTCTCAGAACTGAGCATGTGGAGAGACGTTCGTTCATCTAGCACAAAGGGAACGGGTTGCAGGAGAAACTTTACTGTGGTTTCTTAGTCTGTTTCCTAGTGCCGGTTTGAAGTTCCTGCAGTTTTCACTGTAAACACGAGTTGGAGCTAGAACCCCCCCATATATATGTATGGAGTGGAGTTTGCAACTCAAAAGAAACTTTGTGTTCCCAACAAGCTAGGTGAAGGACGGCTTTCACACACACTTATCTCTCAGAACTGAGCATGTGGAGACACGTTCGTTCATCTAGCAAAAAAGGAACGGGTTGCAGGAGAAACTTTTACTGTGGATTCTCAGTCTGTTTCCTAGTGCCGGTTTGAAGTTCCTGCAGTTTTCACTGTAAAACCGAGTTGGAGCTAGTACCTCCCCATATATATTTATGGAGTGGAGTTTGCATCTGAAAAGAAACATTGTGTTCCCAACAAGCTAGGTGAAGGAAGGCTTTCACACACACTTATCTCTCAGAACTTAGCATGTGGAGAGACGTTCGTTCATCTAGCACAAAGGGAACGGGTTGCAGGAGAAACTATACTGTGGTTTCTCAGTCTGTTTCCTAGTGCCGGTTTGAAGTTCCTGCAGTTTTCACGGTAAAATCGAGTTGGAGCTAGTACCTCCCCATATATATGTATGGAGTGGAGTTTGCAACTGAAAAGAAACTTTGTGTTCCCAACAAGCTAGGTGAAGGACGGCTTTCACACACACTTATCTCTCAGAACTGAGCATGTGGTGAGACGTTCTTTCATCTAGCACAAAGGGAACGGGTTGCAGGAGAAACTTTTACTGTGGTTTCTCGGTCTGTTTCCTATTGCCGGTTTGAAGTTCCTGCAGTTTTCACTGTAAAACCGAGTTGGAGCTAGAACCCCCCCATATATATATATGGATTGGAGTTTGCAACTTAAAAGAAACTTTGTGTTCCCAACAAGCTAGGTGAAGGACGGCTTTCACACACACTTATCTCTCAGAACTGAGCATGTGGAGAGACGTTCGTTCATCTAGCACAAAGGGAACGGGTTGCAGGGGAAACTTTTACTCGGGTTTCTCAGTCTGTTTACTAGTGCCGGTTTGTAGTTCCTGCAGTTTTCACTGTAAATCCGAGTTGGAGCTAGATCCTCCCGATATATATGTATGGAGTGGTGTTTGCAACTGAAAAGAAACTTTGTGTTCCCAACAAGCTAGGGTAAGGACGGCTTTCACACACACATATCTCACAGAAATGAGCATTTGGAGAGACGTTCGTTCATGTAGCACATAGGAAACGGGTTGCAGGATAAATTTTACTCTGGTTTCTCAGTCTATTTCCTAGTGCTGGTTTGAAGTTCCTGCAGTTTTCACTGTAAAACCGAGTTGGAGCTAGTACCTCCCCATATATATATATGGATTGGAGTTTGCAACTTAAAAGAAACTTTGTGTTCCCAACAAGCTAGGTGAAGGACGGCTTTCACACACACTTATCTCTCAGAATTGAGCATGTGGAGAGACGTTCGTTCATCTAGCACAAAGGGAACGGGTTGCAGGGGAAACTTTTACTCGGGTTTCTCAGTGTGTTTACTAGTGCCGGTTTGAAGTTCCTGCAGTTTACACTGTAAAACCGAGTTGGAGCTAGTTCCTCCCCATATATATGTATGGAGTGGTGTTTGCAACTGAAAAGAAACTTTGTGTTCCCAACAAGCTAGGTGAAGGACGGCTTTCACACACACATATCTCACAGAAATGAGCATTTGGAGAGACGTTCGTTCATCTAGCACATAGGAAACGGGTTGCAGGAGAAATTTTACTCTGGTTTCTCAGTCTGTTTCCTTGTGCTGGTTTGAAGTTCCTGCAGTTTTCACTGTAAAACCGAGTTGGAACTAGTACCTCCCCATATATATGTATGGAGTGGAGTTTGCAACTGAAAAGAAACTTTGTGTTCCCAACAAGCTAGGTGAAGGTCGGCTTTCACACACACTTATCTCTCAGAAATGAGCATGTGGAGAGACGTTCGTTCATCTAGCACATAGAAAACGGGTTGCAGGAGAAACTTTTACTCAGATTTCTCAGTCTGTTTCCTAGTGCCGGTTTGAAGTTCCTGCAGTTTTCACTGTAAAACCGAGTTGGAGCTAGTACCTCCCCATATATATGTATGGAGTGGAGTTTGCAACTGAAAAGAAACTTTGTGTTCCCAACAAGCTAGGTGAAGGACGGCTTTCACACACACTTATCTCTCAGATCTGAACATGTGGAGAGACGTTCGTTCATCTAGCACAAAAGGAACGGGTTGCAGGAGAAACTTATACTGTGGTTTCTCAGTCTGTTTCCTAGTGCCGGTTTGAAGTTCCTGCAGTTTTCACTGTAAACACGAGTTGGTGCTAGAACCCCCCCATATATATGTATGGAGTGGAGTTTGCAACTGAAAAGAAACTTTGTGTTCCCAACAAGCTAGGTGAAGGACGGCTTTCACACACACATATCTCTCAGAACTGAGCATGTGGAGACACGTTCGTTCATCTAGCACAAAAGGAACGGGTGGCAGGAGAAACTTTTACTGTGGTTTCTCAGTCTGTTTCCTAGTGCCGGTTTGAAGTTCCTGCAGTTTTCAGTGTAAAACCGAGTTGGAGCTAGTACCTCCCCATATATATGTATGGAGTGGAGTTTGCATCTGAAAAGAAACATTGTGTTCCCAACAAGCTAGGTGAAGGAAGGCTTTCACACACACTTATCTCTCAGAACTTAGCATGTGGAGAGACGTTCGTTCATCTAGCACAAAGGGAACGGTTTGCAGGAGAAACTATACTGTGGTTTCTCAGTCTGTTTCCTACTGCCGGTTTGAAGTTCCAGCAGTTTTCACTGTAAAACCGAGTTGGAGCTAGTTCCTCCCCATATATATGTATGGAGTGGTGTTTGCAACTGAAAAGAAACTTTGTGTTCCCTACAAGCTAGGTGAAGGACGGCTTTCACACACACATGTCTCACAGAAATGAGCATTTGGAGAGACTTTCGTTCATCTAGCACATAGGAAACGGGTTGCAGGAGAAATTTTACTCTGGTTTCTCAGTCTGTTTCCTAGTGCTGGTTTGAAGTTCCTGCAGTTTTCACTGTAAAACCGAGTTGGAGCTAGTACCTCCCCATATATATGTATGGAGTGGAGTTTGCAACTGAAAAGAAACTTTGTGTTCCCAACAAGTTAGGTGAAGGTCGGCTTTCACACACACTTATCTCTCAGAACAGAGCATGTGGAGAGACGTTCGTTCATCTAGCACAAAGGGAACGAGTTGCAGGAGAAACTTTTACTCGGGTTTCTCAGTCTGTTTACTAGTGCCGGTTTGAAGTTCCTGCAGTTTTCACTGTAAAACCGAGTTGGAGCTAGTACCTCCCCATATATATGTATTTAGTGTTGTTTGCAACTGAAAAGAAACTTTGTGTTCCCAACAAGCTAGGTTGAATACGGCTTTCACACACACATATCTCTTAGAAATGAGCATTTGGAGAGACGTTCGTTCATCTAGCACAAACTGAACGGGTTGCAGGAGAAACTTTACTGTGGTTTCTTAGTCTGTTTCCTAGTGCCGGTTTGAAGTTCCTGCAGTTTTCACTGTAAACACGAGTTGGAGCTAGAACCTCCCCATATATATGTATGGAGTGGAGTTTGCAACTGAAAAGAAACTTTGTGTTCCCAACAAGCTAGGTGAAGGAAGGCTTTCACACACACTTATCTCTCAGAACTTAGCATGTGGAGAGACGTTCGTTCATCTAGCACAAAGGGAACGGGTTGCAGGAGAAACTTTACTGTGGTTTCTTAGTCTGTTTCCTAGTGCCGGTTTGAAGTTCCTGCAGTTTTCACTGTAAACGCGAGTTGGAGCTAGAACCCCCCCATATATATGTATGGAGTGGAGTTTGCAACTGAAAAGAAACTTTGTGTTCCCAACAAGCTAGGTGAAGGACGGCTTTCACACACACTTATCTCTCAGAACTGAGCATGTGGAGACACGTTCGTTCATCTAGCACAAAGGGAACGGGTTGCAGGAGAAACTTTACTGTGGTTTCTTAGTCTGTTTCCTAGTGCCGGTTTGAAGTTCCTGCAGTTTTCACTGTAAACACGAGTTGGAACTAGAACCCCCCCATATATATGTATGGAGTGGAGTTTGCAACTGAAAAGAAACTTTGTGTTCCCAACAAGCTAGGTGAAGGACGGCTTTCACACACACTTATCTCTCAGAACTGAGCATGTGGAGACACGTTCTTTCATCTAGCACAAAGGGAACGGGTTGCAGAAGAAACTTTTACTGTGGTTTCTCAGTCTGTTTCCTAGTGCCGGTTTGAAGTTCCTGCAGTTTTCACTGTAAAACCGAGTTGGACCTAGTACCTCCCCAGATATATGTATGGAGTGGAGTTTGCATCTGAAAAAAAATTTTGTGTTCCCAACAAGCTAGGTGAAGGAAGGCGTTCACACACACTTATCTCTCAGAATTGAGCAGGTGGAGAGACGTTCGTTCATCTAGCACAAAGGGAACGGGTTGCAGGAGAAACTTTTACTCTGGTTTTTCAGCCTGTTTCCTAGTGCCGGTTTGAAGTTCCTGCAGTTTTCACAGTAAAACCGAATTGGAGCTAGTACCTCCCCATATATATATATGGATTGGAGTTTGCAACTTAAAAGAAACTTTGTGTTCCCAACAAGCTAGGTGAAGGACGGCTTTCACACACACTTATCTCTCAGAACTGAGCATGTGGAGAGACGTTCGTTCATCTAGCACAAAGGGAACGGGTTGCAGGAGAAACTTTTACTCGGGTTTCTCAGTCTGTTTACTAGTGCCGGTTTGAAGTTCCTGCAGTTTTCACTGTAAAACCGAGTTGGAGCTAGTTCCTCCCCATATATATCTATGGAGTGGTGTTTGCAACTGAAAAGAAACTTTGTGTTCCCAACAAGCTAGGTGAAGGACGGCTTTCACACACACATATCTCACAGAAATGAGCATTTGGAGAGACGTTCGTTCATCTAGCACATAGGAAACGGGTTGCAGGAGAAATTTTACTCTGGTTTCTCAGTCTGTTTCCTAGTGCTGGTTTGAAGTTCCTGCAGTTTTCACTGTAAAACCGAGTTGGAGCTAGTACCTCCCCATATATATGTATGGAGTGGAGTTTGCAACTGAATAGAAACTTTGTGTTCCCAACAAGATAGGTGAAGGTCGGCTTTCACACACACTTATCTCTCAGAACAGAGCATGTGGAGAGACGTTCGTTCATCTAGCACAAAGGGAACGAGTTGCAGGAGAAACTTTTACTCGGGTTTCTCAGTCTGTTTACTAGTGCCGGTTTGAAGTTCCTGCAGTTTTCACTGTAAAACCGAGTTGGAGCTAGTACCTCCCCATATATATGTATTTAGTGTTGTTTGCAACTGAAAAGAAACTTTGTGTTCCCAACAAGCTAGGTTGAATACGGCTTTCACACACTCATATCTCTTAGAAATGAGCATTTGGAGAGACGTTCGTTCATCTAGCACAAAGTGAACGGGTTGCAGGAGAAACTTTACTGTGGTTTCTTAGTCTGTTTCCTAGTGCCGGTTTGAAGTTCCTGCAGTTTTCACTGTAAACACGAGTTGGAGCTAGAACCTCCCCATATATATGTATGGAGTGGAGTTTGCAACTGAAAAGAAACTTTGTGTTCCCAACAAGCTAGGTGAAGGACGGCTTTCACACACACTTATCTCTCAGACATGAGCATGTGGGGAGACGTTCGTTCATCTAGCACAAAGGGAATGGGTTGCAGGAGAAAGTTTTACTGTGGTTTCTCAGTTTGTTTCCTAGTGCCGGTTTGAAGTTCCTGCATTTTTCACTGTAAACACGAGTTGGAGCTACAACCCCCCCATATATATGTATGGATTGGAGTTTGCAACTGAAAAGAAACTTTGTGTTCCCAACAAGCTAGGTGAAGGACGGCTTTCACACACACTTATCTCTCAGAACTGAGCATGTGGAGAGACGTTCGTTCATCTAGCACAAAGGGAACGGGTTGCAGGAGAAACTTTTACTCGGGTTTCTCAGTCTGTTTACTAGTGCCGGTTTGAAGTTCCTGCAGTTTTCACTGTAAAACCGAGTTGGAGCTAGTTCCTCCCCATATATATGTATGGAGTGGTGTTTGCAACTGAAAAGAAACTTTGTGTTCCCAACAAGCTAGGTGAAGGACGGCTTTCACACACACTTATCTCTCAGAACTGAGCATGTGGAGACACGTTCTTTCATCTAGCACAAAGGCAACGGGTTGCAGGAGAAACTTTTACTGTGGTTTCTCAGTCTGTTTCCTAGTGCCGGTTTGAAGTTCCTGCAGTTTTCACTGTAAAACCGAGTTGGACCTAGTACCTCCCCAGATATATGTATGGAGTGGAGTTTGCATCTGAAAAAAAATTTTGTGTTCCCAACAAGCTAGGTGAAGGAAGGCGTTCACACACACTTATCTCTCAGAATTGAGCATTTGGAGAGACGTTCGTTCATCTAGCACAAAGGGAACGGGTTGCAGGAGAAACTTTTAGTCTGGTTTCTCAGTCTGTTTCCTAGTGCCGGTTTGAAGTTCCTGCAGTTTTCACTGTAAAACCGAGTTGGAGCTAGTACCTCCCCATATATATGTATGGATTGGAGTTTGCAACTGAAAAGAAACTTTGTGTTCCCAACAAGCTAGGTGAAGGACGGCTTTCACACACACTTATCTCTCAGAACTGAGCATGTGGAGAGACGTTCATTCATCTAGCACAAAGGGAACGGGTTGCAGGAGAAACTTTTACTCTGGTTTCTCAGTGTGTTTCCTAGTGCCGGTTTGAAGTTCTTGCAGTTTTCACTGTAAAACCGAGTTGGAGATAGTACCACCCCTTATATATGTATGGAGTGGAGTTTACAACTGAAAAGAAACTTTGTGTTCCCAACAAGCTAGGTGAAGGACGGCTTTCACACACACTTATCTCTCAAAACTGAGCATGTGGAGACACGTTCGTTCATCTAGCACAAAGGGAACGTGTTGCAGGAGAAACTTTACTGTGGTTTCTCAGTCTGTTTCCTAGTGCCGGTTTGAAGTTCCTGCAGTTTTCACTGTAAACACGAGTTGGAGCTAGAAACCCCCCATATATATGTATGGAGTGGAGTTGCAACTGAAAAGAAACTTTGTGTTCCCAACAAGCTAGGTGAAGGACGGCTTTCACACACACTTATCTCTCAGAACTGAGCATGTGGAGACACGTTCTTTCATCTAGCACAAAGGGAACGGGTTGCAGGAGAAACTTTTACTGTGGTTTCTCAGTCTGTTTCCTAGTGCCGGTTTGAAGTTCCTGCAGTTTTCACTGTAAAACCGAGTTGGACCTAGTACCTCCCCAGATATATGTATGGAGTGGAGTTTGCATCTGAAAAAAAATTTTGTGTTCCCAACAAGCTAGGTGAAGGAAGGCGTTCACACACACTTATCTCTCAGAAATGAGCAGGTGGAGAGACGTTCGTTCATCTAGCACAAAGGGAACGGGTTGCAGGAGAAACTTTTACTCTGGTTTTTCAGCCTGTTTCCTAGTGCCGGTTTGAAGTTCCTGCAGTTTTCACAGTAAAACCGAGTTGGAGCTAGTACCTCCCCATATATATATATGGATTGGAGTTTGCAACTTAAAAGAAAATTTGTGTTCCCTACAAGCTAGGTGAAGGACGGCTTTCACACACACTTATCTCTCAGAACTGAGCATGTGGAGAGACGTTCGTTCATCTAGCACAAAGGGAACGGGTTGCAGGAGAAACTTTTACTCGGGTTTCTCAGTCTGTTTACTAGTGCCGGTTTGAAGTTCCTGCAGTTTTCACTGTAAAACCGAGTTGGAGCTAGTTCCTCCCCATATATATGTATGGAGTGGTGTTTGCAACTGAAAAGAAACTTTGTGTTCCCAACAAGCTAGGTGAAGGACGGCTTTCACACACACATGTCTCACAGAAATGAGCATTTGGAGAGACGTTCGTTCATCTAGCACATAGGAAACGGGTTGCAGGAGAAATTTTACTCTGGTTTCTCAGTCTGTTTCCAAGTGCTGGTTTGAAGTTCCTGCAGTTTTCACTGTAAAACCGAGTTGGAGCTAGTACCTCCCCATATATATGTATGGAGTGGAGTTTGCAACTGAAAAGAAACTTTGTGTTCCCAACAAGATAGGTGAAGGTCGGCTTTCACACACACTTATATCTCAGAACAGAGCATGTGGAGAGACGTTCGTTCATCTAGCACAAAGGGAACGAGTTGCAGGAGAAACTTTTACTCGGGTTTCTCAGTCTGTTTACTAGTGCCGGTTTGAAGTTCCTGCAGTTTTCACTGTAAAACCGAGTTGGAGCTAGTACCTCCCCATATATATGTATTTAGTGTTGTTTGCAACTGAAAAGAAACTTTGTGTTCCCAACAAGCTAGGTTGAATACGGCTTTCACACACACATATCTCTTAGAAATGAGCATTTGGAGAGACGTTCGTTCATCTAGCACAAAGTGAACGGGTTGCAGGAGAAACTTCACTGTGGTTTCTTAGTCTGTTTCCTAGTGCCGGTTTGAAGTTCCTGCATTTTTCACTGTAAACACGAGTTGGAGCTACAACCCCCCCATATATATGTATGGATTGGAGTTTGCAACTGAAAAGAAACTTTGTGTTCCCAACAAGCTAGGTGAAGGACGGCTTTCACACACACTTATCTCTCAGACATTAGCATGTGGGGAGACGTTCGTTCATCTAGCACAAAGGGAACGGGTTGCAGGAGAAAATTTTACTGTGGTTTCTCAGTCTGTTTCCTAGCGCCGGTTTGAAGTTCCTGCAGTTTTCACTGTAAAACCGAGTTGGAGCTAGTACCTCCTCATATATATGTATGGAGTGGAGTTTGCATCTGAAAAGAAACATTGTGTTCCCAACAAGCTAGGTGAAGGAAGGCTTTCACACACACTTATCTCTCAGAACTTAGCATGTGGAGAGACTTTCGTTCATCTAGCACAAAGAGATCGGGTTGCAGGAGAAACTATACTGTGGTTTCTCAGTCTGTTTCCTAGTGCCTGTTTGTAGTTCCTGCAGTTTTCACTGTAAAATCGATTTGGAGCTAGTTCCTCCCCATATATACGTATGGAGTGGTGTTTGCAACTGAAAAGAAACTTTGTGTTCCCAACAAGCTAGGTGAAGGACGGCTTTCACACACACATATCTCTCAGAAATGAGCATTTGGAGACACGTTCGTTCATCTAGCACAAAGGGAACGGGTTGCAGGAGTAACTTTTAGTCTGGTTTCTCAGTCTGTTTCCTAGTGCCGGTTTGAAGTTCCTGCAGATTTCACTGTAAAACCGAGTTGGAGCTAGTACCTCCCCATATATATGTATGGATTGGAGTTTGCAACTGAAAAGAAACTTTGTGTTCCCAACAAGCTAGGTGAAGGTCGGCTTTCACACACACTTATCTCTCAGAACTGAGCATGTGGAGAGACGTTCATTCATCTAGCACAAAGGGAACGGGTTGCAGGAGAAACTTTTACTCTGGTTTCTCAGTGTGTTTCCTAGTGCCGGTTTGAAGTTCTTGCAGTTTTCACTGTAAAACCGAGTTGGAGATAGTACCTCCCCTTATATATGTATGGATTGGAGTTTGCAACTGAAAAGAAACTTTGTGTTCCCAACAAGCTAGGTGAAGGACGGCTTTCACACACACATATCTCTCAGAACTGAGCATGTGGAGAGACGTTCGTTCATCTACCACAAAGGGAACGGGTTGTAGGGGAAACTTTACTGTGGTTTCTTAGTCTGTTTCCTAGTGCCGGTTTGAAGTTCCTGCAGTTTTCACTGTAAACACGAGTTGGAGCTAGTACCACCCCATATATATGTATAGAGATGAGTTTGCATCTGAAAAGAAACTTTGTGTTCCCAACAAGCTAGGTGAAGGACGGCTTTCACACACAATTATCTCTCAGAACTGAGCATGTGGAGAGACGTTCGTTCATCTAGCACAAAGGGAACGGGTTGCAGGAGAAACTTTTACTCTGTTTTCTCAGTCTGTTTCCTAGTGCCGGTTTGAAGTTCCTGCAGTTTTCACTGTAAAACCGTGTTGGAGCTAGTACCTCCCCATTTATATGTATGGAGTGGAGTTTGCAACTGAAAAGAACCTTTGTGTTCCCAACAAGCTAGGTGAAGGACGGCTTTCACACACACTTATCTCTCAGAACTTAGCATGTGGAGAGACGTTCGTTCATCTAGCACAAAGGGAACGGGTTGCAGGAGAAACTTTTACTGTGGTTTCTCAGTCTGTTTCCTAGTGCCCGTTTGAAGTTCCTGCAGTTTTCACTGTAAAATCGAGTTGGAGCTACTACCTCACCATATATATGTATGGAGTGGAGTTTGCAACTGAAGAGAAACTTTGTGTTCCCAACAAGCTAGGTGAAGGACGGCTTTCACACACACTTATCTCTCAGAACTGAGCATGTGGTGAGACGTTCTTTCATCTAGCACAAAGGGAACGGGTTGCATTAGAAAATTTTACTGTGGTTTCTCGGTCTGTTTCCTATTGCCGGTTTGAAGTTCCTGCAGTTTACAGTGTAAAACCGAGTTGGTGCTTGTACCTCCCCATATATATGTATGGAGTGGAGTTTGCAACTGAAAAGAAACTTTGTGTTCCCAACAAGCTAGGTGCAGGACGGCTTTCACACACACTTTTCTCTCAGAACAGAGCATGTGGAGAGACGTTCGTTCATCTAGCACAAAGGGAACTGGTTGCAGGAGAATCTTTACTGTGGTTTCTCAGTCTGTTTCCTATTGCCGGTTTGAAGTTCCTGCAGTTTTCACTGTAAAACCGAGTTGGACCTAGTACCTCCCCATATATATGTATGGAGTGGAGTTTGCAACTGAAAAGATACTTTGTTTTCCCAACAAGCTAGGTGAAGGACGGCTTTCACACTCACTTATCTCTCAGAACTGAGCATGTGGAGAGACGTTCGTTCATCTAGCACAAAGGGAACCGGTTGCAGCAGAAACTTTACTGTGGTTTCTTAGTCTGTTTCCTAGTGCCGGTTTGATGTTCCTGCAGTTTTCACTGTAAACACGAGTTGGATCTAGTACCCCCCCATATATATGTATGGAGAGGAGTTTGCAACTGAAAAGAAACTTTGTGTTCCCAACAAGCTAGGTGAAGGACGGCTTTCACACACACTTATCACTCAGAACTGAGCATGTGGAGAGACGTTCGTTCATCTAGCACAAAGGGAACGGGTTGCAGGAGAAACATTTACTGTGGTTTCTCAGTCTGTTTCCTAGTGCCGGTTTGAAGTTCCTGCAGTTTTCACTGTAAAACCGAGTTGGAGCTTGTACCTCCCCATATATATATATGGAGTGGAGTTTGCAACTGAAAAGAAACTTTGTGTTCCCAACAAGCTAGGTGAAGGTCGGCTTTCACACACACTTATCTCTCAGAACTGGGCATGTGGAGAGACGTTCGTTCATCTAGCACAAATGGAACGGGTTGCAGGAGAAACTTTTTCTCTGGTTTCTCAGTCTGTTTCCTAGTGCCGGTTTGAAGTTCCTGCAGTTTTCACTGTAAAACCGAGTTGGAGCTAGTACCTCCCCATATATATGTATGGAGTGGAGTTTGCAACTGAAAAGAAACTTGGTTTTCCAAACAAGCTAGGTGAAGGACGGCTTTCACACACAATTATCTCTCAGAACTTAGCATGTGGAGAGACGTTCGTTCATCTAGCACAAAGGGAACGGGTTGCGGGAGAAACTTTACTGTGGTTTCTTAGTTTGTTTCCTAGTGCCGGTTTGACGTTCCTGCAGTTTTCACTGTAAACACGAGTTGGAGCTAGTACCCACCTATATATATGTATGGAGAGGGGTTTGCAACTGAAAAGAAACTTTGTGTTCCCAACAAGCTAGGTGAAGGACGGCTTTCACACACACTTATCTCTCAGAACTGGGCATGTGGAGAGACGTTCGTTCATCTAGCACAAATGGAACGGGTTGCAGGAGAAACTTTTTCTCTGGTTTCTCAGTCTGTTTCCTAGTGCCGGTTTGAAGTTCCTGCAGTTTTCACTGTAAAACCGAGTTGGAGCTAGTACCTCCCCATATATATGTATGGAGTGGAGTTTGCAACTGAAAAGATACTTTGTGTTCCCAACAAGCTAGGTGAAGGACGGCTTTCACACACACTTATCTCTCAGAACTGAGCATGTGGAGAGACGTTCGTTCATCTAGCACAAAGGGAACGGGTTGCGGGAGAAACTTTACTGTGGTTTCTTAGTTTGTTTCCTAGTGCCGGTTTGACGTTCCTGCAGTTTTCACTGTAAACACGAGTTGGAGCTAGTACCCACCTATATATATGTATGGAGAGGGGTTTGCAACTGAAAAGAAACTTTGTGTTCCCAACAAGCTAGGTGAAGGACGGCTTTCACACACACTTATCTCTCAGAACTGAGCATGTGGAGAGACGTTCGTTCATCTAGCACAAAGGAACGCGTTGCAGGAGTAACTTTTACAGTGGTTTCTCAGTCTGTTTCCTAGTGCCGGTTTGAAGTTCCTGCAGTTTTCACTGTAAAACCGAGTTGGAGCTTGTACCTCCCCATATATATGTATGGAGTGGAGTTTGCAACTGAAAAGAAACTTTGTGTTCCCAACAAGCTAGGTGAAGTTCGGCTTTCACACACACTAATCTCTCAGAACTGAGCATGTGGAGAGACGTTCGTTCATCTAGCACAAAGGGAACGGGTTGCAGGAGAAACTTTTACTCTGGTTTCTCAGTCTGTTTCCTAGTGCCGGTTTGAAGTTCCTGCAGTTTTCACTGTAAAACCGAGTTGGAGCTAGTACCTCCCCATATATATGTATGGAGTGGAGTTTGCAACTGAAAAGAAACTTTGTTTTCCCAACAAGCTAGTTGAAGGACGGCTTTCACACACACTTATCTCTCAGAACTGAGCATGTGGAGAGACTTTCGTTCATCTAGCACAAAGGGAACGGGTTGTAGGAGAAACTATACTGTGGTTTCTCAGTATGTTTCCTAGTGCCGGTTTGAAGTTCCTGCAGTTTTCACTGTAAAATCGAGTTGGAGCTAGTACCTCCCCATATATATGTATGGAGTGGAGTTTGCAACTGAAACGAAACTTTGTGTTCCCAACAAGCTAGGTGAAGGACGGCTTTCACACACACTAATCTCTCAGAACTGATCATGTGGAGAGACTTTCGTTCATCTAGCACAAAGGGAACGGGTTGCAGGAGAAACTTTTACTCTGGTTTCTCAGTCTGTTTCCTAGTGCCGGTTTGAAGTTCCTGCAGTTTTCACTGTAAAACCGAGTTGGAGCTAGTACCTCCCCATATATATGTATGGAGTGGCGTTTGCAACTGAAAAGAAACTTTGTTTTCCCAACAAGCTAGTTGAAGGACGGCTTTCACACACACTTATCTCTCAGAACTGAGCATGTGGAGAGACTTTCGTTCATCTAGCACAAAGGGAACGGGTTGCAGTAGAAACTTTTTCTGTGGTTTCTCAGTCTGTTTCCTAGTGCCGGTTTGAAGTTCCTGCAGTTTTCACTGTAAAACCGAGTTGGAGCTAGTACCTCCCCATATATATGTATGGAGTGGAGTTTGCAACTGAAAAGAATATATGTGTTCCAAATAAGCTATTTGAAGGACGGCTTTCACACACACTTATCTCTCAGAACTGAGCATGTAAAGAGACTTTCGTTCATCTAGCACAAAGGGAACGGGTTGCAGGAGAAACTTTTACTTTGCTTTCTCAGTCTGTTTCTTAGTGCCGATTTGTAGTTCCTGCAGTTTTCACTGTAAAACCGAGTTGGAGCTAGTACCTCCCCATATATATATTTATGGAGTTTAGTTTGCAACTGAAAAGAAACTTTGTGTTCCTAACAAGCTAGGTGAAAGACGGCTTTCACACAATATTTTCTCTCAGACCTGAGCATGTCGGGAGACTTTCGTTCATCTAGCACAAAGGGAACGGGTTGCAGGAGAAACTTTTACTGTGGTTTCTCAGTCTGTTTCCTAGTGCCGGTTTGAAGTTCCTGCATTTTTCACTGTAAAACCGATTTGGAGATAGTACCTCCCCATATATATGTATGGAGTGGAGTTTGCAACTGAAAAGAAACTTTGTGTTCCCAAGAAGCTAGGTGAAGGACGGATTTTTCACACACTTATCTCTCAGAAATGAGCATTTGGAGAGACGTTCGTTCATCTAGCACAAATGGAACGGGTTGCAGGAGAAACTTTTACTGTGGTTTCTCAGTCTGTTTCCTAGTGCCGGTTTGAAGTTCCTGCATTTTTCACTGTAAAACCGAGTTGGAGCTAGTACCTCCCCATATATATGTATGGATTGGAGTTTGCAACTGAAAAGAAACTTTGTGTTCCCAACAAGCTAGGTGAAGGACGGCTTTCACACACACTTATCTCTCAGAACTGAGCATGTGGAGAGCAGTTCGTTCATCTAGCACAAAGGGAACGGTTTGCAGGAGAAACTTTTACTCGGGATTCTCAGTCTGTTTCCTAGTGGCGGTTTTAAGTTCCTGCAGTTTTCACTGCAAAAACCAGTTGGAGCTAGTACCTCCCCATATATATGTATGGAGTGGAGTTTGCAACTGAAAAGAAACTTTGTGTTCCCAACAAGCTTGGTGAAGGACGGCTTTCATACACACTTATCTCTCAGAACTGACCATGTGGTGAGACGTTCTTTCATCTAGCACAAAGGGAACGGGTTGCAGTAGAAACTTTTACTGTGGTTTCTCGGTCTGTTTCCTATTGCCGGTTTGAAGTTCCTGCAGTTTTCACTGTAAAACCGAGTTGGAGCTAGTACCTCCCCATATATATGTATGGAGTGGAGTTTGCAACTGAAAAGAAACTTTTTGTTCCCAACAAGCTAGGTGAAGAACGGCTTTCACACACACTTATCTCTCAGAACTGAGCATGTGGAGAGACGTTCGTTCATCTAGCACAAAGGGAACGGGTTGCAGGAGAAACTTTTACTCGGGTTTCTCAGTCTGTTTCCTAGTGCCGGTTTGAAGTTCCTGCAGTTTTCACTGTAAAACAGAGTTGGAGCTAGTTCCTCCCCATATATATGTATGGAGTGGTGTTTGCAACTGAAAAGAAACTTTGTGTTCCCAACAAGATAGCTGAAGGACGGCTTACACACACACATATGTCTCAGAAATGAGCATTTGGAGAGACGTTCGTTCATCTAGCACATAGGAAACGGGTTGCAGGAGAAACTTTTACTGTGGTTTCTCTGTCTGTTTCCTAGTGCTGGTTTGAAGTACCTGCAGTTTTCACTGTAAAACCGAGTTGGAGCTAGTACCTCCCAATATATATGTATGGAGTGGAGTTTGCAACTGAAAAGAAACTTTGTGTTCCCCACAAGCTAGGTGAAGGACGGCTTTCACACACACTTATCTCTCAGAACTGAGCATGTGGAGAGACGTTCGTTCATCTAGCACAAATGGAACGGGTTGCAGTAGAAACTTTTACTTTGGTTTCTCAGTCTGTTTCCTAGTGCCGGTTTGAAGTTCCTGCAGTTTTCACTGTAAAACCGAGTTGGAGCTATTACCTCCCCATATATATGTATGGAGTGGAGTTTGCAACTGAAAAGAATATTTGTGTTCCAAATAAGCTATTTGAAGGACGGCTTTCACACACAGTTATCTCTCAGAACTGAGCATGTGAAGAGACGTTCGTTCATCTAGCACAAAGGGAACGGGTTGCAGGAGAAACTTTTACTTTGCTTTCTCAGTCTGTTTCTTAGTGCCGATTTGTAGTTCCTGCAGTTTTCACTGTAAAACCGAGTTGGAGCTTGTACCTCCCCATATATATGTATGGATTGGAGTTTGCAACTGAAAAGAAACTTTGTGTTCCCAACAAGCTAGGTGAAGGTCGGCTTTCACACACACTTATCTCTCAGAACTGAGCATGTGGAGAGACGTTCGTTCATCTAGCACAAAGGGAACGGGTTGCAGGAGAAACTTTTACTCTGGTTTCTCAGTCTGTTTCCTAGTGCCCGTTTGAAGTTCCTGCAGTTTTCACTGTAAAACCGAGTTGGAGCTAGTACCTCCCCATATATATGTATGGAGTGGAGTTTGCAACTGAAAAGAAACTTTGTGTTCCCTACAAGCTAGGTGAAGGACGGCTTTCACACACACTTATCTCTCAGAACTGAGCATGTGGAGAGACGTTCGTTCATCTAGCACAAAGGGAACGGGTTGCAGGAGAAACTTTTACCCCGGTTTCTCACTCTGTTTCCTAGTGCCGGTTTGAAGTTCCTGCAGTTTTCACTGTAAAACCGAGTTGGAGCTAGTACCTCCCCATATATATATTTATGGAGTGGAGTTTGCAACTGAAAAGAAACTTTGGGTTCCTAACAAGCTAGGTGAAAGACGGCTTTCACACACTATTTTCTCTCAGACATGAGTATGTCGGGAGACTTTCGTTCATCTAGCACAAAGGGAACGGGTTGCAGGAGAAACTTTTACTGTGGTTTCTCAGTCTGTTTCCTAGTGCCGGTTTGAAGTTCCTGCATTTTTCACTGTAAAACCGAGTTGGAGCTAGTACCTCCCCATATATATGTATGGAGTGGAGTTTGCAACTGAAAAGAAACTTTGTGTTCCCAACAAGCTAGGTGAAGGACGGCTTTCACAAACACTTATCTCTCAGAACTGAGCATGTGGAGAGCAGTTCGTTCATCTAGCACAAAGGGAACGGTTTGCAGGAGAAACTTTTACTCGGGATTCTCAGTCTGTTTCCTAGTGGCGGTTTTAAGTTCCTGCAGTTTTCACTGCAAAAACCAGTTGGAGCTAGTACCTCCCCATATATATTTATTGAGTGCAGTTTGCTACTGAAAAGAAACTTTGTGTTCCCAACAAGCTAGGTGAAGGACGGCTTTCACACACACTTTTCTCTCAGAAATGAGCATGTGGAGAGACGTTCGTTCATCTAGCACAAAGGGAATGGGTTGTAGGAGAAACTTTTACTCTGGTTTCTCAGTCTTTTTCCTAGTGCCGGTTTGAAGTTCCTGCAGTTTTCACTGTAAAACCGAGTTGGAGCTAGTACCTCCCCATATATATGTATGGAGTGGAGTTTGCAACAGAAAAGAAACTTTGTGTTACCAACAAGCTAGGTGAAGGACGGCTTTCACACACACTTATCTCTCAGACCTCAGCATGTCGGGAGACGTTCGTTCATCTAGCACAAAGGGAACGGGTTGCAGGAGAAACTTTTACTGTGGTTTCTCTGTCTGTTTCCTAGTGCCGGTTTGAAGTTCCTGCATTTTTCACTGTAAAACCGAGTTGGAGCTAGTACCTCCCCATATATATGTATGGAGTGGAGTTTGCAACTGAAAAGAAACTTTGTGTTCCCAACAAGCTAGGTGAAGGACGGCTTTCACACACACTTATTTCTCAGAACTGAGCATGTGGTGAGACGTTCGTTCATCTAGCACAAAGGGAATGGGTTGCAGGAGAAAATTTTACTCGGGATTCTCAGTCTGTTTCCTAGTGGCGGTTTTAAGTTCCTGCAGTTTTCACTGCAAAACCGAGTTGGAGCTAGTACCCCCCCATATAAGTTTATTGAGTGCAGTTTGCAACTGAAAAGAAACTTTGTGTTCCCAACAAGCTAGTTGAAGAACGGCTTTCACACACACTTATCTCTCAGAACTGAGCATGTGGAGAGACGTTCGTTCATCTAGCACAAAGGGAACGGCTTGCAGGATAAACTTTTACTCTGGTTTCTCAGTCTCTTTCCTAGTGCCGGTTTGAAGTTCCTGCAGTTTTCACTGTAAAATCGAGTTGGAGCTAGTACCTCCCTATATATATGTATGGAGTGGAGTTTGCAACTGAAAAGAAACTTTGTGTTCCCTACAAGCTAGGTGAAGGACGGCTTTCACACACACTTATTTCTCAGAACTGAGTATGTGGAGAGACGTTCGTTCATCTAGCACAAAGGGAACGGGTTGCAGGAGAAACTTTTACTTTGCTTTCTCAGTCTGTTTCTTAGTGCCGATTTGTAGTTCCTGCAGTTTTCACTGTAAAACCGAGTTGGAGCTAGTACCTCCCCATATATATATTTATGGAGTTTAGTTTGCAACTGAAAAGAAACTTTGTGTTCCTAACAAGCTAGGTGAAAGACGGCTTTCACACAATATTTTCTCTCAGACCTGAGCATGTCGGGAGACTTTCGTTCATCTAGAACAAAGGGAACGGGTTGCAGGAGAAACTTTTACTGTGGTTTCTCAGTCTGTTTCCTAGTGCCGGTTTGAAGTTCCTGCATTTTTCACTGTAAAACCGATTTGGAGATAGTACCTCCCCATATATATGTATGGAGTGGAGTTTGCAACTGAAAAGAAACTTTGTGTTCCCAAGAAGCTAGGTGAAGGACGGATTTTTCACACACTTATCTCTCAGAAATGAGCATTTGGAGAGACGTTCCTTCATCTAGCACAAAGGGAACGGGTTGCAGGAGAAACTTTTACTGTGGTTTCTCAGTCTGTTTCCTAGTGCCGGTTTGAAGTTCCTGCATTTTTCACTGTAAAACCGAGTTGGAGCTAGTACCTCCCCATATATATGTATGGATTGGAGTTTGCAACTGAAAAGAAACTTTGTGTTCCCAACAAGCTAGGTGAAGGACGGCTTTCACACACACTTATCTCTCAGAACTGAGCATGTGGAGAGCAGTTCGTTCATCTAGCACAAAGGGAACGGTTTGCAGGAGAAACTTTTACTCGGGATTCTCAGTCTGTTTCCTAGTGGCGGTTTTAAGTTCCTGCAGTTTTCACTGCAAAAACCAGTTGGAGCTAGTACCTCCCCATATATATGTATGGAGTGGAGTTTGCAACTGAAAAGAAACTTTGTGTTCCCAACAAGCTTGGTGAAGGACGGCTTTCATACACACTTATCTCTCAGAACTGACCATGTGGTGAGACGTTCTTTCATCTAGCACAAAGGGAACGGGTTGCAGTAGAAACTTTTACTGTGGTTTCTCGGTCTGTTTCCTATTGCCGGTTTGAAGTTCCTGCAGTTTTCACTGTAAAACCGAGTTGGAGCTAGTACCTCCCCATATATATGTATGGAGTGGAGTTTGCAACTGAAAAGAAACTTTTTGTTCCCAACAAGCTAGGTGAAGAACGGCTTTCACACACACTTATCTCTCAGAACTGAGCATGTGGAGAGACGTTCGTTCATCTAGCACAAAGGGAACGGGTTGCAGGAGAAACTTTTACTCGGGTTTCTCAGTCTGTTTCCTAGTGCCGGTTTGAAGTTCCTGCAGTTTTCACTGTAAAACAGAGTTGGAGCTAGTTCCTCCCCATATATATGTATGGAGTGGTGTTTGCAACTGAAAAGAAACTTTGTGTTCCCAACAAGATAGCTGAAGGACGGCTTACACACACACATATGTCTCAGAAATTAGCATTTGGAGAGACGTTCGTTCATCTAGCACATAGGAAACGGGTTGCAGGAGAAACTTTTACTGTGGTTTCTCTGTCTGTTTCCTAGTGCTGGTTTGAAGTACCTGCAGTTTTCACTGTAAAACCGAGTTGGAGCTAGTACCTCCCAATATATATGTATGGAGTGGAGTTTGCAACTGAAAAGAAACTTTGTGTTCCCCACAAGCTAGGTGAAGGACGGCTTTCACACACACTTATCTCTCAGAACTGAGCATGTGGAGAGACGTTCGTTCATCTAGCACAAATGGAACGGGTTGCAGTAGAAACTTTTACTTTGGTTTCTCAGTCTGTTTCCTAGTGCCGGTTTGAAGTTCCTGCAGTTTTCACTGTAAAACCGAGTTGGAGCTATTACTTACCCATATATATGTATGGAGTGGAGTTTGCAACTGAAAAGAATATTTGTGTTCCAAATAAGCTATTTGAAGGACGGCTTTCACACACAGTTATCTCTCAGAACTGAGCATGTGAAGAGACGTTCGTTCATCTAGCACAAAGGGAACGGGTTGCAGGAGAAACTTTTACTTTGCTTTCTCAGTCTGTTTCTTAGTGCCGATTTGTAGTTCCTGCAGTTTTCACTGTAAAACCGAGTTGGAGCTTGTACCTCCCCATATATATGTATGGATTGGAGTTTGCAACTGAAAAGAAACTTTGTGTTCCCAACAAGCTAGGTGAAGGTCGGCTTTCACACACACTTATCTCTCAGAACTGAGCATGTGGAGAGACGTTCGTTCATCTAGCACAAAGGGAACGGGTTGCAGGAGAAACTTTTACTCTGGTTTCTCAGTCTGTTTCCTAGTGCCCGTTTGAAGTTCCTGCAGTTTTCACTGTAAAACCGAGTTGGAGCTAGTACCTCCCCATATATATGTATGGAGTGGAGTTTGCAACTGAAAAGAAACTTTGTGTTCCCTACAAGCTAGGTGAAGGACGGCTTTCACACACACTTATCTCTCAGAACTGAGCATGTGGAGAGACGTTCGTTCATCTAGCACAAAGGGAACGGGTTGCAGGAGAAACTTTTACTCTGGTTTCTCACTCTGTTTCCTAGTGCCGGTTTGAAGTTCCTGCAGTTTTCACTGTAAAACCGAGTTGGAGCTAGTACCTCCCCATATATATATTTATGGAGTGGAGTTTGCAACTGAAAAGAAACTTTGGGTTCCTAACAAGCTAGGTGAAAGACGGCTTTCACACACTATTTTCTCTCAGACCTGAGTATGTCGGGAGACTTTCGTTCATCTAGCACAAAGGGAACGGGTTGCAGGAGAAACTTTTACTGTGGTTTCTCAGTCTGTTTCCTAGTGCCGGTTTGAAGTTCCTGCATTTTTCACTGTAAAACCGAGTTGGAGCTAGTACCTCCCCATATATATGTATGGAGTGGTGTTTGCAACTGAAAAGAAACTTTGTGTTCCCAACAAGCTAGGTGAAGGACGGCTTTCACAAACACTTATCTCTCAGAACTGAGCATGTGGAGAGCAGTTCGTTCATCTAGCACAAAGGGAACGGTTTGCAGGAGAAACTTTTACTCGGGATTCTCAGTCTGTTTCCTAGTGGCGGTTTTAAGTTCCTGCAGTTTTCACTGCAAAAACCAGTTGGAGCTAGTACCTCCCCATATATATTTATTGAGTGCAGTTTGCTACTGAAAAGAAACTTTGTGTTCCCAACAAGCTAGGTGAAGGACGGCTTTCACACACACTTTTCTCTCAGAAATGAGCATGTGGAGAGACGTTCGTTCATCTAGCACAAAGGGAATGGGTTGTAGGAGAAACTTTTACTCTGGTTTCTCAGTCTTTTTCCTAGTGCCGGTTTGAAGTTCCTGCAGTTTTCACTGTAAAACCGAGTTGGAGCTAGTACCTCCCCATATATATGTATGGAGTGGAGTTTGCAACAGAAAAGAAACTTTGTGTTACCAACAAGCTAGGTGAAGGACGGCTTTCACACACACTTATCTCTCAGACCTGAGCATGTCGGGAGACGTTCGTTCATCTAGCACAAAGGGAACGGGTTGCAGGAGAAACTTTTACTGTGGTTTCTCTGTCTGTTTCCTAGTGCCGGTTTGAAGTTCCTGCATTTTTCACTGTAAAACCGAGTTGGAGCTAGTACCTCCCCATATATATGTATGGAGTGGAGTTTGCAACTGAAAAGAAACTTTGTGTTCCCAACAAGCTAGGTGAAGGACGGCTTTCACACACACTTATTTCTCAGAACTGAGCATGTGGTGAGACGTTCGTTCATCTAGCACAAAGGGAATGGGTTGCAGGAGAAAATTTTACTCGGGATTCTCAGTCTGTTTCCTAGTGGCGGTTTTAAGTTCCTGCAGTTTTCACTGCAAAACCGAGTTGGAGCTAGTACCCCCCCATATAAGTTTATTGAGTGCAGTTTGCAACTGAAAAGAAACTTTGTGTTCCCAACAAGCTAGTTGAAGAACGGCTTTCACACACACTTATCTCTCAGAACTGAGCATGTGGAGAGACGTTCGTTCATCTAGCACAAAGGGAACGGCTTGCAGGAGAAACTTTTACTCTGGTTTCTCAGTCTCTTTCCTAGTGCCGGTTTGAAGTTCCTGCAGTTTTCACTGTAAAATCGAGTTGGAGCTAGTACCTCCCTATATATATGTATGGAGTGGAGTTTGCAACTGAAAAGAAACTTTGTGTTCCCTACAAGCTAGGTGAAGGACGGCTTTCACACACACTTATTTCTCAGAACTGAGCATGTGGAGAGACGTTCGTTCATCTAGCACAAAGGGAACGGGTTGCATGAGAAACTTATACTCTGGTTTCTCAGTCTGTTTCCTAGTGCCGGTTTGAAGTTCCTGCAGTTTTCACTGTAAAACCGAGTTGGAGCTAGTACCTCCCCATATATATGTATGGAGTGGAGTTTGCAAATGAAAAGAAACTTTGTGTTCCCAACAAGCTAGGTGAAGGACGGCTTTCACACACACTTTTCTCTCAGACCTGAGCATGTCGGGAGACGTACTTTCATCTAGCACAAATGGAACGGGTTGCAGGAGAAACTTTTACTGTTGTTTCTCAGTCTGTTTCCTAGTGCCGGTTTGAAGTTCCTGCATTTTTCACTGTAAAACCGAGTTGGAGCTAGTACTTCCCCATATATATGTATGGATTGGAGTTTGCAACTGAAAAGAAACTTTGTGTTCCCAACAAGCTAGGTGAAGTTCGGCTTTCTCACACAATTATCTCTCAGAACTGAGCATGTGGAGAGACGTTCGTTCATCTAGCACAAATGGAACGGGTTGCAGGAGAAACTTTTCTGTGGTTTCTCAGTCTGTTTCCTAGTGCCGGTTTGAAGTTCCTGCAGTTTTCACTGTAAAACCGAGTTGGAGCTTGTACTTCCCCATATATATGTATGGAGTGGAGTTTGCAACTGAAAAGAAACTTTGTGTTCCCAACAAGCTAGGTGAAGGACGGCTTTCACACACACTAATCTCTCAGAACTGAGCATGTGGAGAGACGTTCGTTCATCTAGCACAAAGGGAACGGGTTGCAGGAGAAACTTTTACTCTGGTTTCTCAGTCTGTTTCCTAGTGATGGTTTGAAGTTCTTGCAGTTTTCACTGTAAAACCGAGTTGGAGCTAGTACCTCCCCATATATATGTATGGAGTATAGTTTGCAACTGAAAAGAACCTTTGTGTTCCCAACAAGCTAGGTGAAGGACGGCTTTCACACACACTTATCTCTCAGAACTGAGCATGTGGAGAGACGTTCGTTCATCTAGCACAAAGGGAACGGTTTGTAGGAGAAACTTTTACTCTGGTTTCTCAGTTTGTTTCCTAGTGCCGGTTTGAAGTTCCTGCAGTTTTCACTGTAAAAGAAAGTTGGAGCTAGTACCTCCCCATATATATGTATGGAGTCGAGTTTGCAACTGAAAAGAAACTTTGTGTTACCAACAAGCTAGGTGAAGTACGGCTTTCACACACACTTATCTCTCAGAACTGAGCATGTCGGGAGACGTTCGTTCATCTAGCACAAAGGGAACGGGTTGCAGGAGAAACTTTTACTGTGGTTTCTCAGTCTGTTTCCTAGTGCCGGTTTGAAGTTCCTGCATTTTTCACTGTAAAACCGAGTTGGAGATAGTACCTCCCCTTATATATGTATGGAGTGGAGTTTGCAACTGAAAAGAAACTTTGTGATCCCAACAAGCTAGGTGAAGTTCGGCTTTCACACACACTTATCTCTCAGAACTGAGCATGTGGAGAGACGTTCGTTCATCTAGCACAAAGGGAACGGGTTGCAGGAGAAACTTTTACTCTGGTTTCTCAGTCTATTTCCTAGTGCCGGTTTGAAGTTCCTGCAGTTTTCACTGTAAAACCGAGTTGGAGCTAGTACCTCCCCATATATATGTATGGAGTGGAGTTTGCAACTGAAAAGAAACTATGTGTTCCCTACAAGCTAGGTGAAGGACGGCTTTCACACACACTTATCTCTCACAACTGAGCAAGTGGAGAGACGTTCGTTCATCTAGCACAAAGGGAACGGGTTGCATGAGAAAATTTTACTCTGGTTTCTCAGTCTGTTTCCTAGTGCCGGTTTGAAGTTCCTGCAGTTTTCACTGTAAAACCTAGTTGGAGCTAGTACCTCCCCATATATATGTATGGAGTGGAGTTTGCAACTGAAAAGAAACTTTGTGTTCCCAACAAGCTAGGTGAAGGACGGCTTTCACACACACTTTTCTCTCAGAACTGAGCATGTCGGGAGACGTTCGTTCATCTAGCACAAATGGAACGGGATGCAGGAGAAACTTTTACTGTGGTTTCTCAGTCTGTTTCCTAGTGCCGGTTTGAAGTTCCTGCATTTTTCACTGTAAAACCGAGTTGGAGCTAGTACCTCCCCATATATATGTATGGATTGGAGTTTGCAACTGAAAAAAAACTTTGTGTTCCCAACAAGCTAGTTGAAGTTCGGCTTTCTCACACAATTATCTCTCATAAATGAGCATGTGGAGAGACGTTCGTTCATCTAGCACACAGGGAACGGATTGCAGGAGAAACTTTACTGTGGTTTCTCAGTCTGTTTCCTAGTGCCGGTTTGAAGTTCCTGCAGTTTTCACTGTAAAACCGAGTTGGAGCTAGTACCTCCCCATATATATGTATGGAGTGGAGTTTGCAACTGAAAAGAAACTTTGTGTTCCCAACAAGCTAGTTGAAGGACGGCTTTCACACACACTTATCTCTCAGAACTGAGCATGTGGAGAGACGTTCGTTCATCTAGCACAAGGGGAACGGGTTGCAGGAGAAACTTTTACTCTGGTTTCTCAGTCTGTTTCCTAGTGCCGGTTTGAAGTTCCTGCAGTTTTCACTGTAAAACCGAGTTGGAGCTAGTACCTCCCCATATATATGTATGGAGTGGAGTTTGCAACTGAAAAGAAACTTTGTGTTCCCAACAAGCTAGGTGAAGGACGGCTTTCACACACACTTATCTCTCAGAACTGAGCATGTGGAGAGACGTTCGTTCATCTAGCACAAGGGGAACGGGTTGCAGGAGAAACTTTTACTCTGTTTTCTCAGTCTGTTTCCTAGTGCCGGTTTGAAGTTCCTGCAGTTTTCACTGTAAAACCGAGTTGGAGCTAGTACCTCCCCATATATATGTATGGAGTGGAGTTTGCAACTGAAAAGAAACTTTGTGTTCCCAACAAGCTAGGTGAAGGACGGCTTTCACACACACTTATCTCTCAGAACTGAGCATGTGGAGAGACGTTCGTTCATCTAGCACAAGGGGAACGGGTTGCAGGAGAAACTTTTACTCTGGTTTCTCAGTCTGTTTCCTAGTGCCGGTTTGAAGTTCCTGCAGTTTTCACTGTAAAACCGAGTTGGAGCTAGTACCTCCCCATATATATGTATGGAGTGGAGTTTGCAACTGAAAAGAAACTTTGTGTTCCCAACAAGCTAGGTGAAGGACGGCTTTCACACACACTTATCTCTCAGAACTGAGCATGTGGAGAGACGTTCGTTCATCTAGCACAAGGGGAACGGGTTGCAGGAGAAACTTTTACTCTGGTTTCTCAGTCTGTTTCCTAGTGCCGGTTTGAAGTTCCTGCAGTTTTCACTGTAAAACCGAGTTGGAGCTAGTACCTCCCCATATATATGTATGGAGTGGAGTTTGCAACTGAAAAGAAACTTTGTGTTCCCAACAAGCTAGGTGAGGGACGGCTTTCACACACACTTATCTCTCAGAACTGAGCATGTGGAGAGACGTTCGTTCATCTAGCACAAGGGGAACGGGTTGCAGGAGAAACTTTTACTGTGGTTTCTCAGTCTGTTTCCTAGCGCCGGTTTGAAGATCCTGCAGTTTTCACTGTAAAACCGAGTTGGAGCTAGTACCTCCCCATATATATGTATGGAGTGGAGTTTGCATCTGAAAAGAAACTTTGTGTTCCCAACAAGCTATGTGAAGGAAGGCTTTCACACACACTTATCTCTCAGAACTTAGCATGTGGAGAGACGTTCGTTCATCTAGCACAAAGGGAACGGGTTGCAGGAGAAACTATACTGTGGTTTCTCAGTCTGTTTCCTAGTGCCTGTTTGAAGTTCCTGCAGTTTTCACTGTAAAACCGAGTTGGAGCTAGTACCTCCCCGTATATATGTATGGAGTGGAGTTTGCAACTGAAAAGAAACTTTGTGTTCCCAACAAGCTAGGTGAAGGACGGCTTTCACAAACAATTATCTCTCAGAACTGAGCATGTGGAGAGACGTTCGTTCATCTAGCACAAGGGGAACGGGTTGCAGGAGAAACTTTTACTCTGGTTTCTCAGTCTGTTTCCTAGTGCCGGTTTCAAGTTCCTGCAGTTTTCACTGTAAAACCGAGTTGGAGCTAGTACCTCCCCATATATATGTATGGAGTGGAGTTTGCAACTGAAAAGAAACTTTGTGTTCCCAACAAGCTAGGTGAAGGACGGCTTTCACACACACTTATCTCTCAGAACTGAACATGTGGAGAGACGTTCGTTCATCTAGCACAAGGGGAACGGGTTGCAGGAGAAACTTTTACTCTGGTTTCTCAGTCTGTTTCCTAGTGCCGGTTTGAAGTTCCTGCAGTTTTCACTGTAAAACCGAGTTGGAGCTAGTACCTCCCCATATATATGTATGGAGTGTAGTTTGCAACTGAAAAGAAACTTTGTGTTCCCAACAAGCTAGGTGAAGGACGGCTTCACACACACTTATCTCTCAGAACTGAGCATGTGGAGAGACGTTCGTTCATCTAGCACAAGGGGAACGGGTTGCAGGAGAAACTTTTACTTTGCTTTCTCAGTCTGTTTCTTAGTGCCGATTTGTAGTTCCTGCAGTTTTCACTGTAAAACCGAGTTGGAGCTAGTACCTCCCCATATATATATTTATGGAGTTTAGTTTGCAACTGAAAAGAAACTTTGTGTTCCTAACAAGCTAGGTGAAAGACGGCTTTCACACAATATTTTCTCTCAGACCTGAGCATGTCGGGAGACTTTCGTTCATCTAGAACAAAGGGAACGGGTTGCAGGAGAAACTTTTACTGTGGTTTCTCAGTCTGTTTCCTAGTGCCGGTTTGAAGTTCCTGCATTTTTCACTGTAAAACCGATTTGGAGATAGTACCTCCCCATATATATGTATGGAGTGGAGTTTGCAACTGAAAAGAAACTTTGTGTTCCCAAGAAGCTAGGTGAAGGACGGATTTTTCACACACTTATCTCTCAGAAATGAGCATTTGGAGAGACGTTCCTTCATCTAGCACAAAGGGAACGGGTTGCAGGAGAAACTTTTACTGTGGTTTCTCAGTCTGTTTCCTAGTGCCGGTTTGAAGTTCCTGCATTTTTCACTGTAAAACCGAGTTGGAGCTAGTACCTCCCCATATATATGTATGGATTGGAGTTTGCAACTGAAAAGAAACTTTGTGTTCCCAACAAGCTAGGTGAAGGACGGCTTTCACACACACTTATCTCTCAGAACTGAGCATGTGGAGAGCAGTTCGTTCATCTAGCACAAAGGGAACGGTTTGCAGGAGAAACTTTTACTCGGGATTCTCAGTCTGTTTCCTAGTGGCGGTTTTAAGTTCCTGCAGTTTTCACTGTAAAACCGAGTTGGAGCTAGTACCTCCCCATATATATGTATGGAGTGTAGTTTGCAACTGAAAAGAAACTTTGTGTTCCCAACAAGCTAGGTGAAGGACGGCTTCACACACACTTATCTCTCAGAACTGACCATGTGGTGAGACGTTCTTTCATCTAGCACAAAGGGAACGGGTTGTAGGGGAAACTTTTACTCTGGTTTCTCAGTCTGTTTCCTAGTGCCGGTTTGAAGTTCCTGCAGTTTTCACTGTAAAACCGAGTTGGAGCTAGTACCTCCCCATATATATGTATGGAGTGGAGTTTGCAACTGAAAAGAAACTTTGTGTTCCCAACAAGCTAGGTGAAGGACGGCTTTCACACACACTTATCTCTCAGAACTGAGCATGTGGAGAGACGTTCGTTCATCTAGCACAAGGGGAACGGGTTGCAGGAGAAACTTTTACTCTGGTTTCTCAGTCTGTTTCCTAGTGCCGGTTTGAAGTTCCTGCAGTTTTCACTGTAAAACCGAGTTGGAGCTAGTACCTCCCCATATATATGTATGGAGTGGAGTTTGCAACTGAAAAGAAACTTTGTGTTCCCAACAAGCTAGGTGAAGGACGGCTTTCACACACACTTATCTCTCAGAACTGAGCATGTGGAGAGACGTTCGTTCATCTAGCACAAGGGGAACGGGTTGCAGGAGAAACTTTTACTCTGGTTTCTCAGTCTGTTTCCTAGTGCCGGTTTGAAGTTCCTGCAGTTTTCACTGTAAAACCGAGTTGGAGCTAGTACCTCCCCATATATATGTATGGAGTGGAGTTTGCAACTGAAAAGAAACTTTGTGTTCCCAACAAGCTAGGTGAAGGACGGCTTTCACACACACTTATCTCTCAGAACTGAGCATGTGGAGAGACGTTCGTTCATCTAGCACAAGGGGAACGGGTTGCAGGAGAAACTTTTACTCTGTTTTCTCAGTCTGTTTCCTAGTGCCGGTTTGAAGTTCCTGCAGTTTTCACTGTAAAACCGAGTTGGAGCTAGTACCTCCCCATATATATGTATGGAGTGGAGTTTGCAACTGAAAAGAAACTTTGTGTTCCCAACAAGCTAGGTGAAGGACGGCTTTCACACACACTTATCTCTCAGAACTGAGCATGTGGAGAGACGTTCGTTCATCTAGCACAAGGGGAACGGGTTGCAGGAGAAACTTTTACTCTGGTTTCTCAGTCTGTTTCCTAGTGCCGGTTTGAAGTTCCTGCAGTTTTCACTGTAAAACCGAGTTGGAGCTAGTACCTCCCCATATATATGTATGGAGTGGAGTTTGCAACTGAAAAGAAACTTTGTGTTCCCAACAAGCTAGGTGAAGGACGGCTTTCACACACACTTATCTCTCAGAACTGAGCATGTGGAGAGACGTTCGTTCATCTAGCACAAGGGGAACGGGTTGCAGGAGAAACTTTTACTCTGGTTTCTCAGTCTGTTTCCTAGTGCCGGTTTGAAGTTCCTGCAGTTTTCACTGTAAAACCGAGTTGGAGCTAGTACCTCCCCATATATATGTATGGAGTGGAGTTTGCAACTGAAAAGAAACTTTGTGTTCCCAACAAGCTAGGTGAGGGACGGCTTTCACACACACTTATCTCTCAGAACTGAGCATGTGGAGAGACGTTCGTTCATCTAGCACAAGGGGAACGGGTTGCAGGAGAAACTTTTACTGTGGTTTCTCAGTCTGTTTCCTAGCGCCGGTTTGAAGATCCTGCAGTTTTCACTGTAAAACCGAGTTGGAGCTAGTACCTCCCCATATATATGTATGGAGTGGAGTTTGCATCTGAAAAGAAACTTTGTGTTCCCAACAAGCTATGTGAAGGAAGGCTTTCACACACACTTATCTCTCAGAACTTAGCATGTGGAGAGACGTTCGTTCATCTAGCACAAAGGGAACGGGTTGCAGGAGAAACTATACTGTGGTTTCTCAGTCTGTTTCCTAGTGCCTGTTTGAAGTTCCTGCAGTTTTCACTGTAAAACCGAGTTGGAGCTAGTACCTCCCCGTATATATGTATGGAGTGGAGTTTGCAACTGAAAAGAAACTTTGTGTTCCCAACAAGCTAGGTGAAGGACGGCTTTCACAAACAATTATCTCTCAGAACTGAGCATGTGGAGAGACGTTCGTTCATCTAGCACAAGGGGAACGGGTTGCAGGAGAAACTTTTACTCTGGTTTCTCAGTCTGTTTCCTAGTGCCGGTTTCAAGTTCCTGCAGTTTTCACTGTAAAACCGAGTTGGAGCTAGTACCTCCCCATATATATGTATGGAGTGGAGTTTGCAACTGAAAAGAAACTTTGTGTTCCCAACAAGCTAGGTGAAGGACGGCTTTCACACACACTTATCTCTCAGAACTGAACATGTGGAGAGACGTTCGTTCATCTAGCACAAGGGGAACGGGTTGCAGGAGAAACTTTTACTCTGGTTTCTCAGTCTGTTTCCTAGTGCCGGTTTGAAGTTCCTGCAGTTTTCACTGTAAAACCGAGTTGGAGCTAGTACCTCCCCATATATATGTATGGAGTGTAGTTTGCAACTGAAAAGAAACTTTGTGTTCCCAACAAGCTAGGTGAAGGACGGCTTCACACACACTTATCTCTCAGAACTGAGCATGTGGAGAGACGTTCGTTCATCTAGCACAAGGGGAACGGGTTGCAGGAGAAACTTTTACTTTGCTTTCTCAGTCTGTTTCTTAGTGCCGATTTGTAGTTCCTGCAGTTTTCACTGTAAAACCGAGTTGGAGCTAGTACCTCCCCATATATATATTTATGGAGTTTAGTTTGCAACTGAAAAGAAACTTTGTGTTCCTAACAAGCTAGGTGAAAGACGGCTTTCACACAATATTTTCTCTCAGACCTGAGCATGTCGGGAGACTTTCGTTCATCTAGAACAAAGGGAACGGGTTGCAGGAGAAACTTTTACTGTGGTTTCTCAGTCTGTTTCCTAGTGCCGGTTTGAAGTTCCTGCATTTTTCACTGTAAAACCGATTTGGAGATAGTACCTCCCCATATATATGTATGGAGTGGAGTTTGCAACTGAAAAGAAACTTTGTGTTCCCAAGAAGCTAGGTGAAGGACGGATTTTTCACACACTTATCTCTCAGAAATGAGCATTTGGAGAGACGTTCCTTCATCTAGCACAAAGGGAACGGGTTGCAGGAGAAACTTTTACTGTGGTTTCTCAGTCTGTTTCCTAGTGCCGGTTTGAAGTTCCTGCATTTTTCACTGTAAAACCGAGTTGGAGCTAGTACCTCCCCATATATATGTATGGATTGGAGTTTGCAACTGAAAAGAAACTTTGTGTTCCCAACAAGCTAGGTGAAGGACGGCTTTCACACACACTTATCTCTCAGAACTGAGCATGTGGAGAGCAGTTCGTTCATCTAGCACAAAGGGAACGGTTTGCAGGAGAAACTTTTACTCGGGATTCTCAGTCTGTTTCCTAGTGGCGGTTTTAAGTTCCTGCAGTTTTCACTGCAAAAACCAGTTGGAGCTAGTACCTCCCCATATATATGTATGGAGTGGAGTTTGCAACTGAAAAGAAACTTTGTGTTCCCAACAAGCTTGGTGAAGGACGGCTTTCATACACACTTATCTCTCAGAACTGACCATGTGGTGAGACGTTCTTTCATCTAGCACAAAGGGAACGGGTTGCAGTAGAAACTTTTACTGTGGTTTCTCGGTCTGTTTCCTATTGCCGGTTTGAAGTTCCTGCAGTTTTCACTGTAAAACCGAGTTGGAGCTAGTACCTCCCCATATATATGTATGGAGTGGAGTTTGCAACTGAAAAGAAACTTTTTGTTCCCAACAAGCTAGGTGAAGAACGGCTTTCACACACACTTATCTCTCAGAACTGAGCATGTGGAGAGACGTTCGTTCATCTAGCACAAAGGGAACGGGTTGCAGGAGAAACTTTTACTCGGGTTTCTCAGTCTGTTTCCTAGTGCCGGTTTGAAGTTCCTGCAGTTTTCACTGTAAAACAGAGTTGGAGCTAGTTCCTCCCCATATATATGTATGGAGTGGTGTTTGCAACTGAAAAGAAACTTTGTGTTCCCAACAAGATAGCTGAAGGACGGCTTACACACACACATATGTCTCAGAAATTAGCATTTGGAGAGACGTTCGTTCATCTAGCACATAGGAAACGGGTTGCAGGAGAAACTTTTACTGTGGTTTCTCTGTCTGTTTCCTAGTGCTGGTTTGAAGTACCTGCAGTTTTCACTGTAAAACCGAGTTGGAGCTAGTACCTCCCAATATATATGTATGGAGTGGAGTTTGCAACTGAAAAGAAACTTTGTGTTCCCCACAAGCTAGGTGAAGGACGGCTTTCACACACACTTATCTCTCAGAACTGAGCATGTGGAGAGACGTTCGTTCATCTAGCACAAATGGAACGGGTTGCAGTAGAAACTTTTACTTTGGTTTCTCAGTCTGTTTCCTAGTGCCGGTTTGAAGTTCCTGCAGTTTTCACTGTAAAACCGAGTTGGAGCTATTACTTACCCATATATATGTATGGAGTGGAGTTTGCAACTGAAAAGAATATTTGTGTTCCAAATAAGCTATTTGAAGGACGGCTTTCACACACAGTTATCTCTCAGAACTGAGCATGTGAAGAGACGTTCGTTCATCTAGCACAAAGGGAACGGGTTGCAGGAGAAACTTTTACTTTGCTTTCTCAGTCTGTTTCTTAGTGCCGATTTGTAGTTCCTGCAGTTTTCACTGTAAAACCGAGTTGGAGCTTGTACCTCCCCATATATATGTATGGATTGGAGTTTGCAACTGAAAAGAAACTTTGTGTTCCCAACAAGCTAGGTGAAGGTCGGCTTTCACACACACTTATCTCTCAGAACTGAGCATGTGGAGAGACGTTCGTTCATCTAGCACAAAGGGAACGGGTTGCAGGAGAAACTTTTACTCTGGTTTCTCAGTCTGTTTCCTAGTGCCCGTTTGAAGTTCCTGCAGTTTTCACTGTAAAACCGAGTTGGAGCTAGTACCTCCCCATATATATGTATGGAGTGGAGTTTGCAACTGAAAAGAAACTTTGTGTTCCCTACAAGCTAGGTGAAGGACGGCTTTCACACACACTTATCTCTCAGAACTGAGCATGTGGAGAGACGTTCGTTCATCTAGCACAAAGGGAACGGGTTGCAGGAGAAACTTTTACTCTGGTTTCTCACTCTGTTTCCTAGTGCCGGTTTGAAGTTCCTGCAGTTTTCACTGTAAAACCGAGTTGGAGCTAGTACCTCCCCATATATATATTTATGGAGTGGAGTTTGCAACTGAAAAGAAACTTTGGGTTCCTAACAAGCTAGGTGAAAGACGGCTTTCACACACTATTTTCTCTCAGACCTGAGTATGTCGGGAGACTTTCGTTCATCTAGCACAAAGGGAACGGGTTGCAGGAGAAACTTTTACTGTGGTTTCTCAGTCTGTTTCCTAGTGCCGGTTTGAAGTTCCTGCATTTTTCACTGTAAAACCGAGTTGGAGCTAGTACCTCCCCATATATATGTATGGAGTGGTGTTTGCAACTGAAAAGAAACTTTGTGTTCCCAACAAGCTAGGTGAAGGACGGCTTTCACAAACACTTATCTCTCAGAACTGAGCATGTGGAGAGCAGTTCGTTCATCTAGCACAAAGGGAACGGTTTGCAGGAGAAACTTTTACTCGGGATTCTCAGTCTGTTTCCTAGTGGCGGTTTTAAGTTCCTGCAGTTTTCACTGCAAAAACCAGTTGGAGCTAGTACCTCCCCATATATATTTATTGAGTGCAGTTTGCTACTGAAAAGAAACTTTGTGTTCCCAACAAGCTAGGTGAAGGACGGCTTTCACACACACTTTTCTCTCAGAAATGAGCATGTGGAGAGACGTTCGTTCATCTAGCACAAAGGGAATGGGTTGTAGGAGAAACTTTTACTCTGGTTTCTCAGTCTTTTTCCTAGTGCCGGTTTGAAGTTCCTGCAGTTTTCACTGTAAAACCGAGTTGGAGCTAGTACCTCCCCATATATATGTATGGAGTGGAGTTTGCAACAGAAAAGAAACTTTGTGTTACCAACAAGCTAGGTGAAGGACGGCTTTCACACACACTTATCTCTCAGACCTGAGCATGTCGGGAGACGTTCGTTCATCTAGCACAAAGGGAACGGGTTGCAGGAGAAACTTTTACTGTGGTTTCTCTGTCTGTTTCCTAGTGCCGGTTTGAAGTTCCTGCATTTTTCACTGTAAAACCGAGTTGGAGCTAGTACCTCCCCATATATATGTATGGAGTGGAGTTTGCAACTGAAAAGAAACTTTGTGTTCCCAACAAGCTAGGTGAAGGACGGCTTTCACACACACTTATTTCTCAGAACTGAGCATGTGGTGAGACGTTCGTTCATCTAGCACAAAGGGAATGGGTTGCAGGAGAAAATTTTACTCGGGATTCTCAGTCTGTTTCCTAGTGGCGGTTTTAAGTTCCTGCAGTTTTCACTGCAAAACCGAGTTGGAGCTAGTACCCCCCCATATAAGTTTATTGAGTGCAGTTTGCAACTGAAAAGAAACTTTGTGTTCCCAACAAGCTAGTTGAAGAACGGCTTTCACACACACTTATCTCTCAGAACTGAGCATGTGGAGAGACGTTCGTTCATCTAGCACAAAGGGAACGGCTTGCAGGAGAAACTTTTACTCTGGTTTCTCAGTCTCTTTCCTAGTGCCGGTTTGAAGTTCCTGCAGTTTTCACTGTAAAATCGAGTTGGAGCTAGTACCTCCCTATATATATGTATGGAGTGGAGTTTGCAACTGAAAAGAAACTTTGTGTTCCCTACAAGCTAGGTGAAGGACGGCTTTCACACACACTTATTTCTCAGAACTGAGCATGTGGAGAGACGTTCGTTCATCTAGCACAAAGGGAACGGGTTGCATGAGAAACTTATACTCTGGTTTCTCAGTCTGTTTCCTAGTGCCGGTTTGAAGTTCCTGCAGTTTTCACTGTAAAACCGAGTTGGAGCTAGTACCTCCCCATATATATGTATGGAGTGGAGTTTGCAAATGAAAAGAAACTTTGTGTTCCCAACAAGCTAGGTGAAGGACGGCTTTCACACACACTTTTCTCTCAGACCTGAGCATGTCGGGAGACGTACTTTCATCTAGCACAAATGGAACGGGTTGCAGGAGAAACTTTTACTGTTGTTTCTCAGTCTGTTTCCTAGTGCCGGTTTGAAGTTCCTGCATTTTTCACTGTAAAACCGAGTTGGAGCTAGTACTTCCCCATATATATGTATGGATTGGAGTTTGCAACTGAAAAGAAACTTTGTGTTCCCAACAAGCTAGGTGAAGTTCGGCTTTCTCACACAATTATCTCTCAGAACTGAGCATGTGGAGAGACGTTCGTTCATCTAGCACAAATGGAACGGGTTGCAGGAGAAACTTTTCTGTGGTTTCTCAGTCTGTTTCCTAGTGCCGGTTTGAAGTTCCTGCAGTTTTCACTGTAAAACCGAGTTGGAGCTTGTACTTCCCCATATATATGTATGGAGTGGAGTTTGCAACTGAAAAGAAACTTTGTGTTCCCAACAAGCTAGGTGAAGGACGGCTTTCACACACACTAATCTCTCAGAACTGAGCATGTGGAGAGACGTTCGTTCATCTAGCACAAAGGGAACGGGTTGCAGGAGAAACTTTTACTCTGGTTTCTCAGTCTGTTTCCTAGTGATGGTTTGAAGTTCTTGCAGTTTTCACTGTAAAACCGAGTTGGAGCTAGTACCTCCCCATATATATGTATGGAGTATAGTTTGCAACTGAAAAGAACCTTTGTGTTCCCAACAAGCTAGGTGAAGGACGGCTTTCACACACACTTATCTCTCAGAACTGAGCATGTGGAGAGACGTTCGTTCATCTAGCACAAAGGGAACGGTTTGTAGGAGAAACTTTTACTCTGGTTTCTCAGTTTGTTTCCTAGTGCCGGTTTGAAGTTCCTGCAGTTTTCACTGTAAAAGAAAGTTGGAGCTAGTACCTCCCCATATATATGTATGGAGTCGAGTTTGCAACTGAAAAGAAACTTTGTGTTACCAACAAGCTAGGTGAAGTACGGCTTTCACACACACTTATCTCTCAGAACTGAGCATGTCGGGAGACGTTCGTTCATCTAGCACAAAGGGAACGGGTTGCAGGAGAAACTTTTACTGTGGTTTCTCAGTCTGTTTCCTAGTGCCGGTTTGAAGTTCCTGCATTTTTCACTGTAAAACCGAGTTGGAGATAGTACCTCCCCTTATATATGTATGGAGTGGAGTTTGCAACTGAAAAGAAACTTTGTGATCCCAACAAGCTAGGTGAAGTTCGGCTTTCACACACACTTATCTCTCAGAACTGAGCATGTGGAGAGACGTTCGTTCATCTAGCACAAAGGGAACGGGTTGCAGGAGAAACTTTTACTCTGGTTTCTCAGTCTATTTCCTAGTGCCGGTTTGAAGTTCCTGCAGTTTTCACTGTAAAACCGAGTTGGAGCTAGTACCTCCCCATATATATGTATGGAGTGGAGTTTGCAACTGAAAAGAAACTATGTGTTCCCTACAAGCTAGGTGAAGGACGGCTTTCACACACACTTATCTCTCACAACTGAGCAAGTGGAGAGACGTTCGTTCATCTAGCACAAAGGGAACGGGTTGCATGAGAAAATTTTACTCTGGTTTCTCAGTCTGTTTCCTAGTGCCGGTTTGAAGTTCCTGCAGTTTTCACTGTAAAACCTAGTTGGAGCTAGTACCTCCCCATATATATGTATGGAGTGGAGTTTGCAACTGAAAAGAAACTTTGTGTTCCCAACAAGCTAGGTGAAGGACGGCTTTCACACACACTTTTCTCTCAGAACTGAGCATGTCGGGAGACGTTCGTTCATCTAGCACAAATGGAACGGGATGCAGGAGAAACTTTTACTGTGGTTTCTCAGTCTGTTTCCTAGTGCCGGTTTGAAGTTCCTGCATTTTTCACTGTAAAACCGAGTTGGAGCTAGTACCTCCCCATATATATGTATGGATTGGAGTTTGCAACTGAAAAGAAACTTTGTGTTCCCAACAAGCTAGTTGAAGTTCGGCTTTCTCACACAATTATCTCTCATAAATGAGCATGTGGAGAGACGTTCGTTCATCTAGCACACAGGGAACGGATTGCAGGAGAAACTTTACTGTGGTTTCTCAGTCTGTTTCCTAGTGCCGGTTTGAAGTTCCTGCAGTTTTCACTGTAAAACCGAGTTGGAGCTAGTACCTCCCCATATATATGTATGGAGTGGAGTTTGCAACTGAAAAGAAACTTTGTGTTCCCAACAAGCTAGGTGAAGTACGGCTTTCACACACACATATCTCTCAGAATTGAGCATTTGGAGAGACGTTCCTTCATCTAGCACATAGGAAACGGGTTGCAGTAGAAACTTTTACTCTGGTTTCTCAGTCTTTTTCCTAGTGCTTGTTTGAAGTTCCTGCTGTTTTCACTGTAAAACCGAGTTGGAGCTAGTACCTCCCCATATATATCTATGGAGTGGAGTTTGCAACTGTAAAGAAACTTTGTGTTCCCAACAAGCTAGGTGAAGGACGGCTTTCACACACATTTATCTCTCAGAACTGAGCATGTGGAGAGACGTTCGTTCATCTAGCACAAATGGAACGGGTTGCAGGAGAAACTTTTACTGTGGTTTCTCAGTCTGTTTCCTAGTGCCGGTTTGAAGTTCCTGCAGTTTTCACTGTAAAACCGAGTTGGAGCTAGTACTTCCCCATATATATGTATGGAGTGGAGTTTGCAACTGAAAAGAAACTTTGTGTTCCCTACAAGCTAGGTGAAGGACGGCTTTCACACACACTTATCTCTCAGAACTGAGCATGTGGAGAGACGTTCGTTCATCTAGCACAAAGGGAACGGGTTGCATGAGAAACTTATACTCTGGTTTCTCAGTCTGTTTCCTAGTGCCGGTTTGAAGTTCCTGCAGTTTTCACTGTAAAACCGAGTTGGAGCTAGTACCTCCCCATATATATGTATGGAGTGGAGTTTGCAACTGAAAAGAAACTTTGTGTTCCCAACAAGCTAGGTGAAGGACGGCTTTCACACACACTTTTCTCTCAGACCGGAGCATGTCGGGAGACGTACTTTCATCTAGCACAAATGGAACGGGTTGCAGGAGAAACTTTTACTGTTGTTTCTCAGTCTGTTTCCTAGTGCCGGTTTGAAGTTCCTGCATTTTTCACTGTAAAACCGAGTTGGAGCTAGTACTTCCCCATATATATGTATGGATTGGAGTTTGCAACTGAAAAGAAACTTTGTGTTCCCAACAAGCTAGGTGAAGTTCGGCTTTCTCACACAATTATCTCTCAGAACTGAGCATGTGGAGAGACGTTCGTTCATCTAGCACAAATGGAACGGGTTGCAGGAGAAACTTTTACTGTGGTTTCTCAGTCTGTTTCCTAGTGCCGGTTTGAAGTTCCTGCAGTTTTCACTGTAAAACCGAGTTGGAGCTAGTACATCCCCATATATATGTATGGAGTATAGTTTGCAACTGAAAAGAACCTTTGTGTTCCCAACAAGCTAGGTGAAGGACGGCTTTCACACACACTTATCTCTCAGAACTGAGCATGTGGAGAGACTTTCGTTCATCTAGCACAAAGGGAACGGGTTGTAGGAGAAACTTTTACTCTGGTTTCTCAGTTTGTTTCCTAGTGCCGGTTTGAAATTCCTGCAGTTTTCACTGTAAAAGAAAGTTGGAGCTTGTACCTCCCCATATATATGTATGGAGTGGAGTTTGCAACTGAAAAGAAACTTTGTGTTACCAACAAGCTAGTTGAAGGACGGCTTTCACAAACACTTATCTCTCAGAACTGAGCATGTCGGGAGACGTTCGTTCATCTAGCACAAAGGGAACGGGTTGCAGGAGAAACTTTTACTGTGGTTTCTCAGTCTGTTTCCTAGTGCCGGTTTGAAGTTCCTGCATTTTTCACTGTAAAACCGAGTTGGAGATAGTACCTCCCCTTATATATGTATGGAGTGGAGTTTGCAACTGAAAAGAAAATTTGTGTTCCCAACAAGCTAGGTGAATGTCGGCTTTCACACACACTTATCTCTCAGAACTGAGCATGTGGAGAGACGTTCGTTCATCTAGCACAAAGGGAACGGGTTGCAGGAGAAACTTTTACTCTGGTTTCTCAGTCTATTTCCTAGTGCCGGTTTGAAGTTCCTGCAGTTTTCACTGTAAAACCGAGTTGGAGCTAGTACCTCCCCATATATATGTATGGAGTGGAGTTTGCAACTGAAAAGAAACTATGTGTTCCCTACAAGCTAGGTGAAGGACGGCTTTCACACACACTTATCTCTCAGAACTGAGCAAGTGGAGAGACTTTCGTTCATCTAGCACAAAGGGAACGGGTTGCATGAGAAAATTTTACTCTGGTTTCTCAGTCTGTTTCCTAGTGCCGGTTTGAAGTTCCTGCAGTTTTCACTGTAAAACCTAGTTGGAGCTAGTACCTCCCCATATATATGTATGGAGTGGAGTTTGCAACTGAAAAGAAACTTTGTGTTCCCAACAAGCTAGGTGAAGGACGGCTTTCACACACACTTTTCTCTCAGAAATGAGCATGTCGGGAGACGTTCGTTCATCTAGCATAAATGGAACGGGTTGCAGGAGAAACTTTTACTGTGGTTTCTCAGTCTGTTTCCTAGTGCCGGTTTGAAGTTCCTGCATTTTTCACTGTAAAACCGAGTTGGAGCTAGTACCTCCCCATATATATGTATGGATTGGAGTTTGCAACTGAAAAGAAACTTTGTGTTCCCAACAAGCTATGTGAAGTTCGGCTTTCTCACACAATTATCTCTCAGAAATGAGCATGTGGAGAGACGTTCGTTCATCTAGCACAAAGGGAACGGATTGCAGGAGAAACTTTACTGTGGTTTCTCAGTCTGTTTCCTAGTGCCGGTTTGAAGTTCCTGCAGTTTTCACTGTAAAACCGAGTTGGAGCTAGTACCTCCCCATATATATGTATGGAGTGGAGTTTGCAACTGAAAAGAAACTTTGTGTTCCCAACAAGCTAGGTGAAGGTCGGCTTTCACACACACTTATCTCTCAGAAATGAGCATGTGGAGAGACGTTCGTTCATCTAGCACAAAGGGAACGGGTTGCAGGAGAAACTTTTACTGTTGTTTCTCAGTGTGTTTCCTAGTGCCGGTTGGAAGTTCCTGCAGTTTTCACTGTAAAACCCAGTTGGAGATAGTACCTCCCCATATATATGTATGGAGTGGAGTTTGCAACTGAAAAGAACCTTTGTGTTCCCAACAAGCTAGGTGAAGGACGGCTTTCACACACATTTATCTCTCAGAACTGAGCATGTGGAGAGACGTTCGCTCATCTAGCACAAAGGGAACGGGTTGCAGGAGAAACTTTTACTGTGGTTTCTCAGTCTGTTTCCTAGTGCCGGTTTGAAGTTCCTGCAGATTTCACTGTAAAACAGGGTTGGAGCTAGTACTTCCCCATATATATGTATGGAGTGGAGTTTGCAACTGAAAAGAACCTTTGTGTTCCCAACAAGCTAGGTGAAGGTCGGCTTTCACACACACTTATCTCTCAGAACTGAGCATGTGGAGAGACGTTCGCTCATCTAGCACAAAGGGAACGGGTTGCAGGAGAAACTTTTACTGTTGTTTCTCAGTGTGTTTCCTAGTGCCGGTTGGAAGTTCCTGCAGTTTTCACTGTAAAACCCAGTTGGAGATAGTACCTCCCCATATATATGTATGGAGTGGAGTTTGCAACTGAAAAGAAACTTTGTGTTCCCTACAAGCTAGGTGAAGGACGGCTTTCACACACACTTATCTCTCAGAACTGAGCAAGTGGAGAGACTTTCGTTCATCTAGCACAAAGGGAACGGGTTGCATGAGAAAATTTTACTCTGGTTTCTCAGTCTGTTTCCTAGTGCCGGTTTGAAGTTCCTGCAGTTTTCACTGTAAAACCTAGTTGGAGCTAGTACCTCCCCATATATATGTATGGAGTGGAGTTTGCAACTGAAAAGAAACTTTGTGTTCCCAACAAGCTAGGTGAAGGACGGCTTTCACACACACTTTTCTCTCAGAAATGAGCATGTCGGGAGACGTTCGTTCATCTAGCATAAATGGAACGGGTTGCAGGAGAAACTTTTACTGTGGTTTCTCAGTCTGTTTCCTAGTGCCGGTTTGAAGTTCCTGCATTTTTCACTGTAAAACCGAGTTGGAGCTAGTACCTCCCCATATATATGTATGGATTGGAGTTTGCAACTGAAAAGAAACTTTGTGTTCCCAACAAGCTATGTGAAGTTCGGCTTTCTCACACAATTATCTCTCAGAAATGAGCATGTGGAGAGACGTTCGTTCATCTAGCACAAAGGGAACGGATTGCAGGAGAAACTTTACTGTGGTTTCTCAGTCTGTTTCCTAGTGCCGGTTTGAAGTTCCTGCAGTTTTCACTGTAAAACCGAGTTGGAGCTAGTACCTCCCCATATATATGTATGGAGTGGAGTTTGCAACTGAAAAGAAACTTTGTGTTCCCAACAAGCTAGGTGAAGGTCGGCTTTCACACACACTTATCTCTCAGAAATGAGCATGTGGAGAGACGTTCGTTCATCTAGCACAAAGGGAACGGGTTGCAGGAGAAACTTTTACTGTTGTTTCTCAGTGTGTTTCCTAGTGCCGGTTGGAAGTTCCTGCAGTTTTCACTGTAAAACCCAGTTGGAGATAGTACCTCCCCATATATATGTATGGAGTGGAGTTTGCAACTGAAAAGAACCTTTGTGTTCCCAACAAGCTAGGTGAAGGACGGCTTTCACACACATTTATCTCTCAGAACTGAGCATGTGGAGAGACGTTCGCTCATCTAGCACAAAGGGAACGGGTTGCAGGAGAAACTTTTACTGTGGTTTCTCAGTCTGTTTCCTAGTGCCGGTTTGAAGTTCCTGCAGATTTCACTGTAAAACAGGGTTGGAGCTAGTACTTCCCCATATATATGTATGGAGTGGAGTTTGCAACTGAAAAGAAACTTTGTGTTCCCAACAAGCTAGGTGAAGGTCGGCTTTCACACACACTTCTCTCTCAGAACTGAGCATGTGGAGAGACGTTCGTTCATCTAGCACAAAGGGAACGGGTTGCAGGAGAAACTTTTACTCTGGTTTCTCAGTCTGTTTCTTAGTGCCGGTTTGAAGTTCCTGCACTTTTCACTGTAAAACCGAGTTGGAGATAGTACGTCCCCATATATATGTATGGATTGGAGTTTGCAACTGAAAAGAACCTTTGTGTTCCCAACAAGCTAGGTGAAGGACGGCTTTCACACACACTTATCTCTCAGAACTGAGCATGTGGAGAGACGTTCGTTCATCTAGCACAAAGGGAACGGGTTGCAGGAGAAACTTTTACTCTGGTTTCTCAGTCTGTTTCCTAGTGCCGGTTTGAAGTTCCTGCAGTTTTCACTGTAAACACGAGTTGGAGCTAGTACCCCCCCATATATATGTATGGAGTGGAGTTTGCAACTGAAAAGAAACTTTGTGTTCCCAACAAGCTAGGTGAAGAACGGCTTTCACACACACTTATCTCTCAGAACTGAGCATGTGGAGAGACGTTCGTTCATCTAGCACAAAGGGAACGGGTTGCAGGAGAAACTTTTACTGTGGTTTCTCAGTATGTTTCCTAGTGCCGGTTTGAAGTTCCTGCAGTTTTCACTGTAAAACCGAGTTGGAACTAGTACCTCCCCATATATATGTATGGAGTGGAGTTTGCAACTGAAAAGAAACTTTGTGTTCCCAACAAGCTAGGTGAAGGACAGCTTTCACACACAATTATCTCTCAGAATTGAGCATGTGGAAAGACGCTCGTTCATCTAGCACAAGGGGAACGGGTTGCAGGATAAACTTTTACTCTGGTTTCTCAGTCTGTTTCCTAGTGCCGGTTTGAAGATCCTGCAGTTTTCACTGTAAAACCGAGTTGGAGCTAGTACCACCCCATATATATGTATGGAGTGGAGTTTGCAACTGAAAAGAAACTTTGTGTTCCCAACAAGCTAGGTGAAGGACGGCTTTCACACACTCTTATCTCTCAGAACTGAGCATGTGGTGAGACGTTCTTTCATCTAGCACAAAGGGAACGGGTTGCATTAGAAACTTTTACTGTGGTTTCTCGGTCTGTTTCCTATTGCCGGTTTGAAGTTCCTGCAGTTTTCTCTGTGAAACCGAATTGGTGCTAGTACCTCCCCATATATATGTATGGAGTGGAGTTTGCAACTGAAAAGAAACTTTGTGTTCCCAACAAGCTAGGTGAAGGACGGCTTTCACACACATTTATCTCTCAGAACTGAGCATGTGGATAGACGTTCGTTCATCTAGCACATAGGAAACGGGATGCAGGAGAAACTTTTACTCTGGTTTCTCAGTCTGTTTCCTAGTGCCGGTTTGAAGTTCCTGCAGATTTCACTGTAAAATCGAGTTGGAGCTAGTACCTCCCCATATATATGTATGGATTGGAGTTTGCAACTGAAAAGAAACTTTGTGTTCCCAACAAGCTAGGTGAAGGACGGCTTTCACACACACTTATCTCTCAGAACTGAGCATGTGGTGAGACGTTCTTTCATCTAGCACAAAGGGAACGGGTTGCATTAGAAACTTTTACTGTGGTTTCTCGTTTTGTTTCCTATTGCCGGTTTGAAGTTCCTGCAGTTTTCACTATAAAACCGAGTTGGAGCTAGTACCTCCCCATATATATGTATGGAGTGGAGTTTGCAACTGAAAAGAAACTTTGTGTTCCCAACAAGCTAGGTGAAGGACGGCTTTCACACACACTTATCTCTCAGAACTGAGCATGTTGAGAGACGTTCGTTCATCTAGCACAAAGGGAACGGGTTGCAGGAGAAACGTTACTGTGTTTTCTCAAACTTTTTCCTAGTGGCGGTTTGAAGTTCCTGCAGTTTTCACTGCAAAACCGAGTTGGAGCTAGTACCACCCCATATATATGTATGGAGTGCAGTTTTCAACTGAAAAGAAACTTTGTGTTCCCAACAAGCTATGTGAAGGTCGGTTTTCACACACACTTATCTCTCAGAACTGAGCATGTGGTGAGAAGTTCTTTCATCTAGCACAAAGGGAACGGGTTGCATTAGAAATTTTTACTGTGGTTTCTCAGTCTGTTTACTAGTGCCGGTTTGAAGTTCCTGCAGTTTTCACTGTAAAACCGAGTTGGAGCTAGTACCTCCCCATATATATTTATGGAGTGCAGTTTGCAACTGAAAAGAAACTTTGTGTTCCCAACAAGCTAGGTGAAGGACGGCTTTCACACACACTTATCTTTCAGAAATGAGCATGTGGAGAGACGTTCGTTCATCTAGCACATAGGAAACGGGTTGCAGGATAAACTTTTACTCTGGTTTCTCAGTCTGTTTCCTAGTGCCGGTTTGAAGTTCCTGCAGTTTTCACTGTAAAACCGAGTTGGAGCTAGTACCTCCCCATATATATGTATGGAGTGGAGTTTGCAACTGAAAAGAAACTCTGTGTTCCCAACAAGCTAGGTGAAGGACGGCTTTCACACACACTTATCTTTCAGAACTGAGCATGTTGAGAGACGTTCGTTCATCTAGCACAAAGGGAACGGGTTGCAGGAGAAACTTTACTGTGTTTTCTCAGTCTGTTTCCTAGTGGCGGTTTGAAGTTCCTGCAGTTTTAACTGCAAAACCGAGTTGGAGCTAGTACCACCCCACATATATTTATGGAGTGCAGTTTGCAACTGAAAAGAAACTTTGTGTTCCCAACAAGCTAGGTGAAGGACGGCTTTCACACACACTTATCTCTCAGAACTGAGCATGTGGAGAGACTTTCGTTCATCTAGCACATAGGAAACGGGTTGCAGGAGAAACTTTTACTGTGGTTTCTCAGTCTGTTTCCTTGTGCCGGTTTGAAGTTCCTGCAGTTTTCACTGTAAAACCGAGTTGGAGCTTGTACCTCCCCATATATATGTATGGAGTGGAGTTTGCAACTGAAAAGAAACTTTGTGTTCCCAACAAGCTAGGTGAAGGACGGCTTTCACACACACTTACCTCTCAGAACTGAGCATGTGGAGAGACGTTCGTTCATCTAGCACAAAGGGAACGGGTTGCAGGAGAAACTTTACTGTGTTTTCTCAGTCTGTTTCCTAGTGGCGGTTTGAAGTTCCTGCAGTTTTCACTGCAAAACCGAGTTGGATCTAGTACCTCCCCATATATATGTATGGAGTGGAGTTTGCAACTGAAAAGAAACTTTGTGTTCCCAACAAGCTAGCTGAAGTACGGCTTTCACACACACTTATCTTTCAGAAATGGGCATGTGGAGAGACGTTCGTTCATCTAGCATATATGAAACGGGTTGCAGGAGAAACTTTTACTCTGGTTTCTCAGTCTGTTTCCTAGTGCCGGTTTGAAGTTCCTGCAGTTTTCACTGTAAAACCGAGTTGGAGCTAGTACCTCCCCATATATATGTATGGAGTGGAGTTTGCAACTGAAAAGAAACTTTGTGTTCCCAACAAGCTAGGTGAAGGACGGCATTCACACACACTTATCCCTCAGAACTGAGCATGTTGAGAGACGTTCGTTCATCTAGAACAAAGGGAACGGGTTGCAGGAGAAACTTTACTGTGTTTTCTCAGTCTGTTTCCTAGTGGCGGTTTGAATTTCCTGCAGTTTTCACTGCAAAACCGAGTTGGAGCTAGTACCACCCCATATATATTTATGGAGTGCAGTTTGCAACTGAAAAGAAACTTTGTGTTCCCAACAAGCTAGGTGAAGGACGGCTTTCACACACACTTATCTCTCAGAACTGAGCATGTGGAGAGACGTCCGTTCATCTAGCACAAATGGATTGGGTTGCAGGAGAAACTTTTACTCTGGTTTCTCAGTCTGTTTCCTAGTGCCGGTTTGAAGTTCCTGCAGTTTTCACTGCAAAACCGAGTTGGAGCTAGTACCTCCCCCTATATATTTATGGAGTGCATTTTGCAACTGAAAAGAAACTTTGTGTTCCCAACAAGCTAGGTTAAGGTCGGCTTTCAGACACACTTATCTCTCAGAACTGAGCATGTGGTGAGACGTTCTTTCATCTAGCACAAAGGGAACGGGTTGCATTAGAAATTTTTACTGTGGTTTCTCCGTCTGTTTACTAGTGCCGGTTTGAAGTTCCTGCAGTTTTCACTGTAAACACGAGTTGGAACTAGTACCCCCCCATATATATGTATGGATTGGATTTTGCAAATGAAAAGAAACTTTGTGTTCCCAACCAGCTAGGTGAAGGACGGCTTTCACACACACTTATCTCTCAGAACTGAGCATGTGGAGAGACGTTCGTTCATCTAGCACAAAGGGAACGGGTTGCAGGAGTAACTTTCCCTCTGGTTTCTCAGTCTGTTTCCTAGTGGCGGGTTTTTGTTCCTGCAGTTTTCACTGCAAAACCGAGTTGGAGCTTTTACCTCCCCATATATATTTATGGAGTGCAGTTTGCAACTGAAAAGAAACTTTGTGTTCCCAACAAGCTAGGTGAAGTTCGGCTTTCACACACACTTATCTCTCAGAACTGAGCATGTGGAGAGACGTTCGTTCATCTAGCACAAAGGGAACGGGTTGCAGGAGAAACTTTTACTCTGTTTTCTCAGTCTGTTTCCTAGTGCCGGTTTGAAGTTCCTGCAGTTTTCACTGTAAAACCGTGTTGGAGCTAGTACCTCCCCATTTATATGTATGGAGTGGAGTTTGCAACTGAAAAGAACCTTTGTGTTCCCAACAAGCTAGGTGAAGGACGGCTTTCACACACACTTATCTCTCAGAACTTAGCATGTGGAGAGACGTTCGTTCATCTAGCACAAAGGGAACGGGTTGCAGGAGAAACTTTTACTGTGGTTTCTCAGTCTGTTTCCTAGTGCCCGTTTGAAGTTCCTGCAGTTTTCACTGTAAAATCGAGTTGGAGCTACTACCTCACCATATATATGTATGGAGTGGAGTTTGCAACTGAAGAGAAACTTTGTGTTCCCAACAAGCTAGGTGAAGGACGGCTTTCACACACACTTATCTCTCAGAACTGAGCATGTGGTGAGACGTTCTTTCATCTAGCACAAAGGGAACGGGTTGCATTAGAAAATTTTACTGTGGTTTCTCGGTCTGTTTCCTATTGCCGGTTTGAAGTTCCTGCAGTTTACAGTGTAAAACCGAGTTGGTGCTTGTACCTCCCCATATATATGTATGGAGTGGAGTTTGCAACTGAAAAGAAACTTTGTGTTCCCAACAAGCTAGGTGCAGGACGGCTTTCACACACACTTTTCTCTCAGAACAGAGCATGTGGAGAGACGTTCGTTCATCTAGCACAAAGGGAACTGGTTGCAGGAGAATCTTTACTGTGGTTTCTCAGTCTGTTTCCTATTGCCGGTTTGAAGTTCCTGCAGTTTTCACTGTAAAACCGAGTTGGACCTAGTACCTCCCCATATATATGTATGGAGTGGAGTTTGCAACTGAAAAGATACTTTGTTTTCCCAACAAGCTAGGTGAAGGACGGCTTTCACACTCACTTATCTCTCAGAACTGAGCATGTGGAGAGACGTTCGTTCATCTAGCACAAAGGGAACCGGTTGCAGCAGAAACTTTACTGTGGTTTCTTAGTCTGTTTCCTAGTGCCGGTTTGATGTTCCTGCAGTTTTCACTGTAAACACGAGTTGGATCTAGTACCCCCCCATATATATGTATGGAGAGGAGTTTGCAACTGAAAAGAAACTTTGTGTTCCCAACAAGCTAGGTGAAGGACGGCTTTCACACACACTTATCACTCAGAACTGAGCATGTGGAGAGACGTTCGTTCATCTAGCACAAAGGGAACGGGTTGCAGGAGAAACATTTACTGTGGTTTCTCAGTCTGTTTCCTAGTGCCGGTTTGAAGTTCCTGCAGTTTTCACTGTAAAACCGAGTTGGAGCTTGTACCTCCCCATATATATATATGGAGTGGAGTTTGCAACTGAAAAGAAACTTTGTGTTCCCAACAAGCTAGGTGAAGGTCGGCTTTCACACACACTTATCTCTCAGAACTGGGCATGTGGAGAGACGTTCGTTCATCTAGCACAAATGGAACGGGTTGCAGGAGAAACTTTTTCTCTGGTTTCTCAGTCTGTTTCCTAGTGCCGGTTTGAAGTTCCTGCAGTTTTCACTGTAAAACCGAGTTGGAGCTAGTACCTCCCCATATATATGTATGGAGTGGAGTTTGCAACTGAAAAGAAACTTGGTTTTCCAAACAAGCTAGGTGAAGGACGGCTTTCACACACAATTATCTCTCAGAACTTAGCATGTGGAGAGACGTTCGTTCATCTAGCACAAAGAGAACGGGTTGCAGGAGAAACTATACTGTGGTTTCTCAGTCTGTTTCCTAGTGCCGGTTTGAAGTTCCTGCAGTTTTCACTGTAAAATCGAGTTGGAGCTAGTACCTCCCCATATATATGTATGGAGTGGAGTTTGCAACTGAAAAGAAACTTTGTGTTCCCAACAAGCTAGGTGAAGGACGGCTTTCACACACAATTATCTCTCAGAACTGAGCATGTGGTGAGACGTTCTTTCATCTAGCACAAAGGGAACGGGTTGCATTAGAAACTTTTACTGTGGTTTCTCGGTCTGTTTCCTATTGCCGGTTTGAAGTTCCTGCAGTTTTCACTGTAAAACCGAGTTGGAGCTAGTACCTCCCCATATATATTTATGGAGTGCAGTTTGCAACTGAAAAGAAACTTTGTGTTCCCAACAAGCTAGGTGAAGGACGGCTTTCACACACACTTATCTCTCAGAACTGAGCATGTGGAGAGACCTTCGTTCATCTAGCACAAAGGGAACGGTTTGCAGGAGAAACTTTTACTCTGGTTTTTCAGCCTGTTTCCTAGTGCCGGTTTTAAGTTCCTGCAGTTTTCACTGTAAAACCGAGTTGGAGCTAGTACCTCCCCATTTATATGTATGGAGTGGAGTTTGCAACTGAAAAGAAACTTTGTGTTCCCAACAAGCTAGGTGAAGGACGGCTTTCACACACACTTATCTCTCAGAACTGAGCATGTGGAGAGACGTTCGTTCATCTAGCACAAAGGGAACGGGTTGCAGGAGAAACTTTTACTGTGGTTTCTCAGTCTGTTTCCTAGTGCCGGTTTGAAGTTCCTGCAGTTTTCACTGTAAAACCGAGTTGGAGCTTGTACCTCCCCATATATATGTATGGAGTGGAGTTTGCAACTGAAAATAAACTTTGTGTTCCCAACAAGCTAGGTGAAGGTCGGCTTTCACACACATTTATCTCTCAGAACTGAGCATGTGGAGAGACGTTCGTTCATCTAGCACAAAGGGAACGGGTTGCAGGAGAAACTTTTTCTCTGTTTTCTCAGTCTGTTTCCTAGTGCCGGTTTGAAGTTCCTGCAGTTTTCACTGTATAAGCGAGTTGGAGCTAGTACCTCCCCTTATATATATATGGATTAGAGTTTGCAACTGAAAAGAAACTTTGTGTTCCCAACAAGCTAGCTGAAGGACGGCTTTCACACACACTTATCTCTCAGAACTGAGCATGTGGAGAGACGTTCGTTCATCTAGCACAAAGGGAACGGGTTGCAGGAGAAACTTTTACTTAGGTTTCTCACTCTCTTCACTAGTGCCGGTTTGAAGTTCCTGCAGTTTTCACTGTAAAACCGAGTTGGAACTAGTTCCTCCCCATATATATGTATGGAGTGGTGTTTGCAACTGAAAAGAAACTTTGTGTTCCCAACAAGCTAGGTGAAGGACGGCATTCACACACACATATCTCACAGAAATGAGCATTTGGAGAGACGTTCGTTCATCTAGCACATAGGAAACGTGTTGCAGGAGAAACTTTTACTCTGGTTTCTCAGTCTGTTTCCTAGTGCTGGTTTGAAGTTCCTGCAGTTTTCACTGTAAAACCGAGTTGGAGCTAGTACCTCCCCATATATATGTATGGAGTGGAGTTTGCAACTGAAAAGAAACTTTGTGTTCCCAACAAGCTAGGTGAAGGACGGCTTTCACACACACTTATCTCTCAGAACTGAGCATGTGGAGAGACGTTCATTCATCTAGCACAAAGGAACGGGTTGCAGGAGAAACTTTTACTCTGGTTTCTCAGTCTGTTTCCTAGTGCCGGTTTGAAGTTCTTGCAGTTTTCCGTGTAAAACCGAGTTGGAGATAGTACCTCCCCTTATATATGTATGGAGTGGAGTTTGCAACTGAAAAGAAACTTTGTGTTCCCAACAAGCTAGGTGAAGGACGGCTTTCACACACACTTATCTCTCAGAACTGAGCATGTGGAGAGACGTTCGTTCATCTAAAACAAAGGGAACGTGTTGCAGGGGAAACTTTACTGTGGTTTCTTAGTCTGTTTCCTAGTGCCGGTTTGAAGTTCCTGCAGTTTTCACTGTAAACACGAGTTGGAGCTAGTACCCCCCCATATATATGTATGGAGAGGAGTTTGCAACTGAAAAGAAACTTTGTGTTCCCAACAAGCTAGGTGAAGGACGGCTTTCACACACACTTATCTATCAGAACTGAGCATGTGGAGAGACGTTCGTTCATCTAGCACAAAAGGAACGGGTTGCAGGAGAAACTTTTACTGTGGTTTCTCAGTCTGTTTCCTAGTGCCGGTTTGAAGTTCCTGCAGTTTTCACTGTAAAACCGAGTTGGAGCTAGTACCTCCCCATATATATGTATGGAGTGGAGTTTGCAACTGAAAAGAAACTTGGTTTTCCAAACAAGCTAGGTGAAGGACGGCTTTCACACACAATTATCTCTCAGAACTTAGCATGTGGAGAGACGTTCGTTCATCTAGCACAAAGAGAACGGGTTGCAGGAGAAACTATACTGTGGTTTCTCAGTCTGTTTCCTAGTGCCGGTTTGAAGTTCCTGCAGTTTTCACTGTAAAATCGAGTTGGAGCTAGTACCTCCCCATATATATGTATGGAGTGGAGTTTGCAACTGAAAAGAAACTTTGTGTTCCCAACAAGCTAGGTGAAGGACGGCTTTCACACACAATTATCTCTCAGAACTGAGCATGTGGTGAGACGTTCTTTCATCTAGCACAAAGGGAACGGGTTGCATTAGAAACTTTTACTGTGGTTTCTCGGTCTGTTTCCTATTGCCGGTTTGAAGTTCCTGCAGTTTTCACTGTAAAACCGAGTTGGAGCTAGTACCTCCCCATATATATTTATGGAGTGCAGTTTGCAACTGAAAAGAAACTTTGTGTTCCCAACAAGCTAGGTGAAGGACGGCTTTCACACACACTTATCTCTCAGAACTGAGCATGTGGAGAGACCTTCGTTCATCTAGCACAAAGGGAACGGTTTGCAGGAGAAACTTTTACTCTGGTTTTTCAGCCTGTTTCCTAGTGCCGGTTTTAAGTTCCTGCAGTTTTCACTGTAAAACCGAGTTGGAGCTAGTACCTCCCCATATATATGTATGGAGTGGAGTTTGCAACTGAAAAGAAACTTTGTGTTCCCAACAAGCTAGGTGAAGGACGGCTTTCACACACACTTATCTCTCAGAACTGAGCATGTGGAGAGACGTTCGTTCATCTAGCACAAAGGGAACGGGTTGCAGGAGAAACTTTTACTGTGGTTTCTCAGTCTGTTTCCTAGTGCCGGTTTGAAGTTCCTGCAGTTTTCACTGTAAAACCGAGTTGGAGCTTGTACCTCCCCATATATATGTATGGAGTGGAGTTTGCAACTGAAAATAAACTTTGTGTTCCCAACAAGCTAGGTGAAGGTCGGCTTTCACACACATTTATCTCTCAGAACTGAGCATGTGGAGAGACGTTCGTTCATCTAGCACAAAGGGAACGGGTTGCAGGAGAAACTTTTTCTCTGTTTTCTCAGTCTGTTTCCTAGTGCCGGTTTGAAGTTCCTGCAGTTTTCACTGTATAAGCGAGTTGGAGCTAGTACCTCCCCTTATATATATATGGATTAGAGTTTGCAACTGAAAAGAAACTTTGTGTTCCCAACAAGCTAGCTGAAGGACGGCTTTCACACACACTTATCTCTCAGAACTGAGCATGTGGAGAGACGTTCGTTCATCTAGCACAAAGGGAACGGGTTGCAGGAGAAACTTTTACTTAGGTTTCTCACTCTCTTCACTAGTGCCGGTTTGAAGTTCCTGCAGTTTTCACTGTAAAACCGAGTTGGAACTAGTTCCTCCCCATATATATGTATGGAGTGGTGTTTGCAACTGAAAAGAAACTTTGTGTTCCCAACAAGCTAGGTGAAGGACGGCATTCACACACACATATCTCACAGAAATGAGCATTTGGAGAGACGTTCGTTCATCTAGCACATAGGAAACGTGTTGCAGGAGAAACTTTTACTCTGGTTTCTCAGTCTGTTTCCTAGTGCTGGTTTGAAGTTCCTGCAGTTTTCACTGTAAAACCGAGTTGGAGCTAGTACCTCCCCATATATATGTATGGAGTGGAGTTTGCAACTGAAAAGAAACTTTGTGTTCCCAACAAGCTATGTGAAGGACGGCTTTCACACACACTTATCTCTCAGAACTGAGCATGTGGAGAGACGTTCATTCATCTAGCACAAAGGGAACGGGTTGCAGGAGAAACTTTTACTCTGGTTTCTCAGTCTGTTTCCTATTGCCGGTTTGAAGTTCCTGCAGTTTTCACTGTAAAACCGAGTTGGAGCTAGTACCTCCCCATATATATGTATGGAGTGCAGTTTGCAACTGAAAAGAAACTTTGTGTTCCCAACAAGCTAGGTGAAGGACGGCTTTCACACACACTTATCACTCAGAACTGAGCATGTGGAGAGACTTTCGTTCATCTAGCACAAAGGGAACGGGTTGCAGGAGAAACTTTTACTCTGGTTTCTCAGCCTGTTTCCTAGTGCCTGTTTGAAGTTCCTGCAGTTTTCACTGTAAAACCGAGTTGGAGCTAGTACCTCCCCATATATATGTATGGAGTGGAGTTTGCAACTGAAAAGAAACTCTGTGTTCCCAACAAGCTAGGTGAAGGACGGCTTTCACACAAAATTTTCTCTCAGACATGAGCATGTGGGGAGACGTTCGTTCATCTAGCACAAAGGGAACGGGTTGCAGGAGAAATTTTACTGTGGTTTCTCAGTCTTTTTCATAGTGCCGGTTTGAAGTTCCTGCATTTTTCACTGTAAAACCGAGTTGGAGCTAGTACCTCCCCATATATATGTATGGAGTGGAGTTTGCAACTGAAAAGAAACTTTGTGTTCCCAACAAGCTAGGTGAAGGTCGGCTTTCACACACACTTATCTCTCAGAACTGAGCATGTGGAGAGACTTTCGTTCATCTAGCACAAAGGGAACGGGTTGCAGGAGAAAGTTTTACTCGGTTTTCTCAGTCTCTTTACTAGTGCCGATTTGAAGTTCCTGCAGTTTTCACTGTAAAACCGAGTTGGAGCTAGTACCTCCCCATATATATGTATGGAGTGGAGTTTGCAACTGAAAAGATACTTTGTGTTCCCAACAAGCTAGGTGAAGGACGGCTTTCACACACACTTATCTCTCAGAACTGAGCATGTGGAGAGACGTTCGTTCATCTAGCACAAAGGGAACGGGTTGCGGGAGAAACTTTACTGTGGTTTCTTAGTTTGTTTCCTAGTGCCGGTTTGACGTTCCTGCAGTTTTCACTGTAAACACGAGTTGGAGCTAGTACCCACCTATATATATGTATGGAGAGGGGTTTGCAACTGAAAAGAAACTTTGTGTTCCCAACAAGCTAGGTGAAGGACGGCTTTCACACACACTTATCTCTCAGAACTGAGCATGTGGAGAGACGTTCGTTCATCTAGCACAAAGGAACGCGTTGCAGGAGTAACTTTTACAGTGGTTTCTCAGTCTGTTTCCTAGTGCCGGTTTGAAGTTCCTGCAGTTTTCACTGTAAAACCGAGTTGGAGCTTGTACCTCCCCATATATATGTATGGAGTGGAGTTTGCAACTGAAAAGAAACTTTGTGTTCCCAACAAGCTAGGTGAAGTTCGGCTTTCACACACACTAATCTCTCAGAACTGAGCATGTGGAGAGACGTTCGTTCATCTAGCACAAAGGGAACGGGTTGCAGGAGAAACTTTTACTCTGGTTTCTCAGTCTGTTTCCTAGTGCCGGTTTGAAGTTCCTGCAGTTTTCACTGTAAAACCGAGTTGGAGCTAGTACCTCCCCATATATATGTATGGAGTGGAGTTTGCAACTGAAAAGAAACTTTGTTTTCCCAACAAGCTAGTTGAAGGACGGCTTTCACACACACTTATCTCTCAGAACTGAGCATGTGGAGAGACTTTCGTTCATCTAGCACAAAGGGAACGGGTTGTAGGAGAAACTATACTGTGGTTTCTCAGTATGTTTCCTAGTGCCGGTTTGAAGTTCCTGCAGTTTTCACTGTAAAATCGAGTTGGAGCTAGTACCTCCCCATATATATGTATGGAGTGGAGTTTGCAACTGAAACGAAACTTTGTGTTCCCAACAAGCTAGGTGAAGGACGGCTTTCACACACACTAATCTCTCAGAACTGATCATGTGGAGAGACTTTCGTTCATCTAGCACAAAGGGAACGGGTTGCAGGAGAAACTTTTACTCTGGTTTCTCAGTCTGTTTCCTAGTGCCGGTTTGAAGTTCCTGCAGTTTTCACTGTAAAACCGAGTTGGAGCTAGTACCTCCCCATATATATGTATGGAGTGGCGTTTGCAACTGAAAAGAAACTTTGTTTTCCCAACAAGCTAGTTGAAGGACGGCTTTCACACACACTTATCTCTCAGAACTGAGCATGTGGAGAGACTTTCGTTCATCTAGCACAAAGGGAACGGGTTGCAGTAGAAACTTTTTCTGTGGTTTCTCAGTCTGTTTCCTAGTGCCGGTTTGAAGTTCCTGCAGTTTTCACTGTAAAACCGAGTTGGAGCTAGTACCTCCCCATATATATGTATGGAGTGGAGTTTGCAACTGAAAAGAATATATGTGTTCCAAATAAGCTATTTGAAGGACGGCTTTCACACACACTTATCTCTCAGAACTGAGCATGTAAAGAGACTTTCGTTCATCTAGCACAAAGGGAACGGGTTGCAGGAGAAACTTTTACTTTGCTTTCTCAGTCTGTTTCTTAGTGCCGATTTGTAGTTCCTGCAGTTTTCACTGTAAAACCGAGTTGGAGCTAGTACCTCCCCATATATATATTTATGGAGTTTAGTTTGCAACTGAAAAGAAACTTTGTGTTCCTAACAAGCTAGGTGAAAGACGGCTTTCACACAATATTTTCTCTCAGACCTGAGCATGTCGGGAGACTTTCGTTCATCTAGCACAAAGGGAACGGGTTGCAGGAGAAACTTTTACTGTGGTTTCTCAGTCTGTTTCCTAGTGCCGGTTTGAAGTTCCTGCATTTTTCACTGTAAAACCGATTTGGAGATAGTACCTCCCCATATATATGTATGGAGTGGAGTTTGCAACTGAAAAGAAACTTTGTGTTCCCAAGAAGCTAGGTGAAGGACGGATTTTTCACACACTTATCTCTCAGAAATGAGCATTTGGAGAGACGTTCGTTCATCTAGCACAAATGGAACGGGTTGCAGGAGAAACTTTTACTGTGGTTTCTCAGTCTGTTTCCTAGTGCCGGTTTGAAGTTCCTGCATTTTTCACTGTAAAACCGAGTTGGAGCTAGTACCTCCCCATATATATGTATGGATTGGAGTTTGCAACTGAAAAGAAACTTTGTGTTCCCAACAAGCTAGGTGAAGGACGGCTTTCACACACACTTATCTCTCAGAACTGAGCATGTGGAGAGCAGTTCGTTCATCTAGCACAAAGGGAACGGTTTGCAGGAGAAACTTTTACTCGGGATTCTCAGTCTGTTTCCTAGTGGCGGTTTTAAGTTCCTGCAGTTTTCACTGCAAAAACCAGTTGGAGCTAGTACCTCCCCATATATATGTATGGAGTGGAGTTTGCAACTGAAAAGAAACTTTGTGTTCCCAACAAGCTTGGTGAAGGACGGCTTTCATACACACTTATCTCTCAGAACTGACCATGTGGTGAGACGTTCTTTCATCTAGCACAAAGGGAACGGGTTGCAGTAGAAACTTTTACTGTGGTTTCTCGGTCTGTTTCCTATTGCCGGTTTGAAGTTCCTGCAGTTTTCACTGTAAAACCGAGTTGGAGCTAGTACCTCCCCATATATATGTATGGAGTGGAGTTTGCAACTGAAAAGAAACTTTTTGTTCCCAACAAGCTAGGTGAAGAACGGCTTTCACACACACTTATCTCTCAGAACTGAGCATGTGGAGAGACGTTCGTTCATCTAGCACAAAGGGAACGGGTTGCAGGAGAAACTTTTACTCGGGTTTCTCAGTCTGTTTCCTAGTGCCGGTTTGAAGTTCCTGCAGTTTTCACTGTAAAACAGAGTTGGAGCTAGTTCCTCCCCATATATATGTATGGAGTGGTGTTTGCAACTGAAAAGAAACTTTGTGTTCCCAACAAGATAGCTGAAGGACGGCTTACACACACACATATGTCTCAGAAATGAGCATTTGGAGAGACGTTCGTTCATCTAGCACATAGGAAACGGGTTGCAGGAGAAACTTTTACTGTGGTTTCTCTGTCTGTTTCCTAGTGCTGGTTTGAAGTACCTGCAGTTTTCACTGTAAAACCGAGTTGGAGCTAGTACCTCCCAATATATATGTATGGAGTGGAGTTTGCAACTGAAAAGAAACTTTGTGTTCCCCACAAGCTAGGTGAAGGACGGCTTTCACACACACTTATCTCTCAGAACTGAGCATGTGGAGAGACGTTCGTTCATCTAGCACAAATGGAACGGGTTGCAGTAGAAACTTTTACTTTGGTTTCTCAGTCTGTTTCCTAGTGCCGGTTTGAAGTTCCTGCAGTTTTCACTGTAAAACCGAGTTGGAGCTATTACCTCCCCATATATATGTATGGAGTGGAGTTTGCAACTGAAAAGAATATTTGTGTTCCAAATAAGCTATTTGAAGGACGGCTTTCACACACAGTTATCTCTCAGAACTGAGCATGTGAAGAGACGTTCGTTCATCTAGCACAAAGGGAACGGGTTGCAGGAGAAACTTTTACTTTGCTTTCTCAGTCTGTTTCTTAGTGCCGATTTGTAGTTCCTGCAGTTTTCACTGTAAAACCGAGTTGGAGCTTGTACCTCCCCATATATATGTATGGATTGGAGTTTGCAACTGAAAAGAAACTTTGTGTTCCCAACAAGCTAGGTGAAGGTCGGCTTTCACACACACTTATCTCTCAGAACTGAGCATGTGGAGAGACGTTCGTTCATCTAGCACAAAGGGAACGGGTTGCAGGAGAAACTTTTACTCTGGTTTCTCAGTCTGTTTCCTAGTGCCCGTTTGAAGTTCCTGCAGTTTTCACTGTAAAACCGAGTTGGAGCTAGTACCTCCCCATATATATGTATGGAGTGGAGTTTGCAACTGAAAAGAAACTTTGTGTTCCCTACAAGCTAGGTGAAGGACGGCTTTCACACACACTTATCTCTCAGAACTGAGCATGTGGAGAGACGTTCGTTCATCTAGCACAAAGGGAACGGGTTGCAGGAGAAACTTTTACCCCGGTTTCTCACTCTGTTTCCTAGTGCCGGTTTGAAGTTCCTGCAGTTTTCACTGTAAAACCGAGTTGGAGCTAGTACCTCCCCATATATATATTTATGGAGTGGAGTTTGCAACTGAAAAGAAACTTTGGGTTCCTAACAAGCTAGGTGAAAGACGGCTTTCACACACTATTTTCTCTCAGACATGAGTATGTCGGGAGACTTTCGTTCATCTAGCACAAAGGGAACGGGTTGCAGGAGAAACTTTTACTGTGGTTTCTCAGTCTGTTTCCTAGTGCCGGTTTGAAGTTCCTGCATTTTTCACTGTAAAACCGAGTTGGAGCTAGTACCTCCCCATATATATGTATGGAGTGGAGTTTGCAACTGAAAAGAAACTTTGTGTTCCCAACAAGCTAGGTGAAGGACGGCTTTCACAAACACTTATCTCTCAGAACTGAGCATGTGGAGAGCAGTTCGTTCATCTAGCACAAAGGGAACGGTTTGCAGGAGAAACTTTTACTCGGGATTCTCAGTCTGTTTCCTAGTGGCGGTTTTAAGTTCCTGCAGTTTTCACTGCAAAAACCAGTTGGAGCTAGTACCTCCCCATATATATTTATTGAGTGCAGTTTGCTACTGAAAAGAAACTTTGTGTTCCCAACAAGCTAGGTGAAGGACGGCTTTCACACACACTTTTCTCTCAGAAATGAGCATGTGGAGAGACGTTCGTTCATCTAGCACAAAGGGAATGGGTTGTAGGAGAAACTTTTACTCTGGTTTCTCAGTCTTTTTCCTAGTGCCGGTTTGAAGTTCCTGCAGTTTTCACTGTAAAACCGAGTTGGAGCTAGTACCTCCCCATATATATGTATGGAGTGGAGTTTGCAACAGAAAAGAAACTTTGTGTTACCAACAAGCTAGGTGAAGGACGGCTTTCACACACACTTATCTCTCAGACCTCAGCATGTCGGGAGACGTTCGTTCATCTAGCACAAAGGGAACGGGTTGCAGGAGAAACTTTTACTGTGGTTTCTCTGTCTGTTTCCTAGTGCCGGTTTGAAGTTCCTGCATTTTTCACTGTAAAACCGAGTTGGAGCTAGTACCTCCCCATATATATGTATGGAGTGGAGTTTGCAACTGAAAAGAAACTTTGTGTTCCCAACAAGCTAGGTGAAGGACGGCTTTCACACACACTTATTTCTCAGAACTGAGCATGTGGTGAGACGTTCGTTCATCTAGCACAAAGGGAATGGGTTGCAGGAGAAAATTTTACTCGGGATTCTCAGTCTGTTTCCTAGTGGCGGTTTTAAGTTCCTGCAGTTTTCACTGCAAAACCGAGTTGGAGCTAGTACCCCCCCATATAAGTTTATTGAGTGCAGTTTGCAACTGAAAAGAAACTTTGTGTTCCCAACAAGCTAGTTGAAGAACGGCTTTCACACACACTTATCTCTCAGAACTGAGCATGTGGAGAGACGTTCGTTCATCTAGCACAAAGGGAACGGCTTGCAGGATAAACTTTTACTCTGGTTTCTCAGTCTCTTTCCTAGTGCCGGTTTGAAGTTCCTGCAGTTTTCACTGTAAAATCGAGTTGGAGCTAGTACCTCCCTATATATATGTATGGAGTGGAGTTTGCAACTGAAAAGAAACTTTGTGTTCCCTACAAGCTAGGTGAAGGACGGCTTTCACACACACTTATTTCTCAGAACTGAGTATGTGGAGAGACGTTCGTTCATCTAGCACAAAGGGAACGGGTTGCAGGAGAAACTTTTACTTTGCTTTCTCAGTCTGTTTCTTAGTGCCGATTTGTAGTTCCTGCAGTTTTCACTGTAAAACCGAGTTGGAGCTAGTACCTCCCCATATATATATTTATGGAGTTTAGTTTGCAACTGAAAAGAAACTTTGTGTTCCTAACAAGCTAGGTGAAAGACGGCTTTCACACAATATTTTCTCTCAGACCTGAGCATGTCGGGAGACTTTCGTTCATCTAGAACAAAGGGAACGGGTTGCAGGAGAAACTTTTACTGTGGTTTCTCAGTCTGTTTCCTAGTGCCGGTTTGAAGTTCCTGCATTTTTCACTGTAAAACCGATTTGGAGATAGTACCTCCCCATATATATGTATGGAGTGGAGTTTGCAACTGAAAAGAAACTTTGTGTTCCCAAGAAGCTAGGTGAAGGACGGATTTTTCACACACTTATCTCTCAGAAATGAGCATTTGGAGAGACGTTCCTTCATCTAGCACAAAGGGAACGGGTTGCAGGAGAAACTTTTACTGTGGTTTCTCAGTCTGTTTCCTAGTGCCGGTTTGAAGTTCCTGCATTTTTCACTGTAAAACCGAGTTGGAGCTAGTACCTCCCCATATATATGTATGGATTGGAGTTTGCAACTGAAAAGAAACTTTGTGTTCCCAACAAGCTAGGTGAAGGACGGCTTTCACACACACTTATCTCTCAGAACTGAGCATGTGGAGAGCAGTTCGTTCATCTAGCACAAAGGGAACGGTTTGCAGGAGAAACTTTTACTCGGGATTCTCAGTCTGTTTCCTAGTGGCGGTTTTAAGTTCCTGCAGTTTTCACTGCAAAAACCAGTTGGAGCTAGTACCTCCCCATATATATGTATGGAGTGGAGTTTGCAACTGAAAAGAAACTTTGTGTTCCCAACAAGCTTGGTGAAGGACGGCTTTCATACACACTTATCTCTCAGAACTGACCATGTGGTGAGACGTTCTTTCATCTAGCACAAAGGGAACGGGTTGCAGTAGAAACTTTTACTGTGGTTTCTCGGTCTGTTTCCTATTGCCGGTTTGAAGTTCCTGCAGTTTTCACTGTAAAACCGAGTTGGAGCTAGTACCTCCCCATATATATGTATGGAGTGGAGTTTGCAACTGAAAAGAAACTTTTTGTTCCCAACAAGCTAGGTGAAGAACGGCTTTCACACACACTTATCTCTCAGAACTGAGCATGTGGAGAGACGTTCGTTCATCTAGCACAAAGGGAACGGGTTGCAGGAGAAACTTTTACTCGGGTTTCTCAGTCTGTTTCCTAGTGCCGGTTTGAAGTTCCTGCAGTTTTCACTGTAAAACAGAGTTGGAGCTAGTTCCTCCCCATATATATGTATGGAGTGGTGTTTGCAACTGAAAAGAAACTTTGTGTTCCCAACAAGATAGCTGAAGGACGGCTTACACACACACATATGTCTCAGAAATTAGCATTTGGAGAGACGTTCGTTCATCTAGCACATAGGAAACGGGTTGCAGGAGAAACTTTTACTGTGGTTTCTCTGTCTGTTTCCTAGTGCTGGTTTGAAGTACCTGCAGTTTTCACTGTAAAACCGAGTTGGAGCTAGTACCTCCCAATATATATGTATGGAGTGGAGTTTGCAACTGAAAAGAAACTTTGTGTTCCCCACAAGCTAGGTGAAGGACGGCTTTCACACACACTTATCTCTCAGAACTGAGCATGTGGAGAGACGTTCGTTCATCTAGCACAAATGGAACGGGTTGCAGTAGAAACTTTTACTTTGGTTTCTCAGTCTGTTTCCTAGTGCCGGTTTGAAGTTCCTGCAGTTTTCACTGTAAAACCGAGTTGGAGCTATTACTTACCCATATATATGTATGGAGTGGAGTTTGCAACTGAAAAGAATATTTGTGTTCCAAATAAGCTATTTGAAGGACGGCTTTCACACACAGTTATCTCTCAGAACTGAGCATGTGAAGAGACGTTCGTTCATCTAGCACAAAGGGAACGGGTTGCAGGAGAAACTTTTACTTTGCTTTCTCAGTCTGTTTCTTAGTGCCGATTTGTAGTTCCTGCAGTTTTCACTGTAAAACCGAGTTGGAGCTTGTACCTCCCCATATATATGTATGGATTGGAGTTTGCAACTGAAAAGAAACTTTGTGTTCCCAACAAGCTAGGTGAAGGTCGGCTTTCACACACACTTATCTCTCAGAACTGAGCATGTGGAGAGACGTTCGTTCATCTAGCACAAAGGGAACGGGTTGCAGGAGAAACTTTTACTCTGGTTTCTCAGTCTGTTTCCTAGTGCCCGTTTGAAGTTCCTGCAGTTTTCACTGTAAAACCGAGTTGGAGCTAGTACCTCCCCATATATATGTATGGAGTGGAGTTTGCAACTGAAAAGAAACTTTGTGTTCCCTACAAGCTAGGTGAAGGACGGCTTTCACACACACTTATCTCTCAGAACTGAGCATGTGGAGAGACGTTCGTTCATCTAGCACAAAGGGAACGGGTTGCAGGAGAAACTTTTACTCTGGTTTCTCACTCTGTTTCCTAGTGCCGGTTTGAAGTTCCTGCAGTTTTCACTGTAAAACCGAGTTGGAGCTAGTACCTCCCCATATATATATTTATGGAGTGGAGTTTGCAACTGAAAAGAAACTTTGGGTTCCTAACAAGCTAGGTGAAAGACGGCTTTCACACACTATTTTCTCTCAGACCTGAGTATGTCGGGAGACTTTCGTTCATCTAGCACAAAGGGAACGGGTTGCAGGAGAAACTTTTACTGTGGTTTCTCAGTCTGTTTCCTAGTGCCGGTTTGAAGTTCCTGCATTTTTCACTGTAAAACCGAGTTGGAGCTAGTACCTCCCCATATATATGTATGGAGTGGTGTTTGCAACTGAAAAGAAACTTTGTGTTCCCAACAAGCTAGGTGAAGGACGGCTTTCACAAACACTTATCTCTCAGAACTGAGCATGTGGAGAGCAGTTCGTTCATCTAGCACAAAGGGAACGGTTTGCAGGAGAAACTTTTACTCGGGATTCTCAGTCTGTTTCCTAGTGGCGGTTTTAAGTTCCTGCAGTTTTCACTGCAAAAACCAGTTGGAGCTAGTACCTCCCCATATATATTTATTGAGTGCAGTTTGCTACTGAAAAGAAACTTTGTGTTCCCAACAAGCTAGGTGAAGGACGGCTTTCACACACACTTTTCTCTCAGAAATGAGCATGTGGAGAGACGTTCGTTCATCTAGCACAAAGGGAATGGGTTGTAGGAGAAACTTTTACTCTGGTTTCTCAGTCTTTTTCCTAGTGCCGGTTTGAAGTTCCTGCAGTTTTCACTGTAAAACCGAGTTGGAGCTAGTACCTCCCCATATATATGTATGGAGTGGAGTTTGCAACAGAAAAGAAACTTTGTGTTACCAACAAGCTAGGTGAAGGACGGCTTTCACACACACTTATCTCTCAGACCTGAGCATGTCGGGAGACGTTCGTTCATCTAGCACAAAGGGAACGGGTTGCAGGAGAAACTTTTACTGTGGTTTCTCTGTCTGTTTCCTAGTGCCGGTTTGAAGTTCCTGCATTTTTCACTGTAAAACCGAGTTGGAGCTAGTACCTCCCCATATATATGTATGGAGTGGAGTTTGCAACTGAAAAGAAACTTTGTGTTCCCAACAAGCTAGGTGAAGGACGGCTTTCACACACACTTATTTCTCAGAACTGAGCATGTGGTGAGACGTTCGTTCATCTAGCACAAAGGGAATGGGTTGCAGGAGAAAATTTTACTCGGGATTCTCAGTCTGTTTCCTAGTGGCGGTTTTAAGTTCCTGCAGTTTTCACTGCAAAACCGAGTTGGAGCTAGTACCCCCCCATATAAGTTTATTGAGTGCAGTTTGCAACTGAAAAGAAACTTTGTGTTCCCAACAAGCTAGTTGAAGAACGGCTTTCACACACACTTATCTCTCAGAACTGAGCATGTGGAGAGACGTTCGTTCATCTAGCACAAAGGGAACGGCTTGCAGGAGAAACTTTTACTCTGGTTTCTCAGTCTCTTTCCTAGTGCCGGTTTGAAGTTCCTGCAGTTTTCACTGTAAAATCGAGTTGGAGCTAGTACCTCCCTATATATATGTATGGAGTGGAGTTTGCAACTGAAAAGAAACTTTGTGTTCCCTACAAGCTAGGTGAAGGACGGCTTTCACACACACTTATTTCTCAGAACTGAGCATGTGGAGAGACGTTCGTTCATCTAGCACAAAGGGAACGGGTTGCATGAGAAACTTATACTCTGGTTTCTCAGTCTGTTTCCTAGTGCCGGTTTGAAGTTCCTGCAGTTTTCACTGTAAAACCGAGTTGGAGCTAGTACCTCCCCATATATATGTATGGAGTGGAGTTTGCAAATGAAAAGAAACTTTGTGTTCCCAACAAGCTAGGTGAAGGACGGCTTTCACACACACTTTTCTCTCAGACCTGAGCATGTCGGGAGACGTACTTTCATCTAGCACAAATGGAACGGGTTGCAGGAGAAACTTTTACTGTTGTTTCTCAGTCTGTTTCCTAGTGCCGGTTTGAAGTTCCTGCATTTTTCACTGTAAAACCGAGTTGGAGCTAGTACTTCCCCATATATATGTATGGATTGGAGTTTGCAACTGAAAAGAAACTTTGTGTTCCCAACAAGCTAGGTGAAGTTCGGCTTTCTCACACAATTATCTCTCAGAACTGAGCATGTGGAGAGACGTTCGTTCATCTAGCACAAATGGAACGGGTTGCAGGAGAAACTTTTCTGTGGTTTCTCAGTCTGTTTCCTAGTGCCGGTTTGAAGTTCCTGCAGTTTTCACTGTAAAACCGAGTTGGAGCTTGTACTTCCCCATATATATGTATGGAGTGGAGTTTGCAACTGAAAAGAAACTTTGTGTTCCCAACAAGCTAGGTGAAGGACGGCTTTCACACACACTAATCTCTCAGAACTGAGCATGTGGAGAGACGTTCGTTCATCTAGCACAAAGGGAACGGGTTGCAGGAGAAACTTTTACTCTGGTTTCTCAGTCTGTTTCCTAGTGATGGTTTGAAGTTCTTGCAGTTTTCACTGTAAAACCGAGTTGGAGCTAGTACCTCCCCATATATATGTATGGAGTATAGTTTGCAACTGAAAAGAACCTTTGTGTTCCCAACAAGCTAGGTGAAGGACGGCTTTCACACACACTTATCTCTCAGAACTGAGCATGTGGAGAGACGTTCGTTCATCTAGCACAAAGGGAACGGTTTGTAGGAGAAACTTTTACTCTGGTTTCTCAGTTTGTTTCCTAGTGCCGGTTTGAAGTTCCTGCAGTTTTCACTGTAAAAGAAAGTTGGAGCTAGTACCTCCCCATATATATGTATGGAGTCGAGTTTGCAACTGAAAAGAAACTTTGTGTTACCAACAAGCTAGGTGAAGTACGGCTTTCACACACACTTATCTCTCAGAACTGAGCATGTCGGGAGACGTTCGTTCATCTAGCACAAAGGGAACGGGTTGCAGGAGAAACTTTTACTGTGGTTTCTCAGTCTGTTTCCTAGTGCCGGTTTGAAGTTCCTGCATTTTTCACTGTAAAACCGAGTTGGAGATAGTACCTCCCCTTATATATGTATGGAGTGGAGTTTGCAACTGAAAAGAAACTTTGTGATCCCAACAAGCTAGGTGAAGTTCGGCTTTCACACACACTTATCTCTCAGAACTGAGCATGTGGAGAGACGTTCGTTCATCTAGCACAAAGGGAACGGGTTGCAGGAGAAACTTTTACTCTGGTTTCTCAGTCTATTTCCTAGTGCCGGTTTGAAGTTCCTGCAGTTTTCACTGTAAAACCGAGTTGGAGCTAGTACCTCCCCATATATATGTATGGAGTGGAGTTTGCAACTGAAAAGAAACTATGTGTTCCCTACAAGCTAGGTGAAGGACGGCTTTCACACACACTTATCTCTCACAACTGAGCAAGTGGAGAGACGTTCGTTCATCTAGCACAAAGGGAACGGGTTGCATGAGAAAATTTTACTCTGGTTTCTCAGTCTGTTTCCTAGTGCCGGTTTGAAGTTCCTGCAGTTTTCACTGTAAAACCTAGTTGGAGCTAGTACCTCCCCATATATATGTATGGAGTGGAGTTTGCAACTGAAAAGAAACTTTGTGTTCCCAACAAGCTAGGTGAAGGACGGCTTTCACACACACTTTTCTCTCAGAACTGAGCATGTCGGGAGACGTTCGTTCATCTAGCACAAATGGAACGGGATGCAGGAGAAACTTTTACTGTGGTTTCTCAGTCTGTTTCCTAGTGCCGGTTTGAAGTTCCTGCATTTTTCACTGTAAAACCGAGTTGGAGCTAGTACCTCCCCATATATATGTATGGATTGGAGTTTGCAACTGAAAAGAAACTTTGTGTTCCCAACAAGCTAGTTGAAGTTCGGCTTTCTCACACAATTATCTCTCATAAATGAGCATGTGGAGAGACGTTCGTTCATCTAGCACACAGGGAACGGATTGCAGGAGAAACTTTACTGTGGTTTCTCAGTCTGTTTCCTAGTGCCGGTTTGAAGTTCCTGCAGTTTTCACTGTAAAACCGAGTTGGAGCTAGTACCTCCCCATATATATGTATGGAGTGGAGTTTGCAACTGAAAAGAAACTTTGTGTTCCCAACAAGCTAGGTGAAGGACGGCTTTCACACACACTTATCTCTCAGAACTGAGCATGTGGAGAGACGTTCGTTCATCTAGCACAAGGGGAACGGGTTGCAGGAGAAACTTTTACTCTGGTTTCTCAGTCTGTTTCCTAGTGCCGGTTTGAAGTTCCTGCAGTTTTCACTGTAAAACCGAGTTGGAGCTAGTACCTCCCCATATATATGTATGGAGTGGAGTTTGCAACTGAAAAGAAACTTTGTGTTCCCAACAAGCTAGGTGAAGGACGGCTTTCACACACACTTATCTCTCAGAACTGAGCATGTGGAGAGACGTTCGTTCATCTAGCACAAGGGGAACGGGTTGCAGGAGAAACTTTTACTCTGTTTTCTCAGTCTGTTTCCTAGTGCCGGTTTGAAGTTCCTGCAGTTTTCACTGTAAAACCGAGTTGGAGCTAGTACCTCCCCATATATATGTATGGAGTGGAGTTTGCAACTGAAAAGAAACTTTGTGTTCCCAACAAGCTAGGTGAAGGACGGCTTTCACACACACTTATCTCTCAGAACTGAGCATGTGGAGAGACGTTCGTTCATCTAGCACAAGGGGAACGGGTTGCAGGAGAAACTTTTACTCTGGTTTCTCAGTCTGTTTCCTAGTGCCGGTTTGAAGTTCCTGCAGTTTTCACTGTAAAACCGAGTTGGAGCTAGTACCTCCCCATATATATGTATGGAGTGGAGTTTGCAACTGAAAAGAAACTTTGTGTTCCCAACAAGCTAGGTGAAGGACGGCTTTCACACACACTTATCTCTCAGAACTGAGCATGTGGAGAGACGTTCGTTCATCTAGCACAAGGGGAACGGGTTGCAGGAGAAACTTTTACTCTGGTTTCTCAGTCTGTTTCCTAGTGCCGGTTTGAAGTTCCTGCAGTTTTCACTGTAAAACCGAGTTGGAGCTAGTACCTCCCCATATATATGTATGGAGTGGAGTTTGCAACTGAAAAGAAACTTTGTGTTCCCAACAAGCTAGGTGAGGGACGGCTTTCACACACACTTATCTCTCAGAACTGAGCATGTGGAGAGACGTTCGTTCATCTAGCACAAGGGAAACGGGTTGCAGGAGAAACTTTTACTGTGGTTTCTCAGTCTGTTTCCTAGCGCCGGTTTGAAGATCCTGCAGTTTTCACTGTAAAACCGAGTTGGAGCTAGTACCTCCCCATATATATGTATGGAGTGGAGTTTGCATCTGAAAAGAAACTTTGTGTTCCCAACAAGCTATGTGAAGGAAGGCTTTCACACACACTTATCTCTCAGAACTTAGCATGTGGAGAGACGTTCGTTCATCTAGCACAAAGGGAACGGGTTGCAGGAGAAACTATACTGTGGTTTCTCAGTCTGTTTCCTAGTGCCTGTTTGAAGTTCCTGCAGTTTTCACTGTAAAACCGAGTTGGAGCTAGTACCTCCCCGTATATATGTATGGAGTGGAGTTTGCAACTGAAAAGAAACTTTGTGTTCCCAACAAGCTAGGTGAAGGACGGCTTTCACAAACAATTATCTCTCAGAACTGAGCATGTGGAGAGACGTTCGTTCATCTAGCACAAGGGGAACGGGTTGCAGGAGAAACTTTTACTCTGGTTTCTCAGTCTGTTTCCTAGTGCCGGTTTCAAGTTCCTGCAGTTTTCACTGTAAAACCGAGTTGGAGCTAGTACCTCCCCATATATATGTATGGAGTGGAGTTTGCAACTGAAAAGAAACTTTGTGTTCCCAACAAGCTAGGTGAAGGACGGCTTTCACACACACTTATCTCTCAGAACTGAACATGTGGAGAGACGTTCGTTCATCTAGCACAAGGGGAACGGGTTGCAGGAGAAACTTTTACTCTGGTTTCTCAGTCTGTTTCCTAGTGCCGGTTTGAAGTTCCTGCAGTTTTCACTGTAAAACCGAGTTGGAGCTAGTACCTCCCCATATATATGTATGGAGTGTAGTTTGCAACTGAAAAGAAACTTTGTGTTCCCAACAAGCTAGGTGAAGGACGGCTTCACACACACTTATCTCTCAGAACTGAGCATGTGGAGAGACGTTCGTTCATCTAGCACAAGGGGAACGGGTTGCAGGAGAAACTTTTACTTTGCTTTCTCAGTCTGTTTCTTAGTGCCGATTTGTAGTTCCTGCAGTTTTCACTGTAAAACCGAGTTGGAGCTAGTACCTCCCCATATATATATTTATGGAGTTTAGTTTGCAACTGAAAAGAAACTTTGTGTTCCTGACAAGCTAGGTGAAAGACGGCTTTCACACAATATTTTCTCTCAGACCTGAGCATGTCGGGAGACTTTCGTTCATCTAGAACAAAGGGAACGGGTTGCAGGAGAAACTTTTACTGTGGTTTCTCAGTCTGTTTCCTAGTGCCGGTTTGAAGTTCCTGCATTTTTCACTGTAAAACCGATTTGGAGATAGTACCTCCCCATATATATGTATGGAGTGGAGTTTGCAACTGAAAAGAAACTTTGTGTTCCCAAGAAGCTAGGTGAAGGACGGATTTTTCACACACTTATCTCTCAGAAATGAGCATTTGGAGAGACGTTCCTTCATCTAGCACAAAGGGAACGGGTTGCAGGAGAAACTTTTACTGTGGTTTCTCAGTCTGTTTCCTAGTGCCGGTTTGAAGTTCCTGCATTTTTCACTGTAAAACCGAGTTGGAGCTAGTACCTCCCCATATATATGTATGGATTGGAGTTTGCAACTGAAAAGAAACTTTGTGTTCCCAACAAGCTAGGTGAAGGACGGCTTTCACACACACTTATCTCTCAGAACTGAGCATGTGGAGAGCAGTTCGTTCATCTAGCACAAAGGGAACGGTTTGCAGGAGAAACTTTTACTCGGGATTCTCAGTCTGTTTCCTAGTGGCGGTTTTAAGTTCCTGCAGTTTTCACTGTAAAACCGAGTTGGAGCTAGTACCTCCCCATATATATGTATGGAGTGTAGTTTGCAACTGAAAAGAAACTTTGTGTTCCCAACAAGCTAGGTGAAGGACGGCTTCACACACACTTATCTCTCAGAACTGACCATGTGGTGAGACGTTCTTTCATCTAGCACAAAGGGAACGGGTTGTAGGGGAAACTTTTACTCTGGTTTCTCAGTCTGTTTCCTAGTGCCGGTTTGAAGTTCCTGCAGTTTTCACTGTAAAACCGAGTTGGAGCTAGTACCTCCCCATATATATGTATGGAGTGGAGTTTGCAACTGAAAAGAAACTTTGTGTTCCCAACAAGCTAGGTGAAGGACGGCTTTCACACACACTTATCTCTCAGAACTGAGCATGTGGAGAGACGTTCGTTCATCTAGCACAAGGGGAACGGGTTGCAGGAGAAACTTTTACTCTGGTTTCTCAGTCTGTTTCCTAGTGCCGGTTTGAAGTTCCTGCAGTTTTCACTGTAAAACCGAGTTGGAGCTAGTACCTCCCCATATATATGTATGGAGTGGAGTTTGCAACTGAAAAGAAACTTTGTGTTCCCAACAAGCTAGGTGAAGGACGGCTTTCACACACACTTATCTCTCAGAACTGAGCATGTGGAGAGACGTTCGTTCATCTAGCACAAGGGGAACGGGTTGCAGGAGAAACTTTTACTCTGGTTTCTCAGTCTGTTTCCTAGTGCCGGTTTGAAGTTCCTGCAGTTTTCACTGTAAAACCGAGTTGGAGCTAGTACCTCCCCATATATATGTATGGAGTGGAGTTTGCAACTGAAAAGAAACTTTGTGTTCCCAACAAGCTAGGTGAAGGACGGCTTTCACACACACTTATCTCTCAGAACTGAGCATGTGGAGAGACGTTCGTTCATCTAGCACAAGGGGAACGGGTTGCAGGAGAAACTTTTACTCTGTTTTCTCAGTCTGTTTCCTAGTGCCGGTTTGAAGTTCCTGCAGTTTTCACTGTAAAACCGAGTTGGAGCTAGTACCTCCCCATATATATGTATGGAGTGGAGTTTGCAACTGAAAAGAAACTTTGTGTTCCCAACAAGCTAGGTGAAGGACGGCTTTCACACACACTTATCTCTCAGAACTGAGCATGTGGAGAGACGTTCGTTCATCTAGCACAAGGGGAACGGGTTGCAGGAGAAACTTTTACTCTGGTTTCTCAGTCTGTTTCCTAGTGCCGGTTTGAAGTTCCTGCAGTTTTCACTGTAAAACCGAGTTGGAGCTAGTACCTCCCCATATATATGTATGGAGTGGAGTTTGCAACTGAAAAGAAACTTTGTGTTCCCAACAAGCTAGGTGAAGGACGGCTTTCACACACACTTATCTCTCAGAACTGAGCATGTGGAGAGACGTTCGTTCATCTAGCACAAGGGGAACGGGTTGCAGGAGAAACTTTTACTCTGGTTTCTCAGTCTGTTTCCTAGTGCCGGTTTGAAGTTCCTGCAGTTTTCACTGTAAAACCGAGTTGGAGCTAGTACCTCCCCATATATATGTATGGAGTGGAGTTTGCAACTGAAAAGAAACTTTGTGTTCCCAACAAGCTAGGTGAGGGACGGCTTTCACACACACTTATCTCTCAGAACTGAGCATGTGGAGAGACGTTCGTTCATCTAGCACAAGGGGAACGGGTTGCAGGAGAAACTTTTACTGTGGTTTCTCAGTCTGTTTCCTAGCGCCGGTTTGAAGATCCTGCAGTTTTCACTGTAAAACCGAGTTGGAGCTAGTACCTCCCCATATATATGTATGGAGTGGAGTTTGCATCTGAAAAGAAACTTTGTGTTCCCAACAAGCTATGTGAAGGAAGGCTTTCACACACACTTATCTCTCAGAACTTAGCATGTGGAGAGACGTTCGTTCATCTAGCACAAAGGGAACGGGTTGCAGGAGAAACTATACTGTGGTTTCTCAGTCTGTTTCCTAGTGCCTGTTTGAAGTTCCTGCAGTTTTCACTGTAAAACCGAGTTGGAGCTAGTACCTCCCCGTATATATGTATGGAGTGGAGTTTGCAACTGAAAAGAAACTTTGTGTTCCCAACAAGCTAGGTGAAGGACGGCTTTCACAAACAATTATCTCTCAGAACTGAGCATGTGGAGAGACGTTCGTTCATCTAGCACAAGGGGAACGGGTTGCAGGAGAAACTTTTACTCTGGTTTCTCAGTCTGTTTCCTAGTGCCGGTTTCAAGTTCCTGCAGTTTTCACTGTAAAACCGAGTTGGAGCTAGTACCTCCCCATATATATGTATGGAGTGGAGTTTGCAACTGAAAAGAAACTTTGTGTTCCCAACAAGCTAGGTGAAGGACGGCTTTCACACACACTTATCTCTCAGAACTGAACATGTGGAGAGACGTTCGTTCATCTAGCACAAGGGGAACGGGTTGCAGGAGAAACTTTTACTCTGGTTTCTCAGTCTGTTTCCTAGTGCCGGTTTGAAGTTCCTGCAGTTTTCACTGTAAAACCGAGTTGGAGCTAGTACCTCCCCATATATATGTATGGAGTGTAGTTTGCAACTGAAAAGAAACTTTGTGTTCCCAACAAGCTAGGTGAAGGACGGCTTCACACACACTTATCTCTCAGAACTGAGCATGTGGAGAGACGTTCGTTCATCTAGCACAAGGGGAACGGGTTGCAGGAGAAACTTTTACTTTGCTTTCTCAGTCTGTTTCTTAGTGCCGATTTGTAGTTCCTGCAGTTTTCACTGTAAAACCGAGTTGGAGCTAGTACCTCCCCATATATATATTTATGGAGTTTAGTTTGCAACTGAAAAGAAACTTTGTGTTCCTAACAAGCTAGGTGAAAGACGGCTTTCACACAATATTTTCTCTCAGACCTGAGCATGTCGGGAGACTTTCGTTCATCTAGAACAAAGGGAACGGGTTGCAGGAGAAACTTTTACTGTGGTTTCTCAGTCTGTTTCCTAGTGCCGGTTTGAAGTTCCTGCATTTTTCACTGTAAAACCGATTTGGAGATAGTACCTCCCCATATATATGTATGGAGTGGAGTTTGCAACTGAAAAGAAACTTTGTGTTCCCAAGAAGCTAGGTGAAGGACGGATTTTTCACACACTTATCTCTCAGAAATGAGCATTTGGAGAGACGTTCCTTCATCTAGCACAAAGGGAACGGGTTGCAGGAGAAACTTTTACTGTGGTTTCTCAGTCTGTTTCCTAGTGCCGGTTTGAAGTTCCTGCATTTTTCACTGTAAAACCGAGTTGGAGCTAGTACCTCCCCATATATATGTATGGATTGGAGTTTGCAACTGAAAAGAAACTTTGTGTTCCCAACAAGCTAGGTGAAGGACGGCTTTCACACACACTTATCTCTCAGAACTGAGCATGTGGAGAGCAGTTCGTTCATCTAGCACAAAGGGAACGGTTTGCAGGAGAAACTTTTACTCGGGATTCTCAGTCTGTTTCCTAGTGGCGGTTTTAAGTTCCTGCAGTTTTCACTGCAAAAACCAGTTGGAGCTAGTACCTCCCCATATATATGTATGGAGTGGAGTTTGCAACTGAAAAGAAACTTTGTGTTCCCAACAAGCTTGGTGAAGGACGGCTTTCATACACACTTATCTCTCAGAACTGACCATGTGGTGAGACGTTCTTTCATCTAGCACAAAGGGAACGGGTTGCAGTAGAAACTTTTACTGTGGTTTCTCGGTCTGTTTCCTATTGCCGGTTTGAAGTTCCTGCAGTTTTCACTGTAAAACCGAGTTGGAGCTAGTACCTCCCCATATATATGTATGGAGTGGAGTTTGCAACTGAAAAGAAACTTTTTGTTCCCAACAAGCTAGGTGAAGAACGGCTTTCACACACACTTATCTCTCAGAACTGAGCATGTGGAGAGACGTTCGTTCATCTAGCACAAAGGGAACGGGTTGCAGGAGAAACTTTTACTCGGGTTTCTCAGTCTGTTTCCTAGTGCCGGTTTGAAGTTCCTGCAGTTTTCACTGTAAAACAGAGTTGGAGCTAGTTCCTCCCCATATATATGTATGGAGTGGTGTTTGCAACTGAAAAGAAACTTTGTGTTCCCAACAAGATAGCTGAAGGACGGCTTACACACACACATATGTCTCAGAAATTAGCATTTGGAGAGACGTTCGTTCATCTAGCACATAGGAAACGGGTTGCAGGAGAAACTTTTACTGTGGTTTCTCTGTCTGTTTCCTAGTGCTGGTTTGAAGTACCTGCAGTTTTCACTGTAAAACCGAGTTGGAGCTAGTACCTCCCAATATATATGTATGGAGTGGAGTTTGCAACTGAAAAGAAACTTTGTGTTCCCCACAAGCTAGGTGAAGGACGGCTTTCACACACACTTATCTCTCAGAACTGAGCATGTGGAGAGACGTTCGTTCATCTAGCACAAATGGAACGGGTTGCAGTAGAAACTTTTACTTTGGTTTCTCAGTCTGTTTCCTAGTGCCGGTTTGAAGTTCCTGCAGTTTTCACTGTAAAACCGAGTTGGAGCTATTACTTACCCATATATATGTATGGAGTGGAGTTTGCAACTGAAAAGAATATTTGTGTTCCAAATAAGCTATTTGAAGGACGGCTTTCACACACAGTTATCTCTCAGAACTGAGCATGTGAAGAGACGTTCGTTCATCTAGCACAAAGGGAACGGGTTGCAGGAGAAACTTTTACTTTGCTTTCTCAGTCTGTTTCTTAGTGCCGATTTGTAGTTCCTGCAGTTTTCACTGTAAAACCGAGTTGGAGCTTGTACCTCCCCATATATATGTATGGATTGGAGTTTGCAACTGAAAAGAAACTTTGTGTTCCCAACAAGCTAGGTGAAGGTCGGCTTTCACACACACTTATCTCTCAGAACTGAGCATGTGGAGAGACGTTCGTTCATCTAGCACAAAGGGAACGGGTTGCAGGAGAAACTTTTACTCTGGTTTCTCAGTCTGTTTCCTAGTGCCCGTTTGAAGTTCCTGCAGTTTTCACTGTAAAACCGAGTTGGAGCTAGTACCTCCCCATATATATGTATGGAGTGGAGTTTGCAACTGAAAAGAAACTTTGTGTTCCCTACAAGCTAGGTGAAGGACGGCTTTCACACACACTTATCTCTCAGAACTGAGCATGTGGAGAGACGTTCGTTCATCTAGCACAAAGGGAACGGGTTGCAGGAGAAACTTTTACTCTGGTTTCTCACTCTGTTTCCTAGTGCCGGTTTGAAGTTCCTGCAGTTTTCACTGTAAAACCGAGTTGGAGCTAGTACCTCCCCATATATATATTTATGGAGTGGAGTTTGCAACTGAAAAGAAACTTTGGGTTCCTAACAAGCTAGGTGAAAGACGGCTTTCACACACTATTTTCTCTCAGACCTGAGTATGTCGGGAGACTTTCGTTCATCTAGCACAAAGGGAACGGGTTGCAGGAGAAACTTTTACTGTGGTTTCTCAGTCTGTTTCCTAGTGCCGGTTTGAAGTTCCTGCATTTTTCACTGTAAAACCGAGTTGGAGCTAGTACCTCCCCATATATATGTATGGAGTGGTGTTTGCAACTGAAAAGAAACTTTGTGTTCCCAACAAGCTAGGTGAAGGACGGCTTTCACAAACACTTATCTCTCAGAACTGAGCATGTGGAGAGCAGTTCGTTCATCTAGCACAAAGGGAACGGTTTGCAGGAGAAACTTTTACTCGGGATTCTCAGTCTGTTTCCTAGTGGCGGTTTTAAGTTCCTGCAGTTTTCACTGCAAAAACCAGTTGGAGCTAGTACCTCCCCATATATATTTATTGAGTGCAGTTTGCTACTGAAAAGAAACTTTGTGTTCCCAACAAGCTAGGTGAAGGACGGCTTTCACACACACTTTTCTCTCAGAAATGAGCATGTGGAGAGACGTTCGTTCATCTAGCACAAAGGGAATGGGTTGTAGGAGAAACTTTTACTCTGGTTTCTCAGTCTTTTTCCTAGTGCCGGTTTGAAGTTCCTGCAGTTTTCACTGTAAAACCGAGTTGGAGCTAGTACCTCCCCATATATATGTATGGAGTGGAGTTTGCAACAGAAAAGAAACTTTGTGTTACCAACAAGCTAGGTGAAGGACGGCTTTCACACACACTTATCTCTCAGACCTGAGCATGTCGGGAGACGTTCGTTCATCTAGCACAAAGGGAACGGGTTGCAGGAGAAACTTTTACTGTGGTTTCTCTGTCTGTTTCCTAGTGCCGGTTTGAAGTTCCTGCATTTTTCACTGTAAAACCGAGTTGGAGCTAGTACCTCCCCATATATATGTATGGAGTGGAGTTTGCAACTGAAAAGAAACTTTGTGTTCCCAACAAGCTAGGTGAAGGACGGCTTTCACACACACTTATTTCTCAGAACTGAGCATGTGGTGAGACGTTCGTTCATCTAGCACAAAGGGAATGGGTTGCAGGAGAAAATTTTACTCGGGATTCTCAGTCTGTTTCCTAGTGGCGGTTTTAAGTTCCTGCAGTTTTCACTGCAAAACCGAGTTGGAGCTAGTACCCCCCCATATAAGTTTATTGAGTGCAGTTTGCAACTGAAAAGAAACTTTGTGTTCCCAACAAGCTAGTTGAAGAACGGCTTTCACACACACTTATCTCTCAGAACTGAGCATGTGGAGAGACGTTCGTTCATCTAGCACAAAGGGAACGGCTTGCAGGAGAAACTTTTACTCTGGTTTCTCAGTCTCTTTCCTAGTGCCGGTTTGAAGTTCCTGCAGTTTTCACTGTAAAATCGAGTTGGAGCTAGTACCTCCCTATATATATGTATGGAGTGGAGTTTGCAACTGAAAAGAAACTTTGTGTTCCCTACAAGCTAGGTGAAGGACGGCTTTCACACACACTTATTTCTCAGAACTGAGCATGTGGAGAGACGTTCGTTCATCTAGCACAAAGGGAACGGGTTGCATGAGAAACTTATACTCTGGTTTCTCAGTCTGTTTCCTAGTGCCGGTTTGAAGTTCCTGCAGTTTTCACTGTAAAACCGAGTTGGAGCTAGTACCTCCCCATATATATGTATGGAGTGGAGTTTGCAAATGAAAAGAAACTTTGTGTTCCCAACAAGCTAGGTGAAGGACGGCTTTCACACACACTTTTCTCTCAGACCTGAGCATGTCGGGAGACGTACTTTCATCTAGCACAAATGGAACGGGTTGCAGGAGAAACTTTTACTGTTGTTTCTCAGTCTGTTTCCTAGTGCCGGTTTGAAGTTCCTGCATTTTTCACTGTAAAACCGAGTTGGAGCTAGTACTTCCCCATATATATGTATGGATTGGAGTTTGCAACTGAAAAGAAACTTTGTGTTCCCAACAAGCTAGGTGAAGTTCGGCTTTCTCACACAATTATCTCTCAGAACTGAGCATGTGGAGAGACGTTCGTTCATCTAGCACAAATGGAACGGGTTGCAGGAGAAACTTTTCTGTGGTTTCTCAGTCTGTTTCCTAGTGCCGGTTTGAAGTTCCTGCAGTTTTCACTGTAAAACCGAGTTGGAGCTTGTACTTCCCCATATATATGTATGGAGTGGAGTTTGCAACTGAAAAGAAACTTTGTGTTCCCAACAAGCTAGGTGAAGGACGGCTTTCACACACACTAATCTCTCAGAACTGAGCATGTGGAGAGACGTTCGTTCATCTAGCACAAAGGGAACGGGTTGCAGGAGAAACTTTTACTCTGGTTTCTCAGTCTGTTTCCTAGTGATGGTTTGAAGTTCTTGCAGTTTTCACTGTAAAACCGAGTTGGAGCTAGTACCTCCCCATATATATGTATGGAGTATAGTTTGCAACTGAAAAGAACCTTTGTGTTCCCAACAAGCTAGGTGAAGGACGGCTTTCACACACACTTATCTCTCAGAACTGAGCATGTGGAGAGACGTTCGTTCATCTAGCACAAAGGGAACGGTTTGTAGGAGAAACTTTTACTCTGGTTTCTCAGTTTGTTTCCTAGTGCCGGTTTGAAGTTCCTGCAGTTTTCACTGTAAAAGAAAGTTGGAGCTAGTACCTCCCCATATATATGTATGGAGTCGAGTTTGCAACTGAAAAGAAACTTTGTGTTACCAACAAGCTAGGTGAAGTACGGCTTTCACACACACTTATCTCTCAGAACTGAGCATGTCGGGAGACGTTCGTTCATCTAGCACAAAGGGAACGGGTTGCAGGAGAAACTTTTACTGTGGTTTCTCAGTCTGTTTCCTAGTGCCGGTTTGAAGTTCCTGCATTTTTCACTGTAAAACCGAGTTGGAGATAGTACCTCCCCTTATATATGTATGGAGTGGAGTTTGCAACTGAAAAGAAACTTTGTGATCCCAACAAGCTAGGTGAAGTTCGGCTTTCACACACACTTATCTCTCAGAACTGAGCATGTGGAGAGACGTTCGTTCATCTAGCACAAAGGGAACGGGTTGCAGGAGAAACTTTTACTCTGGTTTCTCAGTCTATTTCCTAGTGCCGGTTTGAAGTTCCTGCAGTTTTCACTGTAAAACCGAGTTGGAGCTAGTACCTCCCCATATATATGTATGGAGTGGAGTTTGCAACTGAAAAGAAACTATGTGTTCCCTACAAGCTAGGTGAAGGACGGCTTTCACACACACTTATCTCTCACAACTGAGCAAGTGGAGAGACGTTCGTTCATCTAGCACAAAGGGAACGGGTTGCATGAGAAAATTTTACTCTGGTTTCTCAGTCTGTTTCCTAGTGCCGGTTTGAAGTTCCTGCAGTTTTCACTGTAAAACCTAGTTGGAGCTAGTACCTCCCCATATATATGTATGGAGTGGAGTTTGCAACTGAAAAGAAACTTTGTGTTCCCAACAAGCTAGGTGAAGGACGGCTTTCACACACACTTTTCTCTCAGAACTGAGCATGTCGGGAGACGTTCGTTCATCTAGCACAAATGGAACGGGATGCAGGAGAAACTTTTACTGTGGTTTCTCAGTCTGTTTCCTAGTGCCGGTTTGAAGTTCCTGCATTTTTCACTGTAAAACCGAGTTGGAGCTAGTACCTCCCCATATATATGTATGGATTGGAGTTTGCAACTGAAAAGAAACTTTGTGTTCCCAACAAGCTAGTTGAAGTTCGGCTTTCTCACACAATTATCTCTCATAAATGAGCATGTGGAGAGACGTTCGTTCATCTAGCACACAGGGAACGGATTGCAGGAGAAACTTTACTGTGGTTTCTCAGTCTGTTTCCTAGTGCCGGTTTGAAGTTCCTGCAGTTTTCACTGTAAAACCGAGTTGGAGCTAGTACCTCCCCATATATATGTATGGAGTGGAGTTTGCAACTGAAAAGAAACTTTGTGTTCCCAACAAGCTAGGTGAAGTACGGCTTTCACACACACATATCTCTCAGAATTGAGCATTTGGAGAGACGTTCCTTCATCTAGCACATAGGAAACGGGTTGCAGTAGAAACTTTTACTCTGGTTTCTCAGTCTTTTTCCTAGTGCTTGTTTGAAGTTCCTGCTGTTTTCACTGTAAAACCGAGTTGGAGCTAGTACCTCCCCATATATATCTATGGAGTGGAGTTTGCAACTGTAAAGAAACTTTGTGTTCCCAACAAGCTAGGTGAAGGACGGCTTTCACACACATTTATCTCTCAGAACTGAGCATGTGGAGAGACGTTCGTTCATCTAGCACAAATGGAACGGGTTGCAGGAGAAACTTTTACTGTGGTTTCTCAGTCTGTTTCCTAGTGCCGGTTTGAAGTTCCTGCAGTTTTCACTGTAAAACCGAGTTGGAGCTAGTACTTCCCCATATATATGTATGGAGTGGAGTTTGCAACTGAAAAGAAACTTTGTGTTCCCTACAAGCTAGGTGAAGGACGGCTTTCACACACACTTATCTCTCAGAACTGAGCATGTGGAGAGACGTTCGTTCATCTAGCACAAAGGGAACGGGTTGCATGAGAAACTTATACTCTGGTTTCTCAGTCTGTTTCCTAGTGCCGGTTTGAAGTTCCTGCAGTTTTCACTGTAAAACCGAGTTGGAGCTAGTACCTCCCCATATATATGTATGGAGTGGAGTTTGCAACTGAAAAGAAACTTTGTGTTCCCAACAAGCTAGGTGAAGGACGGCTTTCACACACACTTTTCTCTCAGACCGGAGCATGTCGGGAGACGTACTTTCATCTAGCACAAATGGAACGGGTTGCAGGAGAAACTTTTACTGTTGTTTCTCAGTCTGTTTCCTAGTGCCGGTTTGAAGTTCCTGCATTTTTCACTGTAAAACCGAGTTGGAGCTAGTACTTCCCCATATATATGTATGGATTGGAGTTTGCAACTGAAAAGAAACTTTGTGTTCCCAACAAGCTAGGTGAAGTTCGGCTTTCTCACACAATTATCTCTCAGAACTGAGCATGTGGAGAGACGTTCGTTCATCTAGCACAAATGGAACGGGTTGCAGGAGAAACTTTTACTGTGGTTTCTCAGTCTGTTTCCTAGTGCCGGTTTGAAGTTCCTGCAGTTTTCACTGTAAAACCGAGTTGGAGCTAGTACATCCCCATATATATGTATGGAGTATAGTTTGCAACTGAAAAGAACCTTTGTGTTCCCAACAAGCTAGGTGAAGGACGGCTTTCACACACACTTATCTCTCAGAACTGAGCATGTGGAGAGACTTTCGTTCATCTAGCACAAAGGGAACGGGTTGTAGGAGAAACTTTTACTCTGGTTTCTCAGTTTGTTTCCTAGTGCCGGTTTGAAGTTCCTGCAGTTTTCACTGTAAAAGAAAGTTGGAGCTTGTACCTCCCCATATATATGTATGGAGTGGAGTTTGCAACTGAAAAGAAACTTTGTGTTACCAACAAGCTAGTTGAAGGACGGCTTTCACAAACACTTATCTCTCAGAACTGAGCATGTCGGGAGACGTTCGTTCATCTAGCACAAAGGGAACGGGTTGCAGGAGAAACTTTTACTGTGGTTTCTCAGTCTGTTTCCTAGTGCCGGTTTGAAGTTCCTGCATTTTTCACTGTAAAACCGAGTTGGAGATAGTACCTCCCCTTATATATGTATGGAGTGGAGTTTGCAACTGAAAAGAAAATTTGTGTTCCCAACAAGCTAGGTGAATGTCGGCTTTCACACACACTTATCTCTCAGAACTGAGCATGTGGAGAGACGTTCGTTCATCTAGCACAAAGGGAACGGGTTGCAGGAGAAACTTTTACTCTGGTTTCTCAGTCTATTTCCTAGTGCCGGTTTGAAGTTCCTGCAGTTTTCACTGTAAAACCGAGTTGGAGCTAGTACCTCCCCATATATATGTATGGAGTGGAGTTTGCAACTGAAAAGAAACTATGTGTTCCCTACAAGCTAGGTGAAGGACGGCTTTCACACACACTTATCTCTCAGAACTGAGCAAGTGGAGAGACTTTCGTTCATCTAGCACAAAGGGAACGGGTTGCATGAGAAAATTTTACTCTGGTTTCTCAGTCTGTTTCCTAGTGCCGGTTTGAAGTTCCTGCAGTTTTCACTGTAAAACCTAGTTGGAGCTAGTACCTCCCCATATATATGTATGGAGTGGAGTTTGCAACTGAAAAGAAACTTTGTGTTCCCAACAAGCTAGGTGAAGGACGGCTTTCACACACACTTTTCTCTCAGAAATGAGCATGTCGGGAGACGTTCGTTCATCTAGCATAAATGGAACGGGTTGCAGGAGAAACTTTTACTGTGGTTTCTCAGTCTGTTTCCTAGTGCCGGTTTGAAGTTCCTGCATTTTTCACTGTAAAACCGAGTTGGAGCTAGTACCTCCCCATATATATGTATGGATTGGAGTTTGCAACTGAAAAGAAACTTTGTGTTCCCAACAAGCTATGTGAAGTTCGGCTTTCTCACACAATTATCTCTCAGAAATGAGCATGTGGAGAGACGTTCGTTCATCTAGCACAAAGGGAACGGATTGCAGGAGAAACTTTACTGTGGTTTCTCAGTCTGTTTCCTAGTGCCGGTTTGAAGTTCCTGCAGTTTTCACTGTAAAACCGAGTTGGAGCTAGTACCTCCCCATATATATGTATGGAGTGGAGTTTGCAACTGAAAAGAAACTTTGTGTTCCCAACAAGCTAGGTGAAGGTCGGCTTTCACACACACTTATCTCTCAGAAATGAGCATGTGGAGAGACGTTCGTTCATCTAGCACAAAGGGAACGGGTTGCAGGAGAAACTTTTACTGTTGTTTCTCAGTGTGTTTCCTAGTGCCGGTTGGAAGTTCCTGCAGTTTTCACTGTAAAACCCAGTTGGAGATAGTACCTCCCCATATATATGTATGGAGTGGAGTTTGCAACTGAAAAGAACCTTTGTGTTCCCAACAAGCTAGGTGAAGGACGGCTTTCACACACATTTATCTCTCAGAACTGAGCATGTGGAGAGACGTTCGCTCATCTAGCACAAAGGGAACGGGTTGCAGGAGAAACTTTTACTGTGGTTTCTCAGTCTGTTTCCTAGTGCCGGTTTGAAGTTCCTGCAGATTTCACTGTAAAACAGGGTTGGAGCTAGTACTTCCCCATATATATGTATGGAGTGGAGTTTGCAACTGAAAAGAACCTTTGTGTTCCCAACAAGCTAGGTGAAGGTCGGCTTTCACACACACTTATCTCTCAGAACTGAGCATGTGGAGAGACGTTCGCTCATCTAGCACAAAGGGAACGGGTTGCAGGAGAAACTTTTACTGTTGTTTCTCAGTGTGTTTCCTAGTGCCGGTTGGAAGTTCCTGCAGTTTTCACTGTAAAACCCAGTTGGAGATAGTACCTCCCCATATATATGTATGGAGTGGAGTTTGCAACTGAAAAGAAACTTTGTGTTCCCTACAAGCTAGGTGAAGGACGGCTTTCACACACACTTATCTCTCAGAACTGAGCAAGTGGAGAGACTTTCGTTCATCTAGCACAAAGGGAACGGGTTGCATGAGAAAATTTTACTCTGGTTTCTCAGTCTGTTTCCTAGTGCCGGTTTGAAGTTCCTGCAGTTTTCACTGTAAAACCTAGTTGGAGCTAGTACCTCCCCATATATATGTATGGAGTGGAGTTTGCAACTGAAAAGAAACTTTGTGTTCCCAACAAGCTAGGTGAAGGACGGCTTTCACACACACTTTTCTCTCAGAAATGAGCATGTCGGGAGACGTTCGTTCATCTAGCATAAATGGAACGGGTTGCAGGAGAAACTTTTACTGTGGTTTCTCAGTCTGTTTCCTAGTGCCGGTTTGAAGTTCCTGCATTTTTCACTGTAAAACCGAGTTGGAGCTAGTACCTCCCCATATATATGTATGGATTGGAGTTTGCAACTGAAAAGAAACTTTGTGTTCCCAACAAGCTATGTGAAGTTCGGCTTTCTCACACAATTATCTCTCAGAAATGAGCATGTGGAGAGACGTTCGTTCATCTAGCACAAAGGGAACGGATTGCAGGAGAAACTTTACTGTGGTTTCTCAGTCTGTTTCCTAGTGCCGGTTTGAAGTTCCTGCAGTTTTCACTGTAAAACCGAGTTGGAGCTAGTACCTCCCCATATATATGTATGGAGTGGAGTTTGCAACTGAAAAGAAACTTTGTGTTCCCAACAAGCTAGGTGAAGGTCGGCTTTCACACACACTTATCTCTCAGAAATGAGCATGTGGAGAGACGTTCGTTCATCTAGCACAAAGGGAACGGGTTGCAGGAGAAACTTTTACTGTTGTTTCTCAGTGTGTTTCCTAGTGCCGGTTGGAAGTTCCTGCAGTTTTCACTGTAAAACCCAGTTGGAGATAGTACCTCCCCATATATATGTATGGAGTGGAGTTTGCAACTGAAAAGAACCTTTGTGTTCCCAACAAGCTAGGTGAAGGACGGCTTTCACACACATTTATCTCTCAGAACTGAGCATGTGGAGAGACGTTCGCTCATCTAGCACAAAGGGAACGGGTTGCAGGAGAAACTTTTACTGTGGTTTCTCAGTCTGTTTCCTAGTGCCGGTTTGAAGTTCCTGCAGATTTCACTGTAAAACAGGGTTGGAGCTAGTACTTCCCCATATATATGTATGGAGTGGAGTTTGCAACTGAAAAGAAACTTTGTGTTCCCAACAAGCTAGGTGAAGGTCGGCTTTCACACACACTTCTCTCTCAGAACTGAGCATGTGGAGAGACGTTCGTTCATCTAGCACAAAGGGAACGGGTTGCAGGAGAAACTTTTACTCTGGTTTCTCAGTCTGTTTCTTAGTGCCGGTTTGAAGTTCCTGCACTTTTCACTGTAAAACCGAGTTGGAGATAGTACGTCCCCATATATATGTATGGATTGGAGTTTGCAACTGAAAAGAACCTTTGTGTTCCCAACAAGCTAGGTGAAGGACGGCTTTCACACACACTTATCTCTCAGAACTGAGCATGTGGAGAGACGTTCGTTCATCTAGCACAAAGGGAACGGGTTGCAGGAGAAACTTTTACTCTGGTTTCTCAGTCTGTTTCCTAGTGCCGGTTTGAAGTTCCTGCAGTTTTCACTGTAAACACGAGTTGGAGCTAGTACCCCCCCATATATATGTATGGAGTGGAGTTTGCAACTGAAAAGAAACTTTGTGTTCCCAACAAGCTAGGTGAAGAACGGCTTTCACACACACTTATCTCTCAGAACTGAGCATGTGGAGAGACGTTCGTTCATCTAGCACAAAGGGAACGGGTTGCAGGAGAAACTTTTACTGTGGTTTCTCAGTATGTTTCCTAGTGCCGGTTTGAAGTTCCTGCAGTTTTCACTGTAAAACCGAGTTGGAACTAGTACCTCCCCATATATATGTATGGAGTGGAGTTTGCAACTGAAAAGAAACTTTGTGTTCCCAACAAGCTAGGTGAAGGACAGCTTTCACACACAATTATCTCTCAGAATTGAGCATGTGGAAAGACGCTCGTTCATCTAGCACAAGGGGAACGGGTTGCAGGATAAACTTTTACTCTGGTTTCTCAGTCTGTTTCCTAGTGCCGGTTTGAAGATCCTGCAGTTTTCACTGTAAAACCGAGTTGGAGCTAGTACCACCCCATATATATGTATGGAGTGGAGTTTGCAACTGAAAAGAAACTTTGTGTTCCCAACAAGCTAGGTGAAGGACGGCTTTCACACACTCTTATCTCTCAGAACTGAGCATGTGGTGAGACGTTCTTTCATCTAGCACAAAGGGAACGGGTTGCATTAGAAACTTTTACTGTGGTTTCTCGGTCTGTTTCCTATTGCCGGTTTGAAGTTCCTGCAGTTTTCTCTGTGAAACCGAATTGGTGCTAGTACCTCCCCATATATATGTATGGAGTGGAGTTTGCAACTGAAAAGAAACTTTGTGTTCCCAACAAGCTAGGTGAAGGACGGCTTTCACACACATTTATCTCTCAGAACTGAGCATGTGGATAGACGTTCGTTCATCTAGCACATAGGAAACGGGATGCAGGAGAAACTTTTACTCTGGTTTCTCAGTCTGTTTCCTAGTGCCGGTTTGAAGTTCCTGCAGATTTCACTGTAAAATCGAGTTGGAGCTAGTACCTCCCCATATATATGTATGGATTGGAGTTTGCAACTGAAAAGAAACTTTGTGTTCCCAACAAGCTAGGTGAAGGACGGCTTTCACACACACTTATCTCTCAGAACTGAGCATGTGGTGAGACGTTCTTTCATCTAGCACAAAGGGAACGGGTTGCATTAGAAACTTTTACTGTGGTTTCTCGTTTTGTTTCCTATTGCCGGTTTGAAGTTCCTGCAGTTTTCACTATAAAACCGAGTTGGAGCTAGTACCTCCCCATATATATGTATGGAGTGGAGTTTGCAACTGAAAAGAAACTTTGTGTTCCCAACAAGCTAGGTGAAGGACGGCTTTCACACACACTTATCTCTCAGAACTGAGCATGTTGAGAGACGTTCGTTCATCTAGCACAAAGGGAACGGGTTGCAGGAGAAACGTTACTGTGTTTTCTCAAACTTTTTCCTAGTGGCGGTTTGAAGTTCCTGCAGTTTTCACTGCAAAACCGAGTTGGAGCTAGTACCACCCCATATATATGTATGGAGTGCAGTTTTCAACTGAAAAGAAACTTTGTGTTCCCAACAAGCTATGTGAAGGTCGGTTTTCACACACACTTATCTCTCAGAACTGAGCATGTGGTGAGAAGTTCTTTCATCTAGCACAAAGGGAACGGGTTGCATTAGAAATTTTTACTGTGGTTTCTCAGTCTGTTTACTAGTGCCGGTTTGAAGTTCCTGCAGTTTTCACTGTAAAACCGAGTTGGAGCTAGTACCTCCCCATATATATTTATGGAGTGCAGTTTGCAACTGAAAAGAAACTTTGTGTTCCCAACAAGCTAGGTGAAGGACGGCTTTCACACACACTTATCTTTCAGAAATGAGCATGTGGAGAGACGTTCGTTCATCTAGCACATAGGAAACGGGTTGCAGGATAAACTTTTACTCTGGTTTCTCAGTCTGTTTCCTAGTGCCGGTTTGAAGTTCCTGCAGTTTTCACTGTAAAACCGAGTTGGAGCTAGTACCTCCCCATATATATGTATGGAGTGGAGTTTGCAACTGAAAAGAAACTCTGTGTTCCCAACAAGCTAGGTGAAGGACGGCTTTCACACACACTTATCTTTCAGAACTGAGCATGTTGAGAGACGTTCGTTCATCTAGCACAAAGGGAACGGGTTGCAGGAGAAACTTTACTGTGTTTTCTCAGTCTGTTTCCTAGTGGCGGTTTGAAGTTCCTGCAGTTTTAACTGCAAAACCGAGTTGGAGCTAGTACCACCCCACATATATTTATGGAGTGCAGTTTGCAACTGAAAAGAAACTTTGTGTTCCCAACAAGCTAGGTGAAGGACGGCTTTCACACACACTTATCTCTCAGAACTGAGCATGTGGAGAGACTTTCGTTCATCTAGCACATAGGAAACGGGTTGCAGGAGAAACTTTTACTGTGGTTTCTCAGTCTGTTTCCTTGTGCCGGTTTGAAGTTCCTGCAGTTTTCACTGTAAAACCGAGTTGGAGCTTGTACCTCCCCATATATATGTATGGAGTGGAGTTTGCAACTGAAAAGAAACTTTGTGTTCCCAACAAGCTAGGTGAAGGACGGCTTTCACACACACTTACCTCTCAGAACTGAGCATGTGGAGAGACGTTCGTTCATCTAGCACAAAGGGAACGGGTTGCAGGAGAAACTTTACTGTGTTTTCTCAGTCTGTTTCCTAGTGGCGGTTTGAAGTTCCTGCAGTTTTCACTGCAAAACCGAGTTGGATCTAGTACCTCCCCATATATATGTATGGAGTGGAGTTTGCAACTGAAAAGAAACTTTGTGTTCCCAACAAGCTAGCTGAAGTACGGCTTTCACACACACTTATCTTTCAGAAATGGGCATGTGGAGAGACGTTCGTTCATCTAGCATATATGAAACGGGTTGCAGGAGAAACTTTTACTCTGGTTTCTCAGTCTGTTTCCTAGTGCCGGTTTGAAGTTCCTGCAGTTTTCACTGTAAAACCGAGTTGGAGCTAGTACCTCCCCATATATATGTATGGAGTGGAGTTTGCAACTGAAAAGAAACTTTGTGTTCCCAACAAGCTAGGTGAAGGACGGCATTCACACACACTTATCCCTCAGAACTGAGCATGTTGAGAGACGTTCGTTCATCTAGAACAAAGGGAACGGGTTGCAGGAGAAACTTTACTGTGTTTTCTCAGTCTGTTTCCTAGTGGCGGTTTGAATTTCCTGCAGTTTTCACTGCAAAACCGAGTTGGAGCTAGTACCACCCCATATATATTTATGGAGTGCAGTTTGCAACTGAAAAGAAACTTTGTGTTCCCAACAAGCTAGGTGAAGGACGGCTTTCACACACACTTATCTCTCAGAACTGAGCATGTGGAGAGACGTCCGTTCATCTAGCACAAATGGATTGGGTTGCAGGAGAAACTTTTACTCTGGTTTCTCAGTCTGTTTCCTAGTGCCGGTTTGAAATTCCTGCAGTTTTCACTGCAAAACCGAGTTGGAGCTAGTACCTCCCCCTATATATTTATGGAGTGCATTTTGCAACTGAAAAGAAACTTTGTGTTCCCAACAAGCTAGGTTAAGGTCGGCTTTCAGACACACTTATCTCTCAGAACTGAGCATGTGGTGAGACGTTCTTTCATCTAGCACAAAGGGAACGGGTTGCATTAGAAATTTTTACTGTGGTTTCTCCGTCTGTTTACTAGTGCCGGTTTGAAGTTCCTGCAGTTTTCACTGTAAACACGAGTTGGAACTAGTACCCCCCCATATATATGTATGGATTGGATTTTGCAAATGAAAAGAAACTTTGTGTTCCCAACCAGCTAGGTGAAGGACGGCTTTCACACACACTTATCTCTCAGAACTGAGCATGTGGAGAGACGTTCGTTCATCTAGCACAAAGGGAACGGGTTGCAGGAGTAACTTTCCCTCTGGTTTCTCAGTCTGTTTCCTAGTGGCGGGTTTTTGTTCCTGCAGTTTTCACTGCAAAACCGAGTTGGAGCTTTTACCTCCCCATATATATTTATGGAGTGCAGTTTGCAACTGAAAAGAAACTTTGTGTTCCCAACAAGCTAGGTGAAGTTCGGCTTTCACACACACTTATCTCTCAGAACTGAGCATGTGGAGAGACGTTCGTTCATCTAGCACAAAGGGAATGGGTTGCAGGAGAAACTATTACTCTGGTTTCTCAGTCTGTTTCCTAGTGGCGGTTTGAAGTTCCTGCAGTTTTCACTGCAAAACCGAGTTGGAGATAGTACCTCCCCATATATATTTATGGAGTGCAGTTTGCAACTGAAAAGAAACTTTGTGTTCCCAACAATCTAGGTGAAGGACGGCTTTCACACACAATTAACTCTCAGAACTGAGCATGTGGAGAGACGTTCGTTCATCTAGCACATAGGAAATGGGTTGCAGGAGAAACTTTTACTCTGGTTTCTCAGTCTGTTTACTAGTGCTGGTTTGAAGTTCCTGCATTTTTCACTGTAAAAACTAGTTGGAGCTAGTACCTCCCAATATATATGTATGGAGTGGAGTTTGCAACTGAAAAGAAACTTTGTGTTCCCAACAAGCTAGGTGAAGTTCGGCTTTCACACACACTTATCTATCAGAACTGAGCATGTGGAGAGACGTTCGTTCATCTAGCACAAATGGAACGGGTTGCAGGAGAAACTTTTACTGTTGTTTCTCAGTGTGTTTCCTAGTGCCGGTTGGAAGTTCCTGCAGTTTTCACTGTAAAACCCAGTTGGAGATAGTACCTCCCCATATATATGTATGGAGTGGAGTTTGCAACTGAAAAGAACCTTTGTGTTCCCAACAAGCTAGGTGAAGGACGGCTTTCACACACATTTATCTCTCAGAACTGAGCATGTGGAGAGACGTTCGCTCATCTAGCACAAAGGGAACGGGTTGCAGGAGAAACTTTTACTGTGGTTTCTCAGTCTGTTTCCTAGTGCCGGTTTGAAGTTCCTGCAGATTTCACTGTAAAACAGGGTTGGAGCTAGTACTTCCCCATATATATGTATGGAGTGGAGTTTGCAACTGAAAAGAAACTTTGTGTTCCCAACAAGCTAGGTGAAGGTCGGCTTTCACACACACTTCTCTCTCAGAACTGAGCATGTGGAGAGACGTTCGTTCATCTAGCACAAAGGGAACGGGTTGCAGGAGAAAATTTTACTCTGGTTTCTCAGTCTGTTTCTTAGTGCCGGTTTGAAGTTCCTGCAGTTTTCACTGTAAAACCGAGTTGGAGATAGTACCTCCCCATATATATGTATGGATTGGAGTTTGCAACTGAAAAGAAACTTTGTGTTCCCAACAAGCTAGGTGAAGGACGGCTTTCACACACACTTATCTCTCAGAACTGAGCATGTGGTGAGACGTTCTTTCATCTAGCACAAAGGGAACGGGTTGCATTAGAAACTTTTACTGTGGTTTCTCGGTCTGTTTCCTATTGCCGGTTTGAAGTTCCTGCAGTTTTCACTGTAAACCCGAGTTGGAGCTAGTACCTCCCCATATATATGTATGGAGTGGAGTTTGCAACTGAAAAGAAACTTTGTGTTCCCAACAAGCTAGGTGAAGGACGGCTTTCACACACACTTATCTCTCAGAACTGAGCATGTGGAGAGACGTTCGTTCATCTAGCACAAAGGGAACGGGTTGCAGGAGTAACTTTTACTCTGGTTTCTCAGTCTGTTTCCTAGTGCCGGTTTGAAGTTCCTGCAGTTTTCACTGTAAAACCGAGTTGGAGCTAGTACTTCCCCATATATATGTATGGATTGGATTTTGCACATGAAAAGAAACTTTGTGTTCCCAACAAGCTAGGTGAAGGTCGGCTTTCACACACAATTATCTCTCAGAACTGAGCATGTGGAGAGACGTTCGTTCATCTAGCACAAAGGGAACGGGTTGCAGGAGAAACTTTTACTCTGGTTTCTCAGTCTGTTTCCTAGTGCCGGTTTGAAGTTCCTGCAGTTTTCACTGTAAACACGAGTTGGAGCTAGTACCCCCCCATATATATGTATGGAGTGGAGTTTGCAACTGAAAAGAAACTTTGTGTTCCCAACAAGCTAGGTGAAGGACGGCTTTCACACACACTTATCTCTCAGAACTGAGCATGTGGAGAGACGTTCGTTCATCTAGCACAAAGGGAACGGGTTGCAGGAGAAACTTTTACTGTGGTTTCTCAGTATGTTTCCTAGTGCCGGTTTGAAGTTCCTGCAGTTTTCACTGTAAAACCGAGTTGGAACTAGTACCTCCCCATATATATGTATGGAGTGGAGTTTGCAACTGAAAAGAAACTTTGTGTTCCCAACAAGCTAGGTGAAGGACGGCTTTCACACACAATTATCTCTCAGAATTGAGCATGTGGAGAGACGCTCGTTCATCTAGCACAAGGGGAACGGGTTGCAGGATAAACTTTTACTCTGGTTTCTCAGTCTGTTTCCTAGTGCCGGTTTGAAGATCCTGCAGTTTTCACTGTAAAACCGAGTTGGAGCTAGTACTACCCCATATATATGTATGGAGTGGAGTTTGCAACTGAAAAGAAACTTTGTGTTCCCAACAAGCTAGGTGAAGGACGGCTTTCACACACTCTTATCTCTCAGAACTGAGCATGTGGTGAGACGTTCTTTCATCTAGCACAAAGGGAACGGGTTGCATTAGAAACTTTTACTGTGGTTTCTCGGTCTGTTTCCTATTGCCGGTTTGAAGTTCCTGCAGTTTTCACTGTGAAACCGAATTGGTGCTAGTACCTCCCCATATATATGTATGGAGTGGAGTTTGCAACTGAAAAGAAACTTTGTGTTCCCAACAAGCTAGGTGAAGGACGGCTTTCACACACATTTATCTCTCAGAACTGAGCATGTGGATAGACGTTCGTTCATCTAGCACATAGGAAACGGGATGCAGGAGAAACTTTTACTCTGGTTTCTCAGTCTGTTTCCTAGTGCCGGTTTGAAGTTCCTGCAGATTTCACTGTAAAATCGAGTTGGAGCTAGTACCTCCCCATATATATGTATGGATTGGAGTTTGCAACTGAAAAGAAACTTTGTGTTCCCAACAAGCTAGGTGAAGGACGGCTTTCACACACACTTATCTCTCAGAACTGAGCATGTGGTGAGACGTTCTTTCATCTAGCACAAAGGGAACGGGTTGCATTAGAAACTTTTACTGTGGTTTCTCGTTTTGTTTCCTATTGCCTGTTTGAAGTTCCTGCAGTTTTCACTATAAAACCGAGTTGGAGCTTGTACCTCCCCATATATATGTATGGAGTGGAGTTTGCAACTGAAAAGAAACTTTGTGTTCCCAACAAGCTAGGTGAAGGACGGCTTTCACACACACTTATCTCTCAGAACTGAGCATGTTGAGAGACGTTCGTTCATCTAGCACAAAGGGAACGGGTTGCAGGAGAAACGTTACTGTGTTTTCTCAAACTGTTTCCTAGTGGCGGTTTGAAGTTCCTGCAGTTTTCACTGCAAAACCGAGTTGGAGCTAGTACCACACCATATATATGTATGGAGTGCAGTTTTCAACTGAAAAGAAACTTTGTGTTCCCAACAAGCTAGGTGAAGGTCGGCTTTCACACACACTTATCTCTCAGAACTGAGCATGTGGTGAGAAGTTCTTTCATCTAGCACAAAGGGAACGGGTTGCATTAGAAATTTTTACTGTGGTTTCTCAGTCTGTTTACTAGTGCCGGTTTGAAGTTCCTGCAGTTTTCACTGTAAAACCGAGTTGGAGCTAGTACCTCCCCATATATATTTATGGAGTGCAGTTTGCAACTGAAAAGAAACTTTGTGTTCCCAACAAGCTAGGTGAAGGACGGCTTTCACACACACTTATCTTTCAGAAATGAGCATGTGGAGAGACGTTCGTTCATCTAGCACATAGGAAACGGGTTGCAGGAGAAACTTTTACTCTGGTTTCTCAGTCTGTTTCCTAGTGCCGGTTTGAAGTTCCTGCAGTTTTCACTGTAAAACCGAGTTGGAGCTAGTACCTCCCCATATATATGTATGGAGTGGAGTTTGCAACTGAAAAGAAACTCTGTGTTCCCAACAAGCTAGGTGAAGGACGGCTTTCACACACACTTATCTCTCAGAACTGAGCATGTTGAGAGACGTTCGTTCATCTAGCACAAAGGGAACGGGTTGCAGGAGAAACTTTACTGTGTTTTCTCAGTCTGTTTCCTAGTGGCGGTTAGAAGTTCCTGCAGTTTTAACTGCAAAACCGAGTTGGAGCTAGTACCACCCCATATATATTTATGGAGTGCAGATTGCAACTGAAAAGAAACTTTGTGTTCCCAACAAGCTAGGTGAAGGACGGCTTTCACACACACTTATCTCTCAGAACTGAGCATGTGTAGAGACGTTCGTTCATCTAGCACATAGGAAACGGGTTGCAGGAGAAACTTTTACTGTGGATTCTCAGTCTGTTTCCTTGTGCCGGTTTGAAGTTCCTGCAGTTTTCACTGCAAAACCGAGTTGGAGCTAGTACCTCCCCATATATATGTATGGAGTGGAGTTTGCAACTGAAAAGAAACTTTGTGTTCCCAACAAGCTAGGTGAAGTACGGCTTTCACACACACTTATCTTTCAGAAATGGGCATGTGGAGAGACGTTCGTTCATCTAGCATATATGAAACGGGTTGCGGGAGAAACTTTTACTCTGGTTTCTCAGTCTGTTTCCTAGTGCCGGTTTGAAGTTCCTGCAGTTTTCACTGTAAAACCGAGTTGGAGCTAGTACCTCCCCATATATATGTATGGAGTGGAGTTTGCAACTGAAAAGAAACTTTGTGTTCCCAACAAGCTAGGTGAAGGACGGCATTCACACACACTTATCTCTCAGAACTGAGCATGTTGAGAGACGTTCGTTCATCTAGCACAAAGGGAACGGGTTGCAGGAGAAACGTTACTGTGTTTTCTCAAACTGTTTCCTAGTGGCGGTTTGAAGTTCCTGCAGTTTTCACTGCAAAACCGAGTTGGAGCTAGTACCACCCCATATATATGTATGGAGTGCAGTTTTCAACTGAAAAGAAACTTTGTGTTCCCAACAAGCTAGGTGAAGGTCGGCTTTCACACACACTTATCTCTCAGAACTGAGCATGTGGTGAGAAGTTCTTTCATCTAGCACAAAGGGAACGGGTTGCATTAGAAATTTTTACTGTGGTTTCTCAGTCTGTTTACTAGTGCCGGTTTGAAGTTCCTGCAGTTTTCACTGTAAAACCGAGTTGGAGCTAGTACCTCCCCATATATATTTATGGAGTGCAGTTTGCAACTGAAAAGAAACTTTGTGTTCCCAACAAGCTAGGTGAAGGACGGCTTTCACACACACTTATCTTTCAGAAATGAGCATGTGGAGAGACGTTCGTTCATCTAGCACATAGGAAACGGGTTGCAGGAGATACTTTTACTCTGGTTTCTCAGTCTGTTTCCTAGTGCCGGTTTGAAGTTCCTGCAGTTTTCACTGTAAAACCGAGTTGGAGCTAGTACCTCCCCATATATATGTATGGAGTGGAGTTTGCAACTGAAAAGAAACTCTGTGTTCCCAACAAGCTAGGTGAAGGACGGCTTTCACACACACTGATCTCTCAGAACTGAGCATGTTGAGAGACGTTCGTTCATCTAGCACAAAGGGAACGGGTTGCAGGAGAAACTTTACTGTGTTTTCTCAGTCTGTTTCCTAGTGGCGGTTTGAAGTTCCTGCAGTTTTAACTGCAAAACCGAGTTGGAGCTAGTACCACCCCATATATATTTATGGAGTGCAGTTTGCAACTGAAAAGAAACTTTGTGTTCCCAACAAGCTAGGTGAAGGACGGCTTTCACACACACTTATCCCTCAGAACTGAGCATGTGGAGAGACGTTCGTTCATCTAGCACATAGGAAACGGGTTGCAGGAGAAACTTTTACTGTGGTTTCTCAGTCTGTTTCCTTGTGCCGGTTTGAAGTTCCTGCAGTTTTCACTGCAAAACCGAGTTGGAGCTAGTACCTCCCCATATATATGTATGGAGTGGAGTTTGCAACTGAAAAGAAACTTTGTGTTCCCAACAAGCTAGGTGAAGTACGGCTTTCACACACACTTATCTTTCAGAAATGGGCATGTGGAGAGACGTTCGTTCATCTAGCATATATGATAGGGTTGCAGGAAAAACTTTTACTCTGGTTTCTCAGTCTGTTTCCTAGTGCCGGTTTGAAGTTCCTGCAGTTTTCACTGTAAAACCGAGTTGGAGCTAGTACCACCCCATATATATGTATGGAGTGCAGTTTTCAACTGAAAAGAAACTTTGTGTTCCCAACAAGCTAGGTGAAGTTCGGCTTTCACACACACTTATCTCTCAGAACTGAGCATGTGGTGAGAAGTTCTTTCATCTAGCACAAAGGGAACGGGTTGCATTAGAAATTTTTACTGTGGTTTCTCAGTCTGTTTACTAGTGCCGGTTTGAAGTTCCTGCAGTTTTCACTGTAAAACCGAGTTGGAGCTAGTACCTCCCCATATATATTTATGGAGTGCAGTTTGCAACTGAAAAGAAACTTTGTGTTCCCAACAAGCTAGGTGAAGGACGGCTTTCACACACACTTATCTTTCAGAAATGAGCATGTGGAGAGACGTTCGTTCATCTAGCACATAGGAAACGGGTTGCAGGAGAAACTTTTACTCTGGTTTCTCAGTCTGTTTCCTAGTGCCGGTTTGAAGTTCCTGCAGTTTTCACTGTAAAACCGAGTTGGAGCTAGTACCTCCCCATATATATGTATGGAGTGGAGTTTGCAACTGAAAAGAAACTCTGTGTTCCCAACAAGCTAGGTGAAGGACGGCTTTCACACACACTTATCTCTCAGAACTGAGCATGTTGAGAGACGTTCGTTCATCTAGCACAAAGGGAACGGGTTGCAGGAGAAACTTTACTGTGTTTTCTCAGTCTGTTTCCTAGTGGCGGTTTGAAGTTCCTGCAGCTTTAACTGCAAAACCGAGTTGGAGCTAGTACCACCCCATATATATTTATGGAGTGCAGTTTGCAACTGAAAAGAAACTTTGTGTTCCCAACAAGCTAGGTGAAGGACGGCTTTCACACACACTTATCCCTCAGAACTGAGCATGTGGAGAGACGTTCGTTCATCTAGCACATAGGAAACGGGTTGCAGGAGAAACTTTTACTGTGGTTTCTCAGTCTGTTTCCTTGTGCCGGTTTGAAGTTCCTGCAGTTTTCACTGTAAAACCGAGTTGGAGCTTGTACCTCCCCATATATATGTATGGAGTGGAGTTTGCAACTGAAAAGAAACTTTGTGTTCCCAACAAGCTAGGTGAAGGACGGCTTTCACACACACTTACCTCTCAGAACTGAGCATGTTGAGAGACGTTCGTTCATCTAGCACAAAGGGAACGGGTTGCAGGAGAAACTTTACTGTGTTTTCTCAGTCTGTTTCCTAGTGGCGGTTTGAAGTTCCTGCAGTTTTCACTGCAAAACCGAGTTGGAGCTAGTACCTCCCCATATATATGTATGGAGTGGAGTTTGCAACTGAAAAGAAACTTTGTGTTCCCAACAAGCTAGGTGAAGTACGGCTTTCACACACACTTATCTTTCAGAAATGGGCATGTGGAGAGACGTTCGTTCATCTAGCATATATGAAACGGGTTGCAGGAGAAACTTTTACTCTGGTTTCTCAGTCTGTTTCCTAGTGCCGGTTTGAAGTTCCTGCAGTTTTCACTGTAAAACCGAGTTGGAGCTAGTACCTCCCCATATATATGTATGGAGTGGAGTTTGCAACTGAAAAGAAACTTTGTGTTCCCAACAAGCTAGGTGAAGGACGGCATTCACACACACTTATCTCTCAGAACTGAGCATGTTGAGAGACGTTCGTTCATCTAGCACAAAGGGAACGGGTTGCAGGAGAAACTTTACTGTGTTTTCTCAGTCTGTTTCCTAGTGGCGGTTTGAAGTTCCTGCAGTTTTCACTGCAAAACCGAGTTGGAGCTAGTACCACCCCATATATATTTATGGAGTGCAGTTTGCAACTGAAAAGAAACTTTGTGTTCCCAACAAGCTAGGTGAAGGACGGCTTTCACACACACTTATCTCTCAGAACTGAGCACGTGGAGAGACGTTCGTTCATCTACCACAAAGGGATAGGGTTGCAGGAGAAACTTTTACTCTGGTTTCTCAGTCTGTTTCCTAGTGCCGGTTTGAAGTTCCTGCAGTTTTCACTGCAAAACCGAGTTGGAGCTAGTACCTCCCCCTATATATTTATGGAGTGCATTTTGCAACTGAAAAGAAACTTTGTGTTCCCAACAAGCTAGGTTAAGGTCGGCTTTCACACACACTTATCTCTCAGAACTGAGCATGTGGTGAGACGTTCTTTCATCTAGCACAAAGGGAACGGGTTGCATTAGAAATTTTTACTGTGGTTTCTCCGTCTGTTTACTAGTGCCTGTTTGAAGTTCCTGCAGTTTTCACTGTAAAACCGAGTTGGAGCTAGTACCTCCCCTTTTATATTTATGGAGTGCAGTTTGCAACTGAAAAGAAACTTTGTGTTCCCAACAAGCTAGGTGAAGGACGGCTTTCACACACACTTATCTCTCAGAACTGAGCATGTGGAGAGACGTTCGTTCACCTAGCACAAAGGGAACGGTTTGCAGTAGAAACTTTACTGTGGTTTCTTAGTCTGTTTCCTAGTGCCGGTTTGAAGTTCCTGCAGTTTTCACTGTAAACACGAGTTGGAACTAGTACCCCCCCATATATATGTATGGATTGGAGTTTGCAAATGAAAAGAAACTTTGTGTTCCCAACAAGCTAGGTGAAGTACGGCTTTCACACACACTTATCTCTCAGAACTGAGCATGTGGAGAGACGTTCGTTCACCTAGCACAAAGGGAACGGTTTGCAGTAGAAACTTTACTGTGGTTTCTTAGTCTGTTTCCTAGTGCCGGTTTGAATTTCCTGCAGTTTTCACTGTAAACACGAGTTGGAACTAGTACCCCCCCATATATATGTATGGATTGGAGTTTGCAAATGAAAAGAAACTTTGTGTTCCCAACAAGCTAGGTGAAGGACGGCTTTCACACACACTTATCTCTCAGAACTGAGCATGTGGAGAGACGTTCGTTCATCTAGCACAAAGGGAACGGGTTGCAGGAGAAACTTTCCCTCTGGTTTCTCAGTCTGTTTCCTAGTGGCGGTTTTTTGTTCCTGCAGTTTTCACTGCAAAACCCGGTTGGAGCTTGTACCTCCCCATATATATTTATGGAGTGCAGTTTGCAACTGAAAAGAAACTTTGTGTTCCCAACAAGCTAGGTGAAGGTCGGCTTTCACACACACTTATCTCTCAGAACTGAGCATGTGGAGAGACGTTCGTTCATCTAGCACAAAGGGAATGGGTTGCAGGAGAAACTATTACTCTGGTTTCTCAGTCTGTTTCCTAGTGGCGGTTTGAAGTTCCTGCAGTTTTCACTGCAAAACCGAGTTGGAGATAGTACCTCCCCATATATATGTATGGAGTGGAGTTTGCAACTGAAAAGAAACTTTGTGTTCCCAACAAGCTAGGTGAAGTACGGCTTTCACACACACTTATCTTTCAGAAATGGGCATGTGGAGAGACTTTCGTTCATCTAGCATATATGAAACGGGTTGCGGGAGAAACTTTTACTCTGGTTTCTCAGTCTGTTTCCTAGTGCCGGTTTGAAGTTCCTGCAGTTTTCACTGTAAAACCGAGTTGGAGCTAGTACCTCCCCATATATATGTATGGAGTGGAGTTTGCAACTGAAAAGAAACTTTGTGTTCCCAACAAGCTAGGTGAAGGACGGCATTCACACACACTTATCTCTCAGAACTGAGCATGTTGAGAGACGTTCGTTCATCTAGCACAAAGGGAACGGGTTGCAGGAGAAACGTTACTGTGTTTTCTCAAACTGTTTCCTAGTGGCGGTTTGAAGTTCCTGCAGTTTTCACTGCAAAACCGAGTTGGAGCTAGTACCACCCCATATATATGTATGGAGTGCAGTTTTCAACTGAAAAGAAACTTTGTGTTCCCAACAAGCTAGGTGAAGGTCGGCTTTCACACACACTTATCTCTCAGAACTGAGCATGTGGTGAGAAGTTCTTTCATCTAGCACAAAGGGAACGGGTTGCATTAGAAATTTTTACTGTGGTTTCTCAGTCTGTTTACTAGTGCCGGTTTGAAGTTCCTGCAGTTTTCACTGTAAAACCGAGTTGGAGCTAGTACCTCCCCATATATATTTATGGAGTGCAGTTTGCAACTGAAAAGAAACTTTGTGTTCCCAACAAGCTAGGTGAAGGACGGCTTTCACACACACTTATCTTTCAGAAATGAGCATGTGGAGAGACGTTCGTTCATCTAGCACATAGGAAACGGGTTGCAGGAGATACTTTTACTCTGGTTTCTCAGTCTGTTTCCTAGTGCCGGTTTGAAGTTCCTGCAGTTTTCACTGTAAAACCGAGTTGGAGCTAGTACCTCCCCATATATATGTATGGAGTGGAGTTTGCAACTGAAAAGAAACTCTGTGTTCCCAACAAGCTAGGTGAAGGACGGCTTTCACACACACTGATCTCTCAGAACTGAGCATGTTGAGAGACGTTCGTTCATCTAGCACAAAGGGAACGGGTTGCAGGAGAAACTTTACTGTGTTTTCTCAGTCTGTTTCCTAGTGGCGGTTTGAAGTTCCTGCAGTTTTAACTGCAAAACCGAGTTGGAGCTAGTACCACCCCATATATATTTATGGAGTGCAGTTTGCAACTGAAAAGAAACTTTGTGTTCCCAACAAGCTAGGTGAAGGACGGCTTTCACACACACTTATCCCTCAGAACTGAGCATGTGGAGAGACGTTCGTTCATCTAGCACATAGGAAACGGGTTGCAGGAGAAACTTTTACTGTGGTTTCTCAGTCTGTTTCCTTGTGCCGGTTTGAAGTTCCTGCAGTTTTCACTGCAAAACCGAGTTGGAGCTAGTACCTCCCCATATATATGTATGGAGTGGAGTTTGCAACTGAAAAGAAACTTTGTGTTCCCAACAAGCTAGGTGAAGTACGGCTTTCACACACACTTATCTTTCAGAAATGGGCATGTGGAGAGACGTTCGTTCATCTAGCATATATGATAGGGTTGCAGGAAAAACTTTTACTCTGGTTTCTCAGTCTGTTTCCTAGTGCCGGTTTGAAGTTCCTGCAGTTTTCACTGTAAAACCGAGTTGGAGCTAGTACCTCCCCATATATATGTATGGAGTGGAGTTTGCAACTGAAAAGAAACTTTGTGTTCCCAACAAGCTAGGTGAAGGACGGCATTCACACACACTTATCTCTCAGAACTGAGCATGTTGAGAGACGTTCGTTCATCTAGCACAAAGGGAACGGGTTGCAGGAGAAACGTTACTGTGTTTTCTCAAACTGTTTCCTAGTGGCGGTTTGAAGTTCCTGCAGTTTTCACTGCAAAACCGAGTTGGAGCTAGTACCACCCCATATATATGTATGGAGTGCAGTTTTCAACTGAAAAGAAACTTTGTGTTCCCAACAAGCTAGGTGAAGTTCGGCTTTCACACACACTTATCTCTCAGAACTGAGCATGTGGTGAGAAGTTCTTTCATCTAGCACAAAGGGAACGGGTTGCATTAGAAATTTTTACTGTGGTTTCTCAGTCTGTTTACTAGTGCCGGTATGAAGTTCCTGCAGTTTTCACTGTAAAACCGAGTTGGAGCTAGTACCTCCCCATATATATTTATGGAGTGCAGTTTGCAACTGAAAAGAAACTTTGTGTTCCCAACAAGCTAGGTGAAGGACGGCTTTCACACACACTTATCTTTCAGAAATGAGCATGTGGAGAGACGTTCGTTCATCTAGCACATAGGAAACGGGTTGCAGGAGAAACTTTTACTCTGGTTTCTCAGTCTGTTTCCTAGTGCCGGTTTGAAGTTCCTGCAGTTTTCACTGTAAAACCGAGTTGGAGCTAGTACCTCCCCATATATATGTATGGAGTGGAGTTTGCAACTGAAAAGAAACTCTGTGTTCCCAACAAGCTAGGTGAAGGACGGCTTTCACACACACTTATCTCTCAGAACTGAGCATGTTGAGAGACGTTCGTTCATCTAGCACAAAGGGAACGGGTTGCAGGAGAAACTTTACTGTGTTTTCTCAGTCTGTTTCCTAGTGGCGGTTTGAAGTTCCTGCAGCTTTAACTGCAAAACCGAGTTGGAGCTAGTACCACCCCATATATATTTATGGAGTGCAGTTTGCAACTGAAAAGAAACTTTGTGTTCCCAACAAGCTAGGTGAAGGACGGCTTTCACACACACTTATCCCTCAGAACTGAGCATGTGGAGAGACGTTCGTTCATCTAGCACATAGGAAACGGGTTGCAGGAGAAACTTTTACTGTGGTTTCTCAGTCTGTTTCCTTGTGCCGGTTTGAAGTTCCTGCAGTTTTCACTGTAAAACCGAGTTGGAGCTTGTACCTCCCCATATATATGTATGGAGTGGAGTTTGCAACTGAAAAGAAACTTTGTGTTCCCAACAAGCTAGGTGAAGGACGGCTTTCACACACACTTACCTCTCAGAACTGAGCATGTTGAGAGACGTTCGTTCATCTAGCACAAAGGGAACGGGTTGCAGGAGAAACTTTACTGTGTTTTCTCAGTCTGTTTCCTAGTGGCGGTTTGAAGTTCCTGCAGTTTTCACTGCAAAACCGAGTTGGAGCTAGTACCTCCCCATATATATGTATGGAGTGGAGTTTGCAACTGAAAAGAAACTTTGTGTTCCCAACAAGCTAGGTGAAGTACGGCTTTCACACACACTTATCTTTCAGAAATGGGCATGTGGAGAGACGTTCGTTCAACTAGCATATATGAAACGGGTTGCAGGAGAAACTTTTACTCTGGTTTCTCAGTCTGTTTCCTAGTGCCGGTTTGAAGTTCCTGCAGTTTTCACTGTAAAACCGAGTTGGAGCTAGTACCTCCCCATATATATGTATGGAGTGGAGTTTGCAACTGAAAAGAAACTTTGTGTTCCCAACAAGCTAGGTGAAGGACGGCATTCACACACACTTATCTCTCAGAACTGAGCATGTTGAGAGACGTTCGTTCATCTAGCACAAAGGGAACGGGTTGCAGGAGAAACTTTACTGTGTTTTCTCAGTCTGTTTCCTAGTGGCGGTTTGAAGTTCCTGCAGTTTTCACTGCAAAACCGAGTTAGAGCTAGTACCACCCCATATATATTTATGGAGTGCAGTTTGCAACTGAAAAGAAACTTTGTGTTCCCAACAAGCTAGGTGAAGGACGGCTTTCACACACACTTATCTCTCAGAACTGAGCACGTGGAGAGACGTTCGTTCATCTAGCACAAAGGGATTGGGTTGCAGGAGAAACTTTTACTCTGGTTTCTCAGTCTGTTTCCTAGTGCCGGTTTGAAGTTCCTGCAGTTTTCACTGCAAAACCGAGTTGGAGCTAGTACCTCCCCCTATATATTTATGGAGTGCATTTTGCAACTGAAAAGAAACTTTGTGTTCCCAACAAGCTAGGTTAAGGTCGGCTTTCACACACACTTATCTCTCAGAACTGAGCATGTGGTGAGACGTTCTTTCATCTAGCACAAAGGGAACGGGTTGCATTAGAAATTTTTACTGTGGTTTCTCCGTCTGTTTACTAGTGCCTGTTTGAAGTTCCTGCAGTTTTCACTGTAAAACCGAGTTGGAGCTAGTACCTCCCCTTTTATATTTATGGAGTGCAGTTTGCAACTGAAAAGAAACTTTGTGTTCCCAACAAGCTAGGTGAAGGACGGCTTTCACACACACTTATCTCTCAGAACTGAGCATGTGGAGAGACGTTCGTTCACCTAGCACAAAGGGAACGGTTTGCAGTAGAAACTTTACTGTGGTTTCTTAGTCTGTTTCCTAGTGCCGGTTTGAAGTTCCTGCAGTTTTCACTGTAAACACGAGTTGGAACTAGTACCCCCCCATATATATGTATGGATTGGAGTTTGCAAATGAAAAGAAACTTTGTGTTCCCAACAAGCTAGGTGAAGGACGGCTTTCACACACACTTATCTCTCAGAACTGAGCATGTGGAGAGACGTTCGTTCACCTAGCACAAAGGGAACGGTTTGCAGTAGAAACTTTACTGTGGTTTCTTAGTCTGTTTCCTAGTGCCGGTTTGAATTTCCTGCAGTTTTCACTGTAAACACGAGTTGGAACTAGTACCCCCCCATATATATGTATGGATTGGAGTTTGCAAATGAAAAGAAACTTTGTGTTCCCAACAAGCTAGGTGAAGGACGGCTTTCACACACACTTATCTCTCAGAACTGAGCATGTGGAGAGACGTTCGTTCATCTAGCACAAAGGGAACGGGTTGCAGGAGAAACTTTCCCTCTGGTTTCTCAGTCTGTTTCCTAGTGGCGGTTTTTTGTTCCTGCAGTTTTCACTGCAAAACCGAGTTGGAGCTTGTACCTCCCCATATATATTTATGGAGTGCAGTTTGCAACTGAAAAGAAACTTTGTGTTCCCAACAAGCTAGGTGAAGGTCGGCTTTCACACACACTTATCTCTCAGAACTGAGCATGTGGAGAGACGTTCGTTCATCTAGCACAAAGGGAATGGGTTGCAGGAGAAACTATTACTCTGGTTTCTCAGTCTGTTTCCTAGTGGCGGTTTGAAGTTCCTGCAGTTTTCACTGCAAAACCGAGTTGGAGATAGTACCTCCCCATATATATTTATGGAGTGCAGTTTGCAACTGAAAAGAAACTTTGTGTTCCCAACAATCTAGGTGAAGGACGGCTTTCACACACAATTAACTCTCAGAACTGAGCATGTGGAGAGACGTTCGTTCATCTAGCACATAGGAAATGGGTTGCAGGAGAAACTTTTACTCTGGTTTCTCAGTCTGTTTCCTAGTGTTTGTTTGAAGTTCCTGCATTTTTCACTGTAAAAACTAGTTGGAGCTAGTACCTCCCAATATATATGTATGGAGTGGAATTTGCAACTGAAAAGAAACTTTGTGTTCCCAACAAGCTAGGTGAAGGACGGCTTTCACACACACTTATCTCTCAGTACTGAGCATGTGGAGAGACGTTCGTTCATCTAGCACAAATGGAACGGGTTGCAGGAGAAACTTGTACTGTGGTTTCTCAGTCTGTTTCCTAGTGCCGGTTTGAAGTTCTTGTAGTTTTCACTGTAAAACCGAGTTGGAGATTGTACCTCCCCATATATATGTATGGAGTGGAGTTTGCAACTGTAAAGAAACTTTGTGTTCCCAACAAGCTAGGTGAAGGACGGCTTTCACACACACTTATCTCTCAGAACTGAGCATGTTGAGAGACGTTCGTTCATCTAGCACAAAGGGAACGGGTTGCAGGGGAAACTTTACTGTGTTTTCTCAGTCTGTTTCCTAGTGGCGGTTTGAAGTTCCTGCAGTTTTCACTGCAAAACCGAGTTGGAGATAGTACCTCCCCATATATATTTATGGAGTGCAGTTTGCAACTTAAAAGAAACTTTGTGTTCCCAACAATCTAGGTGAAGGACGGCTTTCACACACAATTAATTCTCAGAACTGAGCATGTGGAGAGACGTTCGTTCATCAATCACATAGGAAACGGGTTGCAGGAGAAACTTTTACTCTGGTTTCTCAGTCTGTTTCCTAGTGCTGGTTTGAAGTTCCTGCATTTTTCACTGTAAAAACTAGTTGGAGCTAGTACCTCCCAATATATATGTATGGAGTGGAGTTTGCAACTGAAAATAAACTTTGTGTTCCCAACAAGCTAGGTGAAGGTCGGCTTTCACACACACTTATCTCTCAGAACTGAGCATGTTTAGAGACGTTCGTTCATCCAGCACAAAGGGAATGGGTTGCAGGAGAAACTATTACTCTGGTTTCTCAGTCTGTTTCCTAGTGGCGGTTTGTAGTTCCTGCAGTTTTCACTGCAAAACCGAGTTGGAGATAGTACCTCCCCATATATATTTATGGAGTGCAGTTTGCAACTGAAAAGAAACTTTGTGTTCCCAACAATCTAGGTGAAGGACGGCTTTCACACACAATTAACTCTCAGAACTGAGCATGTGGAGAGACGTTCGTTCATCTAGCACATAGGAAATGGGTTGCAGGAGAAACTTTTACTCTGGTTTCTCAGTCTGTTTGTAGTGCTGGTTTGAATTTCCTGCATTTTTCACTGTAAAAACTAGTTGGAGCTAGTACCTCCCAATATATATGTATGGAGTGGAGTTTGCAACTGAAAAGAAACTTTGTGTTCCCAACAAGCTAGGTGAAGGACGGCTTTCACACACACTTATCTCTCATTACTGAGCATGTGGAGAGACTTTCGTTCATCTAGCACAAATGGAACGGGTTGCAGGAGAAACTTGTACTGTGGTTTCTCAGTCTGTTTCCTAGTGCCGGTTTGAAGTTCTTGTAGTTTTCACTGTAAAACCGAGTTGGAGATTGTACCTCCCCATATATATGTATGGAGTGGAGTTTGCAACTGAAAAGAAACTTTGTGTTCCCAACAAGCTAGGTGAAGGACGGCTTTCACACACACATATCTCTCAGAACTGAGCATGTTGAGAGACGTTCGTTCATGTAGCACAAAGGGAACGGGTTGCAGGAGAAACTTTACTGTGTTTTCTCAGTCTGTTTCCTAGTGCCGGTTTGAAGTTCCTGCAGTTTTCACTGTAAACACGAGTTGGATCTAGTACCCCCCCATATATATGTATGGAGTGGAGTTTGCAAATGAAAAGAAACTTTGTGTTCCCAAAAAGCTAGGTGAAGGACGGCTTTCACACACACTTATCTCTCAGAACTGAGCATGTGGAGAGACTTTCGTTCATCTAGCACAAAGATAACGGGTTGCAGGAGAAACTATTACTCTGGTTTCTCAGTCTGTTTCCTAGTGCCGGTTTGAAGTTCCTGCAGTTTTCACTGCAAAACCGAGTTGGAGCTAGTACCTCCCCCTATATATTTATGGAGTGCATTTTGCAACTGAAAAGAAACTTTGTGTTCCCAACAAGCTAGGTTAAGGTCGGCTTTCACACACACTTATCTCTCAGAACTGAGCATGTGGTGAGACGTTCTTTAATCTAGCACAAAGGGAACGGGTTGCATTAGAAATTTTTACTGTGGTTTCTCCGTCTGTTTACTAGTGCCGGTTTGAAGTTCCTGCAGTTTCACTGTAAAACCGAGTTGGAGCTAGTACCTCCCCATATATATTTATGGAGTGCAGTTTGCAACTGAAAAGAAACTTTGTGTTCCCAACAAGCTAGGTGAAGGACGGCTTTCACACACACTTATCTCTCATTACTGAGCATGTGGAGAGACGTTCGTTCATCTAGCACAAAGGGAACGGGTTGCAGGGGAAACTTTACTGTGTTTTCTCAGTCTGTTTCCTAGTGGCGGTTTGAAGTTCCTGCAGTTTTCACTGCAAAACCGAGTTGGAGATAGTACCTCCCCATATATATTTATGGAGTGCAGTTTGCAACTTAAAAGAAACTTTGTGTTCCCAACAATCTAGGTGAAGGACGGCTTTCACACACAATTAATTCTCAGAACTGAGCATGTGGAGAGACGTTCGTTCATCAATCACATAGGAAACGGGTTGCAGGAGAAACTTTTACTCTGGTTTCTCAGTCTGTTTCCTAGTGCTGGTTTGAAGTTCCTGCATTTTTCACTGTAAAAACTAGTTGGAGCTAGTACCTCCCAATATATATGTATGGAGTGGAGTTTGCAACTGAAAATAAACTTTGTGTTCCCAACAAGCTAGGTGAAGGTCGGCTTTCACACACACTTATCTCTCAGAACTGAGCATGTTTAGAGACGTTCGTTCATCCAGCACAAAGGGAATGGGTTGCAGGAGAAACTATTACTCTGGTTTCTCAGTCTGTTTCCTAGTGGCGGTTTGTAGTTCCTGCAGTTTTCACTGCAAAACCGAGTTGGAGATAGTACCTCCCCATATATATTTATGGAGTGCAGTTTGCAACTGAAAAGAAACTTTGTGTTCCCAACAATCTAGGTGAAGGACGGCTTTCACACACAATTAACTCTCAGAACTGAGCATGTGGAGAGACGTTCGTTCATCTAGCACATAGGAAATGGGTTGCAGGAGAAACTTTTACTCTGGTTTCTCAGTCTGTTTGTAGTGCTGGTTTGAATTTAATGCATTTTTCACTGTAAAAACTAGTTGGAGCTAGTACCTCCCAATATATATGTATGGAGTGGAGTTTGCAACTGAAAAGAAACTTTGTGTTCCCAACAAGCTAGGTGAAGGACGGCTTTCACACACACTTATCTCTCATTACTGAGCATGTGGAGAGACGTTCGTTCATCTAGCACAAATGGAACGGGTTGCAGGAGAAACTTGTACTGTGGTTTCTCAGTCTGTTTCCTAGTGCCGGTTTGAAGTTCTTGTAGTTTTCACTGTAAAACCGAGTTGGAGATTGTACCTCCCCATATATATGTATGGAGTGGAGTTTGCAACTGAAAAGAAACTTTGTGTTTTCAACAAGCTAGGTGAAGGACGGCTTTCACACACAATTATCTCTCAGAACTGAGCATGTGGAGAGACGTTCGTTCATCTAGCACATAGGAAACGGGTTGCACGAGAAACTTTTACTGTGGTTTCTCAGTCTGTTTCCTTGTGCCGGTTTGAAGTTCCTGAAGTTTTCACTGTAAAACCGAGTTGGAGCTAGTACCTCCCCATATATATGTATGGAGTGGAGTTTGCAACTGAAAAGAATCTTTGTGTTCCCAACAAGCTAGGTGAAGGACGGCTTTCACACACACTTATCTCTCAGAACTGAGCATGTGGAGAGACGTTCGTTCACCTAGCACAAAGGGAACGGTTTGCAGTAGAAACTTTACTGTGGTTTCTTAGTCTGTTTCCTAGTGCCGGATTGAAGTTCCTGCAGTTTTCACTGTAAACACGAGTTGGAACTAGTACCCCCCCATATATATTTATGGATTGGAGTTTGCAAATGAAAAGAAACTTTGTGTTCCCAACAAGCTAGGTGAAGGACGGCTTTCACACACACTTATCTCTCAGTACTGAGCATGTGGAGAGACGTTCGTTCATCTAGCACAAAGGGAATGGGTTGCAGGAGAAACTATTACTCTGGTTTCTCAGTCTGTTTCCTAGTGGCGGTTTGAATTTCCTGCAGTTTTCACTGCAAAACCGAGTTGGAGATAGTACCTCCCCATATATATTTATGGAGTGCAGTTTGCAACTGAAAAGAAACTTTGTGTTCCCAACAATCTAGGTGAAGGACGGCTTTCACACACAATTAACTCTCAGAACTGAGCATGTGGAGAGACGTTCGTTCATCTAGCACATAGGAAACGGGTTGCAGGAGAAACTTTTACTCTGGTTTCTCAGTCTGTTTCCTAGTGCTGGTTTGAAGTTCCTGCATTTTTCACTGTAAAAACTAGTTGGAGCTAGTACCTCCCAATATATATGTATGGAGTGGAGTTTGCAACTGAAAAGAAACTTTGTGTTCCCAACAAGCTAGGTGAAGGACGGCTTTCACACACACTTATCTCTCAGTACTGAGCATGTGGAGAGACGTTCGTTCATCTAGCACAAATGGAACGGGTTGCAGGAGAAACTTGTACTGTGGTTTCTCAGTCTGTTTCCTAGTGCCGGTTTGAAGTTCTTGTAGTTTTCACTGTAAAACCGAGTTGGAGATTGTACCTCCCTATATATATGTATGGAGTGGAGTTTGCAACTGAAAAGAAACTTTTTGTTCCCAACAAGCTAGGTGAATGACGGTTTTCACACACACTTATCTCTCAGAACTGAGCATGTGGAGAGACTTTCGTTCATCTAGCACAAAGGGAACGGGTTGCAGGAGAAACTTTACTGTGGTTTCTTAGTCTGTTTCCTAGTGCCGGTTTGAAGTTCCTGCAGTTTTCACTGTAAACACGAGTTGGATCTAGTACCCCCCCATATATATGTATGGAGTGGAGTTTGCAAATGAAAAGAAACTTTGTGTTCCCAAAAAGCTAGGTGAAGGACGGCTTTCACACACACTTATCTCTCAGAACTGAGCATGTGGAGAGACTTTCGTTCATCTAGCACAAAGATAACGGGTTGCAGGAGAAACTATTACTCTGGTTTCTCAGTCTGTTTCCTAGTGCCGGTTTGAAGTTCCTGCAGTTTTCACTGCAAAACCGAGTTGGAGCTAGTACCTCCCCCTATATATTTATGGAGTGCATTTTGCAACTGAAAAGAAACTTTGTGTTCCCAACAAGCTAGGTTAAGGTCGGCTTTCACACACACTTATCTCTCAGAACTGAGCATGTGGTGAGACGTTCTTTAATCTAGCACAAAGGGAACGGGTTGCATTAGAAATTTTTACTGTGGTTTCTCCGTCTGTTTACTAGTGCCGGTTTGAAGTTCCTGCAGTTTCACTGTAAAACCGAGTTGGAGCTAGTACCTCCCCATATATATTTATGGAGTGCAGTTTGCAACTGAAAAGAAACTTTGTGTTCCCAACAAGCTAGGTGAAGGACGGCTTTCACACACACTTATCTCTCATTACTGAGCATGTGGAGAGACGTTCGTTCATCTAGCACATAGGAAACGGGTTGCAGGAGAAACTTTTACTCTGTTATCTCAGTCTGTTTCCTAGTGCCGGTTTGAAGTTCCTGCAGTTTTCACTGTAAAACCGAGTTGGAGCTAGTACCTCCCCATATATATGTATGGAGTGGAGTTTGCAACTGAAAAGAAACTTTGTGTTCCCAACAAGCTAGGTGAAGGACGGCTTTCACACACACTTATCTCTCAGAACTGAGCATGTTGAGAGACGTTCGTTCATCTAGCACAAAGGGAACGGGTTGCAGGAGAAACTTTACTGTGTTTTCACAGTCTGTTTCCTAGTGGCGGTTTGAAGTTCCTTCAGTTTTATCTGCAAAACCGAGTTGGAGCTAGTACCACCCCATATATATTTATGGAGTGCAGTTTGCAACTGAAAAGATAATTTGTGTTCCCAACAAGCTAGGTGAAGGACGGCTTTCACACACACTTATCTCTCAGAACTGAGCATGTGGAGAGACGTTCGTTCATCTAGCACATAGGAAACGGGTTGCAGCAGAAACTTTTACTGTGGTTTCTCAGTCTGTTTCCTTGTGCCGGTTTGAAGTTCCTGCAGTTTTCACTGTAAAACCGAGTTGGAGCTAGTACCTCCCCATATATATGTATGGAGTGGAGTTTGCAACTGAAAAGAAACTTTGTGTTCCCAACAAGCTAGGTGAAGGACGGCTTTCACACACACTTATCCCTCAGAACTGAGCATGTGGAGAGACGTTCGTTCACCTAGCACAATGGGAACGGTTTGCAGTAGAAACTTTACTGTAGTTTCTTAGTCTGTTTCCTAGTGCCGGTTTGAAGTTCCTGCAGTTTTCACTGTAAACACGAGTTGGAACTAGTACCCCCCCATATATATGTATGGATTGGAGTTTGCAAATGAAAAGAAACTTTGTGTTCCCAACAAGCTAGGTGAAGGACGGCTTTCACACACACTTATCTCTCAGAACTGAGCATGTGGAGAGACGTTCTTTCATCTAGCACAAAGGGAATGGGTTGCAGGAGAAACTATTACTCTGGTTTCTCAGTCTGTTTCCTAGTGGCGGTTTGAAGTTCCTGCAGTTTTCACTGCAAAACCGAGTTGGAGATAGTACCTCCCCATATATATTTATGGAGTGCAGTTTGCAACTGAAAAGAAACTTTGTGTTCCCAACAATCTAGGTGAAGGACGGCTTTCACACACAATTAACTCTCAGAACTGAGCATGTGGAGAGACGTTCGTTCATCTAGCACATAAGAAACGGGTTGCAGGAGAAACTTTTACTCTGGTTTCTCAGTCTGTTTCCTAGTGCTGGTTTGAAGTTCCTGCATTTTTCACTGTAAAAACTAGTTGGAGCTAGTACCTCCCAATATATATGTATGGAGTGGAGTTTGCAACTGAAAAGAAACTTTGTGTTCCCAACAAGCTAGGTGAAGGACGGCTTTCACACACACTTATCTCTCAGTACTGAGCATGTGGAGAGACGTTCGTTCATCTAGCACAAATGGAACGGGTTGCAGGAGAAACTTGTACTGTGGTTTCTCAGTCTGTTTCCTAGTGCCGGTTTGAAGTTCTTGTAGTTTTCACTGTAAAATCGAGTTGGAGATTGTACCTCCCCATATATATGTATGGAGTGGAGTTTGCAACTGAAAAGAAACTTTGTGTTCCCAACAAGCTAGGTGAATGACGGTTTTCACACACACTTATCTCTCAGAACTGAGCATGTGGAGAGACGTTCGTTCATCTAGCACAAAGGGAACGGGTTGCAGGAGAAACTTTACTGTGGTTTCTTAGTCTGTTTCCTAGTGCCGGTTTGAAGTTATTGCAGTTTTCACTGTAAACACGAGTTGGACCTAGTACCCCCCATATATATGTATGGAGTGGAGTTTGCAAATGAAAAGAAACTTTGTGTTCCCAACAAGCTAGGTGAAGGACGGCTTTCACACACACTTATCTCTCAGAACTGAGCATGTGGAGAGACGTTCGTTCATCTAGCACAAAGGTAACGGGTTGCAGGAGAAACTATTACTCTGATTTCTCAGTCTGTTTCCTAGTGCCGGTTTGAAGTTCCTGCAGTTTTCACTGCAAAACCGTGTTGGAGCTAGTACCTCCCCCTATATATTTATGGAGTGCATTTTGCAACTGAAAAGAAACTTTGTGTTCCCAACAAGCTAGGTTAAGGTCGGCTTTCACACACACTTATCTCTCAGAACTGAGCATGTGGTGAGACGTTCTTTCATCTAGCACAAAGGGAACGGGTTGCATTAGAAATTTTTACTGTGGTTTCTCCGTCTGTTTACTAGTGCCGGTTTGAAGTACCTGCAGTTTTCACTGTAAAACCGAGTTGGAGCTAGTATCTCCCCATATATATTTATGGAGTGCAGTTTGCAACTGAAAAGAAACTTTGTGTTCCCAACAAGCTAGGTGAAGGACGGCTTTCACACACACTTATCTTTCAGAAATGAGCATGTGGAGAGACGTTCGTTCATCTAGCACAAGGGGAACGGGTTGCAGGGGAAACATTTACTCTGGTTTCTCAGTCTGTTTCCTAGTGCCGGTTTGAAGTTCCTGCAGTTTTCACTGTAAAACCGAGTTGGAGCTAGTACCTCCCCATATATATGTATGGAGTGGAGTTTGCAACTGAAAAGAAACTTTGTGTTCCCAACAAGCTAGGTGAAGGACGGCTTTCACACACACTTATCTCTCAGAACTGAGCATGTGGAGAGACGTTCGTTCATCTAGCACAAGGGGAACGGGTTGCAGGAGAAACTTTTACTCTGGTTTCTCAGTCTGTTTCCTAGTGCCGGTTTGAAGTTCCTGCAGTTTTCACTGTAAAACCGAGTTGGAGCTAGTACCTCCCCATATATATGTATGGAGTGGAGTTTGCAACTGAAAAGAAACTTTGTGTTCCCAACAAGCTAGGTGAAGGACGGCTTTCACACACACTTATCTCTCAGAACTGAGCATGTGGAGAGACGTTCGTTCATCTAGCACAAAGGGAACGGGTTGCAGGAGAAACTTTACTGTGTTTTCTCAGTCTGTTTCCTAGTGGCGGTTTGAAGTTCCTGCAGTTTTATCTGCAAAACCGAGTTGGAGCTAGTACCACCCCATATATATTTATGGAGTGCAGTTTGCAACTGAAAAGAAACTTTGTGTTCCCAACAAGCTAGGTGAAGGACGGCTTTCACACACACTTATCTCTCAGAACTGAGCATGTGGAGAGACGTTCGTTCATCTAGCACATAGGAAACGTGTTGCAGGAGAAACTTTTACTGTGGTTTCTCAGTCTGTTTCCTTGTGCCGGTTTGAAGTTCCTGAAGTTTTCACTGTAAAACCGAGTTGGAGCTAGTACCTCCCCATATATATGTATGGAGTGGAGTTTGCAACTGAAAAGAAACTTTGTGTTCCCAACAAGCTAGGTGAAGGACGGCTTTCACACACACTTATCTCTCAGAACTGAGCATGTGGAGAGACGTTCGTTCACCTAGCACAAAGGGAACGGTTTGCAGTAGAAACTTTACTGTGGTTTCTTAGTTTGTTTCCTAGTGCCGGTTTGAAGTTCCTGCAGTTTTCACTGTAAACACGATTTGGAACTAGTACCCCCCCATATATATGTATGGATTGGAGTTTGCAAATGAAAAGAAACTTTGTGTTCCCAACAAGCTAGGTGAAGGACGGCTTTCACACACACTTTTCTCTCAGAACTGAGCATGTGGAGAGACGTTCGTTCATCTAGCACAAAGGGAACGGGTTGCAGGAGAAACTTTCCCTCTGGTTTCTCAGTCTGTTTCCTAGTGGCGGTTTTATGTTCCTTTAGTTTTCACTGCAAAACCGAGTTGGAGCTTGTACCTCCCCATATATATTTAAGGAGTGCAGTTTGCAACTGAAAAGAAACTTTGTGTTCCCAACAAGCTAGGTGAAGGTCGGCTTTCACACACACTTATCTCTCAGAACTGAGCATGTGGAGAGACGTTCGTTCATCTAGCAAAGGGAACGGGTTGCAGGAGAAACTATTACTCTGGTTTCTCAGTCTGTTTCCTAGTGGCGGTTTGAAGTTCCTGCAGTTTTCACTGCAAAACCGAGTTGGAGATATTACCTCCCCATATATATTTATGGAGTGCAGTTTGCAACTGAAAAGAAACTTTGTGTTCCCAACAATCTAGGTGAAGGATGTCTTTCACACACAATTAACTCTCACAACTGAGCATGTGGAGAGACATTCGTTCATCTAGCACATAGGAAACGGGTTGCAGGAGAAACTTGTCCTGTGGTTTCTCAGTCTGTTTCCTAGTGCCGGTTTGAAGTTCTTGTAGTTTTCACTGTAAAACCGAGTTGGAGATTCTACCTCCCCATATATATGTATGGAGTGGAGTTTGCAACTGAAAAGAAACTTTGTGTTCCCAACAAGCTAGGTGAAGGACGGCTTTCACACACACTTATCTCTCAGAACTGAGCATGTGGAGAGACGTTCGTTCATCTAGCACAAGGGGAACGGGTTGCAGGAGAAACTTTTACTCTGGTTTCTCAGTCTGTTTCCTAGTGCCGGTTTGAAGTTCCTGCAGTTTTCACTGTAAAACCGAGTTGGAGCTAGTACCTCCCCATATATATGTATGGAGTGGAGTTTGCAACTGAAAAGAAACTTTGTGTTCCCAACAAGCTAGGTGAAGGACGGCTTTCACACACACTTATCTCTCAGAACTGAGCATGTGGAGAGACGTTCGTTCATCTAGCACAAAGGGAACGGGTTGCAGGAGAAACTTTACTGTGTTTTCTCAGTCTGTTTCCTAGTGGCGGTTTGAAGTTCCTGCAGTTTTATCTGCAAAACCGAGTTGGAGCTAGTACCACCCCATATATATTTATGGAGTGCAGTTTGCAACTGAAAAGAAACTTTGTGTTCCCAACAAGCTAGGTGAAGGACGGCTTTCACACACACTTATCTCTCAGAACTGAGCATGTGGAGAGACGTTCGTTCATCTAGCACATAGGAAACGTGTTGCAGGAGAAACTTTTACTGTGGTTTCTCAGTCTGTTTCCTTGTGCCGGTTTGAAGTTCCTGCAGTTTTCACTGTAAAACCGAGTTGGAGCTAGTACCTCCCCATATATATGTATGGAGTGGAGTTTGCAACTGAAAAGAAACTTTGTGTTCCCAACAAGCTAGGTGAAGGACGGCTTTCACACACACTTATCTCTCAGAACTTAGCATGTGGAGAGACGTTCGTTCACCTAGCACAAAGGGAACGGTTTGCAGTAGAAACTTTACTGTGGTTTCTTAGTTTGTTTCCTAGTGCCGGTTTGAAGTTCCTGCAGTTTTCACTGTAAACACGAGTTGGAACTAGTACCCCCCCATATATATGTATGGATTGGAGTTTGCAAATGAAAAGAAACTTTGTGTTCCCAACAAGCTAGGTGAAGGACGGCTTTCACACACACTTTTCTCTCAGAACTGAGCATGTGGAGAGACGTTCGTTCATCTAGCACAAAGGGAACGGGTTGCAGGAGAAACTTTCCCTCTGGTTTCTCAGTCTGTTTCCTAGTGGCGGTTTTATGTTCCTTTAGTTTTCACTGCAAAACCGAGTTGGAGCTTGTACCTCCCCATATATATTTATGGAGTGCAGTTTGCAACTGAAAAGAAACTTTGTGTTCCCAACAAGCTAGGTGAAGGTCGGCTTTCACACACACTTATCTCTCAGAACTGAGCATGTGGAGAGACGTTCTTTCATCTAGCACAAAGGGAATGGGTTGCAGGAGAAACTATTACTCTGGTTTCTCAGTCTGTTTCCTAGTGGCGGTTTGAAGTTCCTGCAGTTTTCACTGCAAAACCGAGTTGGAGATATTACCTCCCCATATATATTTATGGAGTGCAGTTTGCAACTGAAAAGAAACTTTGTGTTCCCAACAATCTAGGTGAAGGACGTCTTTCACACACAATTAACTCTCACAACTGAGCATGTGGAGAGACATTCGTTCATCTAGCACATAGGAAACGGGTTGCAGGAGAAACTGTTACTCTGGTTTCTCAGTCTGTTTCCTAGTGTTGGTTTGAAGTTCCTGCATTTTTCACTGTAAAACTAGTTGGAGCTAGTACCTCCCAATATATATGTATGGAGTGGAGTCTGCATCTGAAAAGAAACTTTGTGTTCCCAACAAGCTAGGTGAAGGACTGCTTTCACACACACTTATCTCTCAGTACTGAGCATGTGGAGAGACGTTCGTTCATCTAGCACAAATGGAACGGGTTGCAGGAGAAACTTGTCCTGTGGTTTCTCAGTCTCTTTCCTAGTGCCGGTTTGAAGTTCTTGTAGTTTTCACTGTAAAACCGAGTTGGAGATTGTACCTCCCCATATATATGTATGGAGTGGAGTTTGCAAATGAAAAGAAACTTTGTGTTCCCAACAAGCTTGGTGAATGACGGCTTTCACACACACTTATCTCTCAGAACTGAGCATGTGGAGAGACGTTCGTTCATCTAGCACAAAGTTAACGGGTTGCAGGAGAAACTATTACTCTGGTTTCTCTGTCTGTTTCCTAGTGCCGGTTTGAAGTTCCTGCAGTTTTCACTGTAAAACCGAGTTGGAGCTTGTACCTCCCCATATATATGTATGGAGTGGAGTTTGCAACTGAAAAGAAACTTTGTGTTCCCAACAAGCTAGGTGAAGGACGGCTTTCACACACACTTATCTCTCAGAACTGAGCATGTGGAGAGACGTTCGTTCATCTAGCACAAAGGGAAAGGGTTGCAGAAGAAACTTTTACTCTGGTTTCTCAGTCTGTTTCCTAGTGCCGGTTTGAAGTTCCTGCAGTTTTCACTGTAAAACCGAGTTGGAGCTAGTACCTCCCTATATATATGTATGGAGTGGAGTTTGCAACTTAAAAGAAATTTGTGTTCCCAACAAGCTAGGTGAAGGACTGCTTTCACAAACAATTATCTCTCAGAACTTAGCATGTGGAGAGACGTTCGTTCATCTAGCACAAAGGGAACGGTTTGCAGGAGAAACTATACTGTGGTTTCTCAGTCTGTTTCCTAGTGCCGGTTTGAAGTTCCTGCTGTTTTCACTGTAAAATCGAGTTGGAGCTAGTACCTCCCCATATATATGTATGGAGTGGAGTTTGCAACTGAAAAGAAACTTTGTGTTCCCAACAAGCTAGGTGAAGGACGGCTTTCACACACACATATCTCTCAGAACTGAGCATGTGGTGAGACGTTCTGTCATCTAGCAAAAATGGAACGGGTTGCATTAGAAACTTTTACTGTGGTTTCTCGGTCTGTTTCCTATTGCCGGTTTGAAGTTCCTGCAGTATTCACTGTAAAACCGAGTTGGTGCTAGTACCTCCCCATATATATGTATGGAGTGGAGTTTGCAACTGAAAAGAAACTTTGTGTTCCCAACAAGCTAGGTGAATGACGGTTTTCACACACACTTATCTCTCAGAACTGAGCATGTGGAGAGACGTTCGTTCATCTAGCACAAAGGGAACGGGTTGCAGGAGAAACTTTACTGTGGTTTCTTAGTCTGTTTCCTAGTGCCGGTTTGAAGTTCCTGCAGTTTTCACTGTAAACACGAGTTGGAGCTAGTACCCCCCCATATATATGTATGGAGTGGAGTTTGCAAATGAAAAGAAACTTTGTGTTCCCAACAAGCTAGGTGAAGGACGGCTTTCACACACACTTATCTCTCAGAACTGAGCATGTGGAGAGACGTTCGTTCATCTAGCACAAAGGTAACGGGTTGCAGGAGAAACTATTACTCCGGTTTCTCTGTCTGTTTCCTAGTGCCGGTTTGAAGTTCCTGCAGTTTTCACTGTAAAACCGAGTTGGAGCTTGTACCTCCCCATATATATGTATGGAGTGGAGTTTGCAACTGAAAAGAAACTTTGTGTTCCCAACAAGCTAGGTGAAGGACGGCTTTCACACACACTTATCTCTCAGAACTGAGCATGTGGAGAGACGTTCGTTCATCTAGCACAAAGGGAAAGGGTTGCAGAAGAAACTTTTACTCTGGTTTCTCAGTCTGTTTCCTAGTGCCGGTTTGAAGTTCCTGCAGTTTTCACTGTAAAACCGAGTTGGAGCTAGTACCTCCCTATATATATGTATGGAGTGGAGTTTGCAACTGAAAAGAAATTTGTGTTCCCAACAAGCTAGGTAAAGGACTGCTTTCACACACACTTATATCTCAGAACTGAGCATGTGGAGAGACGTTCGTTCATCTAGCACAAAGGGAAAGGGTTGCAGAAGAAACTTTTACTCTGGTTTCTCAGTCTGTTTCCTAGTGCCGGTTTGAAGTTCCTGCAGTTTTTACTGTAAAACCGAGTTGGAGCTAGTACCTCCCTATATATATGTATGGAGCGGAGTTTGCAACTGAAAAGAAATTTGTGTTCCCAACAAGCTAGGTGAAGGACGGCTTTCACACACACTTATCTCTCAGAACTGAGCATGTGGAGAGACGTTCGTTCATCTAGCACATAGGAAACGGGTTGCAGGAGAAACTTTTACTCTGGTTTCTCAGTCTGTTTCCTAGTGCCGGTTTGAAGTTCCTGCATTTTTCACTGTAAAACCGAGTTGGAGCTAGTACCTCCCCATATATATGTATGGAGTGGAGTTTGCAACTGAAAAGATACTTTGTGTTCCCAACAAGCTAGGTGAAGGACGGCTTTCACACACACATATCTCTCAGAACTGAGCATGTGGTGAGACGTTCTGTCATCTAGCAAAAAGGGAACGGGTTGCATTAGAAACTTTTACTGTGGTTTCTCGGTCTGTTTCCTAGTGCCGTTTTGAAGTTCTTGCAGTTTTCACTGTAAAACCGAGTTGGAGCTAGTACCTCCCCATATATATGTATGGAGTGGAGTTTGCAACTGAAAAGAAACTTTGTGTTCCCAACAAGCTAGGTGAAGGACGGCTTTCACACACACTTATCTCTCAGAACTGAGCATGTGGAGAGACGTTCGTTCATCTAGCACATAGGAAACGGGTTGCAGGAGAAACTTTTACTCTGGTTTCTCAGTCTGTTTCCTAGTGCTGGTTTGAAGTTCCTGCATTTTTCACTGTAAAACCGAGTTGGAGCTAGTACCTCCCCATATATATGTATGGAGTGGAGTTTGCAACTGAAAAGATACTTTGTGTTCCCAACAAGCTAGGTGAAGAACGGCTTTCACACACACTTATCTCTCAGAACTGAGCATATGGAGAGACGTTCGTTCATCTAGCACAAAGGGAACGGGTTGCAGGAGAAACTTTTACTGTGGTTTCTCAGTCTGTTTCCTAGTGCCGGTATGAAGTTCCTGCAGTTTTCACTGTAAAACCGAGTTGGAGCTAGTACCTCCCCATATATATGTATGGAGTGGAGTTTGCAACTGAAAAGAAACTTTGTGTTCCCAACAAGCTAGTTGAAGGACGGCTTTCACACACACTTATCTCTCAGAACTGAGCATGTGGAGAGACGTTCGTTCATCTAGCACAAAAGGAACGGGTTGCAGGAGAAACAATACTATGGATTCTCAGTCTGTTTCCTAGTGCCGTTTTGAAGTTCCTGCAGTTTTCACTGTAAAATCGAGTTGGAGCTAGAACCTCCCCATATGTATGTATGGAGTGGAATTTGCAACTGAAAAGAAACTTTGTGTTCCCAACAAGATAGGTGAAGGACGGCTTTCACACACACTTATCTCTCAGAACTTAGCATGTGGTGAGACGTTCTTTCATCTAGCACAAAGGGAGCGGGTTGCATTAGAAACTTTTACTGTGGTTTCTCGGTCTGTTTCCTATTGCCTGTTTGAAGTTCCTGCAGTTTTCACTGTAAAACCGAGTTGGTGCTAGTACCTCCCCATATATATGTATGGAGTGGAGTTTGCAACTGAAAAGAAACTTTGTGTTCCCAACAAGATAGGTGAAGGACGGCTTTCACACACACTTATCTCTCAGAACAGAGCATGTGGAGAGACGTTCGTTCATCTAGCACAAAGGGAACTGGTTGCAGGAGAAACTTTACTGTGGTTTCTCAGTCTGTTTCCTAGTGCCGGTTTGAAATTCCTGCAGTTTTCACTGTAAAACAGATTTGGAGCTAGTACCTCCCCATATATATGTATGGAGTGGTGTTTGCAACTGAAAAGAAACTTTGTGTTCCCAACAAGCTAGGTGAAGGACTGCTTTCACAAACAATTATCTCTCAGAACTGAGCATGTGGAGAGACGTTCGTTCATCTAGCACAAAGGGAACGGGTTGCAGGAGAAACTATACTATGGTTTCTCAGTCTGTTTCCTAGTGCCGGTTTGAATTTCCTGCAGTTTTCACTGTAAAACAGAGTTGGAGCTAGTACATCCCCATATATATGTATGGAGTGGAGTTTGCAACTGAAAAGAAACTTTGTGTTCCCAACAAGCTAGGTGAAGGACTGCTTTCACAAACAATTATCTCTCAGAACAGAGCATGTGGTGAGACGTTCGTTCATCTAACACAAAGGGAACTGGTTGCAGGAGAAACTTTACTGTGGTTTCTCAGTCTGTTTCCTAGTGCCGGTTTGAAGTTCCTGCAGTTTTCACTGTAAAAGAGAATTGGAGCTAGTACCTCCCCATATATATGTATGGAGTGGTGTTTGCAACTGAAAAGAAACTTTGTGTTCCCAACAAGCTAGGTGAAGGACGGCTTTCACACACACTTATCTCTCAGAACTGAGCATGTGGAGAGACGTTCGTTCATCTAGCACAAAGGTAACGGGTTGCAGGAGAAACTATTACTCTGGTTTCTCTGTCTGTTTCCTAGTGCCGGTTTGAAGTTCCTGCAGTTTTCACTGTAAAACCGAGTTGGAGCTTGTACCTCCCCATATATATGTATGGAGTGGAGTTTGCAACTGAAAAGAAACTTTGTGTTCCCAACAAGCTAGGTGAAGGACGGCTTTCACACACACTTATCTCTCAGAACTGAGCATGTGGAGAGACGTTCGTTCATCTAGCACAAAGGGAAAGGGTTGCAGGAGAAACTTTTACTCTGGTTTCTCAGCCTGTTTCCTAGTGCCGGTTTGAAGTTCCTGCAGTTTTCACTGTAAAACCGAGTTGGAGCTAGTACCTCCCTATATATATGTATGGAGTGGAGTTTGCAACTGAAAAGAAATTTGTGTTCCCAACAAGCTAGGTGAAGGACTGCTTTCACAAACAATTATCTCTCAGAACTTAGCATGTGGAGAGACTTTCGTTCATCTAGCACAAAGGGAACGGGTTGCAGGAGAAACTATACTGTGGTTTCTCAGTCTGTTTCCTAGTGCCGGTTTGAAGTTCCTGCTGTTTTCACTGTAAAATCGAGTTGGAGCTAGTACCTCCCCATATATATGTATGGAGTGGAGTTTGCAACTGAAAAGAAACTTTGTGTTCCCAACAAGCTAGGTGAAGGACGGCTTTCACACACACATATCTCTCAGAACTGAGCATGTGGTGAGACGTTCTGTCATCTAGCAAAAAGGGAACGGGTTGCATTAGAAACTTTTACTGTGGTTTCTCGGTCTGTTTCCTATTGCCGGTTTGAAGTTCCTGCAGTTTTCACTGTAAAACCGAGTTGGTGCTAGTACCTCCCCATATATATGTATGGAGTGGAGTTTGCAACTGAAAAGAAACTTTGTGTTCCCAACAAGCTAGGTGAAGGACGGCTTTCACACACACTTATCTCTCAGAACTGAGCATGTGGTGAGACGTTCTTTCATCTAGCACAAAGGGAACGGGTTGCATTAGAAACTTTTACTGTGGTTTCTCAGTCTGTTTCCTAGTGCCGTTTTGAAGTTCTTGCAGTTTTCACTGTAAAACCGAGTTGGAGCTAGTACCTCCCCATATATATGTATGGAGTGGAGTTTGCAACTGAAAAGAAACTTTGTGTTCCCAACAAGCTAGGTGAAGGACGGCTTTCACACACACTTATCTCTCAGAACTGAGCATGTGGAGAGACGTTCGTTCATCTAGCACATAGGAAACGGGTTGCAGGAGAAACTTTTACTCTGGTTTCTCAGTCTGTTTCCTAGTGCTGGTTTGAAGTTCCTGCATTTTTCACTGTAAAACCGAGTTGGAGCTAGTACCTCCCCATATATATGTATGGAGTGGAGTTTGCAACTGAAAAGATACTTTGTGTTCCCAACAAGCTAGGTGAAGTACGGCTTTCACACACACTTATCTCTCAGAACTGAGCATATGGAGAGACGTTCGTTCATCTAGCACAAAGGGAACGGGTTGCAGGAGAAACTTTTACTGTGGTTTCTCAGTCTGTTTCCTAGTGCCGGTATGAAGTTCCTGCAGTTTTCACTGTAAAACCGAGTTGGAGCTAGTACCTCCCCATATATATGTATGGAGGGGAGTTTGCAACTGAAAAGAAACTTTGTGTTCCCAACAAGCTAGGTGAAGGACGGCTTTCACACACACTTATCTCTCAGAACTGAGCATGTGGAGGGACGTTCGTTCATCTAGCACATAGGAAACGGGTTGCAGGAGAAACTTTTACTCTGGTTTCTCAGTCTGTTTCCTAGTGCTGGTTTGAATTTCCTGCATTTTTCACTGTAAAAACTAGTTGGAGCTAGTACCTCCCAATATATATGTATGGAGTGGAGTTTGCAACTGAAAAGAAACTTTGTGTTCCCAACAAGCTAGGTGAAGGACGGCTTTCACACACACTTATCTCTGTTCTGAGCATGTGGAGAGACGTTCGTTCATCTAGCACAAATGGAACTGGTTGCAGGAGAAACTTGTACTGTGGTTTCTCAGTCTGTTTCCTAGTGCCGGTTTGAAGTTCTTGTAGTTTTCACTGTAAAACCGAGTTGGAGATTGTACCTCCCCATATATATGTATGGAGTGGAGTTTGCAACTGAAAAGAAACTTTGTGTTCCCAACAAGCTAGGTGAATGACGGTTTTCACACACACTTATCTCTCAGAACTGAGCATGTGGAGAGACGTTCGTTCATCTAGCACAAAGGGAACGGGTTGCAGGAGAAACTTTATTGTGGTTTCTTAGTCTGTTTCCTAGTGCCGGTTTGAAGTTCCTGCAGTTTTCACTGTAAACACGAGTTGGAGCTAGTACCCCCCCATATATATGTATGGATTGGAGTTTGCAAATGAAAAGAAACTTTGTGTTCCCAACAAGCTAGGTGAAGGACGGCTTTCACACACACTTATCTCTCAGAACTGAGCATGTGGAGAGACGTTCGTTCATCTAGCACAAAGGTAACGGGTTGCAGGAGAAACTATTACTCTGGTTTCTCTGCCTGTTTCCTAGTGCCGATTTGAAGTTCCTGCAGTTTTCACTGTAAAACCGAGTTGGAGCTTGTACCTCCCCATATATATGTATGGAGTGGAGTTTGCAACTGAAAAGAAACTTTGTGTTCCCAACAAGCTAGGTGAAGGACGGCTTTCACACACACTTATCTCTCAGAACTGAGCATGTGGAGAGACGTTCGTTCATCTAGCACAAAGGGAAAGGGTTGCAGGAGAAACTTTTACTCTGGTTTCTCAGCCTGTTTCCTAGTGCCGGTTTGAAGTTCCTGCAGTTTTCACTGTAAAACCGAGTTGGAGCTAGTACGTCCCTATATATATGTATGGAGTGGAGTTTGCAACTGAAAAGAAATTTGTGTTCCCAACAAGCTAGGTTAAGGACTGCTTTCACAAACAATTATCTCTCAGAACTTAGCATGTGGAGAGGCGTTCGTTCATCTAGCACAAAGGGAACGGGTTGCAGGAGAAACTATACTGTGGTTTCTCAGTCTGTTTCCTAGTGCCGGTTTGAAGTTCCTGCTGTTTTCACTGTAAAATCGAGTTGGAGCTAGTACCTCCCCATATATATGTATGGAGTGGAGTTTGCAACTGAAAAGAAACTTTGTGTTCCCAACAAGCTAGGTGAAGGACGGCTTTCACACACACATATCTCTCAGAAGTGAGCATGTGGTGAGACGTTCTGTCATCTAGCAAAAAGGGAACGGGTTGCATTAGAAACTTTACTGTGGTTTCTCGGTCTGTTTCCTATTGCCGGTTTGAAGTTCCTGCAGTTTTCACTGTAAAACCGAGTTGGTGCTAGTACCTCCCCATATATATGTATGGAGTGGAGTTTGCAACTGAAAAGAAACTTTGTGTTCCCAACAAGCTAGGTGAAGGACGGCTTTCACACACACTTATCTCTCAGAACTGAGCATGTGGTGAGACGTTCTTTCATCTAGCACAAAGGGAACGGGTTGCATTAGAAACTTTTACTGTGGTTTCTCGGTCTGTTTCCTAGTGCCGTTTTGAAGTTCTTGCAGTTTTCACTGTAAAACCGAGTTGGAGCTAGTACCTCCCCATATATATGTATGGAGTGGAGTTTGCAACTGAAAAGAAACTGTGTTCCCAACAAGCTAGGTTAAATACGGCTTTCACACACACTTATCTCTCTGAACTGAGCATGTGGAGAGACGTTCGTTCATCTAGCACATAGGAAACGGGTTGCAGGAGAAACTTTTACTCTGGTTTCTCAGTCTGTTTCCTAGTGCTGGTTTGAAGTTCCTGCATTTTTCACTGTAAAACCGAGTTGGAGCTAGTACCTCCCCATATATATGTATGGAGTGAAGTTTGCAACTGAAAAGATACTTTGTGTTCCCAACAAGCTAGGTGAAGTTCGGCTTTCACACACACTTATCTCTCAGAACTGAGCATATGGAGAGACGTTCGTTCATCTAGCACAAAGGGAACGGGTTGCAGGAGAAACTTTTACTGTGGTTTCTCAGTCTGTTTCCTAGTGCCGGTATGAAGTTCCTGCAGTTTTCACTGTAAAACCGAGTTGGAGCTAGTACCTCCCCATATATATGTATGGAGTGGAGTTTGCAACTGAAAAGAAACTTTGTGTTCCCAACTAGCTAGTTGAAGGACGGCTTTCACACACACTTATCTCTCAGAACTGAGCATGTGGAGAGACGTTCGTTCATCTAGCACAAAGGGAACGGGTTGCAGGAGAAAATTTTACTCTGGTTTCTCAGTCTGTTTCCTAGTGCCTGTTTGAAGTTCCTGAAGTTTTCACTGTAAAACCGAGTTGGAGCTAGTACCTCCCCATATATATTTATGGAGTAGAGTTTGCAACTGAAAAGAAACTTTGTGTTCCCAACAAGCTAGGTGAAGGACTGCTTTCACAAACAATTATCTCTCAGAACTGAGCATGTGGAGGGACGTTCGTTCATCTAGCACATAGGAAACGGGTTGCATGAGAAACTTTTACTCTGGTTTCTCAGTCTGTTTCCTACTGCTGGTTTCAAGTTCCTGCATTTTTCACTGTAAAACCGAGTTGGAACATGTACCTCCCCATATATATGTATGGAGTGGAGTTTGCAACTGAAAAGATACTTTGTGTTCCCAACAAGCTAGGTGAAGAACGGCTTTCACACACACTTATCTCTCAGAACTGAGCATATGGAGAGACGTTCGTTCATCTAGCACAAAGGGAACGGTTTGCAGGAGAAAATTTTACTGTGGTTTCTCAGTCTGTTTCCTAGTGCCGGTATGAAGTTCCTGCAGTTTTCACTGTAAAACCGAGTTGGAGCTAGTACCTCCACATATATATATATGGAGTGGAGTTTGCAACTGAAAAGAAACTTTGTGTTCCCAACAAGCTAGTTGAAGGACGGCTTTCACACACACTTATCTCTCAGAACTGAGCATGTGGAGAGACGTTCGTTCATCTAGCACAAAGGGAACGGTTTGCAGGAGAAAATTTTTCTCTGGTTTCTCAGTCTGTTTCCTAGTGCCGGTTTGAAGTTCCTGCAGTTTTCACGGTAAAACCGAGTTGGAGCTAGTACCTCCCCATATATATGTATGGAGTGGAGTTTGCAACTGAAAAGAAACTTTGTGTTCCCAACAAGCTAGGTGAAGGACGGCTTTCACACACACTTATCTCTCAGAACTGAGCATGTGGAGGGACGTTCGTTCATCTAGCACATAGGAAACGGGTTGCAGGAGAAACTTTTACTCTGGTTTCTCAGTCTGTTTCCTAGTGCTGGTTTGAAGTTCCTGCATTTTTCACTGTAAAACCGAGTTGGAGCTAGTACCTCCCCATATATATGTATGGAATGGAGTTTGCAACTGAAAAGATACTTTGTGTTCCCAACAAGCTAGATGAAGGACGGCTTTCACACACAATTATCTCTCAGAACTGAGCATATGGAGAGACGTTCGTTCATCTAGCAGAAAGGGAACGGTTTACAGGAGAAAATTTTACTGTGGTTTCTCAGTCTGTTTCCTAGTGCCGGTATGAAGTTCCTGCAGTTTTCACTGTAAAACCGAGTTGGAGCTAGTACCTCCCCATATATATGTATGGAGTGGAGTTTGCAACTGAAAAGAAACTTTGTGTTCAATACAAGCTAGTTGAAGAACGGCTTTCACACACACTTATCTCTCAGAACTGAGCATGTGGAGAGACGTTCGTTCATCTAGCACAAAGGGAACGGGTTGCAGGGGAAACTTTTACTCTGGTTTCTCAGTCTGTTTCCTAGTGCCGGTTAGAAGTTCCTGCAGTTTTCACTGTATAACCGAGTTGGAGCTAGTACCTCCCCATATATATGTATGGAGTGGTGTTTGCAACTGAAAAGAAACTTTGTGTTCCCAACAAGCTAGGTGAAGGACTGTTTTCACAAACAATAATCTCTCAGAACTTAGCATGTGGAGAGACGTTCGTTCATCTAGCACAAAGGGAACGGGTTGCAGGAGAAACTATACTATGGTTTCTCAGTCTGTTTCCTAGTGCCGGTTTGAAGTTCCTGCAGTTTTCACTGTAAAATCGAGTTGGAGCTAGTACCTCCCCATATATAAGTATGGAGTGGAGTTTGCAACTGAAAAGAAACTTTGTTTTCCCAACAAGCTAGGTGAAGGACGGCTTTCACACACACTTATCTCTCAGAACAGAGCATGTGGAGAGACGTTCGTTCATCTAGCACAAAGGGAACTGGTTGCAGGGGAATTTTTACTGTGGTTTCTCAGTCTTTTTCCTAGTGCCGGTTTGAAGTTCCTGCAGTTTTCACTGTAAAACCAAGTTGGAGCTAGTACCTCCCCATATATATGTATGGAGTGGAGTTTGCAACTGAAAAGAAACTTTGTGTTCCCAACAAGCTAGGTGAAGGACGGCTTTCACACACATTTATCTCTCAGAACTGAGCATGTGTAGAGACGTTCGTTCATCTAGCACATAGGAAACGGTTTGCAGGAGAAACTTTTACTCTGGTTTCTCAGTCTGTTTCCTAGTGCTGGTTTGAAGTTCCTGCAGTTTTCACTGTAAAACCGAGATGGAGCTAGTACCTCCCCATATATATGTATGGAGTGGAGTTTGCAACTGAAAAGATACTTTGTGTTCCCAACAAGCTAGGTGAAGGACGGCTTTCACACACACTTATCTCTCAGAACTGAGCATGTGGAGAGACGTTCGTTCATCTAGCACAAAGGGAACGGTTTGCAGGAGAAAATTTTTCTCTGGTTTCTCAGTCTGTTTCCTAGTGCCGGTTTGAATTTCCTGCAGTTTTCACTGTAAAACCTGGTTGGAGCTAGTACCTCCCCATATATATGTATGGAGTGGAGTTTGCAACTGAAAAGAATCTTTGTGTTCCCAACAAGATATGTGAAGGACGGCTTTCACACACACATATCTCTCAGAACTGAGCATGTGGTGAGACGTTCTTTCATCTAGCACAAAGGGAACGGGTTGCATTAGAAACTTTTACTGTGGTTTCTCGGTCTGTTTCCTATTGCCTGTTTGAAGTTCCTGCAGTTTTCACTGTAAAACCGAGTTGGTGCTAGTACCTCCCCATATATATGTATGGAGTGGAGTTTGCAACTGAAAAGAAACTTTGTGTTCCCAACAAGCTAGGTGAAGGACGGCTTTCACACACACTTATCTCTCAGAACTGAGCATGTGGAGGGACGTTCGTTCATCTAGCACATAGGAAACGGGTTGCAGGAGAAACTTTTACTCTGGTTTCTCAGTCTGTTTCCTAGTGCTGGTTTGAAGTTCCTGCATTTTTCACTGTAAAACCGAGTTGGAGCTTGTACCTCCCCATATATATGTATGGAGTGGAGTTTGCAACTGAAAAGAAACTTTGTGTTCAATACAAGCTAGTTGAAGAACGGCTTTCACACACACTTATCTCACAGAACTGAGCATGTGGAGAGACGTTCGTTCATCTAGCACAAAGGGAACGGGTTGCAGGGGAAACTTTTACTCTGGTTTCTCAGTCTGTTTCCTAGTGCCGGTTAGAAGTTCCTGCATTTTTCACTGTAAAACCGAGTTGGAGCTAGTACCTCCCCATATATATGTATGGAGTTGTGTTTGCAACTGAAAAGAAACTTTGTGTTCCCAACAAGCTAGGTGAAGGACTGTTTTCACAAACAATAATCTCTCAGAACTTAGCATGTGGAGAGACGTTCGTTCATCTAGCACAAAGGGAACGGTTTGCAGGAGAAACTATACTATGGTTTCTCAGTCTATTTCCTAGTGCTGGATTGAAGTTCCTGCAGTTTTCACTGTAAAACCGAGATGGAGCTAGTACCTCCCCATATATATGTATGGAGTGGAGTTTGCAACTGAAAAGATACTTTGTGTTCCCAACAAGCTAGGTGAAGGACGGCTTTCACACACACTTATCACTCAGAACTGAGCATGTGGAGAGACGTTCGTTCATCTAGCACAAAGGGAACGGGTTGCAGGAGAAACTATTACTCTGGTTTCTCTGTCTGTTTCCTAGTGCCGGTTTGAAGTTCCTGCAGTTTTCACTGTAAAACCGATTTGGAGCTTGTACCTCCCCATATATATGTATGGAGTGGAGTTTGCAACTGAAAAGAAACTTTGTGTTCCCAACAAGCTAGGTGAAGGACGGCTTTCACACACACTTATCTCTCAGAACTGAGCATGTGTAGAGACTTTCGTTCAACTAGCACATAGGAAACGGGTTGCAGGAGAAAATTTTACTCTGGTTTCTCAGTCTGTTTCCTAGTGCTAGTTTGAAGTTCCTGCATTTTTCACTGTAAAACCGAGTTGGAGCTAGTACCTCCCCATATATATGTATGGAGTGGAGTTTGCAAATGAAAAGAAACTTTGTGTTCCCAACAAGCTAGGTGAAGGACGGCTTTCACACACACTTATCTCTCAGAACTGAGCATGTGGAGAGACGTTCGTTCATCTAGCACAAAGGGAACGGGTTGCAGGAGAAACTATTACTCTGGTTTCTCTGTCTGTTTCCTAGTGCCGGTTTGAAGTTCCTGCAGTTTTCACTGTAAAACCGAGTTGGAGCTTGTACCTCCCCATATATATGTATGGAGTGGAGTTTGCAAATGAAAAGAAACTTTGTGTTCCCAACAAGCTAGGTGAAGGACGGCTTTCACACACACTTATCTCTCAGAACTGAGCATGTGTAGAGACGTTCGTTCATCTAGCACATAGGAAACGGGTTGCAGGAGAAACTTTTACTCTGGTTTCTCAGTCTGTTTCCTAGTGCTGGTTTGAAGTTCCTGCAGTTTTCACTGTAAAACCGAGTTGGAGCTAGTACCTCCCCATATATATGTATGGAGTGGAGTTTGCAACTGAAAAGATACTTTGTGTTCCCAACAAGCTAGGTGAAGGACGGCTTTCACACACACTTATCTCTCAGAACTGAGCATGTGGAGAGACGTTCGTTCATCTAGGACAAAGGGAACGGGTTGCAGGAGAAACTATTACTCTGGTTTCTCTGTCTGTTTCCTAGTGCCGGTTTGAAGTTCCTGCAGTTTTCACTGTAAAACCGAGTTGGAGCTTGTACCTCCCCATATATATGTATGGAGTGGAGTTTGCAACTGAAAAGAAACTTTGTGTTCCCAACAAGCTAGGTGAAGGACGGCTTTCACACACACTTATCTCTCAGAACTGAGCATGTGTAGAGACGTTCGTTCATCTAGCACATAGGAAACGGGTTGCAGGAGAAAATTTTACTCTGGTTTCTCAGTCTGTTTCCTAGTGCTGGTTTGAAGTTCTTGCATTTTTCACTGTAAAACCGAGTTGGAGCTAGTACCTCCCCATATATATGTATGGAGTGGTGTTTGCAAATGAAAAGAAACTTTGTGTTCCCAAGAAGCTAGGTGAAGGACGGCTTTCACACACACTTATCTCTCAGAACTGAGCATGTGGAGAGACGTTCGTTCATCTAGCACAAAGGGAACGGTTTGCAGGAGAATCTATTACTCTGGTTTCTCTGTCTGTTTCCTAGTGCCGGTTTGAAGTTCCTGCAGTTTTCACTGTAAAACCGAGTTGGAGCTTGTACCTCCCCATATATATGTATGGAGTGGAGTTTGCAACTGAAAAGAAACTTTGTGTTCCCAACAAGCTAGGTGAAGGACGGCTTTCACACACACTTATCTCTCAGATCTGAGCATGTGGAGAGACGTTCGTTCATCTAGCACAAAGGGAAAGTGGTGCAGGAGAAACTTTTACTCTGGTTTCTCAGTCTGTTTCCTAGTGCCGGTTTGAAGTTCCTGCAGTTTTCACTGTAAAACCGAGTTGGAGCTAGTACCTCCCCATATATATGTATGGAGTGGAGTTTGCAACTGAAAAGAAACTTTGTTTTCCCAACAAGATAGGTGAAGGACGGCTTTCACACACACATATCTCTCAGAACTGAGCATGTGGTGAGAAGTTCTTTCATCTAGCACAAAGGGAACGGGTTGCATTAGAAACTTTTACTGTGGTTTCTCGGTCCGTTTCCTATTGCCTGTTTGAAGTTCCTGCAGTTTTCACTGTAAAACCGAGTTGGTGCTAGTACCTCCCCATATATATGTATGGAGTGGAGTTTGCAACTGAAAAGAAACTTTGTGTTCCCAACAAGCTAGGTGAAGGACGGCTTTCACACACACTTATCTCTCAGAACAGAGCATGTGGAGAGACGTTCGTTCATCTAGCACAAAGGGAACTGGTTGCAGGTGAAACTTTACTGTGGTTTCTCAGTCTGTTTCCTAGTGCCGGTTTGAAGTTCCTGCAGTTTTCACTGTAAAACCGAGTTGGAGCTAGTACCTCCCCATATATATGTATGGAGTGGAGTTTGCAACTGAAAAGAAACTTTGTTTTCCCAACAAGCTATGTGAAGGACGGCTTTCACACACACTTATCTCTCAGAACTGAGCATGTGGAGGGACGTTCGTTCATCTAGCACATAGGAAACGGGTTGCAGGAGAAACTTTTACTCTGGTTTCTCACTCTGTTTCCTAGTGCTGGTTTGAAGTTCCTGCATTTTTCACTGTAAAACCGAGTTGGAGCTAGTACCTCCCCATATATATGTATGGAGTGGAGTTTGCAAATGAAAAGAAACTTTGTGTTCCCAACAAGCTAGGTGAAGGACGGCTTTCACACACACTTATCTCTCAGAACTGAGCATGTGGAGAGACGTTCGTTCATCTAGCACAAAGGGAACGGGTTGCAGGGGAAACTATTACTCTGGTTTCTCTGTCTGTTTCCTAGTGCCGGTTTGAAGTTCCTGCATTTTTCACTGTAAAACCGAGTTGGAGCTTGTACCTCCCCATATATATGTATGGAGTGGAGTTTGCAACTGAAAAGAAACTTTGTGTTCCCAACAAGCTAGGTGAAGGACGGCTTTCACACACACTTATCTCTCAGAACAGAGCATGTGGAGAGACGTTCGTTCATCTAGCACAAAGGGAACTGGTTGCAGGAGAAACTTTACTGTGGTTTCTCAGTCTGTTTCCTAGTGCCGGTTTGAAGTTCCTGCAGTTTTCACTGTAAAACCGAGTTGGAGCTAGTACCTCCCCATATATATGTATGGAGTGGAGTTTGCAACTGAAAAGAAACTTTGTGTTCCCAACAAGCTAGGTGAAGGACGGCTTTCACACACACTTATCTCTCAGAACTGAGCATGTGTAGAGACGTTCGTTCATCTAGCACATAGGAAACGGGTTGCAGGAGAAACTTTTACTCTGGTTTCTCAGTCTGTTTCCTAGTGCTGGTTTGAAGTTCCTGCAGTTTTCACTGTAAAACCGAGTTGGAGCTAGTACCTCCCCATATATATGTATGGAGTGGAGTTTGCAACTGAAAAGATACTTTGTGTTCCCAACAAGCTAGGTGAAGGACGGCTTTCACACACACTTATCTCTCAGAACTGAGCATGTGGAGAGACGTTCGTTCATCTAGCACAAAGGGAACGGGTTGCAGGAGAAACTATTTCTCCGGTTTCTCTGTCTGTTTCCTAGTGCCGGTTTGAAGTTCCTGCAATTTTCACTGTAAAACCGAGTTGGAGCTTGTACCTCCCCATATATATGTATGGAGTGGAGTTTGCAACTGAAAAGAAACTTTGTGTTCCCAACAAGCTAGGTGAAGGACGGCTTTCACACACACTTATCTCTCAGAACTGAGCATGTGTAGAGACGTTCGTTCATCTAGCACATAGGAAACGGTTTGCAGGAGAAAATTTTACTCTGGTTTCTCAGTCTGTTTATTAGTGCTGGTTTGAAGTTCCTGCATTTTTCACTGTAAAACCGAGTTGGAGCTAGTACCTCCCCATATATATGTATGGAGTGGAGTTTGCAAATGAAAAGAAACTTTGTGTTCCCAACAAGCTAGGTGAAGGACGGCTTTCACACACACTTATCTCTCAGAACTGAGCATGTGGAGAGACTTTCGTTCATCTAGCACAAAAGGAACGGGTTGCAGGAGAAACTATTACTCTGGTTTCTCTGTCTGTTTCGTAGTGCCGGTTTGAAGTTCCTGCAGTTTTCACTGTAAAACCGAGTTGGAGCTTGTACCTCCCCATATATATGTATGGAGTGGAGTTTGCATTTGAAAAGATACTTTGTGTTCCCAACAAGCTAGGTGAAGGACGGCTTTCACACACACTTATCTCTCAGAACTGAGCATATGTAGAGACGTTCGTTCATTTAGCACAAAGGGAAAGTGGTGCAGGAGAAACTTTTACTCTGGTTTCTCAGTCTGTTTCCTAGTGCCGGTTTGAAGTTCCTGCAGTTTTCACTGTAAAACCGAGTTGGAGCTAGTACCTCCCCATATATATGTATGGAGTGGAGTTTGCAACTGAAAAGAAACTTTGTGTTCCCAACAAGATAGGTGAAGGACGGCTTTCACACACACATATCTCTCAGAACTGAGCATGTGGTGAGAAGTTCTTTCATCTAGCACAAAGGGAACGGGTTGCATTAGAAACTTTTACTGTGGTTTCTCGGTCCGTTTCCTATTGCCTGTTTGAAGTTCCTGCAGTTTTCACTGTAAAACCGAGTTGGTGCTAGTACCTCCCCATATATATGTATGGAGTGGAGTTTGCAACTGAAAAGAAACTTTGTGTTCCCAACAAGCTAGGTGAAGGACGGCTTTCACACACACTTATCTCTCAGAACAGAGCATGTGGAGAGACGTTCGTTCATCTAGCACAAAGGGAACTGGTTGCAGGTGAAACTTTACTGTGGTTTCTCAGTCTGTTTCCTAGTGCCGGTTTGAAGTTCCTGCAGTTTTCACTGTAAAACCGAGTTGGAGCTAGTACCTCCCCATATATATGTATGGAGTGGAGTTTGCAACTGAAAAGAAACTTTGTTTTCCCAACAAGCTATGTGAAGGACGGCTTTCACACACACTTATCTCTCAGAACTGAGCATGTGGAGGGACGTTCGTTCATCTAGCACATAGGAAACGGGTTGCAGGAGAAACTTTTACTCTGGTTTCTCAGTCTGTTTCCTAGTGCTGGTTTGAAGTTCCTGCATTTTTCACTGTAAAACCGAGTTGGAGCTAGTACCTCCCCATATATATGTATGGAGTGGAGTTTGCAAATGAAAAGAAACTTTGTGTTCCCAACAAGCTAGGTGAAGGACGGCTTTCACACACACTTATCTCTCAGAACTGAGCATGTGGAGAGACGTTCGTTCATCTAGCACAAAGGGAACGGGTTGCAGGGGAAACTATTACTCTGGTTTCTCTGTCTGTTTCCTAGTGCCGGTTTGAAGTTCCTGCATTTTTCACTGTAAAACCGAGTTGGAGCTTGTACCTCCCCATATATATGTATGGAGTGGAGTTTGCAACTGAAAAGAAACTTTGTGTTCCCAACAAGCTAGGTGAAGGACGGCTTTCACACACACTTATCTCTCAGAACAGAGCATGTGGAGAGACGTTCGTTCATCTAGCACAAAGGGAACTGGTTGCAGGAGAAACTTTACTGTGGTTTCTCAGTCTGTTTCCTAGTGCCGGTTTGAAGTTCCTGCAGTTTTCACTGTAAAACCGAGTTGGAGCTAGTACCTCCCCATATATATGTATGGAGTGGAGTTTGCAACTGAAAAGAAACTTTGTGTTCCCAACAAGCTAGGTGAAGGACGGCTTTCACACACACTTATCTCTCAGAACTGAGCATGTGTAGAGACGTTCGTTCATCTAGCACATAGGAAACGGGTTGCAGGAGAAACTTTTACTCTGGTTTCTCAGTCTGTTTCCTAGTGCTGGTTTGAAGTTCCTGCAGTTTTCACTGTAAAACCGAGTTGGAGCTAGTACCTCCCCATATATATGTATGGAGTGGAGTTTGCAACTGAAAAGATACTTTGTGTTCCCAACAAGCTAGGTGAAGGACGGCTTTCACACACACTTATCTCTCAGAACTGAGCATGTGGAGAGACGTTCGTTCATCTAGCACAAAGGGAACGGGTTGCAGGAGAAACTATTTCTCCGGTTTCTCTGTCTGTTTCCTAGTGCCGGTTTGAAGTTCCTGCAATTTTCACTGTAAAACCGAGTTGGAGCTTGTACCTCCCCATATATATGTATGGAGTGGAGTTTGCAACTGAAAAGAAACTTTGTGTTCCCAACAAGCTAGGTGAAGGACGGCTTTCACACACACTTATCTCTCAGAACTGAGCATGTGTAGAGACGTTCGTTCATCTAGCACATAGGAAACGGTTTGCAGGAGAAAATTTTACTCTGGTTTCTCAGTCTGTTTATTAGTGCTGGTTTGAAGTTCCTGCATTTTTCACTGTAAAACCGAGTTGGAGCTAGTACCTCCCCATATATATGTATGGAGTGGAGTTTGCAAATGAAAAGAAACTTTGTGTTCCCAACAAGCTAGGTGAAGGACGGCTTTCACACACACTTATCTCTCAGAACTGAGCATGTGGAGAGACTTTCGTTCATCTAGCACAAAAGGAACGGGTTGCAGGAGAAACTATTACTCTGGTTTCTCTGTCTGTTTCGTAGTGCCGGTTTGAAGTTCCTGCAGTTTTCACTGTAAAACCGAGTTGGAGCTTGTACCTCCCCATATATATGTATGGAGTGGAGTTTGCATTTGAAAAGATACTTTGTGTTCCCAACAAGCTAGGTGAAGGACGGCTTTCACACACACTTATCTCTCAGAACTGAGCATATGTAGAGACGTTCGTTCATCTAGCACAAAGGGAACTGGTTGCAGGGGAAACTTTACTGTGGTTTCTCAGTCTGTTTCCTAGTGCCGGTTTGAAGTTCCTGCAGTTTTCACTGTAAAACCGAGTTGGAGCTTGTACCTCCTCATATATATGTATGGAGTGGAGTTTGCAACTGAAAAGATACTTTGTGTTCCCAACAAGCTAGGTGAAGGACGGCTTTCACACACACTTATCTCTCAGAACTGAGCATGTGGAGAGACGTTCGTTCATCTAGCACAAAGGGAACGGGTTGCGGGAGAAACTTTACTGTGGTTTCTTAGTTTGTTTCCTAGTGCCGGTTTGACGTTCCTGCAGTTTTCACTGTAAACACGAGTTGTAGCTTGTACCCACCTATATATATGTATGGAGAGGGGTTTGCAACTGAAAAGAAACTTTGTGTTCCCAACAAGCTAGTTGAAGGACGGCTTTCACACACACTTATCTCTCAGAACTGAGCATGTGGAGAGACGTTCGTTCATCTAGCACAAAGGAACGGGTTGCAGGAGTACCTTTTACTGTGGTTTCTCAGTCTGTTTCCTAGTGCCGGTTTGAAGTTCCTGCAGTTTTCACTGTAAAACCGAGTTGGAGCTTGTACCTCCCCATATATATGTATGGAGTGGAGTTTGCAACTGAAAAGAAACTTTGTTTTCCCAACACGCTAGTTGTAGGACGGCTTTCACACACACTTATCTCTCAGAACTGAGCATGTGTAGAGACTTTCGTTCATCTAGCACAAAGGGAACGGGTTGCAGGAGAAACTATACTGTGGTTTCTCAGTATGTTTCCTAGTGCCGGTTTGAAGTTCCTGCAGTTTTCACTGTAAAACCGAGTTGGAGCTAGTACCTCCCCATATATATGTATGGAGTGGAGTTTGCAACTGAAAAGAAACTTTGTGTTCCCAACAAGCTAGGTGAAGGACGGCTTTCACACACACTTATCTCTCAGAACTGAGCATGTGGTGAGACGTTCTTTCATCTAGCACAAAGGGAACGGGTTGCAGTAGAAACTTTTACTGTGGTTTCTCGGTCTGTTTCCTATTGCCGGTTTGAAGTTCCTGCAGTTTTCACTGTAAAACCGAGTTGGAGCTAGTACCTCCCCATATATATGTATGGAGTGGAGTTTGCAACTGAAAAGAAACTTTTTGTTCCCAACAAGCTAGGTGAAGAACGGCTTTCACACACACTTATCTCTCAGAACTGAGCATGTGGAGAGAAGTTCGTTCATCTAGCACAAAGGGAACGGGTTGCAGGAGAAACTTTTACTCGGGTTTCTCAGTCTGTTTCCTAGTGCCGGTTTGAAGTTCCTGCAGTTTTCACTGTAAAACAGAGTTGGAGCTAGTTCCTCCCCATATATATGTATGGAGTGGTGTTTGCAACTGAAAAGAAACTTTGTGTTCCCAACAAGATAGCTGAAGGACGGCTTACACACACACATATGTCTCAGAAATGAGCATTTGGAGAGACGTTCGTTCATCTAGCACATAGGAAACGGGTTGCAGGAGAAACTTTTACAGTGGTTTCTCAGTCTGTTTCCTAGTGCCGGTTTGAAGTTCCTGCATTTTTCACTGTAAAACCGATTTGGAGCTAGTACCTCCCCATATATATGTATGGAGTGGAGTTTGCAACTGAAAAGAAACTTTGTGTTCCCAAGAAGCTAGGTGAAGGACGGCTTTTTCACACACTTATCTCTCAGAAATGAGCATTTGGAGAGACGTTCCTTCATCTAGCACAAAGGGAACGGGTTGCAGGAGAAACTTTTACTGTGGTTTCTCAGTCTGTTTCCTAGTGCCGGTTTGAAGTTCCTGCATTTTTCACTGTAAAACCGAGTTGGAGCTAGTACCTCCCCATATATATGTATGGATTGGAGTTTGCAACTGAAAAGAAACTTTGTGTTCCCAACAAGCTAGGTGAAGGACGGCTTTCACACACACTTATCTCTCAGAACTGAGCATGTGGAGAGCAGTTCGTTCATCTAGCACAAAGGGAACGGTTTGCAGGAGAAACTTTTACTCGGGATTCTCAGTCTGTTTCCTAGTGGCGGTTTTAAGTTCCTGCAGTTTTCACTGCAAAAACCAGTTGGAGCTAGTACCTCCCCATATATATTTATTGAGTGCAGTTTGCTACTGAAAAGAAACTTTGTGTTCCCAACAAGCTAGGTGAAGGACGGCTTTCACACACAATTATCTCTCAGAACTGAGCATGTGGAGGGACGTTCGTTGATCTAGCACAAAGGAACGGGTTGCAGGAGTAAATTTTACTGTGGTTTCTCAGTCTGTTTCCTAGTGCCGGTTTGAAGTTCCTGCAGTTTTCACTGTAAAACCGAGTTGGAGCTAGTACCTCCCCATATATATGTATGGAGTGGAGTTTGCAACTGAAAAGAAACTTTGTTTTCCCAACAAGCTAGTTGAAGGACGGCTTTCACACACACTTATCTCTCAGAACTGAGCATGTGGAGAGACTTTCGTTCATCTAGCACAAAGGTAACGGGTTGCAGGAGAAACTATACTGTGGTTTCTCAGTATGTTTCCTAGTGCCGGTTTGAAGTTCCTGCAGTTTTCACTGTAAAATCGAGTTGGAGCTAGTACCTCCCAATATATATGTATGGAGTGTAGTTTGCAACTGAAAAGAAACTTTGTGTTCCCAACAAGCTAGGTGAAGGACGGCTTTCATACACACTTATCTCTCAGAACTGACCATGTGGTGAGACGTTCTTTCATCTAGCACAAAGGGAACGGGTTGCAGTAGAAACTTTTACTGTGGTTTCTCGGTCTGTTTCCTATTGCCGGTTTGAAGTTCCTGCAGTTTTCACTGTAAAACAGAGTTGGAGCTAGTACCTCCCCATATATATGTATGGAGTGGAGTTTGCAACTGAAAAGAAACTTTTTGTTCCCAACAAGCTAGGTGAAGGACGGCTTTCACACACACTTATCTCTCAGAACAGAGCATGTGGAGAGACGTTCGTTCATCTAGCACAAAGGGAACGGGTTGCAGGAGAAACTTTTACTCGGGTTTCTCAGTCTGTTTCCTAGTGCCGGTTTGAAGTTCCTGCAGTTTTCACTGTAAAACAGAGTTGGAGCTAGTTCCTCCCCATATATATGTATGGAGTGGTTTTTGCAACTGAAAAGAAACTTTGTGTTCCCAACAAGATAGCTGAAGGACGGCTTACACACACACATATGTCTCAGAAATGAGCATTTGGAGAGACGTTCGTTCATCTAGCACATAGGAAACGGGTTGCAGGAGAAACTTTTACTGTGGTTTCTCTGTCTGTTTCCTAGTGCTGGTTTGAAGTACCTGCAGTTTTCACTGTAAAACCGAGTTGGAGCTAGTACCTCCCCATATATATGTATGGAGTGGAGTTTGCAACTGAAAAGAAACTTTGTGTTCCCCACAAGCTAGGTGAAGGACGGCTTTCACACACACTTATCTCTCAGAACTGAGCATGTGGAGAGACGTTCGTTCATCTAGCACAAATGGAACGGGTTGCAGTAGAAACTTTTACTGTGGTTTCTCAGTCTGTTTCCTAGTGCCGGTTTGAAGTTCCTGCAGTTTTCACTGTAAAACCGAGTTGGAGCTAGTACCTCCCCATATATATGTATGGAGTGGAGTTTGCAACTGAAAAGAATATTTGTGTTCCAAATAAGCTATTTGAAGGACGGCTTTCACACACACTTATCTCTCAGAACTGAGCATGTGAAGAGACGTTCGTTCATCTAGCACAAAGGGAACGGGTTGCATCAGAAACTTTTACTTTGCTTTCTCAGTCTGTTTCTTAGTGCCGATTTGTAGTTCCTGCAGTTTTCACTGTAAAACCGAGTTGGAGCTTGTACCTCCCCATATATATGTATGGATTGGAGTTTGCAACTGAAAAGAAACTTTGTGTTCCCAACAAGCTAGGTGAAGGTCGGCTTTCACACACACTTATCTCTCAGAAATGAGCATGTGGAGAGACGTTCGTTCATCTAGCACAAATGGAACGGGTTGCAGGAGAAACTTTTACTCTGGTTTCTCAGTCTTTTTCCTAGTGCCGGTTTGAAGTTCCTGCAGTTTTCACTGTAAAACCGAGTTGGAGCTAGTACCTCCCCATATATATGTATGGAGTGGAGTTTGCAACTGAAAAGAAACTTTGTGTTCCCTACAAGCTAGTTGAAGGACGGCTTTCACACACACTTATCTCTCAGAACTGAGCATGTGGAGAGACGTTCGTTCATCTAGCACAAAGGGAACGGGTTGCAGGAGAAACTTTTACTCTGGTTTCTCAGTCTGTTTCCTAGTGCCGGTTTGAAGTTCCTGCAGTTTTCACTGTAAAACCGAGTTGGAGCTAGTACCTCCCCATATATATATTTATGGAGTGGAGTTTGCAACTGAAAAGAAACTTTGTGTTCCTAACAAGCTAGGTGAAAGACGGCTTTCACACACTATTTTCTCTCAGACCTGAGCATGTCGGGAGACTTTCGTTCATCTAGCACAAAGGGAACGGGTTGCAGGAGAAACTTTTACTGTGGTTTCTGAGTCTGTTTCCTAGTGCCGGTTTGAAGTTCCTGCATTTTTCACTGTAAAACCGATTTGGAGCTAGTACCTCCCCATATATATGTATGGAGTGGAGTTTGCAACTGAAAAGAAACTTTGTGTTCCCAAGAAGCTAGGTGAAGGACGGCTTTTTCACACACTTATCTCTCAGAAATGAGCATTTGGAGAGACGTTTCTTCATCTAGCACAAAGGGAACGTGTTGCAGGAGAAACTATTACTGTCGTTTCTCAGTCTGTTTCCTAGTGCCGGTTTGAAGTTCCTGCATTTTTCACTGTAAAACCGAGTTGGAGCTAGTACCTCCCCATATATATGTATGGATTGGAGTTTGCAACTGAAAAGAAACTTTGTGTTCCCAACAAGCTAGGTGAAGGACGGCTTTCACACACACTTATCTCTCAGAACTGAGCATGTGTAGAGCATTTCGTTCATCTAGCACAAAGGGAACGGTTTGCAGGAGAAACATTTACTCGGGATTCTCAGTCTGTTTCCTAGTGGCGGTTTTAAGTTCCTGCAGTTTTCACTGCAAAAACCAGTTGGAGCTAGTACCTCCCCATATATATTTATTGAGTGCAGTTTGCTACTGAAAAGAAACTTTGTGTTCCCAACAAGCTAGGTGAAGGACGGCTTTCACACACACTTTTCTCTCAGAACTGAGCATGTGGAGAGACGTTCGTTCATCTAGCACAAAGGGAATGGGTTGTAGGAGAAACTTTTACTCTGGTTTCTCAGTCTTTTTCCTAGTGCCGGTTTGAAGTTCCTGCAGTTTTCACTGTAAAACCGAGTTGGAGCTAGTACCTCCCCATATATATGTATGGAGTGGAGTTTGCAACAGAAAAGAAACTTTGTGTTACCAACAAGCTAGGTGAAGGACGGCTTTCACACACACTTATCTCTCAGACCTGAGCATGTCGGGAGACGTTCGTTCATCTAGCACAAAGGGAACGGGTTGCAGGAGAAACTATACTGTGGTTTCTCAGTATGTTTCCTAGTGCCGGTTTGAAGTTCCTGCAGTTTTCACTGTAAAATCGAGTTGGAGCTAGTACCTCCCCATATATATGTATGGAGTGTAGTTTGCAACTGAAAAGAAACTTTGTGTTCCCAACAAGCTAGGTGAAGGACGGCTTTCATACACACTTATCTCTCAGAACTGACCATGTGGTGAGACGTTCTTTCATCTAGCACAAAGGGAACGGGTTGCAGTAGAAACTTTTACTGTGGTTTCTCGGTCTGTTTCCTATTGCCGGTTTGAAGTTCCTGCAGTTTTCACTGTAAAACAGAGTTGGAGCTAGTACCTCCCCATATATATGTATGGAGTGGAGTTTGCAACTGAAAAGAATATTTGTGTTCCAAATAAGCTATTTGAAGGACGGCTTTCACACACACTTATCTCTCAGTACTGAGCATGTGAAGAGACGTTCGTTCATCTAGCACAAAGGGAACGGGTTGCAGGAGAAACTTTTACTTTGCTTTCTCAGTCTGTTTCTTAGTGCCGATTTGTAGTTCCTGCAGTTTTCACTGTAAAATCGAGTTGGAGCTTGTACCTCCCCATATATATGTATGGATTGGAGTTTGCAACTGAAAAGAAACTTTGTGTTCCCAAAAAGCTAGGTGAAGGTCGGCTTTCACACACACTTATCTCTCAGAACTGAGCATGTGGAGAGACGTTCGTTCATCTAGCACAAATGGAACGGGTTGCAGGAGAAACTTTTACTCTGGTTTCTCAGTCTTTTTCCTAGTGCCGGTTTGAAGTTCCTGCAGTTTTCACTGTAAAACCGAGTTGGAGCTAGTACCTCCCCATATATATGTATGGAGTGGAGTTTGCAACTGAAAAGAAACTTTGTGTTCCCTACAAGCTAGTTGAAGGACGGCTTTCACACACACTTATCTCTCAGAACTTAGCATGTGGAGAGACGTTCGTTCATCTAGCACAAAGGGAACGGGTTGCAGGAGAAACTTTTACTCTGGTTTCTCAGTCTGTTTCCTAGTGCCGGTTTGAAGTTCCTGCAGTTTTCACTGTAAAACCGAGTTGGAGCTAGTACCTCCCCATATATATATTTATGGAGTGGAGTTTGCAACTGAAAAGAAACTTTGTGTTCCTAACAAGCTAGGTGAAAGACGGCTTTCACACACTATTTTCTCTCAGACCTGAGCATGTCGGGAGACTTTCGTTCATCTAGCACAAAGGGAACGGGTTGCAGGAGAAACTTTTACTGTGGTTTCTGAGTCTGTTTCCTAGTGCCGGTTTGAAGTTCCTGCATTTTTCACTGTAAAACCGATTTGGAGCTAGTACCTCCCCATATATATGTATGGAGTGGAGTTTGCAACTGAAAAGAAACTTTGTGTTCCCAAGAAGCTAGGTGAAGGACGGCTTTTTCACACACTTATCTCTCAGAAATGAGCATTTGGAGAGACGTTTCTTCATCTAGCACAAAGGGAACGGGTTGCAGGAGAAACTTTTACTGTCGTTTCTCAGTCTGTTTCCTAGTGCCGGTTTGAAGTTCCTGCATTTTTCACTGTAAAACCGAGTTGGAGCTAGTACCTCCCCATATATATGTATGGATTGGAGTTTGCAACTGAAAAGAAACTTTGTGTTCCCAACAAGCTAGGTGAAGGACGGCTTTCACACACACTTATCTCTCAGAACTGAGCATGTGTAGAGCATTTCGTTCATCTAGCACAAAGGGAACGGTTTGCAGGAGAAACTTTTACTCGGGATTCTCAGTCTGTTTCCTAGTGGCGGTTTTAAGTTCCTGCAGTTTTCACTGCAAAAACCAGTTGGAGCTAGTACCTCCCCATATATATTTATTGAGTGCAGTTTGCTACTGAAAAGAAACTTTGTGTTCCCAACAAGCTAGGTGAAGGACTGCTTTCACACACACTTTTCTCTCAGAACTGAGCATGTGGAGAGACGTTCGTTCATCTAGCACAAAGGGAATGGGTTGTAGGAGAAACTTTTACTCTGGTTTCTCAGTCTTTTTCCTAGTGCCGGTTTGAAGTTCCTGCAGTTTTCACTGTAAAACCGAGTTGGAGCTAGTACCTCCCCATATATATGTATGGAGTGGAGTTTGCAACAGAAAAGAAACTTTGTGTTACCAACAAGCTAGGTGAAGGACGGCTTTCACACACACTTATCTCTCAGACCTGAGCATGTCGGGAGACGTTCGTTCATCTAGCACAAAGGGAACGGGTTGCAGGAGAAACTTTTACTGTGGTTTCTCAGTCTGTTTCCTAGTGCCGGTTTGAAGTTCCTGCATTTTTCACTGTAAAACCGAGTTGGAGCTAGTACCTCCCCATATATATGTATGGATTGGAGTTTGCAACTGAAAAGAAACTTTGTGTTCCCAACAAGCTAGGTGAAGGTCGGCTTTCACACACACTTATCTCTCAGAAATGAGCATGTGGAGAGACGTTCGTTCATCTAGCACAAAGGAACGGGTTGCAGGAGTACCTTTTACTGTGGTTTCTCAGTCTGTTTCCTAGTGCCGGTTTGAAGTTCCTGCAGTTTTCACTGTAAAACCGAGTTGGAGCTTGTACCTCCCCATATATATGTATGGAGTGGAGTTTGCAACTGAAAAGAAACTTTGTTTTCCCAACACGCTAGTTGTAGGACGGCTTTCACACACACTTATCTCTCAGAACTGAGCATGTGTAGAGACTTTCGTTCATCTAGCACAAAGGGAACGGGTTGCAGGAGAAACTATACTGTGGTTTCTCAGTATGTTTCCTAGTGCCGGTTTGAAGTTCCTGCAGTTTTCACTGTAAAACCGAGTTGGAGCTAGTACCTCCCCATATATATGTATGGAGTGGAGTTTGCAACTGAAAAGAAACTTTGTGTTCCCAACAAGCTAGGTGAAGGACGGCTTTCACACACACTTATCTCTCAGAACTGAGCATGTGGTGAGACGTTCTTTCATCTAGCACAAAGGGAACGGGTTGCAGTAGAAACTTTTACTGTGGTTTCTCGGTCTGTTTCCTATTGCCGGTTTGAAGTTCCTGCAGTTTTCACTGTAAAACCGAGTTGGAGCTAGTACCTCCCCATATATATGTATGGAGTGGAGTTTGCAACTGAAAAGAAACTTTTTGTTCCCAACAAGCTAGGTGAAGAACGGCTTTCACACACACTTATCTCTCAGAACTGAGCATGTGGAGAGAAGTTCGTTCATCTAGCACAAAGGGAACGGGTTGCAGGAGAAACTTTTACTCGGGTTTCTCAGTCTGTTTCCTAGTGCCGGTTTGAAGTTCCTGCAGTTTTCACTGTAAAACAGAGTTGGAGCTAGTTCCTCCCCATATATATGTATGGAGTGGTGTTTGCAACTGAAAAGAAACTTTGTGTTCCCAACAAGATAGCTGAAGGACGGCTTACACACACACATATGTCTCAGAAATGAGCATTTGGAGAGACGTTCGTTCATCTAGCACATAGGAAACGGGTTGCAGGAGAAACTTTTACAGTGGTTTCTCAGTCTGTTTCCTAGTGCCGGTTTGAAGTTCCTGCATTTTTCACTGTAAAACCGATTTGGAGCTAGTACCTCCCCATATATATGTATGGAGTGGAGTTTGCAACTGAAAAGAAACTTTGTGTTCCCAAGAAGCTAGGTGAAGGACGGCTTTTTCACACACTTATCTCTCAGAAATGAGCATTTGGAGAGACGTTCCTTCATCTAGCACAAAGGGAACGGGTTGCAGGAGAAACTTTTACTGTGGTTTCTCAGTCTGTTTCCTAGTGCCGGTTTGAAGTTCCTGCATTTTTCACTGTAAAACCGAGTTGGAGCTAGTACCTCCCCATATATATGTATGGATTGGAGTTTGCAACTGAAAAGAAACTTTGTGTTCCCAACAAGCTAGGTGAAGGACGGCTTTCACACACACTTATCTCTCAGAACTGAGCATGTGGAGAGCAGTTCGTTCATCTAGCACAAAGGGAACGGTTTGCAGGAGAAACTTTTACTCGGGATTCTCAGTCTGTTTCCTAGTGGCGGTTTTAAGTTCCTGCAGTTTTCACTGCAAAAACCAGTTGGAGCTAGTACCTCCCCATATATATTTATTGAGTGCAGTTTGCTACTGAAAAGAAACTTTGTGTTCCCAACAAGCTAGGTGAAGGACGGCTTTCACACACAATTATCTCTCAGAACTGAGCATGTGGAGGGACGTTCGTTGATCTAGCACAAAGGAACGGGTTGCAGGAGTAAATTTTACTGTGGTTTCTCAGTCTGTTTCCTAGTGCCGGTTTGAAGTTCCTGCAGTTTTCACTGTAAAACCGAGTTGGAGCTAGTACCTCCCCATATATATGTATGGAGTGGAGTTTGCAACTGAAAAGAAACTTTGTTTTCCCAACAAGCTAGTTGAAGGACGGCTTTCACACACACTTATCTCTCAGAACTGAGCATGTGGAGAGACTTTCGTTCATCTAGCACAAAGGGAACGGGTTGCAGGAGAAACTATACTGTGGTTTCTCAGTATGTTTCCTAGTGCCGGTTTGAAGTTCCTGCAGTTTTCACTGTAAAATCGAGTTGGAGCTAGTACCTCCCAATATATATGTATGGAGTGTAGTTTGCAACTGAAAAGAAACTTTGTGTTCCCAACAAGCTAGGTGAAGGACGGCTTTCATACACACTTATCTCTCAGAACTGACCATGTGGTGAGACGTTCTTTCATCTAGCACAAAGGGAACGGGTTGCAGTAGAAACTTTTACTGTGGTTTCTCGGTCTGTTTCCTATTGCCGGTTTGAAGTTCCTGCAGTTTTCACTGTAAAACAGAGTTGGAGCTAGTACCTCCCCATATATATGTATGGAGTGGAGTTTGCAACTGAAAAGAAACTTTTTGTTCCCAACAAGCTAGGTGAAGGACGGCTTTCACACACACTTATCTCTCAGAACAGAGCATGTGGAGAGACGTTCGTTCATCTAGCACAAAGGGAACGGGTTGCAGGAGAAACTTTTACTCGGGTTTCTCAGTCTGTTTCCTAGTGCCGGTTTGAAGTTCCTGCAGTTTTCACTGTAAAACAGAGTTGGAGCTAGTTCCTCCCCATATATATGTATGGAGTGGTTTTTGCAACTGAAAAGAAACTTTGTGTTCCCAACAAGATAGCTGAAGGACGGCTTACACACACACATATGTCTCAGAAATGAGCATTTGGAGAGACGTTCGTTCATCTAGCACATAGGAAACTGGTTGCAGGAGAAACTTTTACTGTGGTTTCTCTGTCTGTTTCCTAGTGCTGGTTTGAAGTACCTGCAGTTTTCACTGTAAAACCGAGTTGGAGCTAGTACCTCCCCATATATATGTATGGAGTGGAGTTTGCAACTGAAAAGAAACTTTGTGTTCCCCACAAGCTAGGTGAAGGACGGCTTTCACACACACTTATCTCTCAGAACTGAGCATGTGGAGAGACGTTCGTTCATCTAGCACAAATGGAACGGGTTGCAGTAGAAACTTTTACTGTGGATTCTCAGTCTGTTTCCTAGTGCCGGTTTGAAGTTCCTGCAGTTTTCACTGTAAAACCGAGTTGGAGCTAGTACCTCCCCATATATATGTATGGAGTGGAGTTTGCAACTGAAAAGAATATTTGTGTTCCAAATAAGCTATTTGAAGGACGGCTTTCACACACACTTATCTCTCAGAACTGAGCATGTGAAGAGACGTTCGTTCATCTAGCACAAAGGGAACGGGTTGCATCAGAAACTTTTACTTTGCTTTCTCAGTCTGTTTCTTAGTGCCGATTTGTAGTTCCTGCAGTTTTCACTGTAAAACCGTGTTGGAGCTTGTACCTCCCCATATATATGTATGGATTGGAGTTTGCAACTGAAAAGAAACTTTGTGTTCCCAACAAGCTAGGTGAAGGTCGGCTTTCACACACACTTATCTCTCAGAAATGAGCATGTGGAGAGACGTTCGTTCATCTAGCACAAATGGAACGGGTTGCAGGAGAAACTTTTACTCTGGTTTCTCAGTCTTTTTCCTAGTGCCGGTTTGAAGTTCCTGCAGTTTTCACTGTAAAACCGAGTTGGAGCTAGTACCTCCCCATATATATGTATGGAGTGGAGTTTGCAACTGAAAAGAAACTTTGTGTTCCCTACAAGCTAGTTGAAGGACGGCTTTCACACACACTTATCTCTCAGAACTGAGCATGTGGAGAGACGTTCGTTCATCTAGCACAAAGGGAACGGGTTGCAGGAGAAACTTTTACTCTGGTTTCTCAGTCTGTTTCCTAGTGCCGGTTTGAAGTTCCTGCAGTTTTCACTGTAAAACCGAGTTGGAGCTAGTACCTCCCCATATATATATTTATGGAGTGGAGTTTGCAACTGAAAAGAAACTTTGTGTTCCTAACAAGCTAGGTGAAAGACGGCTTTCACACACTATTTTCTCTCAGACCTGAGCATGTCGGGAGACTTTCGTTCATCTAGCACAAAGGGAACGGGTTGCAGGAGAAACTTTTACTGTGGTTTCTGAGTCTGTTTCCTAGTGCCGGTTTGAAGTTCCTGCATTTTTCACTGTAAAACCGATTTGGAGCTAGTACCTCCCCATATATATGTATGGAGTGGAGTTTGCAACTGAAAAGAAACTTTGTGTTCCCAAGAAGCTAGGTGAAGGACGGCTTTTTCACACACTTATCTCTCAGAAATGAGCATTTGGAGAGACGTTTCTTCATCTAGCACAAAGGGAACGTGTTGCAGGAGAAACTATTACTGTCGTTTCTCAGTCTGTTTCCTAGTGCCGGTTTGAAGTTCCTGCATTTTTCACTGTAAAACCGAGTTGGAGCTAGTACCTCCCCATATATATGTATGGATTGGAGTTTGCAACTGAAAAGAAACTTTGTGTTCCCAACAAGCTAGGTGAAGGACGGCTTTCACACACACTTATCTCTCAGAACTGAGCATGTGTAGAGCATTTCGTTCATCTAGCACAAAGGGAACGGTTTGCAGGAGAAACATTTACTCGGGATTCTCAGTCTGTTTCCTAGTGGCGGTTTTAAGTTCCTGCAGTTTTCACTGCAAAAACCAGTTGGAGCTAGTACCTCCCCATATATATTTATTGAGTGCAGTTTGCTACTGAAAAGAAACTTTGTGTTCCCAACAAGCTAGGTGAAGGACGGCTTTCACACACACTTTTCTCTCAGAACTGAGCATGTGGAGAGACGTTCGTTCATCTAGCACAAAGGGAATGGGTTGTAGGAGAAACTTTTACTCTGGTTTCTCAGTCTTTTTCCTAGTGCCGGTTTGAAGTTCCTGCAGTTTTCACTGTAAAACCGAGTTGGAGCTAGTACCTCCCCATATATATGTATGGAGTGGAGTTTGCAACAGAAAAGAAACTTTGTGTTACCAACAAGCTAGGTGAAGGACGGCTTTCACACACACTTATCTCTCAGACCTGAGCATGTCGGGAGACGTTCGTTCATCTAGCACAAAGGGAACGGGTTGCAGGAGAAACTATACTGTGGTTTCTCAGTATGTTTCCTAGTGCCGGTTTGAAGTTCCTGCAGTTTTCACTGTAAAATCGAGTTGGAGCTAGTACCTCCCCATATATATGTATGGAGTGTAGTTTGCAACTGAAAAGAAACTTTGTGTTCCCAACAAGCTAGGTGAAGGACGGCTTTCATACACACTTATCTCTCAGAACTGACCATGTGGTGAGACGTTCTTTCATCTAGCACAAAGGGAACGGGTTGCAGTAGAAACTTTTACTGTGGTTTCTCGGTCTGTTTCCTATTGCCGGTTTGAAGTTCCTGCAGTTTTCACTGTAAAACAGAGTTGGAGCTAGTACCTCCCCATATATATGTATGGAGTGGAGTTTGCAACTGAAAAGAATATTTGTGTTCCAAATAAGCTATTTGAAGGACGGCTTTCACACACACTTATCTCTCAGTACTGAGCATGTGAAGAGACGTTCGTTCATCTAGCACAAAGGGAACGGGTTGCAGGAGAAACTTTTACTTTGCTTTCTCAGTCTGTTTCTTAGTGCCGATTTGTAGTTCCTGCAGTTTTCACTGTAAAATCGAGTTGGAGCTTGTACCTCCCCATATATATGTATGGATTGGAGTTTGCAACTGAAAAGAAACTTTGTGTTCCCAACAAGCTAGGTGAAGGTCGGCTTTCACACACACTTATCTCTCAGAACTGAGCATGTGGAGAGACGTTCGTTCATCTAGCACAAATGGAACGGGTTGCAGGAGAAACTTTTACTCTGGTTTCTCAGTCTTTTTCCTAGTGCCGGTTTGAAGTTCCTGCAGTTTTCACTGTAAAACCGAGTTGGAGCTAGTACCTCCCCATATATATGTATGGAGTGGAGTTTGCAACTGAAAAGAAACTTTGTGTTCCCTACAAGCTAGTTGAAGGACGGCTTTCACACACACTTATCTCTCAGAACTGAGCATGTGGAGAGACGTTCGTTCATCTAGCACAAAGGGAACGGGTTGCAGGAGAAACTTTTACTCTGGTTTCTCAGTCTGTTTCCTAGTGCCGGTTTGAAGTTCCTGCAGTTTTCACTGTAAAACCGAGTTGGAGCTAGTACCTCCCCATATATATATTTATGGAGTGGAGTTTGCAACTGAAAAGAAACTTTGTGTTCCTAACAAGCTAGGTGAAAGACGGCTTTCACACACTATTTTCTCTCAGACCTGAGCATGTCGGGAGACTTTCGTTCATCTAGCACAAAGGGAACGGGTTGCAGGAGAAACTTTTACTGTGGTTTCTGAGTCTGTTTCCTAGTGCCGGTTTGAAGTTCCTGCATTTTTCACTGTAAAACCGATTTGGAGCTAGTACCTCCCCATATATATGTATGGAGTGGAGTTTGCAACTGAAAAGAAACTTTGTGTTCCCAAGAAGCTAGGTGAAGGACGGCTTTTTCACACACTTATCTCTCAGAAATGAGCATTTGGAGAGACGTTTCTTCATCTAGCACAAAGGGAACGGGTTGCAGGAGAAACTTTTACTGTCGTTTCTCAGTCTGTTTCCTAGTGCCGGTTTGAAGTTCCTGCATTTTTCACTGTAAAACCGAGTTGGAGCTAGTACCTCCCCATATATATGTATGGATTGGAGTTTGCAACTGAAAAGAAACTTTGTGTTCCCAACAAGCTAGGTGAAGGACGGCTTTCACACACACTTATCTCTCAGAACTGAGCATGTGTAGAGCATTTCGTTCATCTAGCACAAAGGGAACGGTTTGCAGGAGAAACTTTTACTCGGGATTCTCAGTCTGTTTCCTAGTGGCGGTTTTAAGTTCCTGCAGTTTTCACTGCAAAAACCAGTTGGAGCTAGTACCTCCCCATATATATTTATTGAGTGCAGTTTGCTACTGAAAAGAAACTTTGTGTTCCCAACAAGCTAGGTGAAGGACTGCTTTCACACACACTTTTCTCTCAGAACTGAGCATGTGGAGAGACGTTCGTTCATCTAGCACAAAGGGAATGGGTTGTAGGAGAAACTTTTACTCTGGTTTCTCAGTCTTTTTCCTAGTGCCGGTTTGAAGTTCCTGCAGTTTTCACTGTAAAACCGAGTTGGAGCTAGTACCTCCCCATATATATGTATGGAGTGGAGTTTGCAACAGAAAAGAAACTTTGTGTTACCAACAAGCTAGGTGAAGGACGGCTTTCACACACACTTATCTCTCAGACCTGAGCATGTCGGGAGACGTTCGTTCATCTAGCACAAAGGGAACGGGTTGCAGGAGAAACTTTTACTGTGGTTTCTCAGTCTGTTTCCTAGTGCCGGTTTGAAGTTCCTGCATTTTTCACTGTAAAACCGAGTTGGAGCTAGTACCTCCCCATATATATGTATGGATTGGAGTTTGCAACTGAAAAGAAACTTTGTGTTCCCAACAAGCTAGGTGAAGGTCGGCTTTCACACACACTTATCTCTCAGAAATGAGCATGTGGAGAGACGTTCGTTCATCTAGCACAAATGGAACGGTTTGCAGGAGAAACATTTACTCGGGATTCTCAGTCTGTTTCCTAGTGGCGGTTTTAAGTTCCTGCAGTTTTCACTGCAAAAACCAGTTGGAGCTAGTACCTCCCCATATATATTTATTGAGTGCAGTTTGCTACTGAAAAGAAACTTTGTGTTCCCAACAAGCTAGGTGAAGGACGGCTTTCACACACACTTTTCTCTCAGAACTGAGCATGTGGAGAGACGTTCGTTCATCTAGCACAAAGGGAATGGGTTGTAGGAGAAACTTTTACTCTGGTTTCTCAGTCTTTTTCCTAGTGCCGGTTTGAAGTTCCTGCAGTTTTCACTGTAAAACCGAGTTGGAGCTAGTACCTCCCCATATATATGTATGGAGTGGAGTTTGCAACAGAAAAGAAACTTTGTGTTACCAACAAGCTAGGTGAAGGACGGCTTTCACACACACTTATCTCTCAGACCTGAGCATGTCGGGAGACGTTCGTTCATCTAGCACAAAGGGAACGGGTTGCAGGAGAAACTATACTGTGGTTTCTCAGTATGTTTCCTAGTGCCGGTTTGAAGTTCCTGCAGTTTTCACTGTAAAATCGAGTTGGAGCTAGTACCTCCCCATATATATGTATGGAGTGTAGTTTGCAACTGAAAAGAAACTTTGTGTTCCCAACAAGCTAGGTGAAGGACGGCTTTCATACACACTTATCTCTCAGAACTGACCATGTGGTGAGACGTTCTTTCATCTAGCACAAAGGGAACGGGTTGCAGTAGAAACTTTTACTGTGGTTTCTCGGTCTGTTTCCTATTGCCGGTTTGAAGTTCCTGCAGTTTTCACTGTAAAACAGAGTTGGAGCTAGTACCTCCCCATATATATGTATGGAGTGGAGTTTGCAACTGAAAAGAATATTTGTGTTCCAAATAAGCTATTTGAAGGACGGCTTTCACACACACTTATCTCTCAGTACTGAGCATGTGAAGAGACGTTCGTTCATCTAGCACAAAGGGAACGGGTTGCAGGAGAAACTTTTACTTTGCTTTCTCAGTCTGTTTCTTAGTGCCGATTTGTAGTTCCTGCAGTTTTCACTGTAAAATCGAGTTGGAGCTTGTACCTCCCCATATATATGTATGGATTGGAGTTTGCAACTGAAAAGAAACTTTGTGTTCCCAACAAGCTAGGTGAAGGTCGGCTTTCACACACACTTATCTCTCAGAACTGAGCATGTGGAGAGACGTTCGTTCATCTAGCACAAATGGAACGGGTTGCAGGAGAAACTTTTACTCTGGTTTCTCAGTCTTTTTCCTAGTGCCGGTTTGAAGTTCCTGCAGTTTTCACTGTAAAACCGAGTTGGAGCTAGTACCTCCCCATATATATGTATGGAGTGGAGTTTGCAACTGAAAAGAAACTTTGTGTTCCCTACAAGCTAGTTGAAGGACGGCTTTCACACACACTTATCTCTCAGAACTGAGCATGTGGAGAGACGTTCGTTCATCTAGCACAAAGGGAACGGGTTGCAGGAGAAACTTTTACTCTGGTTTCTCAGTCTGTTTCCTAGTGCCGGTTTGAAGTTCCTGCAGTTTTCACTGTAAAACCGAGTTGGAGCTAGTACCTCCCCATATATATATTTATGGAGTGGAGTTTGCAACTGAAAAGAAACTTTGTGTTCCTAACAAGCTAGGTGAAAGACGGCTTTCACACACTATTTTCTCTCAGACCTGAGCATGTCGGGAGATTTTCGTTCATCTAGCACAAAGGGAACGGGTTGCAGGAGAAACTTTTACTGTGGTTTCTGAGTCTGTTTCCTAGTGCCGGTTTGAAGTTCCTGCATTTTTCACTGTAAAACCGATTTGGAGCTAGTACCTCCCCATATATATGTATGGAGTGGAGTTTGCAACTGAAAAGAAACTTTGTGTTCCCAAGAAGCTAGGTGAAGGACGGCTTTTTCACACACTTATCTCTCAGAAATGAGCATTTGGAGAGACGTTTCTTCATCTAGCACAAAGGGAACGGGTTGCAGGAGAAACTTTTACTGTCGTTTCTCAGTCTGTTTCCTAGTGCCGGTTTGCAGTTCCTGCATTTTTCACTGTAAAACCGAGTTGGAGCTAGTACCTCCCCATATATATGTATGGATTGGAGTTTGCAACTGAAAAGAAACTTTGTGTTCCCAACAAGCTAGGTGAAGGACGGCTTTCACACACACTTATCTCTCAGAACTGAGCATGTGTAGAGCATTTCGTTCATCTAGCACAATGGGAACGGTTTGCAGGAGAAACTTTTACTCGGGATTCTCAGTCTGTTTCCTAGTGGCGGTTTTAAGTTCCTGCAGTTTTCACTGCAAAAACCAGTTGGAGCTAGTACCTCCCCATATATATTTATTGAGTGCAGTTTGCTACTGAAAAGAAACTTTGTGTTCCCAACAAGCTAGGTGAAGGACTGCTTTCACACACACTTTTCTCTCAGAACTGAGCATGTGGAGAGACGTTCGTTCATCTAGCACAAAGGGAATGGGTTGTAGGAGAAACTTTTACTCTGGTTTCTCAGTCTTTTTCCTAGTGCCGGTTTGAAGTTCCTGCAGTTTTCACTGTAAAACCGAGTTGGAGCTAGTACCTCCCCATATATATGTATGGAGTGGAGTTTGCAACAGAAAAGAAACTTTGTGTTACCAACAAGCTAGGTGAAGGACGGCTTTCACACACACTTATCTCTCAGACCTGAGCATGTCGGGAGACGTTCGTTCATCTAGCACAAAGGGAACGGGTTGCAGGAGAAACTTTTACTGTGGTTTCTCAGTCTGTTTCCTAGTGCCGGTTTGAAGTTCCTGCATTTTTCACTGTAAAACCGAGTTGGAGCTAGTACCTCCCCATATATATGTATGGAGTGGAGTTTGCAACTGAAAAGAAACTTTGTGTTCCCAACAAGCTAGGTGAAGGTCGGCTTTCACACACACTTATCTCTCAGAACTGAGCATGTGGAGAGACGTTCGTTCATCTAGCACAAAGGGAACGGGTTGCAGGAGAAACTTTTACTCTGGTTTCTCAGTCTGTTTCCTAGTGCCGGTTTGAAGTTCCTGCAGTTTTCACTGTAAAACCGAGTTGGAGCTAGTACCTCCCCATATATATGTATGGAGTGGAGTTTGCAACTGAAAAGAAACTTTGTGTTCCCTACAAGCTAGGTGAAGGACGGCTTTCACACACACTTATCTCTCAGAAATGAGCATTTGGAGAGACGTTCCTTCATCTAGCACAAAGGGAACGGGTTGCATGAGAAATTTTACTGTGGTTTCTCAGTCTGTTTCCTAGTGCCGGTTTGAAGTTCCTACATTTTTCACTGTAAAACCGAGTTGGAGCTAGTACATCACCATATATATGTATGGATTGGAGTCTGCAACTGAAAAGAAACTTTGTGTTCCCAACAAGCTAGGTGAAGGTCGGCTTTCACACACAATTATCTCTCAGAACTGAGCATGTGGAGAGCAGTTCGTTCATCTAGCACAAAGGGAACGGGTTGCAGGAGAAACTTTTACTCTGGTTTCTCAGTCTGTTTCCTAGTGCCGGTTTGTAGTTCCTGCAGTTTTCACTGTAAAACCGAGTTGGAGATAGTACCTCCCGATATATATGTATGGAGTGTAGTTTGCAACTGAAAAGAAACTTTGTGTTCCCAACAAGCTAGGTGAAGGACGGCTTTCACACACACTTATTTCTCAGAACTGAGCATGTGGTGAGACTTTCGTTCATCTAGCACAAAGGGAATGGGTTGCAGGAGAAACTTTTACTCGGGATTCTCAGTCTGTTTCCTAGTGGCGGTTTTAAGTTCCTGCAGTTTTCACTGCAAAACCGAGTTGGAGCTAGTACCTCCCCATATAAGTTTATTGAGTGCAGTTTGCAACTGAAAAGAAACTTTGTGTTCCCAACAAGCTAGGTGAAGGACGGCTTTCACACACACTTATCTCTCAGAACTGAGCATGTGGAGAGACGTTCGTTCATCTAGCACAAAGGGAACGGGTTGCAGGAGAAACTTTTACTCTGGTTTCTCAGTCTGTTTCCTAGTGCCGGTTTGAAGTTCCTGCAGTTTTCACTGTAAAACCGAGTTGGAGCTAGTACCTCCCCATATATATGTATGGAGTGGAGTTTGCAACTGAAAAGAAACTTTGTGTTCCCTACAAGCTAGGTGAAGGACGGCTTTCACACACACTTATCTCTCAGAAATGAGCATTTGGAGAGACGTTCCTTCATCTAGCACAAAGGGAACGGGTTGCATGAGAAATTTTACTGTGGTTTCTCAGTCTGTTTCCTAGTGCCGGTTTGAAGTTCCTACATTTTTCACTGTAAAACCGAGTTGGAGCTAGTACATCACCATATATATGTATGGATTGGAGTCTGCAACTGAAAAGAAACTTTGTGTTCCCAACAAGCTAGGTGAAGGTCGGCTTTCACACACAATTATCTCTCAGAACTGAGCATGTGGAGAGCAGTTCGTTCATCTAGCACAAAGGGAACGGGTTGCAGGAGAAACTTTTACTCTGGTTTCTCAGTCTGTTTCCTAGTGCCGGTTTGTAGTTCCTGCAGTTTTCACTGTAAAACCGAGTTGGAGATAGTACCTCCCGATATATATGTATGGAGTGTAGTTTGCAACTGAAAAGAAACTTTGTGTTCCCAACAAGCTAGGTGAAGGACGGCTTTCACACACACTTATTTCTCAGAACTGAGCATGTGGTGAGACTTTCGTTCATCTAGCACAAAGGGAATGGGTTGCAGGAGAAACTTTTACTCGGGATTCTCAGTCTGTTTCCTAGTGGCGGTTTTAAGTTCCTGCAGTTTTCACTGCAAAACCGAGTTGGAGCTAGTACCTCCCCATATAAGTTTATTGAGTGCAGTTTGCAACTGAAAAGAAACTTTGTGTTCCCAACAAGCTAGGTGAAGGACGGCTTTCACACACACTTATCTCTCAGAACTGAGCATGTGGAGAGACGTTCGTTCATCTAGCACAAAGGGAACGGGTTGTAGGAGAAACTTTTACTGTGGTTTCTCAGTCTGTTTCCTAGTGCCGGTTTGAAGTTCCTGCAGTTTTCACTGTAAAACCGAGTTGGAGCTTGTACCTCCCCATATATATGTATGGAGTGGAGTTTGCAACTGAAAAGAAACTTTGTGTTCCCAACAAGCTAGGTGAAGGACGGCTTTCACACACAATAATCTCTCAGAACTGAGCATGTCGGGAGACGTTAGTTAATCTAGCAAAAAGGGAACGGGTTGCAGGAGAAACATTTACTGTGGTTTCTCAGTCTGTTTCCTAGTGCCGGTTTGAAGTTCCTGCATTTTTCACTGTAAAACCGAGTTGGAGCTAGTACCTCCCCATATATATGTATGGATTGGAATTTGCAACTGAAAAGAAACTTTGTGTTCCCACCAAGCTAGGTGAAGGTCGGCTTTCACACACACTTATCTCTCAGAACTGAGCATGTGGAGAGACGTTCGTTCATCTAGCACAAAGGGAACGGCTTGTAGGAGAAACTTTTACTCTGGTTTCTCAGTCTCTTTCCTAGTGCCGGTTTGAAGTTCCTGCAGTTTTCACTGTAAAACCGAGTTGGAGCTAGTACCTCCCCATATATATGTATGGAGTGGAGTTTGCAACTGAAAAGAAACTTTGTGTTCCCTACAAGCTAGGTGAAGGACGGCTTTCACACACACATATCTCTCAGAACTGAGCATGTGGAGAGACGTTCGTTCATCTAGCACAAAGGGAACGGTTTGCATGAGAAACTTATACTCTGGTTTCTCAGTCTGTTTCCTAGTGCCGGTTTGAAGTTCCTGCAGTTTTCACTGTAAAACCGAGTTGGAGCTAGTACCTCCCCATATATATGTATGGAGTGGAGTTTGCAACTGAAAAGAAACTTTGTGTTCCCAACAAGCTAGGTGAAGGACGGCTTTCACACACACTTTTCTCTCAGACCTGAGCATGTCGGGAGACGTACTTTCATCTAGCACAAATGGAACGGGTTGCAGGAGAAACTTTTACTGTTGTTTCTCAGTCTGTTTCCTAGTGCCGGTTTGAAGTTCCTGCATTTTTCACTGTAAAACCGAGTTGGAGCTAGTACTTCCCCATATATATGTATGGATTGGAGTTTGCAACTGAAAAGAAACTTTGTGTTCCCAACAAGCTAGGTGAAGTTCGGCTTTCTCACACAATTATCTCTCAGAACTGAGCATGTGGAGAGACGTTCGTTCATCTAGCACAAATGGAACGGGTTGCAGGAGAAACTTTTACTGTGGTTTCTCAGTCTGTTTCCTAGTGCCGGTTTGAAGTTCCTGCAGTTTTCACTGTAAAACCGAGTTGGAGCTAGTACTTCCCCATATATATGTATGGAGTGGAGTTTGCAACTGAAAAGAAACTTTGTGTTCCCAACAAGCTAGGTGAAGGACGGCTTTCACACACACTAATCTCTCAGAACTGAGCATGTGGAGAGACGTTCGTTCATCTAGCACAAAGGGAACGGGTTGCAGGAGAAACTTTTACTCTGGTTTCTCAGTCTGTTTCCTAGTGATGGTTTGAAGTTCTTGCAGTTTTCACTGTAAAACCGAGTTGGAGCTAGTACCTCCCCATATATATGTATGGAGTATAGTTTGCAACTGAAAAGAACCTTTGTGTTCCCAACAAGCTAGGTGAAGGACGGCTTTCACACACACTTATCTCTCAGAACTGAGCATGTGGAGAGATGTTCGTTCATCTAGCACAAAGGGAAAGGGTTGTAGGAGAAACTTTTACTCTGGTTTCTCAGTTTGTTTCCTAGTGCCGGTTTGAAGTTCCTGCAGTTTTCACTGTAAAAGAAAGTTGGAGCTAGTACCTCCCCATATATATGTATGGAGTGGAGTTTGCAACTGAAAAGAAACTTTGTGTTACCAACAAGCTAGGTGAAGGACGGCTTTCACACACACTTATCTCTCAGAACTGAGCATGTGGAGAGACGTTCGTTCATCTAGCACAAAGGGAACGGGTTGCAGGAGAAACTTTTACTCTGGTTTCTCAGTCTATTTCCTAGTGCCGGTTTGAAGTTCCTGCAGTTTTCACTGTAAAACCGAGTTGGAGATAGTACCTCCCCATATATATGTATGGAGTGGAGTTTGCAACTGAAAAGAAACTATGTGTTCCCTACAAGCTAGGTGAAGGACGGCTTTCACACACACTTATCTCTCAGAACTGAGCAAGTGGAGAGACGTTCGTTCATCTAGCACAAAGGGAACGGGTTGCATGAGAAAATTTTACTCTGGTTTCTCAGTCTGTTTCCTAGTGCCGGTTTGAAGTTCCTGCAGTTTTCACTGTAAAACCTATTTGGAGCTAGTACCTCCCCATATATATGTATGGAGTGGAGTTTGCAACTGAAAAGAAACTTTGTGTTCCCAACAAGCTAGTTGAAGGACGGCTTTCACACACACTTTTCTCTCAGAACTGAGCATGTCGGGAGACGTTCGTTCATCTAGCACAAAGGGAACGGGTTGCAGGAGAAACTTTTACTCTGGTTTCTCAGTCTGTTTCCTAGTGCCGGTTTGAAGTTCCTGCAGTTTTCACTGTAAAACCGAGTTGGAGCTAGTACCTCCCCATATATATGTATGGAGTGGAGTTTGCCACTGAAAAGAAACTTTGTGTTCCCTACAAGCTAGGTGAAGGACGGCTTTCACACACACTTATCTCTCAGAAATGAGCATTTGGAGAGACGTTCCTTCATCTAGCACAAAGGGAACGGGTTGCATGAGAAACTTTTACTGTGGTTTCTCATTCTGTTTCCTAGTGCCGGTTTGAAGTTCCTACATTTTTCACTGTAAAACCGAGTTGGAGCTAGTACATCCCCATATATATGTATGGATTGGAGTCTGCAACTGAAAAGAAACTTTGTGTTCCCAACAAGCTAGGTGAAGGTCGGCTTTCACACACAATTATCTCTCAGAACTGAGCATGTGGAGAGCAGTTCGTTCATCTAGCACAAAGGGAACGGGTTGCAGGAGAAACTTTTACTCTGGTTTCTCAGTCTGTTTCCTAGTGCCGGTTTGTAGTTCCTGCAGTTTTCACTGTAAAACCGAGTTGGAGATAGTACCTCCCGATATATATGTATGGAGTGTAGTTTGCAACTGAAAAGAAACTTTGTGTTCACAACAAGCTAGGTGAAGGACGGCTTTCACACACACTTATTTCTCAAAACTGAGCATGTGGTGAGACGTTCGTTCATCTAGCACAAAGGGAATGGGTTGCAGGAGAAACTTTTACTCGGGATTCTCAGTCTGTTTCCTAGTGGCGGTTTTAAGTTCCTGCAGTTTTCACTGCAAAACCGAGTTGGAGCTAGTACCTCCCCATATAAGTTTATTGAGTGCAGTTTGCAACTGAAAAGAAACTTTGTGTTCCCAACAAGCTAGGTGAAGGACGGCTTTCACACACACTTATCTCTCAGAATTGAGCATGTGGAGAGACGTTCGTTCATCTAGCACAAAGGGAACGGGTTGTAGGAAAAACTTTTACTGTGGTTTCTCAGTCTGTTTCCTAGTGCCGGTTTGAAGTTCCTGCAGTTTTCACTGTAAAACCGAGTTGGAGCTAGTACCTCCCCATATATATGTATGGAGTGGAGTTTGCAACTGAAAAGAAACTTTGTGTTCCCAACAAGCTAGGTGAAGGACGGCTTTCACACACACATATCTCTCAGAACTGAGCATGTCGGGAGACGTTAGTTAATCTAGCAAAAAGGGAACGGGTTGCAGGAGAAACATTTACTGCGGTTTCTCAGTCTGTTTCCTAGTGCCGGTTTGAAGTTCCTGCATTTTTCACTGTAAAACAGAGTTGGAGCTAGTACCTCCCCATATATATGTATGGATTGGAATTTGCAACTGAAAAGAAACTTTGTGTTCCCAACAAGCTAGGTGAAGGTCGGCTTTCACACACACTTATCTCTCAGAACTGAGCATGTGGAGAGTCGTTCGTTCATCTAGCACAAAGGGAACGGCTTGCAGGAGAAACTTTTACTCTGGTTTCTCAGTCTCTTTCCTAGTGCCGGTTTGAAGTTCCTGCAGTTTTCACTGTAAAACCGAGTTGGAGCTAGTACCTCCCCATATATATGTATGGAGTGGAGTTTGCAACTGAAAAGAAACTTTGTGTTCCCTACAAGCTAGGTGAAGGACGGCTTTCACACACACATATCTCTCAGAACTGAGCATGTGGAGAGACGTTCGTTCATCTAGCACAAAGGGAACGGGTTGCAGGAGAAACTTATACTCTGGTTTCTCAGTCTGTTTCCTAGTGCCGGTTTGAAGTTCCTGCAGTTTTCACTGTAAAACCGAGTTGGAGCTAGTACCTCCCCATATATATGTATGGAGTGGAGTTTGCAACTGAAAAGAAACTTTGTGTTCCCAACAAGCTAGGTGAAGGACGGCTTTCACACACACTTTTCTCTCAGACCTGAGCATGTCGGGAGACGTACTTTCATCTAGCACAAATGGAACGGGTTGCAGGAGAAACTTTTACTGTTGTTTCTCAGTCTGTTTCCTAGTGCCGGTTTGAAGTTCCTGCATTTTTCACTGTAAAACCGAGTTGGAGCTAGTACATCCCCATATATATGTATGGATTGGAGTTTGCAACTGAAAAGAAACTTTGTGTTCCCAACAAGCTAGGTGAAGTTCGGCTTTCTCACACAATTATCTCTCAGAACTGAGCATGTGGAGAGACGTTCGTTCATCTAGCACAAATGGAACGGGTTGCAGGAGAAACTTTTACTGTGGTTTCTCAGTCTGTTTCCTAGTGCCGGTTTGAAGTTCCTGCAGTTTTCACTGTAAAACCGAGTTGGAGCTAGTACTTCCCCATATATATGTATGGAGTGGAGTTTGCAACTGAAAAGAAACTTTGTGTTCCCAACAAGCTAGGTGAAGGACGGCTTTCACACACACTAATCTCTCAGAACTGAGCATGTGGAGAGACGTTCGTTCATCTAGCACAAAGGGAACGGGTTGCAGGAGAAACTTTTACTCTGGTTTCTCAGTCTGTTTCCTAGTGATGGTTTGAAGTTCTTGCAGTTTTCACTGTAAAACCGAGTTGGAGCTAGTACCTCCCCATATATATGTATGGAGTATAGTTTGCAACTGAAAAGAACCTTTGTGTTCCCAACAAGCTAGGTGAAGGACGGCTTTCACACACACTTATCTCTCAGAACTGAGCATGTGGAGAGACGTTCGTTCATCTAGCACAAAGGGAACGGGTTGTAGGAGAAACTTTTACTCTGGTTTCTCAGTTTGTTTCCTAGTGCCGGTTTGAAGTTCCTGCAGTTTTCACTGTAAAAGAAAGTTGGAGCTAGTACCTCCCCATATATATGTATGGAGTGGAGTTTGCAACTGAAAAGAAACTTTGTGTTACCAACAAGCTAGGTGAAGGACGGCTTTCACACACACTTATCTCTCAGAACTGAGCATGTCGGGAGACGTTCGTTCATCTAGCACAAAGGGAACGGGTTGCAGGAGAAACTTTTACTGTGGTTTCTCAGTCTGTTTCCTAGTGCCGGTTTGAAGTTCCTGCATTTTTCACTGTAAAACCGAGTTGGAGATAGTACCTCCCCTTATATATGTATGGAGTGGAGTTTGCAACTGAAAAGAAACTTTGTGATTGCAACAAGCTAGGTGAAGGTCGGCTTTCACACACACTTATCTCTCAGAACTGAGCATGTGGAGAGACGTTCGTTCATCTAGCACAAAGGGAACGGGTTGCAGGAGAAACTTTTACTCTGGTTTCTCAGTCTATTTCCTAGTGCCGGTTTGAAGTTCCTGCAGTTTTCACTGTAAAACCGAGTTGGAGCTAGTACCTCCCCATATATATGTATGGAGTGGAGTTTGCAACTGAAAAGAAACTATGTGTTCCCTACAAGCTAGGTGAAGGACGGCTTTCACACACACTTATCTCTCAGAACTGAGCAAGTGGAGAGACGTTCGTTCATCTAGCACAAAGGGAACGGGTTGCATGAGAAAATTTTACTCTGGTTTCTCAGTCTGTTTCCTAGTGCCGGTTTGGAGTTCCTGCAGTTTTCACTGTAAAACCTAGTTGGAGCTAGTACCTCCCCATATATATGTATGGAGTGGAGTTTGCAACTGAAAAGAAACTTTGTGTTCCCAACAAGCTAGGTGAAGAACGGCTTTCACACACACTTTTTCTCTCAGAACTGAGCATGTCGGGAGACGTTCGTTCATCTAGCACAAAGGGAACGGGTTGCAGGAGAAACTTTTACTCTGGTTTCTCAGTCTGTTTCCTAGTGCCGGTTTGAAGTTCCTGCAGTTTTCACTGTAAAACCGAGTTGGAGCTAGTACCTCCCCATATATATGTATGGAGTGGAGTTTGCCACTGAAAAGAAACTTTGTGTTCCCTACAAGCTAGGTGAAGGACGGCTTTCACACACACTTATCTCTCAGAAATGAGCATTTGGAGAGACGTTCCTTCATCTAGCACAAAGGGAACGGGTGGCATGAGAAACTTTTACTGTGGTTTCTCATTCTGTTTCCTAGTGCCGGTTTGAAGTTCCTACATTTTTCACTGTAAAACCGAGTTTGAGCTAGTACATCCCCATATATATGTATGGATTGGAGTCTGCAACTGAAAAGAAACTTTGTGTTCCCAACAAGCTAGGTGAAGTTCGGCTTTCACACACAATTATCTCTCAGAACTGAGCATGTGGAGAGCAGTTCGTTCATCTAGCACAAAGGGAACGGGTTGCAGGAGAAACTTTTACTCTGGTTTCTCAGTCTGTTTCCTAGTGCCGGTTTGTAGTTCCTGCAGTTTTCACTGTAAAACCGAGTTGGAGATAGTACCTCCCGATATATATGTATGGAGTGTAGTTTGCAACTGAAAAGAAACTTTGTGTTCCCAACAAGCTAGGTGAAGGACGGCTTTCACACACACTTATTTCTCAAAACTGAGCATGTGGTGAGACGTTCGTTCATCTAGCACAAAGGGAATGGTTTGCAGGAGAAACTTTTACTCGGGATTCTCAGTCTGTTTCCTAGTGGCGGTTTTAAGTTCCTGCAGTTTTCACTGCAAAACCGAGTTGGAGCTAGTACCTCCCCATATAAGTTTATTGAGTGCAGTTTGCAACTGAAAAGAAACTTTGTGTTCCCAAAAAGCTAGGTGAAGGACGGCTTTCACACACACTTATCTCTCAGAACTGAGCATGTGGAGAGACGTTCGTTCATCTAGCACAAAGGGAACGGGTTGTAGGAGAAACTTTTACTGTGGTTTCTCAGTCTGTTTCCTAGTGCCGGTTTGAAGTTCCTGCAGTTTTCACTGTAAAACCGAGTTGGAGCTAGTACCTCCCCATATATATGTATGGAGTGGAGTTTGCAACTGAAAAGAAACTTTGTGTTCCCAACAAGCTAGGTGAAGGTCGGCTTTCACACACACTAATCTCTCAGAACTGAGCATGTCGGGAGACGTTAGTTAATCTAGCAAAAAGGGAACGGGTTGCAGGAGAAACATTTACTGCGGTTTCTCAGTCTGTTTCCTAGTGCCGGTTTGAAGTTCCTGCATTTTTCACTGTAAAACAGAGTTGGAGCTAGTACCTCCCCATATATATGTATGGATTGGAATTTGCAACTGAAAAGAAACTTTGTGTTCCCAACAAGCTAGGTGAAGGTCGGCTTTCACACACACTTATCTCTCAGAACTGAGCAAGTGGAGAGTCGTTCGTTCATCTAGCACAAAGGGAACGGCTTGCAGGAGAAACTTTTACTCTGGTTTCTCAGTCTCTTTCCTAGTGCCGGTTTGAAGTTCCTGCAGTTTTCACTGTAAAACCGAGTTGGAGCTAGTACCTCCCCATATATATGTATGGAGTGGAGTTTGCAACTGAAAAGAAACTTTGTGTTCCCTACAAGTTAGGTGAAGGACGGCTTTCACACACACATATCTCTCAGAACTGAGCATGTGGAGAGACGTTCGTTCATCTAGCACAAAGGGAACGGGTTGCAGGAGAAACTTTTACTCTGGTTTCTCAGTCTGTTTCCTAGTGCCGGTTTGAAGTTCCTGCAGTTTTCACTGTAAAACCGAGTTGGAGCTAGTACCTCCCCATATATATGTATGGAGTGGAGTTTGCCACTGAAAAGAAACTTTGTGTTCCCTACAAGCTAGGTGAAGGACGGCTTTCACACACACTTATCTCTCAGAAATGAGCATTTGGAGAGACGTTCCTTCATCTAGCACAAAGGGAACGGGTTGCATGAGAAACTTTTACTGTGGTTTCTCATTCTGTTTCCTAGTGCCGGTTTGAAGTTCCTACATTTTTCACTGTAAAACCGAGTTTGAGCTAGTACATCCCCATATATATGTATGGATTGGAGTCTGCAACTGAAAAGAAACTTTGTGTTCCCAACAAGCTAGGTGAAGGTCGGCTTTCACACACAATTATCTCTCAGAACTGAGCATGTGGAGAGCAGTTCGTTCATCTAGCACAAAGGGAACGGGTTGCAGGAGAAACTTTTACTCTGGTTTCTCAGTCTGTTTCCTAGTGCCGGTTTGTAGTTCCTGCAGTTTTCACTGTAAAACCGAGTTGGAGATAGTACCTCCCGATATATATGTATGGAGTGTAGTTTGCAACTGAAAAGAAACTTTGTGTTCCCAACAAGCTAGGTGAAGGACGGCTTTCACACACACTTATTTCTCAAAACTGAGCATGTGGTGAGACGTTCGTTCATCTAGCACAAAGGGAATGGGTTGCAGGAGAAACTTTTACTCGGGATTCTCAGTCTGTTTCCTAGTGGCGGTTTTAAGTTCCTGCAGTTTTCACTGCAAAACCGAGTTGGAGCTAGTACCTCCCCATATAAGTTTATTGAGTGCAGTTTGCAACTGAAAAGAAACTTTGTGTTCCCAACAAGCTAGGTGAAGGACGGCTTTCACACACACTTATCTCTCAGAACTGAGCATGTGGAGAGACGTTCGTTCATCTAGCACAAAGGGAACGGGTTGTAGGAGAAACTTTTACTGTGGTTTCTCAGTCTGTTTCCTAGTGCCGGTTTGAAGTTCCTGCAGTTTTCACTGTAAAACCGAGTTGGAGCTAGTACCTCCCCATATATATGTATGGAGTGGAGTTTGCAACTGAAAAGAAACTTTGTGTTCCCAACAAGCTAGGTGAAGGACGGCTTTCACACACACTAATCTCTCAGAACTGAGCATGTCGGGAGACGTTAGTTAATCTAGCAAAAAGGGAACGGGTTGCAGGAGAAACATTTACTGCGGTTTCTCAGTCTGTTTCCTAGTGCCGGTTTGAAGTTCCTGCATTTTTCACTGTAAAACAGAGTTGGAGCTAGTACCTCCCCATATATATGTATGGATTGGAATTTGCAACTGAAAAGAAACTTTGTGTTCCCAACAAGCTAGGTGAAGGTCGGCTTTCACACACACTTATCTCTCAGAACTGAGCATGTGGAGAGTCTTTCGTTCATCTAGCACAAAGGGAACGGCTTGCAGGAGAAACTTTTACTCTGGTTTCTCAGTCTCTTTCCTAGTGCCGGTTTGAAGTTCCTGCAGTTTTCACTGTAAAACCGAGTTGGAGCTAGTACCTCCCCATATATATGTATGGAGTGGAGTTTGCAACTGAAAAGAAACTTTGTGTTCCCTACAAGCTAGGTGAAGGACGGCTTTCACACACACATATCTCTCAGAACTGAGCATGTGGAGAGACGTTCGTTCATCTAGCATAAAGGGAACGGGTTGCAGGAGAAACTTATACTCTGGTTTCTCAGTCTGTTTCCTAGTGCCGGTTTGAAGTTCCTGCAGTTTTCACTGTAAAACCGAGTTGGAGCTAGTACCTCCCCATATATATGTATGGAGTGGAGTTTGCAACTGAAAAGAAACTTTGTGTTCCCAACAAGCTAGGTGAAGGACGGCTTTCACACACACTTTTCTCTCAGACCTGAGCATGTCGGGAGACGTACTTTCATCTAGCACAAATGGAACGGGTTGCAGGAGAAACTTTTACTGTTGTTTCTCAGTCTGTTTCCTAGTGCCGGTTTGAAGTTCCTGCATTTTTCACTGTAAAACCGAGTTGGAGCTAGTACTTCCCCATATATATGTATGGATTGGAGTTTGCAACTGAAAAGAAACTTTGTGTTCCCAACAAGCTAGGTGAAGTTCGGCTTTCTCACACAATTATCTCTCAGAACTGAGCATGTGGAGAGACGTTCGTTCATCTAGCAAAAATGGAACGGGTTGCAGGAGAAACTTTTACTGTGGTTTCTCAGTCTGTTTCCTAGTGCCGGTTTGAAGTTCCTGCAGTTTTCACTGTAAAACCGAGTTGGAGCTAGTACTTCCCCATATATATGTATGGAGTGGAGTTTGCAACTGAAAAGAAACTTTGTGTTCCCAACAAGCTAGGTGAAGGACGGCTTTCACACACACTAATCTCTCAGAACTGAGCATGTGGAGAGACGTTCGTTCATCTAGCACAAAGGGAACGGGTTGCAGGAGAAACTTTTACTCTGGTTTCTCAGTCTGTTTCCTAGTGATGGTTTGAAGTTCTTGCAGTTTTCACTGTAAAACCGAGTTGGAGCTAGTACCTCCCCATATATATGTATGGAGTATAGTTTGCAACTGAAAAGAACCTTTGTGTTCCCAACAAGCTAGGTGAAGGACGGCTTTCACACACACTTATCTCTCAGAACTGAGCATGTGGAGAGACGTTCGTTCATCTAGCACAAAGGGAACGGGTTGTAGGAGAAACTTTTACTCTGGTTTCTCAGTTTGTTTCCTAGTGCCGGTTTGAAGTTCCTGCAGTTTTCACTGTAAAAGAAAGTTGGAGCTAGTACCTCCCCATATATATGTATGGAGTGGAGTTTGCAACTGAAAAGAAACTTTGTGTTACCAACAAGCTAGGTGAAGGACGGCTTTCACACACACTTATCTCTCAGAACTGAGCATGTCGGGAGACGTTCGTTCATCTAGCACAAAGGGAACGGGTTGCAGGAGAAACTTTTACTGTGGTTTCTCAGTCTGTTTCCTAGTGCCGGTTTGAAGTTCCTGCATTTTTCACTGTAAAACCGAGTTGGAGATAGTACCTCCCCTTATATATGTATGGAGTGGAGTTTGCAACTGAAAAGAAACTTTGTGATCCCAACAAGCTAGGTGAAGGTCGGCTTTCACACACACTCATCTCTCAGAACTGAGCATGTGGAGAGACGTTCGTTCATCTAGCACAAAGGGAACGGGTTGCAGGAGAAACTTTTACTCTGGTTTCTCAGTATATTTCCTAGTGCCGGTTTGAAGTTCCTGCAGTTTTCACTGTAAAACCGAGTTGGAGCTAGTACCTCCCCATATATATGTATGGAGTGGAGTTTGCAACTGAAAAGAAACTATGGTTCCCTACAAGCTAGGTGAAGGACGGCTTTCACACACACTTATCTCTCAGAACTGAGCAAGTGGAGAGACGTTCGTTCATCTAGCACAAAGGGAACGGGTTGCATGAGAAAATTTTACTCTGGTTTCTCAGTCTGTTTCCTAGTGCCGGTTTGAAGTTCCTGCAGTTTTCACTGTAAAACCTAGTTGGAGCTAGTACCTCCCCATATATATGTATGGAGTGGAGTTTGCAACTGAAAAGAAACTTTGTGTTCCCAACAAGCTAGGTGAAGGACGGCTTTCACACACACTTTTCTCTCAGAACTGAGCATGTCGGGAGACGTTCGTTCATCTAGCACAAATGGAACGGGTTGCAGGAGAAACTTTTACTGTGGTTTCTCAGTCTGTTTCCTAGTGCCGGTTTGAAGTTCCTGCATTTTTCACTGTAAAAACGAGTTGGAGCTAGTACCTCCCCATATATATGTATGGATTGGTGTTTGCAACTGAAAAGAAACTTTGTGTTCCCAACAAGCTAGGTGAAGTTCGGCTTTCTCACACAATTATCTCTCATAAATGAGCATGTGGAGAGACGTTCGTTCATCTAGCACAAAGGGAACGGATTGCAGGAGAAACTTTACTGTGGTTTCTCAGTCTGTTTTCTAGTGCCGGTTTGAAGTTCCTGCAGTTTTCACTGTAAAACCGAGTTGGAGCTAGTACCTCCCCATATATATGTATGGAGTGGAGTTTGCAACTGAAAAGAAACTTTGTGTTCCCAACAAGCTAGGTGAAGTACGGCTTTCACACACACATATCTCTCAGAATTGAGCATTTGGTGAGACGTTCCTTCATCTAGCACATAGGAAACGTGTTGCAGTAGAAACTTTTACTCTGGTTTCTCAGTCTGTTTCCTAGTGCTTGTTTGAAGTTCCTGCTGTTTTCACTGTAAAACCGAGTTGGAGCTAGTACCTCCCCATATATATCTATGGAGTGGAGTTTGCAAATGAAAAGAAACTTTGTGTTCCCAACAAGCTAGGTGAAGGACGGCTTTCACACACATTTATCTCTCAGAACTGAGCATGTGGAGAGACGTTCGTTCATCTAGCACAAATAGAACGGGTTGCAGGAGAAACTTTTACTGTGGTTTCTCAGTCTGTTTCCTAGTGCCGGTTTGAAGTTCCTGCAGTTTTCACTGTAAAACCGAGTTGGAGCTAGTACTTCCCCATATATATGTATGGAGTGGAGTTTGCAACTGAAAAGAAACTTTGTGTTCCCTACAAGATAGGTGAAGGACGGCTTTCACACACACTTATCTCTCAGAACTGAGCATGTGGAGAGACGTTCGTTCATCTAGCACAAAGGGAACGGGTTGCATGAGAAACTTATACTCTGGTTTCTCAGTCTGTTTCCTAGTGCCGGTTTGAAGTTCCTGCAGTTTTCACTGTAAAACCGAGTTGGAGCTAGTACCTCCCCATATATATGTATGGAGTGGAGTTGGCAACTGAAAAGAAACTTTGTGTTCCCAACAAGCTAGGTGAAGGACGGCTTTCACACACACTTTTCTCTCAGACCTGAGCATGTCGGGAGACGTACTTTCATCTAGCACAAATGGAACGGGTTGCAGGAGAAACTTTTACTGTTGTTTCTCAGTCTGTTTCCTAGTGCCGGTTTGAAGTTCCTGCATTTTTCACTGTAAAACCGAGTTGGAGCTAGTACTTCCCCATATATATGTATGGATTGGAGTTTACAACTGAAAAGAAACTTTGTGTTCCCAACAAGCTAGGTGAAGTTCGGCTTTCTCACACAATTATCTCTCAGAACTGAGCATGTGGAGAGACGTTCGTTCATCTAGCACAAATGGAACGGGTTGCAGGAGAAACTTTTACTGTGGTTTCTCAGTCTGTTTCCTAGTGCCGGTTTGAAGTTCCTGCAGTTTTCACTGTAAAACCGAGTTGGAGCTAGTACTTCCCCATATATATGTATGGAGTGGAGTTTGCAACTGAAAAGAAACTTTGTGTTCCCAACAAGCTAGGTGAAGGACGGCTTTCACACACACTAATCTCTCAGAACTGAGCATGTGGAGAGACGTTCGTTCATCTAGCACAAAGGGAACGGGTTGCAGGAGAAACTTTTACTCTGGTTTCTCAGTCTGTTTCCTAGTGATGGTTTGAAGTTCTTGCAGTTTTCACTGTAAAACCGAGTTGGAGCTAGTACCTCCCCATATATATGTATGGAGTATAGTTTGCAACTGAAAAGAACCTTTGTGTTCCCAACAAGCTAGGTGAAGGACGGCTTTCACACACACTTATCTCTCAGAACTGAGCATGTGGAGAGACGTTCGTTCATCTAGCACAAAGGGAACGGGTTGTAGGAGAAACTTTTACTCTGGTTTCTCAGTTTGTTTCCTAGTGCCGGTTTGAAGTTCCTGCAGTTTTCACTGTAAAAGAAATTTGGAGCTAGTACCTCCCCATATATATGTATGGAGTGGAGTTTGCAACTGAAAAGAAACTTTGTGTTACCAACAAGCTAGGTGAAGGACGGCTTTCACAAACACTTATCTCTCAGAACTGAGCATGTCGGGAGACGTTCGTTCATCTAGCACAAAGGGAACGGGTTGCAGGAGAAACCTTTACTGTGGTTTCTCAGTCTGTTTCCTAGTGCCGGTTTGAAGTTCCTGCATTTTTCACTGTAAAACCGAGTTGGAGATAGTACCTCCCCTTATATATGTATGGAGTGCAGTTTGCAACTGAAAAGAAACTTTGTGTTCCCAACAAGCTAGGTGAAGGTCGGCTTTCACACACACTTATCTCTCAGAACTGAGCATGTGGAGAGACGTTCGTTCATCTAGCACAAAGGGAACGGGTTGCAGGAGAAACTTTTACTCTGGTTTCTCAGTCTATTTCCTAGTGCCGGTTTGAAGTTCCTGCAGTTTTCACTGTAAAACCGAGTTGGAGCTAGTACTTCCCCATATATATGTATGGAGTGGAGTTTGCAACTGAAAAGAAACTATGTGTTCCCAACAAGCTAGGTGAAGGACGGATTTCACACACACTTATCTCTCAGAACTGAGCAAGTGGAGAGACGTTCGTTCATCTAGCACAAAGGGAACGGGTTGCATGAGAAAATTTTACTCTGGTTTCTCAGTCTGTTTCCTAGTGCCGGTTTGAAGTTCCTGCAGTTTTCACTGTAAAACCTAGTTGGAGCTAGTACCTCCCCATATATATGTATGGAGTGGAGTTTCCAACTGAAAAGAAACTTTGTGTTCCCAACAAGCTAGGTGAAGGACGGCTTTCACACACACTTTTCTCTCAGAACTGAGCATGTCGGGAGACGTTCGTTCATCTAGCACAAATGGTACGGGTTGCAGGAGAAACTTTTACTGTGGTTTCTCAGTCTGTTTCCTAGTGCCGGTTTGAAGTTCCTGCATTTTTCACTGTAAAACCGAGTTGGAGCTAGTACCTCCCCATATATATATATGGAGTGGAGTTTGCAACTGAAAAGAAACTTTGTGTTCCCAACAAGCTATGTGAAGTTCGGCTTTCTCACACAATTATCTCTCAGATATGAGCATGTGGAGAGACGTTCGTTCATCTAGCACAAAGGGAACGGATTGCAGGAGAAACTTTACTGCGGTTTCTCAGTCTGTTTCCTAGTGCCGGTTTGAAGTTCTTGCAGTTTTCACTGTAAAACCGATTTGGAGATAGTACCTCCCCATATATATGTATGGAGTGGAGTTTGCAACTGAAAAGAACCTTTGTGTTCCCAACAAGCTAGGTGAAGGACGGCTTTCACACACATTTATCTCTCAGAACTGAGCATGTGGAGAGACGTTCGCTCATCTAGCACAAAGGGAACGGGTTGCAGGAGAAACTTTTACTGTGGTTTCTCAGTCTGTTTCCTAGTGCCGGTTTGAAGTTCCTGCATTTTTCACTGTAAAACCGAGTTGGAGCTAGTACCTCCCCATATATATATATGGAGTGGAGTTTGCAACTGAAAAGAAACTTTGTGTTCCCAACAAGCTATGTGAAGTTCGGCTTTCTCACACAATTATCTCTCAGATATGAGCATGTGGAGAGACGTTCGTTCATCTAGCACAAAGGGAACGGATTGCAGGAGAAACTTTACTGCGGTTTCTCAGTCTGTTTCCTAGTGCCGGTTTGAAGTTCTTGCAGTTTTCACTGTAAAACCGATTTGGAGATAGTACCTCCCCATATATATGTATGGAGTGGAGTTTGCAACTGAAAAGAACCTTTGTGTTCCCAACAAGCTAGGTGAAGGACGGCTTTCACACACATTTATCTCTCAGAACTGAGCATGTGGAGAGACGTTCGCTCATCTAGCACAAAGGGAACGGGTTGCAGGAGAAACTTTTACTGTGGTTTCTCAGTCTGTTTCCTAGTGCCGGTTTGAAGTTCCTGCAGTTTTCACTGTAAAACAGAGTTGGAGCTAGTACTTCCCCATATATATGTATGGAGTGGAGTTTGCAACTGAAAAGAAACTTTGTGTTCCCAACAAGCTAGGTGAAGGTCGGCTTTCACACACACTTATCTCTCAGAACTGAGCATGTGGAGAGACGTTCGTTCATCTAGCACAAAGGGAACGGGTTGCAGGAGAAACTTTTACTGTTGTTTCTCAGTGTGTTTCCTAGTGCCGGTTGGAAGTTCCTGCAGTTTTCACTGTAAAACCCAGTTGGAGATAGTACCTCCCCATATATATGTATGGAGTGGAGTTTGCAACTGAAAAGAACCTTTGTGTTCCCAACAAGCTAGGTGAAGGACGGCTTTCACACACATTTATCTCTCAGAACTGAGCATGTGGAGAGACGTTCGCTCATCTAGCACAAATTGAACGGGTTGCAGGAGAAACTTTTACTGTGGTTTCTCAGTCTGTTTCCTAGTGCCGGTTTGAAGTTCCTGCAGATTTCACTGTAAAACAGGGTTGGAGCTAGTACTTCCCCATATATATGTATGGAGTGGAGTTTGCAACTGAAAAGAAACTTTGTGTTCCCAACAAGCTAGGTGAAGTTCGGCTTTCACACACACTTCTCTCTCAGAACTGAGCATGTGGAGAGACGTTCGTTCATCTAGCACAAAGGGATCGGGTTGCAGGAGAAACTTTTTCTCTGGTTTCTCAGTCTGTTTCTTAGTGCCGGTTTGAAGTTCCTGCAGTTTTCACTGTAAAACCGAGTTGGAGATAGTACCTCCCCATATATATGTATGGAGTGGAGTTTGCAACTGAAAAGAAACTTTGTGTTCCCAACAAGCTAGGTGAAGGACGGCTTTCACACACACTTATCTCTCAGAACTGAGCATGTGGTGAGACGTTCTTTCATCTAGCACAAAGGGAACGGGTTGCATTAGAAACTTTTACTGTGGTTTCTCGGTCTGTTTCCTATTGTCGGTTTGAAGTTCCTGCAGTTTTCACTGTAAACCCGAGTTGGAGATAGTACCTCCCCATATATATGTATGTAGTGGAGTTTGCAACTGAAAAGAAACTTTGTGTTCCCAACAAGATAGGTGAAGGACGGCTTTCACACACACTTATCTCTCAGAACTGAGCATGTGGAGAGACGTTCGTTCATCTAGCACAAAGGGAACGGGTTGCAGGAGAAACTTTTACTCTGGTTTCTCAGTCTGTTTACTAGTGCCGGTTTGAAGTTCTTGCAATTTTCACTGTAAAACCGAGTTGGAGCTAGTACCTCCCCATATATATGTATGGAGTGGAGTTTGCAACTGAAAAGAAACTTTGTGTTCCCAACAAGCTAGGTGAAGGACGGCTTTCACACACACTTATCTCTCAGAACTGAGCATGTGGAGAGACGTTCGTTCATCTAGCACAAAGGGAACGGGTTGCAGGAGTAACTTTACTGTGGTTTCTCAGTCTGTTTCCTAGTGCCGGTTTGAAGTTCCTGCAGTTTTCAGTGTAAACACGAGTTTGAGCTAGTACCCCCCCATATATATGTATGGAGTGGAGTTTGCAACTGAAAAGAAACTTTGTGTTCCCAACAAGCTAGGTGAAGGACGGCTTTCACACACACTTATCTCTCAGAACTGAGCATGTGGAGAGACGTTCGTTCATCTAGCACAAAGGGAACGGGTTGCAGGAGAAACTTTTACTGTGGTTTCTCAGTCTGTTTCCTAGTGCCGGTTTGAAGTTCCTGCAGTTTTCACTGTAAAACCGAGTTGGAACTAGTACCTCCCCATATATATGTATGGAGTGGAGTTTGCAACTGAAAAGAAACTTTGTGTTCCCAACAAGCTAGGTGAAGGACGGCTTTCACACACAATTATCTCTCAGAATTGAGCATGTGGAGAGACGCTCGTTCATCTAGCACAAGGGGAACGGGTTGCAGGATAAACTTTTACTCTGGTTTCTCAGTCTGTTTCCTAGTGCCGGTTTGAAGATCCTGCAGTTTTCACTGTAAAACCGAGTTGGAGCTAGTACCACCCCATATATATGTATGGAGTGGAGTTTGCAACTGAAAAGAAACTTTGTGTTCCCAACAAGCTAGGTGAAGGACGGCTTTCACACACACTTATCTCTCAGAACTGAGCATGTGGTGAGACGTTCTTTCATCTAGCACAAAGGGAACGGGATGCATTAGAAACTTTTACTGTGGTTTCTCGGTCTGTTTCCTATTGCCGGTTTGAAGTTCCTGCAGTTTTCACTGTGAAACCGAATTGGTGCTAGTACCTCCCCATATATATGTATGGAGTGGAGTTTGCAACTGAAAAGAAACTTTGTGTTCCCAACAAGCTAGGTGAAGGACGGCTTTCACACACATTTATCTCTCAGAACTGAGCATGTGGATAGACGTTCGTTCATCTAGCACATAGGAAACGGGATGCAGGAGAAACTTTTACTCTGGTTTCTCAGTCTGTTTCCTAGTGCCGGTTTGAAGTTCCTGCAGATTTCACTGTAAAATCGAGTTGGAGCTAGTACCTCCCCATATATATGTATGGATTGGAGTTTGAAACTGAAAAGAAACTTTGTGTTCCCAACAAGCTAGGTGAAGGACGGCTTTCACACACACTTATCTCTCAGAACTGAGCATGTGGTGAGACGTTCTTTCATCTAGCACAAAGGGAACGGGTTGCATTAGAAACTTTTACTGTGGTTTCTCGGTTTGTTTCCTATTGCCGGTTTGAAGTTCCTGCAGTTTTCACTATAAAACCGAGTTGGAGCTAGTACCTCCCCATATATATGTATGGAGTGGAGTTTGCAACTGAAAAGAAACTTTGTGTTCCCAACAAGCTAGGTGAAGGACGGCTTTCACACACACTTATCTCTCAGAACTGAGCATGTGGAGAGACGTTCGTTCATCTAGCACAAAGGGAACGGGTTGTAGGAGAAACTTTTACTCTGGTTTCTCAGTTTGTTTCCTAGTGCCGGTTTGAAGTTCCTGCAGTTTTCACTGTAAAAGAAAGTTGGAGCTAGTACCTCCCCATATATATGTATGGAGTGGAGTTTGCAACTGAAAAGAAACTTTGTGTTACCAACAAGCTATGTGAAGGACGGCTTTCACAAACACTTATCTCTCAGAACTGAGCATGTCGGGAGACTTTCTTTCATCTAGCACAAAGGGAACGGGTTGCAGGAGAAACTTTTACTGTGGTTTCTCAGTCTGTTTCCTAGTGCCGGTTTGAAGTTCCTGCATTTTTCACTGTAAAACCGAGTTGGAGATAGTACCTCCCCTTATATATGTATGGAGTGGAGTTTGCAACTGAAAAGAAACTTTGTGTTCCCAACAAGATAGGTGAAGTTCGGCTTTCACACACACTTATCTCTCAGAACTGAGCATGTGGTGAGACGTTCGTTCATCTAGCACAAAGGGAACGGGTTGCAGGAGAAACTTTTACTCTGGTTTCTCAGTCTATTTCCTAGTGCCGGTTTGAAGTTCCTGCAGTTTTCACTGTAAAACCGAGTTGGAGTTAGTACCTCCCCATATATATGTATGGAGTGGAGTTTGCAACTGAAAAGAAACTATGTGTTCCCAACAAGCTAGGTGAAGGACGGCTTTCACACACACTTATCTCTCAGAACTGAGCAAGTGGAGAGACGTTCGTTCATCTAGCACAAAGGGAACGTGTTGCATGAGAAAATTTTACTCTGGTTTCTCAGTCTGTTTCCTAGTGCCGGTTTGAAGTTCCTGCAGTTTTCACTGTAAAACCTAGTTGGAGCTAGTACCTCCCCATATATATGTATGGAGTGGAGTTTGCAACTGAAAAGAAACTTTGTGTTCCCAACAAGCTAGGTGAAGGTCGGCTTTCACACACACTTTTCTCTCAGAACTGAGCATGTCGGGAGACGTTCGTTCATCTAGCACAAATGGAACGGGTTGCAGGAGAAACTTTTACTGTGGTTTCTCAGTCTGTTTCCTAGTGCCGGTTTGAAGTTCCTGCATTTTTCACTGTAAAACCGAGTTGGAGCTAGTACCTCCCCATATATATGTATGGAGTGGAGTTTGCAACTGAAAAGAAACTTTGTGTTCCCAAAAAGCTATGTGAAGTTCGGCTTTCTCACACAGTTATCTCTCAGAAATGAGCATGTGGAGAGACGTTCGTTCATCTAGCACAAAGGGAACGGATTGCAGGAGAAACTTTACTGTGGTTTCTCAGTCTGTTTCCTAGTGCCGGTTTGAAGTTCCTGCAGTTTTCACTGTAAAACCGAGTTGGAGCTAGTACCTCCCCATATATATGTATGGAGTGGAGTTTGCAACTGAAAAGAAACTTTGTGTTCCCAACAAGCTAGGTGAAGGACGGCTTTCACACACACATATCTCTCAGAATTGAGCATTTGGAGAGACGTTCCTTCATCTAGCACATAGGAAACGGGTTGCAGTAGAAACTTTTACTCTGGTTTCTCAGTCTGTTTCCTAGTGCTTGTTTGAAGTTCCTGCTGTTTTCACTGTAAAACCGAGTTGGAGCTAGTACCTCCCCATATATATGTATGGAGTGGAGTTTGCAACTGAAAAGAAACTTTGTGTTCCCAACAATCTAGGTGAAGGACGGCTTTCACACACACTTATCTCTCAGAACTGAGCATGTGGAGAGACGTTCGTTCATATAGCACAAAGGGAACGGGTTGCAGGAGAAACTTTTACTCTGGTTTCTCAGTCTGTTTCCTAGTGCCGGTTTGAAGTTCTTGCAGTTTTCACTGTAAAACCGATTTGGAGATAGTACCTCCCCATATATATGTATAGAGTGGAGTTTGCAACTGAAAAGAACCTTTGTGTTCCCAACAAGCTAGGTGAAGGACGGCTTTCACACACATTTATCTCTCAGAACTGAGCATGTGGAGAGACGTTCGCTCATCTAGCACAAAGGGAACGGGTTGCAGGAGAAACTTTTACTGTGGTTTCTCAGTCTGTTTCCTAGTGCCGGTTTGAAGTTCCTGCAGTTTTCACTGTAAAACAGAGTTGGAGCTAGTACTTCCCCATATATATGTATGGAGTGGAGTTTGCAACTGAAAAGAAACTTTGTGTTCCCAACAAGCTAGGTGAAGGTCGGCTTTCACACACACTTATCTCTCAGAACTGAGCATGTGGAGAGACGTTCGTTCATCTAGCACAAAGGGAACGGGTTGCAGGAGAAACTTTTACTGTTGTTTCTCAGTGTGTTTCCTAGTGCCGGTTGGAAGTTCCTGCAGTTTTCACTGTAAAACCCAGTTGGAGATAGTACCTCCCCATATATATGTATGGAGTGGAGTTTGCAACTGAAAAGAACCTTTGTGTTCCCAACAAGCTAGGTGAAGGACGGCTTTCACACACATTTATCTCTCAGAACTCAGCATGTGGAGAGACGTTCGCTCATCTAGCACAAATTGAACGGGTTGCAGGAGAAACTTTTACTGTGGTTTCTCAGTCTGTTTCCTAGTGCCGGTTTGAAGTTCCTGCAGATTTCACTGTAAAACAGGGTTGGAGCTAGTACTTCCCCATATATATGTATGGAGTGGAGTTTGCAACTGAAAAGAAACTTTGTGTTCCCAACAAGCTAGGTGAAGGTCGGCTTTCACACACACTTCTCTCTCAGAACTGAGCATGTGGAGAGACGTTCGTTCATCTAGCACAAAGGGATCGGGTTGCAGGAGAAACTTTTACTCTGTTTTCTCAGTCTGTTTCTTAGTGCCGGTTTGAAGTTCCTGCAGTTTTCACTGTAAAACCGAGTTGGAGATAGTACCTCCCCATATATATGTATGGAGTGGAGTTTGCAACTGAAAAGAAACTTTGTGTTCCCAACAAGCTAGGTGAAGGACGGCTTTCACACACACTTATCTCTCAGAACTGAGCATGTGGTGAGACGTTCTTTCATCTAGCACAAAGGGAACGGGTTGCATTAGAAACTTTTACTGTGGTTTCTCGGTCTGTTTCCTATTGTCGGTTTGAAGTTCCTGCAGTTTTCACTGTAAACCCGAGTTGGAGATAGTACCTCCCCATATATATGTATGGAGTGGAGTTTGCAACTGAAAAGAAACTTTGTGTTCCCAACAAGCTAGGTGAAGGACGGCTTTCACACACACTTATCTCTCAGAACTGAGCATGTGGAGAGACGTTCGTTCATCTAGCACAAAGGGAACGGGTTGCAGGAGAAACTTTTACTCTGGTTTCTCAGTCTGTTTACTAGTGCCGGTTTGAAGTTCTTGCAATTTTCACTGTAAAACCGAGTTGGAGCTAGTACCTCCCATATATATGTATGGAGTGGAGTTTGCAACTGAAAAGAAACTTTGTGTTCCCAACAAGCTAGGTGAAGGACGGCTTTCACACACACTTATCTCTCAGAACTGAGCATGTGGAGAGACGTTCGTTCATCTAGCACAAAGGGAACGGGTTGCAGGAGTAACTTTACTGTGGTTTCTCAGTCTGTTTCCTAGTGCCGGTTTGAAGTTCCTGCAGTTTTCAGTGTAAACACGATTTGGAGCTAGTACCCCCCCATATATATGTATGGAGTGGAGTTTGCAACTGAAAAGAAACTTTGTGTTCCCAACAAGCTAGGTGAAGGACGGCTTTCACACACACTTATCTCTCAGAACTGAGCATGTGGAGAGACGTTCGTTCATCTAGCACAAAGGGAACGGGTTGCAGGAGAAACTTTTACTGTGGTTTCTCAGTCTGTTTCCTAGTGCCGGTTTGAAGTTCCTGCAGTTTTCACTGTAAAACCGAGTTGGAACTAGTACCTCCCCATATATATGTATGGAGTGGAGTTTGCAACTGAAAAGAAACTTTGTGTTCCCAACAAGCTAGGTGAAGGACGGCTTTCACACACAATTATCTCTCAGAATTGAGCATGTGGAGAGACGCTCGTTCATCTAGCACAAGGGGAACGGGTTGCAGGTAAACTTTTACTCTGGTTTCTCAGTCTGTTTCCTAGTGCCGGTTTGAAGATCCTGCAGTTTTCACTGTAAAACCGAGTTGGAGCTAGTACCACCCCATATATATGTATGGAGTGGAGTTTGCAACTGAAAAGAAACTTTGTGTTCCCAACAAGCTAGGTGAAGGACGGCTTTCACACACACTTATCTCTCAGAACTGAGCATGTGGTGAGACGTTCTTTCATCTAGCACAAAGGGAACGGGTTGCATTAGAAACTTTTACTGTGGTTTCTCGGTCTGTTTCCTAGTGCCGGTTTGAAGTTCCTGCAGATTTCACTGTAAAATCGAGTTGGAGCTAGTACCTCCCCATATATATGTATGGATTGGAGTTTGCAACTGAAAAGAAACTTTGTGTTCCCAACAAGCTAGGTGAAGGACGGCTTTCACACACACTTATCTCTCAGAACTGAGCATGTGGTGAGACGTTCTTTCATCTAGCACAAAGGGAACGGGTTGCATTAGAAACTTTTACTGTGGTTTCTCGGTTTGTTTCCTATTGCCGGTTTGAAGTTCCTGCAGTTTTCACTATAAAACCGAGTTGGAGCTAGTACCTCCCCATATATATGTATGGAGTGGAGTTTGCAACTGAAAAGAAACTTTGTGTTCCCAACAAGCTAGGTGAAGGTCGGCTTTCACACACACTTATCTCTCAGAACTGAGCATGTGGTGAGAAGTTCTTTCATCTAGCACAAAGGGAATGGGTTGCATTAGAAATTTTTACTGTGGTTTCTCAGTCTGTTTACTAGTGCCGGTTTGAAGTTCCTGCAGTTTTCACTGTAAAACCGAGTTGGAGCTAGTACCTCCCCATATATATTTATGGAGTGCAGTTTGCAACTGAAAAGAAACTTTGTGTTCCCAACAAGCTAGGTGAAGGACGGCTTTCACACACACTTATCTTTCAGAAATGAGCATGTGGAGAGACGTTCGTTCATCTAGCACATAGGAAACGGGTTGCAGGAGAAACTTTTACTCTGGTTTCTCAGTCTGTTTCCTAGTGCCGGTTTGAAGTTCCTGCAGTTTTCACTGTAAAACCGAGTTGGAGCTAGTACCTCCCCATATATATGTATGGAGTGGAGTTTGCAACTGAAAAGAAACTCTGTGTTCCCAACAAGCTAGGTGAAGGACGGCTTTCACACACACTTATCTCTCAGAACTGAGCATGTTGAGAGACGTTCGTTCATCTAGCACAAAGGGAACGGGTTGCAGGAGAAACTTTACTGTGTTTTCTCAGTCTGTTTCCTAGTGGCGGTTTGAAGTTCCTGCAGTTTTAACTGCAAAACCGAGTTGGAGCTAGTACCACCCCATATATATTTATGGAGTGCAGTTTGCAACTGAAAAGAAACTTTGTGTTCCCAACAAGCTAGGTGAAGGACGGCTTTCACACACACTTATCTCTCAGAACTGAGCATGTGGAGAGACGTTCGTTCATCTAGCACATAGGAAACGGGTTGCAGGAGAAACTTTTACTGTGGTTTCTCAGTCTGTTTCCTTGTGCCGGTTTGAAGTTCCTGCAGTTTTCACTGTAAAACCGAGTTGGAGCTTGTACCTCCCCATATATATGTATGGAGTGGAGTTTGCAACTGAAAAGAAACTTTGTGTTCCCAACAAGCTAGGTGAAGGACGGCTTTCACACACACTTACCTCTCAGAAATGAGCATGTTGAGAGACGTTCGTTCATCTAGCACAAAGGGAACGGGTTGCAGGAGAAACTTTACTGTGTTTTCTCAGTCTGTTTCCTAGTGGCGGTTTGAAGTTCCTGCAGTTTTCACTGCAAAACCGAGTTGGAGCTAGTACCTCCCCATATATATGTATGGAGTGGAGTTTGCAACTGAAAAGAAACTTTGTGTTCCCAACAAGCTAGGTGAAGTACGGCTTTCACACACACTTATCTTTCAGAAATGGGCATGTGGAGAGACGTTCGTTCATCTAGCGTATATGAAACGGGTTGCAGGAGAAACTTTTACTCTGGTTTCTCAGTCTGTTTCCTAGTGCCGGTTTGAAGTTCCTGCAGTTTTCACTGTAAAACCGAGTTGGAGCTAGTACCTCCCCATATATTTGTATGGAGTGGAGTTTGCAACTGAAAAGAAACTTTGTGTTCCCAACAAGCTAGGTGAAGGACGGCATTCACACACACTTATCTCTCAGAACTGAGCATGTTGAGAGACGTTCGTTCATCTAGCACAAAGGGAACGGTTTGCAGGAGAAACTTTACTGTGTTTTCTCAGTCTGTTTCCTAGTGGCGGTTTGAAGTTCCTGCAGTTTTCACTGCAAAACCGAGTTGGAGCTAGTACCACCCCATATATATTTATGGAGTGCAGTTTGCAACTGAAAAGAAACTTTGTGTTCCCAACAAGCTAGGTGAAGGACGGCTTTCACACACACTTATCTCTCAGAACTGAGCATGTGTAGAGACGTTCGTTCATCTAGCACAAAGGGATTGGGTTGCAGGAGAAACTTTTACTCTGGTTTCTCAGTCTGTTTCCTAGTGCCGGTTTGAAGTTCCTGCAGTTTTCACTGCAAAACCGAGTTGGAGCTAGTACCTCCCCCTATATATTTATGGAGTGCATTTTGCAACTGAAAAGAAACTTTGTGTTCCCAACAAGCTAGGTTAAGGTCGGCTTTCACACACACTTATCTCTCAGAACTGAGCATGTGGTGAGACGTTCTTTCATCTAGCACAAAGGGAATGGGTTGCAGGAGAAACTATTACTCTGGTTTCTCAGTCTGTTTCCTAGTGGCGGTTTGAAGTTCCTGCAGTTTTCACTGCAAAACCGAGTTGGAGATAGTACCTCCCCATATATATTTATGGAGTGCAGTTTGCAACTGAAAAGAAACTTTGTGTTCCCAACAATCTAGGTGAAGGACGGCTTTCACACACAATTAACTCTCAGAACTGAGCATGTGGAGAGACGTTCGTTCATCTAGCACATAGGAAATGGGTTGCAGGAGAAACTTTTACTCTGGTTTCTCAGTCTGTTTCCTAGTGCTGGTTTGAAGTTCCTGCATTTTTCACTGTAAAAACTAGTTGGAGCTAGTACCTCCCAATATATATGTATGGAGTGGAGTTTGCAACTGAAAAGAAACTTTGTGTTCCCAACAAGCTAGGTGAAGGACGGCTTTCACACACACTTATCTCTCAGTACTGAGCATGTGGAGAGACGTTCGTTCATCTAGCACAAATGGAACGGGTTGCAGGAGAAACTTGTACTGTGGTTTCTCAGTCTGTTTCCTAGTGCCGGTTTGAAGTTCTTGTAGTTTTCACTGTAAAACCTAGTTGGAGATTGTACCTCCCCATATATATGTATGGAGTTAGTTTGCAACTGAAAAGAAACTTTGTGTTCCCAACAATCTAGGTGAAGGACGGCTTTCACACACAATTAACTCTCAGAACTGAGCATGTGGAGAGACGTTCGTTCATCTAGCACATAGGAAATGGGTTGCAGGAGAAACTTTTACTCTGGTTTCTCAGTCTGTTTCCTAGTGCTGGTTTGAAGTTCCTGCATTTTTCACTGTAAAAACTAGTTGGAGCTAGTACCTCCCAATATATATGTATGGAGTGGAGTTTGCAACTGAAAAGAAACTTTGTGTTCCCAACAAGCTAGGTGAAGGACGGCTTTCACACACACTTATCTCTCAGTACTGAGCATGTGGAGAGACGTTCGTTCATCTAGCACAAATGGAACGGGTTGCAGGAGAAACTTGTACTGTGGTTTCTCAGTCTGTTTCCTAGTGCCGGTTTGAAGTTCTTGTAGTTTTCACTGTAAAACAGAGTTGGAGATTGTACCTCCCCATATATATGTATGGAGTGGAGTTTGCAACTGAAAAGAAACTTTGTGTTCCCAACAAGCTAGGTGAAGGACGGCTTTCACACACACTTATCTCTCAGAACTGAGCATGTGGAGAGACGTTCGTTCACCTAGCACAAAGGGAACGGTTTGCAGTAGAAACTTTACTGTGGTTTCTTAGTCTGTTTCCTAGTGCCGGATTGAAGTTCCTGCAGTTTTCACTGTAAACACGAGTTGGAACTAGTACCCCCCCATATATATGTATGGATTGGAGTTTGCAAATGAAAAGAAACTTTGTGTTCCCAACAAGCTAGGTGAAGGACGGCTTTCACACACACTTATCTCTCAGTACTGAGCATGTGGAGAGACGTTCGTTCATCTAGCACAAAGGGAATGGGTTGCAGGAGAAACTATTACTCTGGTTTCTCAGTCTGTTTCCTAGTGGCGGTTTGAAGTTCCTGCAGTTTTCACTGCAAAACCGAGTTGGAGATAGTACCTCCCCATATATATTTATGGAGTGCAGTTTGCAACTGAAAAGAAACTTTGTGTTCCCAACAATCTAGGTGAAGGACGGCTTTCACACACAATTAACTCTCAGAACTGAGCATGTGGAGAGACGTTCGTTCATCTAGCACATAGGAAACGGGTTGCAGGAGAAACTTTTACTCTGGTTTCTCAGTCTGTTTCCTAGTGCTGGTTTGAAGTTCCTGCATTTTTCACTGTAAAAACTAGTTGGAGCTAGTACCTCCCAATATATATGTATGGAGTGGAGTTTGCAACTGAAAAGAAACTTTGTGTTCCCAACAAGCTAGGTGAAGGACGGCTTTCACACACACTTATCTCTCAGTACTGAGCATGTGGAGAGACGTTCGTTCATCTAGCACAAATGGAACGGGTTGCAGGAGAAACTTGTACTGTGGTTTCTCAGTCTGTTTCCTAGTGCCGGTTTGAAGTTCTTGTAGTTTTCACTGTAAAACCGAGTTGGAGATTGTACCTCCCTATATATATGTATGGAGTGGAGTTTGCAACTGAAAAGAAACTTTTTGTTCCCAACTAGCTAGGTGAATGACGGTTTTCACACACACTTATCTCTCAGAACTGAGCATGTGGAGAGACGTTCGTTCATCTAGCACAAAGGGAACGGGTTGCAGGAGAAACTTTACTGTGGTTTCTTAGTCTGTTTCCTAGTGCCGGTTTGAAGTTCCTGCAGTTTTCACTGTAAACACGAGTTGGAGCTAGTACCCCCCCATATATATGTATGGAGTGGAGTTTGCAAATGAAAAGAAACTTTGTGTTCCCAACAAGCTAGGTGAAGGACGGCTTTCACACACACTTATCTCTCAGAACTGAGCATGTGGAGAGACGTTCGTTCATCTAGCACAAAGGTAACGGGTTGCAGGAGAAACTATTACTCTGGTTTCTCAGTCTGTTTCCTTGTGCCGGTTTGAAGTTCCTGCAGTTTTCACTGTAAACACGCGTTGGAGCTAGTACCTCCCAATATATATGTATGGAGTGGAGTTTGCAACTGAAAAGAAACTTTGTGTTCCCAACAAGCTAGGTGAAGGACGGCTTTCACACACACTTATCTCTCAGTACTGAGCATGTGGAGAGACGTTCGTTCATCTAGCACAAATGGAACGGGTTGCAGGAGAAACTTGTACTGTGGTTTCTCAGTCTGTTTCCTAGTGCCGGTTTGAAGTTCTTGTAGTTTTCACTGTAAAATCGAGTTGGAGATTGTACCTCCCCATATATATGTATGGAGTGGAGTTTGCAACTGAAAAGAACTTTGTGTTCCCAACAAGCTAGGTGAATGACGGTTTTCACACACACTTATCTCTCAGAACTGAGCATGTGGAGAGACGTTCGTTCATCTAGCACAAAGGGAACGGGTTGCAGGAGAAACTTTACTGTGGTTTCTTAGTCTGTTTCCTAGTGCCGGTTTGAAGTTCCTGCAGTTTTCACTGTAAACACGATTTGGAGCTAGTACCCCCCCATATATATGTATGGAGTGGAGTTTGCAAATGAAAAGAAACTTTGTGTTCCCAACAAGCTAGGTGAAGGACGGCTTTCACACACACTTATCTCTCAGAACTGAGCATGTGGAGAGACGTTCGTTCATCTAGCACAAAGGTAACGGGTTGCAGGAGAAACTATTACTCTGGTTTCTCAGTCTGTTTCCTAGTGCCGGTTTGAAGTTCCTGCAGTTTTCACTGCAAAACCGAGTTGGAGCTAGTACCTCCCCATATATATTTATGGAGTGCATTTTGCAACTGAAAAGAAACTTTGTGTTCCCAACAAGCTAGGTTAAGGTCGGCTTTCACACACACTTATCTCTCAGAACTGAGCATGTGGTGAGACGTTCTTTCATCTAGCACAAAGGGAACGGGTTGCATTAGAAATTTTTACTGTGGTTTCTCCGTCTGTTTACTAGTGCCGGTTTGAAGTTCCTGCAGTTTTCTCTGTAAAACCGAGTTGGAGCTAGTACCTCCCCATATATATGTATGGAGTGGAGTTTGCAACTGAAAAGAAACTTTGTGTTCCCAACAAGCTAGGTGAAGGACGGCTTTCACACACACTTATCTCTCAGAACTGAGCATGTGGAGAGACGTTCGTTCATCTAGCACAAGGGGAACGGGTTGCAGGAGAAACTTTTACTCTGGTTTCTCAGTCTGTTTCCTAGTGCCGGTTTGAAGTTCCTGCAGTTTTCACTGTAAAACCGAGTTGGAGCTAATACCTCCCCATATATATGTATGGAGTGGAGTTTGCAACTGAAAAGAAACTTTGTGTTCCCAACAAGCTAGGTGAAGGACGGCTTTCACACACACTTATCTCTCAGAACTGAGCATGTGGAGAGACGTTCGTTCATCTAGCACAAAGGGAACGGGTTGCAGGAGAAACTTTACTGTGTTTTCTCAGTCTGTTTCCTAGTGGCGGTTTGAAGTTCCTGCAGTTTTATCTGCAAAACCGAGTTGGAGCTAGTACCACCCCATATATATTTATGGAGTGCAGTTTGCAACTGAAAAGAAACTTTGTGTTCCCAACAAGCTAGGTGAAGGACGGCTTTCACACACACTTATCTCTCAGAACTGAGCATGTGGAGAGACGTTCGTTCATCTAGCACATAGGAAACGGGTTGCAGGAGAAACTTTTACTGTGGTTTCTCAGTCTGTTTCCTTGTGCCGGTTTGAAGTTCCTGCAGTTTTCACTGTAAAACCGAGTTGGAGCTAGTACCTCCCCATATATATGTATGGAGTGGAGTTTGCAACTGAAAAGAAACTTTGTGTTCCCAACAAGCTAGGTGAAGGACGGCTTTCACACACACTTATCTCTCAGAACTGAGCATGTGGAGAGACGTTCGTTCACCTAGCACAAAGGGAACGGTTTGCAGTAGAAACTTTACTGTGGTTTCTTAGTCTGTTTCCTAGTGCCGGTTTGAAGTTCCTGCAGTTTTCACTGCAAACACGAGTTGGAACTAGTACCCCCCCATATATATGTATGGATTGGAGTTTGCAACTGAAAAGAAACTTTGTGTTCCCAACAAGCTAGGTGAAGGACGGCTTTCACACACACTTTTCTCTCAGATCTGAGCATGTGGTGAGACGTTCGTTCATCTAGCACAAAGGGAACGGGTTGCAGGAGAAACTTTCCCTCTGGTTTCTCAGTCTGTTTACTAGTGGCGGTTTTATGTTCCTGCAGTTTTCACTGCAAAACCGAGTTGGAGCTTGTACCTCCCCATATATATTTATTGAGTGCAGTTTGCAACTGAAAAGAAACTTTGGGTTCCCAACAAGCTAGGTGAAGGTCGGCTTTCACACACACTTATCTCTCAGAACTGAGCATGTGGAGAGACGTTCGTTCATCTAGCACAAAGGGAATGGGTTGCAGGAGAAACTATTACTCTGGTTTCTCAGTCTGTTTCCTCGTGGCGGTTTGAAGTTCCTGCAGTTTTCACTGCAAAACCGAGTTGGAGATAATACCTCCCCATATATATTTATGGAGTGCAGTTTGCAAATGAAAAGAAACTTTGTGTTCCCAACAATCTAGGTGAAGAACGTCTTTCACACACAATTAACTCTCAGAACTGAGCATGTGGAGAGACGTTCGTTCATCTAGCACATAGGAAACGGGTTGCAGGAGAAACTTTTACTCTGGTTTCTCAGTCTGTTTCCTAGTGCAGGTTTGAAGTTCCTGCATTTTTCACTGTAAAAACTAGTTGGAGCTAGTACCTCCCAATATATATGTATGGAGTGGAGTTTGCAACTGAAAAGAAACTTTGTGTTCCCAACAAGCTAGGTGAAGTACGGCTTTCACACACACTTATCTCTCAGTACTGAGCATGTGGAGAGACGTTCGTTCATCTAGCACAAATGGAACGGGTTGCAGGAGAAACTTGTACTGTGGTTTCTCAGTCTGTTTCCTAGTGCCGGTTTGAAGTTCTTGTAGTTTTCACTGTAAAACCGAGTTGGAGATTGTACCTCCCCATATATATGTATGGAGTGGAGTTTGCAACTGAAAACAAACTTTGTGTTCCCAACAAGCTAGGTGAATGACGGTTTTCACACACACTTATCTCTCAGAACTGAGCATGTGGAGAGACGTTCGTTCATCTAGCACAAAGGGAACGGGTTGCAGGAGAAACTTTACTGTGGTTTCTTAGTCTGTTTCCTAGTGCCGGTTTGAAGTTCCTGCAGTTTTCACTGTAAACACGAGTTGGAGCTAGTAACACCCATATATATGTATGGAGTGGAGTTTGCAAATGAAAAGAAACTTTGTGTTCCCAACAATCTAGGTGAAGGACGGCTTTCACACACACTTATCTCTCAGAACTGAGCATGTGGAGAGACGTTCGTTCATCTAGCACAAAGGTAACGGGTTGCAGGAGAAACTATTACTCTGGTTTCTCTGTCTGTTTCCTAGTGCCGGTTTGAAGTTCCTGCAGTTTTCACTGTAAAACCGAGTTGGAGCTTGTACCTCCCCATATATATGTATGGAGTGGAGTTTGCAACTGAAAAGAAACTTTGTGTTCCCAACAAGCTAGGTGAAGGACGGCTTTCACACACACTTATCTCTCAGAACTGAGCATGTGGAGAGACGTTCGTTCATCTAGCACAAAGGGAAATGGTTGCAGAAAAAACTTTTACTCTGGTTTCTCAGTCTGTTTCCTAGTGCCGGTTTGAAGTTCCTGCAGTTTTCACTGTAAAACCGAGTTGGAGCTAGTACATCCCTATATATATGTATGGAGTGGAGTTTGCAACTGAAAAGAAATTTGTGTTCCCAACAAGCTAGGTGAAGGACTGCTTTCACAAACAATTATCTCTCAGAACTTAGCATGTGGAGAGACGTTCGTTCATCTAGCACAAAGGGAACGGTTTGCAGGGGAAACTATACTGTGGTTTCTCAGTCTGTTTCCTAGTGCCGGTTTGAAGTTCCTGCTGTTTTCACTGTAAAATCGAGTTGGAGCTAGTACCTCCCCATATATATGTATGGAGTGGAGTTTGCAACTGAAAAGAAACTTTGTGTTCCCAACAAGCTAGGTGAAGGACGGCTTTCACACACACTTATCTCTCAGAACTGAGCATGTGGAGAGACGTTCGTTCATCTAGCACAAAGGTAACGGGTTGCAGGAGAAACTATTACTCTGGTTTCTCTGTCTGTTTCCTAGTGCCGGTTTGAAGTTCCTGCAGTTTTCACTGTAAAACCGAGTTGGAGCTTGTACCTCCCCATATATATGTATGGAGTGGAGTTTGCAACTGAAAAGAAACTTTGTGTTCCCAACAAGCTAGGTGAAGGACGGCTTTCACACACACTTATCTCTCAGAACTGAGCATGTGGAGAGACGTTCGTTCATCTAGCACAAAGGGAAAGGGTTGCAGAAGAAACTTTTACTCTGGTTTCTCAGTCTGTTTCCTAGTGCCGGTTTGAAGTTCCTGCAGTTTTCACTGTAAAACCGAGTTGGAGCTAGTACCTCCCTATATATATGTATGGAGTGGAGTTTGCAACTGAAAAGAAATTTGTGTTCCCAACAAGCTAGGTGAAGGACTGCTTTCAGAAACAATTATCTCTCAGAACTTAGCATGTGGAGAGACGTTCGTTCATCTAGCACAAAGGGAACGGTTTGCAGGAGAAACTATACTGTGGTTTCTCAGTCTGTTTCCTAGTGCCGGTTTGAAGTTCCTGCTGTTTTCACTGTAAAATCGAGTTGGAGCTAGTACCTCCCCATATATATGTATGGAGTGGAGTTTGCAACTGAAAAGAAACTTTGTGTTCCCAACAAGCTAGGTGAAGGACGGCTTTCACACACACATATCTTTCAGAACTGAGCATGTGGTGAGACGTTATGTCATCTAGCAAAAAGGGAACGGGTTGCATTAGAAACTTTTACTGTGGTTTCTCGGTCTGTTTCCTATTGCCGGTTTGAAGTTCCTGCAGTTTTCACTGTAAAACCGAGTTGGTGCTAGTACCTCCCCATATATATGTATGGAGTGGAGTTTGCAACTGAAAAGAAACTTTGTGTTCCCAACAAGCTAGGTGAAGGACGGCTTTCACACACACTTATCTCTCAGAACTGAGCATGTGGTGAGACGTACTTTCATCTAGCACAAAGGAACGGGTTGCAGGAGAAAATTTTACTCTGGTTTCTCAGTCTGTTTCCTAGTGCCGGTTTGAAGTTCCTGAAGTTTTCACTGTAAAACCGAGTTGGAGCTAGTACCTCCGCATATATATTTATGGAGTGGAGTTTGCAACTGAAAAGAAACTTTGTGTTCCCAACAAGCTAGGTGAAGGACTGCTTTCACAAACAATTATCTCTCAGAACTTAGCATGTAGAGAGACGTTCGTTCATCTAGCACAAAAGGAACGGGTTGCAGGAGAAACTATACTATGGATTCTCAGTCTGTTTCCTAGTGCCGTTTTGAAGTTCCTGCAGTTTTCACTGTAAAATCGAGTTGGAGCTAGAACCTCCCCATATATATGTATGGAGTGGAATTTGCAACTGAAAAGAAACTTTGTGTTCCCAACAAGATAGGTGAAGGACGGCTTTCACACACACTTATCTCTCAGAACTGAGCATGTGGTGAGACGTTCTTTCATCTAGCACAAAGGGAACGGGTTGCATTAGAAACTTTTACTGTGGTTTCTCGGTGTGTTTCCTATTGCCTGTTTGAAGTTCCTGCAGTTTTCACTGTAAAACCGAGTTGGTGCTAGTACCTCCCCATATATATGTATGGAGTGGAGTTTGCAACTGAAAAGAAACTTTGTGTTCCCAACAAGATAGGTGAAGGACGGCTTTCACACACACTTATCTCTCAGAACAGAGCATGTGGAGAGACGTTCGTTCATCTAGCACAAAGGGAACTGGTTGCAGGAGAAACTTTACTGTGGTTTCTCAGTCTGTTTCCTAGTGCCGGTTTGAAGTTCCTGCAGTTTTCACTGTAAAACAGATTTGGAGCTAGTACCTCCCCATATATATGTATGGAGTGGTGTTTGCAACTGAAAAGAAACTTTGTGTTCCCAACAAGCTAGGTAAAGGACGGCTTTCACACACACTTATCTCTCAGAACTGAGCATGTGGAGGGACGTTCGTTCATCTAGCACATAGGAAACGGGTTGCAGGAGAAACTTTTACTCTGGTTTCTCAGTCTGTTTCCTAGTGCTGGTTTCAAGTTCCTGCATTTTTCACTGTAAAACCGAGTTGGAGCTTGTACCTCCCCATATATATGTATGGAGTGGAGTTTGCAACTGAAAAGATACTTTGTGTTCCCAACAAGCTAGGTGAAGAATGGCTTTCACACACACTTATCTCTCAGAACTGAGCATATGGAGAGACGTTCGTTCATCTAGCACAAAGGGAACGGTTTGCAGGAGAAAATTTTACTGTGGTTTCTCAGTCTGTTTCTTAGTGCCGGTATGAAGTTCCTGCAGTTTTCACTGTAAAACCGAGTTGGAGCTAGTACCTCCCCATATATATGTATGGAGTGGGGTTTGCAACTGAAAAGAAACTTTGTGTTCCCAACAAGCTAGTTGAAGGACGGCTTTCACACACACTTATCTCTCAGAACTGAGCATGTGGAGAGACGTTCGTTCATCTAGCACAAAGGGAACGGGTTGCAGGAGAAAATTTTTCTCTGGTTTCTCAGTCTGTTTCCTAGTGCCGGTTTGAAGTTCCTGCAGTTTTCACGGTAAAACCGAGTTGGAGCTAGTACATCCCCATATATATGTATGGAGTGGAGTTTGCAACTGAAAAGAAACTTTGTGTTCCCAACAAGCTAGGTGAAGTACTGCTTTCACAAACAATTATCTCTCAGAACTGAGCATGTGGAGAGACGTTCGTTCATCTAGCACAAAGGGAACGGGTTGCAGGAGAAACTATACTATGGTTTCTCAGTCTGTTTCCTAGTGCCGGTTTGAAGTTCCTGCAGTTTTCACTGTAAAATCGAGTTGGAGCTAGAACCTCCCTATATATATGTATGGAGTGGAGTTTGCAACTGAAAAGAAACTTTGTGTTCCCAACAAGATAGGTGAAGGACGGCTTTCACACACACATATCTCTCAGAACTGAGCATGTGGTGAGACGTTCTTTCATCTAGCACAAAGGGAACGGGTTGCATTAGAAACTTTTACTGTGGTTTCTCGGTCTGTTTCCTATTGCCTGTTTGAAGTTCCTGCAGTTTTCACTGTAAAACCGAGTTGGTGCTAGTACCTCCCCATATATATGTATGGAGTGGAGTTTGCAAATGAAAAGAAACTTTGTGTTCCCAACAAGCTAGGTGAAGGACGGCTTTCACACACACTTATCTCTCAGAACTGAGCATGTGGAGAGACGTTCGTTCATCTAGCACAAGGGGAACGGTTTGCAGGAGAAACTTTTACTCTGGTTTCTCAGTCTGTTTCCTAGTGCCGGTTTGAAGTTCCTGCAGTTTTCCCTGTAAAACCGAGTTGGAGCTAGTACCTCCCCATATATATGTATGGAGTGGAGTTTGCAACTGAAAAGAAACTTTGTGTTCCCAACAAGCTAGGTGAATGACGGCTTTCACACACACTTATCTCTCAGAACTGAGCATGTGGAGAGACGTTCGTTCATCTAGCACAAGGGGAACGGGTTGCAGGAGAAACTTTTACTCTGGTTTCTCAGTCTGTTTCCTAGTGCCGGTTTGAATTTCCTGCAGTTTTCACTGTAAAACCGAGTTGGAGCTAGTACCTCTCCATATATATGTATGGAGTGGAGTTTGCAACTGAAAAGAAACTTTGAGTTCCCAACAAGCTAGGTGAAGGACGGCTTTCACACACACTTATCTCTCAGAAGTGAGCATGTGGAGAGACGTTCGTTCATCTAGCACAAGGGGAACGGGTTGCAGGAGAAACTTTTACTCTGGTTTCTCAGTCTGTTTCCTAGTGCCGGTTTGAAGTTCCTGCAGTTTTCACTGTAAAACCGAGTTGGAGCTAGTACCTCCCCATATATATGTATGGAGTGGAGTTTGCAACTGAAAAGAAACTTGGTGTTCCCAACAAGCTAGGTGAAGGACGGCTTTCACACACACTTATCTCTCAGAACTGAGCATGTGGAGAGACGTTCGTTCATCTAGCACAAGGGGAACGGGTTGCAGGAGAAACTTTTACTCTGGTTTCTCAGTCTGTTTCCTAGTGCCGGTTTCAAGTTCCTGCAGTTTTCACTGTAAAACCGAGTTGGAGCTAGTACCTCCCCATATATATGTATGGAGTGGAGTTTGCAACTGAAAAGAAACTTTGTGTTCCCAACAAGCTAGGTGAAGGACGGCTTTCACACACACTTATCTCTCAGAACTGAGCATGTGGAGAGACGTTCGTTCATCTAGCACAAAGGGAACTGGTTGCAGGAGAATCTTTTACTCTGGTTTCTCAGTCTGTTTCCTAGTGCCGGTTTGAAGTTCCTGCAGTTTTCACTGTAAAACCGAGTTGGAGCTAGTACCTCCCCATATATATGTATGGAGTGGAGTTTGCAACTGAAAAGAAACTTTGTGTTCCCAACAAGCTAGGTGAAGGACGGCTTTCACACACACTTATCTCTCAGAACTGAGCATGTGGAGAGACGTTCGTTCATCTAGCACAAGGGGAATGGGTTGCAGGAGAAACTATTACTCTGGTTTCTCAGTCTGTTTCCTCGTGGCGGTTTGAAGTTCCTGCAGTTTTCACTGCAAAACCGAGTTGGAGATAATACCTCCCCATATATATTTATGGAGTGCAGTTTGCAAATGAAAAGAAACTTTGTGTTCCCAACAATCTAGGTGAAGGACGTCTTTCACACACAATTAACTCTCAGAACTGAGCATGTGGAGAGACGTTCGTTCATCTAGCACATAGGAAACGGGTTGCAGGAGAAACTTTTACTCTGGTTTCTCAGTCTGTTTCCTAGTGCAGGTTTGAAGTTCCTGCATTTTTCACTGTAAAAACTAGTTGGAGCTAGTACCTCCCAATATATATGTATGGAGTGGAGTTTGCAACTGAAAAGAAACTTTGTGTTCCCAACAAGCTAGGTGAAGTACGGCTTTCACACACACTTATCTCTCAGTACTGAGCATGTGGAGAGACGTTCGTTCATCTAGCACAAATGGAACGGGTTGCAGGAGAAACTTGTACTGTGGTTTCTCAGTCTGTTTCCTAGTGCCGGTTTGAAGTTCTTGTAGTTTTCACTGTAAAACCGAGTTGGAGATTGTACCTCCCCATATATATGTATGGAGTGGAGTTTGCAACTGAAAACAAACTTTGTGTTCCCAACAAGCTAGGTGAATGACGGTTTTCACACACACTTATCTCTCAGAACTGAGCATGTGGAGAGACGTTCGTTCATCTAGCACAAAGGGAACGGGTTGCAGGAGAAACTTTACTGTGGTTTCTTAGTCTGTTTCCTAGTGCCGGTTTGAAGTTCCTGCAGTTTTCACTGTAAACACGAGTTGGAGCTAGTAACACCCATATATATGTATGGAGTGGAGTTTGCAAATGAAAAGAAACTTTGTGTTCCCAACAATCTAGGTGAAGGACGGCTTTCACACACACTTATCTCTCAGAACTGAGCATGTGGAGAGACGTTCGTTCATCTAGCACAAAGGTAACGGGTTGCAGGAGAAACTATTACTCTGGTTTCTCTGTCTGTTTCCTAGTGCCGGTTTGAAGTTCCTGCAGTTTTCACTGTAAAACCGAGTTGGAGCTTGTACCTCCCCATATATATGTATGGAGTGGAGTTTGCAACTGAAAAGAAACTTTGTGTTCCCAACAAGCTAGGTGAAGGACGGCTTTCACACACACTTATCTCTCAGAACTGAGCATGTGGAGAGACGTTCGTTCATCTAGCACAAAGGGAAATGGTTGCAGAAAAAACTTTTACTCTGGTTTCTCAGTCTGTTTCCTAGTGCCGGTTTGAAGTTCCTGCAGTTTTCACTGTAAAACCGAGTTGGAGCTAGTACATCCCTATATATATGTATGGAGTGGAGTTTGCAACTGAAAAGAAATTTGTGTTCCCAACAAGCTAGGTGAAGGACTGCTTTCACAAACAATTATCTCTCAGAACTTAGCATGTGGAGAGACGTTCGTTCATCTAGCACAAAGGGAACGGTTTGCAGGGGAAACTATACTGTGGTTTCTCAGTCTGTTTCCTAGTGCCGGTTTGAAGTTCCTGCTGTTTTCACTGTAAAATCGAGTTGGAGCTAGTACCTCCCCATATATATGTATGGAGTGGAGTTTGCAACTGAAAAGAAACTTTGTGTTCCCAACAAGCTAGGTGAAGGACGGCTTTCACACACACTTATCTCTCAGAACTGAGCATGTGGAGAGACGTTCGTTCATCTAGCACAAAGGTAACGGGTTGCAGGAGAAACTATTACTCTGGTTTCTCTGTCTGTTTCCTAGTGCCGGTTTGAAGTTCCTGCAGTTTTCACTGTAAAACCGAGTTGGAGCTTGTACCTCCCCATATATATGTATGGAGTGGAGTTTGCAACTGAAAAGAAACTTTGTGTTCCCAACAAGCTAGGTGAAGGACGGCTTTCACACACACTTATCTCTCAGAACTGAGCATGTGGAGAGACGTTCGTTCATCTAGCACAAAGGGAAAGGGTTGCAGAAGAAACTTTTACTCTGGTTTCTCAGTCTGTTTCCTAGTGCCGGTTTGAAGTTCCTGCAGTTTTCACTGTAAAACCGAGTTGGAGCTAGTACCTCCCTATATATATGTATGGAGTGGAGTTTGCAACTGAAAAGAAATTTGTGTTCCCAACAAGCTAGGTGAAGGACTGCTTTCAGAAACAATTATCTCTCAGAACTTAGCATGTGGAGAGACGTTCGTTCATCTAGCACAAAGGGAACGGTTTGCAGGAGAAACTATACTGTGGTTTCTCAGTCTGTTTCCTAGTGCCGGTTTGAAGTTCCTGCTGTTTTCACTGTAAAATCGAGTTGGAGCTAGTACCTCCCCATATATATGTATGGAGTGGAGTTTGCAACTGAAAAGAAACTTTGTGTTCCCAACAAGCTAGGTGAAGGACGGCTTTCACACACACATATCTTTCAGAACTGAGCATGTGGTGAGACGTTATGTCATCTAGCAAAAAGGGAACGGGTTGCATTAGAAACTTTTACTGTGGTTTCTCGGTCTGTTTCCTATTGCCGGTTTGAAGTTCCTGCAGTTTTCACTGTAAAACCGAGTTGGTGCTAGTACCTCCCCATATATATGTATGGAGTGGAGTTTGCAACTGAAAAGAAACTTTGTGTTCCCAACAAGCTAGGTGAAGGACGGCTTTCACACACACTTATCTCTCAGAACTGAGCATGTGGTGAGACGTACTTTCATCTAGCACAAAGGAACGGGTTGCAGGAGAAAATTTTACTCTGGTTTCTCAGTCTGTTTCCTAGTGCCGGTTTGAAGTTCCTGAAGTTTTCACTGTAAAACCGAGTTGGAGCTAGTACCTCCGCATATATATTTATGGAGTGGAGTTTGCAACTGAAAAGAAACTTTGTGTTCCCAACAAGCTAGGTGAAGGACTGCTTTCACAAACAATTATCTCTCAGAACTTAGCATGTAGAGAGACGTTCGTTCATCTAGCACAAAAGGAACGGGTTGCAGGAGAAACTATACTATGGATTCTCAGTCTGTTTCCTAGTGCCGTTTTGAAGTTCCTGCAGTTTTCACTGTAAAATCGAGTTGGAGCTAGAACCTCCCCATATATATGTATGGAGTGGAATTTGCAACTGAAAAGAAACTTTGTGTTCCCAACAAGATAGGTGAAGGACGGCTTTCACACACACTTATCTCTCAGAACTGAGCATGTGGTGAGACGTTCTTTCATCTAGCACAAAGGGAACGGGTTGCATTAGAAACTTTTACTGTGGTTTCTCGGTGTGTTTCCTATTGCCTGTTTGAAGTTCCTGCAGTTTTCACTGTAAAACCGAGTTGGTGCTAGTACCTCCCCATATATATGTATGGAGTGGAGTTTGCAACTGAAAAGAAACTTTGTGTTCCCAACAAGATAGGTGAAGGACGGCTTTCACACACACTTATCTCTCAGAACAGAGCATGTGGAGAGACGTTCGTTCATCTAGCACAAAGGGAACTGGTTGCAGGAGAAACTTTACTGTGGTTTCTCAGTCTGTTTCCTAGTGCCGGTTTGAAGTTCCTGCAGTTTTCACTGTAAAACAGATTTGGAGCTAGTACCTCCCCATATATATGTATGGAGTGGTGTTTGCAACTGAAAAGAAACTTTGTGTTCCCAACAAGCTAGGTAAAGGACGGCTTTCACACACACTTATCTCTCAGAACTGAGCATGTGGAGGGACGTTCGTTCATCTAGCACATAGGAAACGGGTTGCAGGAGAAACTTTTACTCTGGTTTCTCAGTCTGTTTCCTAGTGCTGGTTTCAAGTTCCTGCATTTTTCACTGTAAAACCGAGTTGGAGCTTGTACCTCCCCATATATATGTATGGAGTGGAGTTTGCAACTGAAAAGATACTTTGTGTTCCCAACAAGCTAGGTGAAGAATGGCTTTCACACACACTTATCTCTCAGAACTGAGCATATGGAGAGACGTTCGTTCATCTAGCACAAAGGGAACGGTTTGCAGGAGAAAATTTTACTGTGGTTTCTCAGTCTGTTTCTTAGTGCCGGTATGAAGTTCCTGCAGTTTTCACTGTAAAACCGAGTTGGAGCTAGTACCTCCCCATATATATGTATGGAGTGGGGTTTGCAACTGAAAAGAAACTTTGTGTTCCCAACAAGCTAGTTGAAGGACGGCTTTCACACACACTTATCTCTCAGAACTGAGCATGTGGAGAGACGTTCGTTCATCTAGCACAAAGGGAACGGGTTGCAGGAGAAAATTTTTCTCTGGTTTCTCAGTCTGTTTCCTAGTGCCGGTTTGAAGTTCCTGCAGTTTTCACGGTAAAACCGAGTTGGAGCTAGTACATCCCCATATATATGTATGGAGTGGAGTTTGCAACTGAAAAGAAACTTTGTGTTCCCAACAAGCTAGGTGAAGTACTGCTTTCACAAACAATTATCTCTCAGAACTGAGCATGTGGAGAGACGTTCGTTCATCTAGCACAAAGGGAACGGGTTGCAGGAGAAACTATACTATGGTTTCTCAGTCTGTTTCCTAGTGCCGGTTTGAAGTTCCTGCAGTTTTCACTGTAAAATCGAGTTGGAGCTAGAACCTCCCTATATATATGTATGGAGTGGAGTTTGCAACTGAAAAGAAACTTTGTGTTCCCAACAAGATAGGTGAAGGACGGCTTTCACACACACATATCTCTCAGAACTGAGCATGTGGTGAGACGTTCTTTCATCTAGCACAAAGGGAACGGGTTGCATTAGAAACTTTTACTGTGGTTTCTCGGTCTGTTTCCTATTGCCTGTTTGAAGTTCCTGCAGTTTTCACTGTAAAACCGAGTTGGTGCTAGTACCTCCCCATATATATGTATGGAGTGGAGTTTGCAAATGAAAAGAAACTTTGTGTTCCCAACAAGCTAGGTGAAGGACGGCTTTCACACACACTTATCTCTCAGAACTGAGCATGTGGAGAGACGTTCGTTCATCTAGCACAAGGGGAACGGTTTGCAGGAGAAACTTTTACTCTGGTTTCTCAGTCTGTTTCCTAGTGCCGGTTTGAAGTTCCTGCAGTTTTCCCTGTAAAACCGAGTTGGAGCTAGTACCTCCCCATATATATGTATGGAGTGGAGTTTGCAACTGAAAAGAAACTTTGTGTTCCCAACAAGCTAGGTGAATGACGGCTTTCACACACACTTATCTCTCAGAACTGAGCATGTGGAGAGACGTTCGTTCATCTAGCACAAGGGGAACGGGTTGCAGGAGAAACTTTTACTCTGGTTTCTCAGTCTGTTTCCTAGTGCCGGTTTGAAGTTCCTGCAGTTTTCACTGTAAAACCGAGTTGGAGCTAGTACCTCCCCATATATATGTATGGAGTGGAGTTTGCAACTGAAAAGAAACTTGGTGTTCCCAACAAGCTAGGTGAAGGACGGCTTTCACACACACTTATCTCTCAGAACTGAGCATGTGGAGAGACGTTCGTTCATCTAGCACAAGGGGAACGGGTTGCAGGAGAAACTTTTACTCTGGTTTCTCAGTCTGTTTCCTAGTGCCGGTTTCAAGTTCCTGCAGTTTTCACTGTAAAACCGAGTTGGAGCTAGTACCTCCCCATATATATGTATGGAGTGGAGTTTGCAACTGAAAAGAAACTTTGTGTTCCCAACAAGCTAGGTGAAGGACGGCTTTCACACACACTTATCTCTCAGAACTGAGCATGTGGAGAGACGTTCGTTCATCTAGCACAAAGGGAACTGGTTGCAGGAGAATCTTTTACTCTGGTTTCTCAGTCTGTTTCCTAGTGCCGGTTTGAAGTTCCTGCAGTTTTCACTGTAAAACCGAGTTGGAGCTAGTACCTCCCCATATATATGTATGGAGTGGAGTTTGCAACTGAAAAGAAACTTTGTGTTCCCAACAAGCTAGGTGAAGGACGGCTTTCACACACACTTATCTCTCAGAACTGAGCATGTGGAGAGACGTTCGTTCATCTAGCACAAGGGGAATGGGTTGCAGGAGAAACTTTTACTCTGGTTTCTCAGTCTGTTTCCCAGTGCCGGTTTGAATATCCTGCAGTTTTCACTGTAAAACCTGGTTGGAGCTAGTACCTCCCCATATATATGTATGGAGTGGAGTTTGCAACTGAAAAGAAACTTTGTGTTCCCAACAAGCTAGGTGAAGGACGGCTTTCACACACACTTATCTCTCAGAACTGAGCATGTGGAGAGACGTTCGTTCATCTAGCACAAGGGGAACGGGTTGCAGGAGAAACTTTTACTCTGGTTTCTCAGTCTGTTTCCTAGTGCCGGTTTGAAGTTCCTGCATTTTTCAGTGTAAAAACTAGTTGGAGCTAGTACCTCCCCATATATATGTATGGAGTGGAGTTTGCAACTGAAAAGAAACTTTGTGTTCCCAACAAGCTAGGTGAAGGACGGCTTTCACACACACTTATCTCTCAGTACTGAGCATGTGGAGAGACGTTCGTTCATCTAGCACAAATGGAACGTGTTGCAGGAGAAACTTGTACTGTGGTTTCTCAGTCTGTTTCCTAGTGCCGGTTTGAAGTTCTTGTAGTTTTCACTGTAAAACCGAGTTGGAGATTGTACCTCCCCATATATATGTATGGAGTGGAGTTTGCAACTGAAAAGAAACTTTGTGTTCCCAACAAGCTAGGTGAATGACGGTTTTCACTCACACTTATCTCTCAGAACTGAGCATGTGGAGAGACGTTCGTTCATCTAGCACAAAGGGAACGGGTTGCAGGAGAAACTTTACTGTGGTTTCTTAGTCTGTTTCCTAGTGCCGGTTTGAAGTTCCTGCAGTTTTCACTGTAAACACGAGTTGGAGCTAGTCCCCCCCCATATATATGTATGGAGTGGAGTTTGCAAATGAAAAGAAACTTTGTGTTCCCAACAAGCTAGGTGAAGGACGGCTTTCACACACACTTATCTCTCAGAACTGAGCATGTGGAGAGACTTTCGTTCATCTAGCACAAAGGTAACGGGTTGCAGGAGAAACTATTACTCTGGTTTCCCTGTCTGTTTCCTAGTGCCGATTTGAAGTTCCTGCAGTTTTCACTGTAAAACCGAGTTGGAGCTTGTACCTCCCCATATATATGTATGGAGTGGAGTTTGCAACTGAAAAGAAACTTTGTGTTCCCAACAAGCTAGGTGAAGGACGGCTTTCACACACACTTATCTCTCAGAACTGAGCATGTGGAGAGACGTTCGTTCATCTAGCACAAAGGGAACGGGTTGCAGGAGAAACTTTTACTCTGGTTTCTCAGCCTGTTTCCTAGTGCCGGTTTGAAGTTCCTGCAGTTTTCACTGTAAAACCGAGTTGGAGCTAGTACCTCCCTATATATATGTATGGAGTGGAGTTTGCAACTGAAAAGAAATTTGTGTTCCCAACAAGCTAGGTGAAGGACTGCTTTCACAAACAATTATCTCTCAGAACTTAGCATGTGGAGAGACGTTCGTTCATCCAGCACAAAGGGAACGGGTTGCAGGAGAAACTATACTGTGGTTTCTCAGTCTGTTTCCTAGTGCCGGTTTGAAGTTCCTGCTGTTTTCACTGTAAAATCGAGTTGGAGCTAGTACCTCCACATATATATGTATGGAGTGGAGTTTGCAACTGAAAAGAAACTTTGTGTTCCCAACAAGCTAGGTGAAGGACGGCTTTCACACACACTTATCTCTCAGAACTGAGCATGTGGTGAGACGTTCTGTCATCTAGCAAAAAGGGAACGGGTTGCATTAGAAACTTTTACTGTGGTTTCTCGGTCTGTTTCCTATTGCCGTTTTGAAGTTCCTGCAGTTTTCACTGTAAAACCGAGTTGGTGCTAGTACCTCCCCATATATATGTATGGAGTGGAGTTTGCAACTGAAAAGAAACTTTGTGTTCCCAACAAGCTAGGTGAAGGACGGCTTTCACACACACTTATCTCTCTGAACTGAGCATGTGGTGAGACGTTCTTTCATCTAGCACAAAGGGAACGGGTTGCATTAGAAACTTTTACTGTGGTTTCTCAGTCTGTTTCCTAGTGCCGTTTTGAAGTTCTTGCAGTTTTCACTGTAAAACCGTGTTGGAGCTAGTACCTCCCCATATATATGTATGGAGTGGAGTTTGCAACTGAAAAGAAACTTTGTGTTCCCAACAAGCTAGGTGAAGGACGGCTTTCACACACACTTATCTCTCAGAACTGAGCATGTGGAGAGACGTTCGTTCATCTAGCACATAGGAAACGGGTTGCAGGAGAAACTTTTACTCTGGTTTCTCAGTCTGTTTCCTAGTGCTGGTTTGAAGTTCCTGCATTTTTCACTGTAAAACCGAGTTGGAGCTAGTACCTCCCCATATATATGTATGGAGTGGAGTTTGCAACTGAAAAGATACTTTGTGTTCCCAACAAGCTAGGTGAAGTACGGCTTTCACACACACTTATCTCTCAGAACTGAGCATATGGAGAGACGTTCGTTCATCTAGCACAAAGGGAACGGGTTGCAGGAGAAACTTTTACTGTGGTTTCTCAGTCTGTTTCCTAGTGCCGGTATGAAGTTCCTGCAGTTTTCACTGTAAAACCGAGTTGGAGCTAGTACCTCCCCATATATATGTATGGAGTGGAGTTTGCAACTGAAAAGAAACTTTGTGTTCCCAACAAGCTAGGTGAAGGACGGCTTTCACACACACTTATCTCTCAGAACTGAGCATGTGGAGGGACGTTCGTTCATCTAGCACATAGGAAACGGGTTGCAGGAGAAACTTTTACTCCGGTTTCTCAGTCTGTTTCCTACTGCTGGTTTGAAGTTCCTGCATTTTTCACTGTAAAAACTAGTTGGAGCTAGTACCTCCCAATATATATGTATGGAGTGGAGTTTGCAACTGAAAAGAAACTTTGTGTTCCCAACAAGCTAGATGAAGGACGGCTTTCACACACACTTATCTCTCAGTACTGAGCATGTGGAGAGACGTTCGTTCATCTAGCACAAATGGAACGGGTTGCAGGAGAAACTTGTACTGTGGTTTCTCAGTCTGTTTCCTAGTGCCGGTTTTAAGTTCTTGTAGTTTTCACTGTAAAACCGAGTTGGAGATTGTACCTCCCCATATATATGTATGGAGTGGAGTTTGCAACTGAAAAGAAACTTTGTGTTCCCAACAAGCTAGGTGAATGACGGTTTTCACACACACTTATCTCTCAGAACTGAGCATGTGGAGAGACGTTCGTTCATCTAGCACAAAGGGAACGGGTTGCAGGAGAAACTTTACTGTGGTTTCTTAGTCTGTTTCCTAGTGCCGGTTTGAAGTTCCTGCAGTTTTCACTGTAAACACGAGTTGGAGCTAGTACCCCCCCATATATATGTATGGAGTGTAGTTTGCAAATGAAATGAAACTTTGTGTTCCCAACAAGCTAGGTGAAGGACGGCTTTCACACACACTTATCTCTCAGAACTGAGCATGTGGAGAGACGTTCGTTCATCTAGCACAAAGGTAACGGGTTGCAGGAGAAACTATTACTCTGGTTTCTCTGCCTGTTTCCTAGTGCCGATTTGAAGTTCCTGCAGTTTTCACTGTAAAACCGAGTTGGAGCTTGTACCTCCCCATATATATGTATGGAGTGGAGTTTGCAACTGAAAAGAAACTTTGTGTTCCCAACAAGCTAGGTGAAGGACGGCTTTCACACACACTTATCTCTCAGAACTGAGCATGTGGAGAGACGTTCGTTCATCTAGCACAAAGGGAAAGGGTTGCAGGAGAAACTTTTACTCTGGTTTCTCAGCCTGTTTCCTAGTGCCGGTTTGAAGTTCCTGCAGTTTTCACTGTAAAACCGAGTTGGAGCTAGTACCTCCCTATATATATGTATGGAGTGGAGTTTGCAACTGAAAAGAAATTTGTGTTCCCAACAAGCTAGGTGAAGGACTGCTTTCACAAACAATTATCTCTCAGAACTTAGCATGTGGAGAGACGTTCGTTCATCTAGCACAAAGGGAACGGTATGCAGGAGAAACTATACTGTGGTTTCTCAGTCTGTTTCCTAGTGCCGGTTTGAAGTTCCTGCTGTTTTCACTGTAAAATCGAGTTGGAGCTAGTACCTCCCCATATATATGTATGGAGTGGAGTTTGCAACTGAAAAGAAACTTTGTGTTCCCAACAAGCTAGGTGAAGGACGGCTTTCACACACACATATCTCTCAGAACTGAGCATGTGGTGAGACGTTCTGTCATCTAGCAAAAAGGGAACGGGTTGCATTAGAAACTTTTACTGTGGTTTCTTGGTCTGTTTCCTATTGCCGTTTTGAAGTTCCTGCAGTTTTCACTGTAAAACCGAGTTGGTGCTAGTACCTCCCCATATATATGTATGGAGTGGAGTTTGCAACTGAAAAGAAACTTTGTGTTCCCAACAAGCTAGGTGAAGGACGGCTTTCACACACACTTATCTCTCAGAACTGAGCATGTGGTGAGACGTTCTTTCATCTAGCACAAAGGGACGGGTTGCATTAGAAACTTTTACTGTGGTTTCTCAGTCTGTTTCCTAGTGCCGTTTTGAAGTTCTTGCAGTTTTCACTGTAAAACCGAGTTGGAGCTAGTACCTCCCCATATATATGTATGGAGTGGAGTTTGCAACTGAAAAGAAACTTTGTGTTCCCAACAAGCTAGGTGAAGGACGGCTTTCACACACACTTATCTCTCAGAACTGAGCATGTGGAGAGACGTTCGTTCATCTAGCACATAGGAAACGGGTTGCAGGAGAAACTTTTACTCTGGTTTCTCAGTCTGTTTCCTAGTGCTGGTTTGAAGTTCCTGCATTTTTCACTGTAAAACCGAGTTGGAGCTAGTACCTCCCCATATATATGTATGGAGTGGAGTTTGCAACTGAAAAGATACTTTGTGTTCCCAACAAGCTAGGTGAAGTACGGCTTTCACACACACTTATCTCTCAGAACTGAGCATATGGAGAGACGTTCGTTCATCTAGCACAAAGGGAACGGGTTGCCGGAGAAACTTTTACTGTGGTTTCTCAGTCTGTTTCCTAGTGCCGGTATGAAGTTCCTGCAGTTTTCACTGTAAAACCGAGTTGGAGCTAGTACCTCCCCATATATATGTATGGAGTGGAGTTTGCAACTGAAAAGAAACTTTGTGTTCCCAACAAGCTAGGTGAAGGACGGCTTTCACACACACTTATCTCTCAGAACTGAGCATGTGGAGGGACGTTCGTTCATCTAGCACATAGGAAACGGGTTGCAGGAGAAACTTTTACTCCGGTTTCTCAGTCTGTTTCCTAGTGCTGGTTTGAAGTTCCTGCATTTTTCACTGTAAAAACTAGTTGGAGCTAGTATCTCCCAATATATATGTATGGAGTGGAGTTTGCAACTGAAAAGAAACTTTGTGTTCCCAACAAGCTAGATGAAGGACGGCTTTCACACACACTTATCTCTCAGTACTGAGCATGTGGAGAGACGTTCGTTCATCTAGCACAAAGGGAACGGGTTGCAGGAAAAACTATACTGTGGTTTCTCAGTCTGTTTCCTAGTGCCGGTTTGAAGTTCCTGCTGTTTTCACTGTAAAATCGAGTTGGAGCTAGTACCTCCCCATATATATGTATGGAGTGGAGTTTGCAACTGAAAAGAAACTTTGTGTTCCCAACAAGCTAGGTGAAGGACGGCTTTCACACACACATATCTCTCAGAACTGAGCATGTGGTGAGACGTTCTGTCATCTAGCAAAAAGGGAACGGGTTGCATTAGAAACTTTTACTGTGGTTTCTCGGTCTGTTTACTATTGCCGGTATGAAGTTCCTGCAGTTTTCACTGTAAAACCGAGTTGGTGCTAGTACCTCCCCATATATATGTAGGGAGTGGAGTTTGCAACTGAAAAGAAACTTTGTGTTCCCAACAAGCTAGGTGAAGGACGGCTTTCACACACACTTATCTCTCAGAACTGAGCATGTGGTGAGACGTTCTGTCATCTAGCAAAAAGGGAACGGGTTGCATTAGAAACTTTTACTGTGGTTTCTCGGTCTGTTTCCTATTGCCGTTTTGAAGTTCCTGCAGTTTTCACTGTAAAACCGAGTTGGTGCTAGTACCTCCCCATATATATGTATGGAGTGGAGTTTGCAACTGAAAAGAAACTTTGTGTTCCCAACAAGCTAGGTGAAGGACGGCTTTCACACACACTTATCTCTCAGAACTGAGCATGTGGTGAGACGTTCTTTCATCTAGCACAAAGGGAACGGGTTGCATTAGAAACTTTTACTGTGGTTTCTCAGTCTGTTTCCTAGTGCCGTTTTGAAGTTCTTGCAGTTTTCACTGTAAAACCGAGTTGGAGCTAGTACCTCCCCATATATATGTATGGAGTGGAGTTTGCAACTGAAAAGAAACTTTGTGTTCCCAACAAGCTAGGTGAAGGCGGCTTTCACACACACTTATCTCTCAGAACTGAGCATGTGGAGAGACGTTCGTTCATCTAGCACATAGGAAACGGGTTGCAGGAGAAACTTTTACTCTGGTTTCTCAGTCTGTTTCCTAGTGCTGGTTTGAAGTTCCTGCATTTTTCACTGTAAAACCGAGTTGGAGCTAGTACCTCCCCATATATATGTATGGAGTGGAGTTTGCAACTGAAAAGATACTTTGTGTTCCCAACAAGCTAGGTGAAGAACGGCTTTCACACACACTTATCTCTCAGAACTGAGCATATGGAGAGACGTTCGTTCATCTAGCACAAAGGGAACGGGTTGCAGGAGAAACTTTTACTGTGGTTTCTCAGTCTGTTTCCTAGTGCCGGTATGAAGTTCCTGCAGTTTTCACTGTAAAACCGAGTTGGAGCTAGTACCTCCCCATATATATGTATGGAGTGGAGTTTGCAACTGAAAAGAAACTTTGTGTTCCCAACAAGCTAGGTGAAGGACGGCTTTCACACACACTTATCTCTCAGAACTGAGCATGTGGAGGGACGTTCGTTCATCTAGCACATAGGAAACGGGTTGCAGGAGAAACTTTTACTCTGGTTTCTCAGTCTGTTTCCTAGTGCTGGTTTGAAGTTCCTGCATTTTTCACTGTAAAAACTAGTTGGAGCTAGTACCTCCCAATATATATGTATGGAGTGGAGTTTGCCACTGAAAAGAAACTTTGTGTTCCCAACAAGCTAGGTGAATGACGGTTTTCACACACACTTATCTCTCAGAACTGAGCATGTGGAGAGACGTTCGTTCATCTAGCACAAAGGGAACGGGTTGCAGGAGAAACTTTACTGTGGTTTCTTAGTCTGTTTCCTAGTGCCGGTTTGAAGTTCCTGCAGTTTTCACTGTAAACACGAGTTGGAGCTAGTACCCCCCCATATATATGTATGGAGTGTAGTTTGCAAATGAAAAGAAACTTTGTGTTCCCAACAAGCTAGGTGAAGGACGGCTTTCACACACACTTATCTCTCAGAACTGAGCATGTGGAGAGACGTTCGTTCATCTAGCACAAAGGTAACGGGTTGCAGGAGAAACTATTACTCTGGTTTCTCTGCCTGTTTCCTAGTGCCGATTTGAAGTTCCTGCAGTTTTCACTGTAAAACCGAGTTGGAGCTTGTACCTCCCCATATATATGTATGGAGTGGAGTTTGCAACTGAAAAGAAACTTTGTGTTCCCAACAAGCTAGGTGAAGGACGGCTTTCACACACACTTATCTCTCAGAACTGAGCATGTGGAGAGACGTTCGTTCATCTAGCACAAAGGGAAAGGGTTGCAGGAGAAACTTTTACTCTGGTTTCTCAGCCTGTTTCCTAGTGCCGGTTTGAAGTTCCTGCAGTTTTCACTGTAAAACCGAGTTGGAGCTAGTACCTCCCTATATATATGTATGGAGTGGAGTTTGCAACTGAAAAGAAATTTGTGTTCCCAACAAGCTAGGTTAAGGACTGCTTTCACAAACAATTATCTCTCAGAACTTAGCATGTGGAGAGACGTTCGTTCATCTAGCACAAAGGGAACGGGTTGCAGGAAAAACTATACTGTGGTTTCTCAGTCTGTTTCCTAGTGCCGGTTTGAAGTTCCTGCTGTTTTCACTGTAAAATCGAGTTGGAGCTAGTACCTCTCCATATATATGTATGGAGTGGAGTTTGCAACTGAAAAGAAACTTTGTGTTCCCAACAAGCTAGGTGAAGGACGGCTTTCACACACACATATCTCTCAGAACTGAGCATGTGGTGAGACGCTCTGTCATCTAGCAAAAAGGGAACGGGTTGCATTAGAAACTTTTACTGTGGTTTCTCGGTCTGTTTCCTATTGCCGGTTTGAAGTTCCTGCAGTTTTCACTGTAAAACCGAGTTGGTGCTAGTACCTCCCCATATATATGTATGGAGTGGAGTTTGCAACTGAAAAGAAACTTTGTGTTCCCAACAAGCTAGGTGAAGGACGGCTTTCACACACACTTAGCTCTCAGAACTGAGCATGTGGTGAGACGTTCTTTCATCTAGCACAAAGGGAACGGGTTGCATTAGAAACTTTTACTGTGGTTTCTCCGTCTGTTTCCTAGTGCCGTTTTGAAGTTCTTGCAGTTTTCACTGTAAAACCGAGTTGGAGCTAGTACCTCCCCATATATATGTATGGAGTGGAGTTTGCAACTGAAAAGAAACTTTGTGTTCCCAACAAGCTAGGTGAAGGACGGCTTTCACACACACTTATCTCTCAGAACTGAGCATGTGGAGAGACGTTCGTTCATCTAGCACATAGGAAACGGGTTGCAGGAGAAACTTTTACTCTGGTTTCTCAGTCTGTTTCCTAGTGCTGGTTTGAAGTTCCTGCATTTTTCACTGTAAAACCGAGTTGGAGCTAGTACCTCCCCATATATATGTATGGAGTGAAATTTGCAACTGAAAAGATACTTTGTGTTCCCAACAAGATAGGTGAAGTACGGCTTTCACACACACTTATCTCTCAGAACTGAGCATATGGAGAGACGTTCGTTCATCTAGCACAAAGGGAACGGGTTGCAGGAGAAACTTTTACTGTGGTTTCTCAGTCTGTTTCCTAGTGCCGGTATGAAGTTCCTGCAGTTTTCACTGTAAAACCGAGTTGGAGCTAGTACCTCCCCATATATATGTATGGAGTGGAGTTTGCAACTGAAAAGAAACTTTGTGTTCCCAACAAGCTAGTTGAAGGACGGCTTTCACACACACTTATCTCTCAGAACTGAGCATGTGGAGAGACGTTCGTTCATCTAGCACAAAGGGAACGGGTTGCAGGAGAAACTATACTATGGATTCTCAGTCTGTTTCCTAGTGCCGTTTTGAATTTCCTGCAGTTTTCACTGTAAAATCGAGTTGGAGCTAGAACCTCCCCATATATATGTATGGAGTGGAATTTGCAACTGAAAAGAAACTTTGTGTTCCCAACAAGATAGGTGAAGGACGGCTTTCACACACACTTATCTCTCAGAACCTAGCATGTGGTGAGACGTTCTTTCATCTAGCACAAAGGGAACGGGTTGCATTAGAAACTTTTACTGTGGTTTCTCGGTCTGTTTCCTATTGCCTGTTTGAAGTTCCTGCAGTTTTCACTGTAAAACCGAGTTGGTGCTAGTACCTCCCCATATATATGTATGGAGTGGAGTTTGCAACTGAAAGGAAACTTTGTGTTCCCAACAAGCTAGGTGAAGGACGGCTTTCACACACACTTATCTCTCAGAACAGAGCATGTGGAGAGACGTTCGTTCATCTAGCACAAAGGGAACTGGTTGCAGGAGAAACTTTACTGTGGTTACTCAGTCTGTTTCCTAGTGCCGGTTTGAAGTTCCTGCAGTTTTCACTGTAAAACAGATTTGGAGCTAGTACCTCCCCATATATATGTATGGAGTGGTGTTTGCAACTGAAAAGAAACTTTGTGTTCCCAACAAGCTAGGTGAAGGACGGCTTTCACACACACTTATCTCTCAGAACTGAGCATGTGGAGGGACGTTCGTTCATCTAGCACATAGGAAACGGGTTGCAGGAGAAACTTTTACTCTGGTTTCTCAGTCTGTTTCCTACTGCTGGTTTCAAGTTCCTGCATTTTTCACTGTAAAACCGAGTTGGAGCTTGTACCTCCCCATATATATGTATGGAGTGGAGTTTGCAACTGAAAAGATACTTTGTGTTCCCAACAAGCTAGGTGAAGAACGGCTTTCACACACACTTATCTCTCAGAACTGAGCATATGGAGAGACGTTCGTTCATCTAGCACAAAGGGAACGGTTTGCAGGAGAAAATTTTACTGTGGTTTCTCAGTCTGTTTCCTAGTGCCGGTATGAAGTTCCTGCAGTTTTCACTGTAAAACCGAGTTGGAGCTAGTACCTCCACATATATATGTATGGAGTGGAGTTTGCAACTGAAAAGAAACTTTGTGTTCCCAACAAGCTAGTTGAAGGACGGCTTTCACACACACTTATCTCTCAGAACTGAGCATGTGGAGAAACGTTCGTTCATCTAGCACAAAGGGAACGGTTTGCAGGAGAAAATTTTTCTCTGGTTTCTCAGTCTGTTTCCTAGTGCCGGTTTGAAGTTCCTGCAGTTTTCACGGTAAAACCGAGTTGGAGCTAGTACATCCCCATATATATGTATGGAGTGGAGTTTGCAACTGAAAAGAAACTTTGTGTTCCCAACAAGCTAGGTGAATTACTGCTTTCACAAACAATTATCTCTCAGAACTGAGCATGTGGAGAGACGTTCGTTCATCTAGCACAAAGGGAACGGTTTGCAGGAGAAACTATACTATGGTTTCTCAGTCTGTTTCCTAGTGCCGGTTTGAAGTTCCTGCAGTTTTCACTGTAAAACATGGTTGGAGCTAGTACCTCCCCATATATATGTATGGAGTGGAGTTTGCAACTGAAAAGAAAATTTGTGTTCCAACAAGATATGTGAAGTACGGCTTTCACACACACATATCTCTCAGAACTGAGCATGTGGTGAGACGTTCTTTCATCTAGCACAAATGGAACGGGTTGCATTAGAAACTTTTACTGTGGTTTCTCGGTCTGTTTCCTATTGCCTGTTTGAAGTTCCTGCAGTTTTCACTGTAAAACCGAGTTGGTGCTAGTACCTCCCCATATATATGTATGGAGTGGAGTTTGCAACTGAAAAGAAACTTTGTGTTCCCAACAAGCTAGGTGAAGGACGGCTTTCACACACACTTATCTCTCAGAACTGAGCATGTGGAGAGACGTTCGTTCATCTAGCACAAAGGGAACTGGTTGCAGGAGAAACTTTACTGTGGTTTCTCAGTCTGTTTCCTAGTGCCGTTTTGAAGTTCCTGCCGTTTTCACTGTAAAACAGATTTGGAGCTAGTACCTCCCCATATATATGTATGGAGTGGTGTTTGCAACTGAAAAGAAACTTTGTGTTCCCAACAAGCTAGGTGAAGGACGGCTTTCACACACACTTATCTCTCAGAACTGAGCATGTGGAGGGACGTTCGTTCATCTAGCACATAGGAAACGGGTTGCAGGAGAAACTTTTACTCTGGTTTCTCAGTCTGTTTCCTACTGCTGGTTTCAAGTTCCTGCATTTTTCACTGTAAAACCGAGTTGGAGCTTGTACCTCCCCATATATATGTATGGAGTGGAGTTTGCAACTGAAAAGATACTTTGTGTTCCCAACAAGCTAGGTGAAGAACGGCTTTCACACACACTTATCTCTCAGAACTGAGCATATGGAGAGACGTTCGTTCATCTAGCACAAAGGGAACGGTTTGCAGGAGAAAATTTTACTGTGGTTTCTCAGTCTGTTTCCTAGTGCCGGTATGAAGTTCCTGCAGTTTTCACTGTAAAACCGAGTTGGAGCTAGTACCTCCACATATATATGTATGGAGTGGAGTTTGCAACTGAAAAGAAACTCTGTGTTCCCAACAAGCTAGTTGAAGGACGGCTTTCACACACACTTATCTCTCAGAACTGAGCATGTGGAGAGACGTTCGTTCATCTAGCACAAAGGGAACGGTTTGCAGGAGAAAATTTTTCTCTGGTTTCTCAGTCTGTTTCCTAGTGCCGGTTTGAAGTTCCTGCAGTTTTCACGGTAAAACCGAGTTGGAGCTAGTACATCCCCATATATATGTATGGAGTGGAGTTTGCAACTGAAAAGAAACTTTGTGTTCCCAACAAGCTAGGTGAAGGACTGCTTTCACAAATAATTATCTCTCAGAACTGAGCATGTGGAGAGACGTTCGTTCATCTAGCACAAAGGGAACGGGTTGCAGGAGAAACTATACTATGGTTTCTCAGTCTGTTTCCTAGTGCCGGTTTGAAGTTCCTGCAGTTTTCACTGTAAAACCTGGTTGGAGCTAGTACCTCCCCATATATATGTATGGAGTGGAGTTTGCAACTGAAAAGAAACTTTGTGTTCCCAACAAGATATGTGAAGGACGGCTTTCACACACAAATATCTCTCAGAACTGAGCATGTGGTGAGACGTTCTTTCATCTAGCACAAAGGGAACGGGTTGCATTAGAAACTTTTACTGTGGTTTCTCGGTCTGTTTCCTATTGCCTGTTTGAAGTTCCTGCAGTTTTCACTGTAAAACCGAGTTGGAGCTAGTACCTCCCCATATATATGTATGGAGTGGAGTTTGCAACTGAAAAGAAACTTTGTGTTCCCAACAAGCTAGGTGAAGGACGGCTTTCACACACACTTATCTCTCAGAACTGAGCATGTGGAGAGACGTTCGTTCATCTAGCACATAGGAAACGGGTTGCAGGAGAAACTTTTACTCTGGGTTCTCAGTCTGTTTCCTAGTGCTGGTTTGAAGTTAATGCAGTTTTCACTGTAAAACCGAGATGGAGCTAGTACCTCCCCATATATATGTATGGAGTGGAGTTTGCAACTGAAAAGATACTTTGTGTTCCCAACAAGCTAGGTGAAGGACGGCTTTCACACACACTTATCCCTCAGAACTGAGCATGTGGAGAGACGTTCGTTCATCTAGCACAAAGGGAACGGTTTGCAGGAGAAAATTTTTCTCTGGTTTCTCAGTCTGTTTCCTAGTGCCGGTTTGAAGTTCCTGCAGTTTTCACTGTAAAACCTGGTTGGAGCTAGTACCTCCCCATATATATGTATGGAGTGGAGTTTGCAACTGAAAAGAAACTTTGTGTTCCCAACAAGCTAGGTGAAGGACGGCTTTCACACACACTTATCTCTCAGAACAGAGCATGTGGAGAGACGTTCGTTCATCTAGCACAAAGGGAACTGGTTGCAGGAGAATCTTTACTGTGGTTTCTCAGTCTGTTTCCTAGTGCCGGTTTGAAGTTCCTGCAGTTTTCACTGTAAAACCGAGTTGGAGCTAGTACCTCCCCATATATATGTATGGAGTGGAGTTTGCAACTGAAAAGAAACTTTGTGTTCCCAACAAGCTAGGTGAAGGACGGCTTTCACACACACTTATCTCTCAGAACTGAGCATGTGTAGAGACGTTCGTTCATCTAGCCCATAGGAAACGGGTTGCAGGAGAAACTTTTACTCTGGTTTCTCAGTCTGTTTCCTAGTGCTGGTTTGAAGTTCCTGCAGTTTTCACTGTAAAACCGAGATGGATCTAGTACCTCCCCATATATATGTATGGAGTGGAGTTTGCAACTGAAAAGATACTTTGTGTTCCCAACAAGCTAGGTGAAGGACGGCTTTCACACACACTTATCTCTCAGAACTGAGCATGTGGAGAGACGTTCGTTCATCTAGCACAAAGGGAACGGGTTGCAGGAGAAACTATTACTCTGGTTTCTCTGTCTGTTTCCTAGTGCCGGTTTGAAGTTCCTGCAGTTTTCACGGTAAAACCGAGTTGGAGCTAGTACATCCCCATATATATGTATGGAGTGGAGTTTGCAACTGAAAAGAAACTTTGTGTTCCCAACAAGCTAGGTGAAGGACTGCTTTCACAAACAATTACCTCTCAGAACTGAGCATGTGGAGAGACGTTCGTTCATCTAGCACAAAGGGAACGGGTTGCAGGAGAAACTATACTATGGTTTCTCAGTCTGTTTCCTAGTGCCGGTTTGAAGTTCCTGCAGTTTTCACTGTAAAACCTGGTTGGAGCTAGTACCTCCCCATATATATGTATGGAGTGGAGTTTGCAACTGAAAAGAAACTTTGTGTTCCCAACAAGATATGTGAAGGACGGCTTTCACACACACATATCTCTCAGAACTGAGCATGCGGTGAGACGTTCTTTCATCTAGCACAAAGGGAACGGGTTGCATTAGAAACTTTTACTGTGGATTCTCGGTCTGTTTCCTATTGCCTGTTTGAAGTTCCTGCAGTTTTCACTGTAAAACCGAGTTGGTGCTAGTACCTCCCCATATATATGTATGGAGTGGAGTTTGCAACTGAAAAGAAACTTTGTGTTCCCAACAAGCTAGGTGAAGGACGGCTTTCACACACACTTATCACTCAGAACTGAGCATGTGTAGAGACGTTCGTTCATCTACCACATAGGAAACGGGTTGCAGGAGAAACTTTTACTCTGGATTCTCAGTCTGTTTCCTAGTGCTGGTTTGAAGTTCCTGCAGTTTTCACTGTAAAACCGAGATGGAGCTAGTACCTCCCCATATATATGTATGGAGTGGAGTTTGCAACTGAAAAGATACTTTGTGTTCCCAACAAGCTAGGTGAAGGACGGCTTTCACACACACTTATCTCTCAGAACTGAGCATGTGGAGAGACGTTCGTTCATCTAGCACAAAGGGAACGGTTTGCAGGAGAAAATTTTTCTCTGGTTTCTCAGTCTGTTTCCTAGTGCCGGTTTGAAGTTCCTGCAGTTTTCACTGTAAAACCGAGTTGGAGCTAGTACATCCCCATATATATGTATGGAGTGGAGTTTGCAACTGAAAAGAAACTTTGTGTTCCCAACAAGCTAGGTGAAGGACTGCTTTCACAAACAATTATCTCTCAGAACTGAGCATGTGGAGAGACGTTCGTTCATCTAGCACAAAGGGAACGGGTTGCAGGAGAAACTATACTATGGTTTCTCAGTCTGTTTCCTAGTGCCGGTTTGAAGTTCCTGCAGTTTTCACTGTAAAACCTGGTTGGAGCTAGTACCTCCCCATATATATGTATGGAGTGGAGTTTGCAACTGAAAAGAAACTTTGTGTTCCCAACAAGATATGTGAAGGACGGCTTTCACACACACATATCTCTCAGAACTGAGCATGTGGTGAGACGTTCTTTCATCTAGCACAAATGGAACGGGTTGCATTAGAAACTTTTACTGTGGTTTCTCGGTCTGTTTCCTATTGCCTGTTTGAATTTCCTGCAGTTTTCACTGTAAAACCGAGTTGGTGCTAGTACCTCCCCATATATATGTATGGAGTGGAGTTTGCAACTGAAAAGAAACTTTGTGTTCCCAACAAGCTAGGTGAAGGACGGCTTTCACACACACTTATCTCTCAGAACAGAGCATGTGGAGAGACGTTCGTTCATCTAGCACAAAGGGAACTGGTTGCAGGAGAAACTTTACTGTGGTTTCTCAGTCTGTTTTCTAGTGCCGGTTTGAAGTTCCTGCAGTTTTCACTGTAAAACAGAGTTGGAGCTAGTACCTCCCCATATATATGTATGGAGTGGAGTTTGCAACTGAAAAGAAACTTTGTGTTCCCAACAAGCTAGGTGAAGGACGGCTTTCACACACACTTATCTCTCAGAACTGAGCATGTGGAGGGACGTTCGTTCATCTAGCACATAGGAAACGGGTTGCAGGAGAAACTTTTACTGTGGTTTCTCAGTCTGTTTCCTAGTGCCGGTATGAAGTTCCTGCAGTTTTCACTGTAAAACCGAGTTGGAGCTAGTACCTCCCCATATATATGTATGGAGTGGAGTTTGCAACTGAAAAGAAACTTTGTGTTCAATACAAGCTAGTTGAAGAACGGCTTTCACACACACTTATCTCTCAGAACTGAGCATGTGGAGAGACTTTCGTTCATTTAGCACAAAGGGAACGGGTTGCAGGGGAAACTTTTACTCTGGTTTCTCAGTCTGTTTCCTAGTGCCGGTTAGAAGTTCCTGCAGTTTTCACTGTATAACCGAGTTGGAGCTAGTACCTCCCCATATATATGTATGGAGTGGAGTTTGCAACTGAAAAGAAACTTTGTGTTCCCAACAAGCTAGGTGAAGGACGGCTTTCACACACACTTATCTCTCAGAACTGAGCATGTGTAGAGACGTTCGTTCATCTAGCCCATAGGAAACGGGTTGCAGGAGAAACTTTTACTCTGGTTTCTCAGTCTGTTTCCTAGTGCCGGTTTGAAGTTCCTGCAGTTTTCACTGTAAAACCGAGATGGATCTAGTACCTCCCCATATATATGTATGGAGTGGAGTTTGCAACTGAAAAGATACTTTGTGTTCCCAACAAGCTAGGTGAAGGACGGCTTTCACACACACTTATCTCTCAGAACTGAGCATGTGGAGAGACGTTCGTTCATCTAGCACAAAGGGAACGGGTTGCAGGAGAAACTATTACTCTGGTTTCTCTGTCTGTTTCCTAGTGCCGGTTTGAAGTTCCTGCAGTTTTCACGGTAAAACCGAGGTAGAGCTAGTACATCCCCATATATATGTATGGAGTGGAGTTTGCAACTGAAAAGAAACTTTGTGTTCCCAACAAGCTAGGTGAAGGACTGCTTTCACAAACAATTACCTCTCAGAACTGAGCATGTGGAGAGACGTTCGTTCATCTAGCACAAAGGGAACGGGTTGCAGGAGAAACTATACTATGGTTTCTCAGTCTGTTTCCTAGTGCCGGTTTGAAGTTCCTGCAGTTTTCACTGTAAAACCTGGTTGGAGCTAGTACCTCCCCATATATATGTATGGAGTGGAGTTTGCAACTGAAAAGAAACTTTGTGTTCCCAACAAGATATGTGAAGGACGGCTTTCACACACACATATCTCTCAGAACTGAGCATGCGGTGAGACGTTCTTTCATCTAGCACAAAGGGAACGGGTTGCATTAGAAACTTTTACTGTGGATTCTCGGTCTGTTTCCTATTGCCTGTTTGAAGTTCCTGCAGTTTTCACTGTAAAACCGAGTTGGTGCTAGTACCTCCCCATATATATGTATGGAGTGGAGTTTGCAACTGAAAAGAAACTTTGTGTTCCCAACAAGCTAGGTGAAGGACGGCTTTCACACACACTTATCTCTCAGAACTGAGCATGTGTAGAGACGTTCGTTCATCTAGCACATAGGAAACGGGTTGCAGGAGAAACTTTTACTCTGGATTCTCAGTCTGTTTCCTAGTGCTGGTTTGAAGTTCCTGCAGTTTTCACTGTAAAACCGTGATGGAGCTAGTACCTCCCCATATATATGTATGGAGTGGAGTTTGCAAATGAAAAGATACTTTGTGTTCCCAACAAGCTAGGTGAAGGACGGCTTTCACACACACTTATCTCTCAGAACTGAGCATGTGGAGAGACGTTCGTTCATCTAGCACAAAGGGAACGGTTTGCAGGAGAAAATTTTTCTCTGGTTTCTCAGTCTGTTTCCTAGTGCCGGTTTGAAGTTCCTGCAGTTTTCACTGTAAAACCGAGTTGGAGCTAGTACATCCCCATATATATGTATGGAGTGGAGTTTGCAACTGAAAAGAAACTTTGTGTTCCCAACAAGCTAGGTGAAGGACTGCTTTCACAAACAATTATCTCTCAGAACTGAGCATGTGGAGAGACGTTCGTTCATCTAGCACAAAGGGAACGGGTTGCAGGAGAAACTATACTATGGTTTCTCAGTCTGTTTCCTAGTGCCGGTTTGAAGTTCCTGCAGTTTTCACTGTAAAACCTGGTTGGAGCTTGTACCTCCCCATATATATGTATGGAGTGGAGTTTGCAACTGAAAAGAAACTTTGTGTTCCCAACAAGATATGTGAAGGACGGCTTTCACACACACATATCTCTCAGAACTGAGCATGTGGTGAGACGTTCTTTCATCTAGCACAAAGGGAACGGGTTGCATTAGAAACTTTTACTGTGGTTTCTCGGTCTGTTTCCTATTGCCTGTTTGAAGTTCCTGCAGTTTTCACTGTAAAACCGAGTTGGTGCTAGTACCTCCCCATATATATGTATGGAGTGGAGTTTGCAACTGAAAAGAAACTTTGTGTTCCCAACAAGCTAGGTGAAGGACGGCTTTCACACACACTTATCTCTCAGAACAGAGCATGTGGAGAGACGTTCGTTCATCTAGCACAAAGGGAACTGGTTGCAGGAGAAACTTTACTGTGGTTTCTCAGTCTGTTTTCTAGTGCCGGTTTGAAGTTCCTGCAGTTTTCACTGTAAAACAGAGTTGGAGCTAGTACCTCCCCATATATATGTATGGAGTGGAGTTTGCAACTGAAAAGAAACTTTGTGTTCCCAACAAGCTAGGTGAAGGACGGCTTTCACACACACTTATCTCTCAGAACTGAGCATGTGGAGGGACGTTCGTTCATCTAGCACATAGGAAACGGGTTGCAGGAGAAACTTTTACTGTGGTTTCTCAGTCTGTTTCCTAGTGCCGGTATGAAGTTCCTGCAGTTTTCACTGTAAAACCGAGTTGGAGCTAGTACCTCCCCATATATATGTATGGAGTGGAGTTTGCAACTGAAAAGAAACTTTGTGTTCAATACAAGCTAGTTGAAGAACGGCTTTCACACACACTTATCTCTCAGAACTGAGCATGTGGAGAGACGTTCGTTCATTTAGCACAAAGGGAACGGGTTGCAGGGGAAACTTTTACTCTGGTTTCTCAGTCTGTTTCCTAGTGCCGGTTAGAAGTTCCTGCAGTTTTCACTGTATAACCGAGTTGGAGCTAGTACCTCCCCATATATATGTATGGAGTGGTGTTTGCAACTGAAAAGAAACTTTGTGTTCCCAAGAAGCTAGGTGAAGGACTGTTTTCACAAACAATAATCTCTCAGAACTTAGCATGTGGAGAGACGTTCGTTCATCTAGCACAAAGGGAACGGGTTGCAGGAGAAACTATACTATGGTTTCTCAGTCTGTTTCCTAGTGCCGGTTTGAAGTTCCTGCAGTTTTCACTGTAAAATCGAGTTGGAGCTAGTACCTCCCCATATATAAGTATGGAGTGGAGTTTGCAACTGAAAAGAAACTTTGTGTTCCCAACAAGCTAGGTGAAGGACGGCTTTCACACACACTTATCTCTCAGAACAGAGTATGTGGAGAGACGTTCGTTCATCTAGCACAAAGGGAACTGGTTGCAGGAGAATCTTTACTGTGGTTTTTCAGTCTGTTTCCTAGTGCCGGTTTGAAGTTCCTGCAGTTTTCACTGTAAAACCGAGTTGGAGCTAGTACCTCCCCATATATATGTATGGAGTGGAGTTTGCAACTGAAAAGAAACTTTGTGTTCCCAACAAGCTAGGTGAAGGACGGCTTTCACACACACTTATCTCTCAGAACTGAGCATGTGTAGAGACGTTCGTTCATCTAGCACATAGGAAACGGGTTGCAGGAGAAACTTTTACTCTGGCTTCTCAGTCTGTTTCCTAGTGCTGGTTTGAAGTTCCTGCAGTTTTCACTGTAAAACCGAGATGGAGCTAGTACCTCCCCATATATATGTATGGAGTGGAGTTTGCAACTGAAAAGATACTTTGTGTTCCCAACAAGCTAGGTGAAGGACGGCTTTCACACACACTTATCTCTCAGAACTGAGCATGTGGAGAGACGTTCGTTCATCTAGCACAAAGGGAACGGGTTGCAGGAGAAACTATTACTCTGGTTTCTCTGTCTGTTTCCTAGTGCCGGTTTGAAGTTCCTGCAGTTTTCACTGTAAAACCGAGTTCGAGCTTGTACCTCCCCATATATATGTATGGAGTGGAGTTTGCAACTGAAAAGAAACTTTGTGTTCCCAACAAGCTAGGTGAAGGACGGATTTCACACACACTTATCTCTCAGAACTGAGCATGTGGAGAGACGTTCGTTCATCTAGCACAAAGGGAACGGGTTGCAGGAGAAACTATACTATGGTTTCTCAGTCTGTTTCCTAGTGCCGGTTTGAAGTTCCTGCAGTTTTCACTGTAAAATCGAGTTGGAGCTAGTACCTCCCCATATATAAGTATGGAGTGGAGTTTGCAACTGAAAAGAAACTTTGTGTTCCCAACAAGCTAGGTGAAGGACGGCTTTCACACACACTTATCTCTCAGAACAGAGCATGTGGAGAGACGTTCGTTCATCTAGCACAAAGGGAACTGGTTGCAGGAGAATCTTTACTGTGGTTTCTCAGTCTGTTTCCTAGTGCCGGTTTGAAGTTCCTGCAGTTTTCACTGTAAAACCGAGTTGGAGCTAGTACCTCCCCATATATATGTACGGAGTGGAGTTTGCAACTGAAAAGAAACTTTGTGTTCCCAACAAGCTAGGTGAAGGACGGCTTTCACACACACTTATCTCTCAGAACTGAGCATGTGTAGAGACGTTCGTTCATCTAGCACATAGGAAACGGGTTGCAGGAGAAACTTTTACTCTGGTTTCTCAGTCTGTTTCCTAGTGCTGGTTTGAAATTCCTGCAGTTTTCACTGTAAAACCGAGATGGAGCTAGTACTTCCCCATATATATGTATGGAGTGGAGTTTGCAACTGAAAAGATACTTTGTGTTCCCAACAAGCTAGGTGAAGGACGGCTTTCACACACACTTATCTCTCAGAACTGAGCATGTGGAGAGACGTTCGTTCATCTAGCACAAAGGGAACGGGTTGCAGGAGAAACTATTACTCTGGTTTCTCTGTCTGTTTCCTAGTGCCGGTTTGAAGTTCCTGCAGTTTTCACTGTAAAACTGAGTTGGAGCTTGTACCTCCCCATATATATGTATGGAGTGGAGTTTGCAACTGAAAAGAAACTTTGTGTTCCCAACAAGCTAGGTGAAGGACGGCTTTCACACACACTTATCTCTCAGAACTGAGCATGTGGAGAGACTTTCGTTCAACTAGCACATAGGAAACGGGTTGCAGGAGAAAATTTTACTCTGGTTTCTCAGTCTGTTTCCTAGTGCTGGTTTGAAGTTCCTGCATTTTTCACTGTAAAACCGAGTTGGAGCTAGTACCTCCCCATATATATGTATGGAGTGGAGTTTGCAAATGAAAAGAAACTTTGTGTTCCCAACAAGCTAGGTGAAGGACGGCTTTCACACACACTTATCTCTCAGAACTGAGCATGTGGAGAGACGTTCGTTCATCTAGCACAAAGGGAACGGGTTGCAGGAGAAACTATTACTCTGGTTTCTCGGTCTGTTTCCTAGTGCCGGTTTGAAGTTCCTGCAGTTTTCACTGTAAAACCGAGTTGGAGCTTGTACCTCCCCATATATATGTAAGGAGTGGAGTTTGCAACTGAAAAGAAACTTTGTGTTCCCAACAAGCTAGGTGAAGGACGGCTTTCACTCACACTTATCTCTCAGAACTGAGCATGTGGAGAGACGTTCGTTCATCTAGCACATAGGAAACGGGTTGCAGGAGAAACTTTTACTCTGGTTTCTCAGTCTGTTTCCTAGTGCTGGTTTGAAGTTCCTGCAGTTTTCACTGTAAAACCGAGTTGGAGCTTGTACCTCCCCATATATATGTATGGAGTGGAGTTTGCAACTGAAAAGATACTTTGTGTTCCCAACAAGCTAGGTGAAGGACGGCTTTCACACACACTTATCTCTCAGAACTGAGCATGTGGAGAGACGTTCGTTCATCTAGCACAAAGGGAACGGGTTGCAGGAGAAACTATTACTCTGGTTTCTCTGTCTGTTTCCTAGTGCCGGTTTGAAGTTCCTGCAGTTTTCACTGTAAAACCGAGTTGGAGCTTGTACCTCCCCATATATATGTATGGAGTGGAGTTTGCAACTGAAAAGAAACTTTGTGTTCCCAACAAGCTAGGTGAAGGACGGCTTTCACACACACTTATCTCTCAGAACTGAGCATGTGGAGAGACGTTCGTTCATCTAGCACATAGGAAACGGGTTGCAGGAGAAAATTTTACTCTGGTTTCTCAGTCTGTTTCCTAGTGCTGGTTTGAAGTTCCTGCATTTTTCACTGTAAAACCGAGTTGGAGCTAGTACCTCCCCATATATATGTATGGAGTGGAGTTTGCAAATGAAAAGAAACTTTGTGTTCCCAACAAGCTAGGTGAAGGACGGCTTTCACACACACTTATCTCTCAGAACTGAGCATGTGGAGAGACGTTCGTTCATCTAGCACAAAGGGAACGGGTTGCAGGAGAAACTATTACTCTGGTTTCTCTGTCTGTTTCCTAGTGCCGGTTTGAAGTTCCTGCAATTTTCACTGTAAAACCGAGTTGGAGCTTGTACCTCCCCATATATATGTATGGAGTGGAGTTTGCAACTGAAAAGAAACTTTGTGTTCCCAACAAGCTAGGTGAAGGACGGCTTTCACACACACTTATCTCTCAGATCTGAGCATGTGGAGAGACGTTCGTTCATCTAGCACAAAGGGAAAGGGGTGCAGGAGAAACTTTTACTCTGGTTTCTCAGTCTGTTTCCTAGTGCCGGTTTGAAGTTCCTGCAGTTTTCACTGTAAAATCGAGTTGGAGCTAGTACCTCCCCATATATATGTATGGAGTGTAGTTTGCAACTGAAAAGAAACTTTGTGTTCCCAACAAGCTAGGTGAAGGACGGCTTTCACACACACATATCTCTCAGAACTGAGCATGTGGTGAGACGTTCTGTCATCTAGCAAAATGGGAACGGGTTGCATTAGAAACTTTTACTGTGGTTTCTCGGTCTGTTTCCTATTGCCGGTTTGAAGTTCCTGCAATTTTCACTGTAAAACCGAGTTGGTGCTAGTACCTCCCCATATATATGTATGGAGTGGAGTTTGCAACTGAAAAGAAACTTTGTGTTCCCAACAAGCTAGGTGAAGGACGGCTTTCACACACACTTATCTCTCAGAACTGAGCATATGGAGAGACGTTCGTTCATCTAGCACAAAGGTAACGGTTTGCAGGAGAAAATTTTACTGTGGTTTCTCAGTCTGTTTCCTAGTGCCGGTATGAAGTTCCTGCAGATTTCACTGTAAAACCGAGTTGGAGCTAGTACCTCCTCATATATATGTATGGAGTGGAGTTTGCAACTGAAAAGAAACTTTGTGTTCCCAACAAGATATGTGAAGGACGGCTTTCACACACACATATCTCTCAGAACTGAGCATGTGGTGAGACGTTCTTTCATCTAGCACAAAGGGAACGGGTTGCATTAGAAACTTTTACTGTGGTTTCTCGGTCTGTTTCCTATTGCCTGTTTGAAGTTCCTGCAGTTTTCACTGTAAAACCGAGTTGGTGCTAGTACCTCCCCATATATATGTATGGAGTGGAGTTTGCAACTGAAAAGAAACTTTGTGTTCCCAACAAGCTATGTGAAGGATGGCTTTCACACACACTTATCTCTCAGAACTGAGCATGTGGAGGGACGTTCGTTCATCTAGCACATAGGAAACGGGTTGCAGGAGAAACTTTTACTCTGGTTTCTCAGTCTGTTTCCTAGTGCTGGTTTGATGTTCCTGCATTTTTCACTGTAAACCCGAGTTGGAGCTAGTACCTCCCCATATATATGTATGGAGTGGAGTTTGCAACTGAAAAGAAACTTTGTGTTCCCAACAAGCTAGGTGAAGGACGGCTTTCACACACACTTATCTCTCAGAACTGAGCATGTGTAGAGACGTTCGTTCATCTAGCACATAGGAAACGGGTTGCAGGAGAAAATTTTACTCTGGTTTCTCAGTCTGTTTCCTAGTGCTGGTTTGAAGTTCCTGCATATTTCACTGTAAAACCGAGTTGGAGCTAGTACCTCCCCATATATATGTATGGAGTGGAGTTTGCAAATGAAAAGAAACTTTGTGTTCCCAACAAGCTAGGTGAAGGACGGCTTTCACACACACTTATCTCTCAGAACTGAGCATGTGGAGAGACGTTCGTTCATCTAGCACAAAGGGAACGGGTTGCAGGGGAAACTATTACTCTGGTTTCTCTGTCTGTTTCCTAGTGCCGGTTTGAAGTTCCTGCAGTTTTCACTGTAAAACCGAGTTGGAGCTTGTACCTCCCCATATATATGTATGGAGTGGAGTTTGCAACTGAAAAGAAACTTTGTGTTCCCAACAAGCTAGGTGAAGGACGGCTTTCACACACACTTATCTCTCAGAACAGAGCATGTGGAGAGACGTTCGTTCATCTAGCACAAAGGGAACTGGTTGCAGGAGAAACTTTACAGTGGTTTCTCAGTCTGTTTCCTAGTACCGGTTTGAAGTTCCTGCAGTTTTCACTGTAAAACAGAGTTGGAGCTAGTACCTCCCCATATATATGTATGGAGTGGAGTTTGCAACTGAAAAGAAACTTTGTGTTCCCAACAAGCTAGGTGAAGGACGGCTTTCACACACACTTATCTCTCAGAACTTAGCATGTGTAGAGACGTTCGTTCATCTAGCACATAGGAAACGGGTTGCAGGAGAAACTTTTACTCTGGTTTCTCAGTCTGTTTCCTAGTGCTGGTTTGAAGTTCCTGCAGTTTTCACTGTAAAACCGAGTTGGAGCTAGTACCTCCCCATATATATGTATGGAGTGGAGTTTGCAACTGAAAAGATACTTTGTGTTCCCAACAAGCTAGGTGAAGGACGGCTTTCACACACACTTATCTCTCAGAACTGAGCATGTGGAGAGACGTTCGTTCATCTAGCACAAAGGGAACGGTTTGCAGGAGAAACTATTACTCTGGTTTCTCTGTCTGTTTCCTAGTGCCGGTTTGAAGTTCCTGCAGTTTTCACTGTAAAACCGAGTTGGAGCTTGTACCTCCCCATATATATGTATGGAGTGGAGTTTGCAACTGAAAAGAAACTTTGTGTTCCCAACAAGCTAGGTGAAGGACGGCTTTCACACACACTTATCTCTCAGAACTGAACATGTGTAGAGACGTTCGTTCATCTAGCACATAGGAAACGGTTTGCAGGAGAAAATTTTACTCTGGTTTCTCAGTCTGTTTCCTAGTGCTGGTTTGAAGTTCCTGCATTTTTCACTGTAAATCCGAGTTGGAGCTAGTACCTCCCCATATAAATGTATGGAGTGGAGTTTGCAAATGAAAAGAAACTTTGTGTTCCCAACAAGCTAGGTGAAGGACGGCTTTCACACACACTTATCTCTCAGAACTGAGCATGTGGAGAGACGTTCGTTCATCTAGCACAAAGGGAACGGGTTGCAGGAGAAACTATTACTCTGGTTTCTCTGTCTGTTTCCTAGTGCCGCTTTGAAGTTCCTGCAGTTTTCACTGTAAAACCGAGTTGGAGCTTGTACCTCCCCATATATATGTATGGAGTGGAGTTTGCAACTGAAAAGAAACTTTGTGTTCCCAACAAGCTAGGTGAAGGACGGCTTTCACATACACTTATCTCTCAGATCTGAGCATGTGGAGAGACGTTCGTTCATCTAGCACAAAGGGAAAGGGGTGCAGGAGAAACTTTTACTCTGGTTTCTCAGTCTGTTTCCTAGTGCCGGTTTGAATTTCCTGCAGTTTTCACTGTAAAACCGAGTTGGAGCTAGTACCTCCCCATATATATGTATGGAGTGGAGTTTGCAACTGAAAAGAAACTTTGTGTTCCCAACAATCTAGGTGAAGGACTGCTTTCACAAACAATTATCTCTCAGAACTTAGCATGTGGAGAGACGTTCGTTCATTTAGCACAAAGGGAACGGGTTGCAGGAAAAACTATACTATGGTTTCTCAGTCTGTTTCCTAGTGCCGGTTTGAAGTTCCTGCAGTTTTCACTGTAAAATCGAGTTGGAGCTAGTACCTCCCCATATATATGTATGGAGTGGATTTTGCAACTGAAAAGAAACTTTGTGTTCCCAACAAGCTAGGTGAAGGACGGCTTTCAAACACACTTAACTCTCAGAACAGAGCATGTGGAGAGACGTTCGTTCATCTAGCACAAAGGGAACTGGTTGCAGGAGAAACTTTACTGTGGTTTCTCAGTCTGTTTCCTAGTGCCGGTTTGAAGTTCCTGCAGTTTTCACTGTAAAACCGAGTTGGAGCTAGTACCTCCCCATATATATGTATGGAGTGGAGTTTGCTACTGAAAAGAAACTTTGTGTTCCCAACAAGCTAGGTGAAGGACGGCTTTCACACACACTTATCTCTCAGAACTGAGCATGTGTAGAGACGTTCGTTCATCTAGCACATAGGAAATGGGTTGCAGGAGAAACTTTTACTCTGGTTTCTCAGTCTGTTTCCTAGTGCTGGTTTGAAGTTCCTGCAGTTTTCACTGTAAAACCGAGTTGGAGCTTGTACATCCCCATATATATGTATGGAGTGGAGTTTGCAACTGAAAAGAAACTTTGTGTTCCCAACAAGCTAGGTGAAGGACGGCATTCACACACACTTATCTCTCAGAACTGAGCATGTGGAGAGACGTTCGTTCATCTAGCACATAGGAAACGGGTTGCAGGTGAAAATTTTACTCTGGTTTTTCAGTCTGTTTCCTAGTGCTGGTTTGAATTTCCTGCATTTTTCACTGTAAAACCGAGTTGGAGCTAGTACCTCCCCATATATATGTATGGAGTGGAGTGTGCAAATGAAAAGAAACTTTGTGTTCCCAACAAGCTAGGTGAAGGACGGCTTTCACACACACTTATCTCTCAGAACTGAGCATGTGGAGAGACGTTCGTTCATCTAGCACATAGGGAACGGGTTGCAGGAGAAACTATTACTCTGGTTTCTCTGTCTGTTTCCTAGTGCCGGTTTGAAGTTCCTGCAGTTTTCACTGTAAAACCGAGTTGGAGCTTGTACCTCCCCATATATATGTATGGAGTGGAGTTTGCAACTGAAAAGAAACTTTGTGTTCCCAACAAGCTAGGTGAAGGACGGCTTTCACACACACTTATCTCTCAGAACTGAGCATGTGGAGAGACGTTCGTTCATCTAGCACAAAGGGAAAGGGTTGCAGGTGAAACTTTTTCTCTGGTTTCTCAGTCTGTTTCCTAGTGCCGGTTAGAAGTTCCTGCAGTTTTCACTGTAAAACCGAGTTGGAGCTAGTACCTCCCTATATATATGTATGGAGTGGAGTTTGCAACTGAAAAGAAATTTGTGTTCCCAACAAGCTAGGTGAAGGACTGCTTTCACAAACAATTATCTCTCAGAACTTAGCATGTGGAGAGACGTTCGTTCATCTAGCACAAAGGGAACGGGTTGCAGGAGAAACTATACTGTGGTTTCTCAGTCTGTTTCCTAGTGCCGGTTTGAAGTTCCTGCAGTTTTCACTGTAAAACCGAGTTGGAGCTAGTACCTCCCCATATATATGTATGGAGTGGAGTTTGCAACTGAAAAGAAACTTTGTGTTCCCAACAAGATAGGTGAAGGACGGCTTTCACACACACTTATCTCTCAGAACTGAGCATGTGGTGAGACGTTCTTTCATCTAGCACAAAGGGAACGGGTTGCATTAGAAACTTTTACTGTGGTTTCTCGGTCTGTTTCCTATTGCCTGTTTGAAGTTCCTGCAGTTTTCACTGTAAAACAGAGTTGGTGCTAGTACCTCCCCATATATATGTATGGAGTGGAGTTTGCAACTGAAAAGATACTTTGTGTTCCCAACAAGCTAGGTGAAGGACGGCTTTCACACACAATTATCTCTCAGAACTGAGCATATGGAGAGACGTTCGTTCATCTAGCACAAAGGGAACGGTTTGCAGGAGAAAATTTTACTGTGGTTTCTCAGTCTGTTTCCTAGTGCCGGTATGAAGTTCCTGCAGTTTTCACTGTAAAACCGAGTTGGAGCTAGTACCTCCCCATATATATGTATGGAGTGGAGTTTGCAACTGAAAAGGAACTTTGTGTTCAATACAAGCTAGTTGAAGGACGGCTTTCACACACACTTATCTCTCAGAACTGAGCATGTGGAGAGACGTTCGTTCATCTAGCACAAAGGGAACGGGTTGCAGGGGAAACTTTTACTCTGGTTTCTCAGTCTGTTTCCTAGTGCCGGTTAGAAGTTCCTGCATTTTTCACTGTATAACCGAGTTGGAGCTAGAACCTTCCCATATATATGTATGGAGTGGAGTTTGCAACTGAAAAGAAACTTTGTGTTCCCAACAAGCTAGGTGAAGGACTGCTTTCACAAACAATTATCTCTCAGAACTTAGCATGTGGAGAGACGTTCGTTCATCTAGTACAAAGGGAACGTGTTGCAGGAGAAACTATACTATGGTTCTCGGTCTGTTTCCTAGTTCCGGTTTGAAGTTCCTGTAGTTTTCACTGTAAAACCGAGTTGGAGCTAGTACCTCCCCATATATATGTATGGAGTGGATTTTGCAACTGAAAAGAAACTTTGTGTTCCCAACAAGCTAGGTGAAGGACGGCTTTCACACACAATTATCTCTCAGAACAGAGCATGTGGAGAGACGTTCGTTCATCTAGCACAAACGGAACTGGATGCAGGAAAAACTTTACTGTGGATTCTCAGTCTGTTTCCTAGTGCCGGTTTGAAGTTCCTGCAGTTTTCACTGTAAAACCGAGTTGGAGCTAGTACCTCCCCATATATATGTATGGAGTGGAGTTTGCAACTGAAAAGAAACTTTGTGTTCCCAACAAGCTAGGTGAAGGACTGCTTTCACAAACAATTATCTCTCAGAACTGAGCATGTGGAGAGACGTTCGTTCATCTAGCACAAAGCGAACGGGTTGCAGGAAAACTATACTATGGTTTCTCAGTCTGTTTCTTAGTGCCGGTTTGAAGTTCCTGCAGTTTTCACTGTAAAATCGAGTTGGAGCTAGAACCTCCCCATATATATGTATGGAGTGGAGTTTGCAACTGAAAAGAAACTTTGTGTTCCCAACAAGATAGGTGAAGGACGGCTTTCACACACAATTATCTCTCAGAAATGAGCATGAGGTGAGACGTTCTTTCATCTAGCACAAAGGGAACGGGTTGCATTAGAAACTTTTCCTGTGGTTTCTCGGTCTGTTTCCTATTGCCTGTTTGAAGTTCCTGCAGTTTTCACTGTAAAACCGAGTTGGTGCTAGTACCTCCCCATATATATGTATGGAGTGGAGTTTGCAACTTAAAAGAAACTTTGTGTTCCCAACAAGCTAGGTGAAGGACGGCTTTCACACACACTTATCTCTCAGAACAGAGCATGTGGAGAGACGTTCGTTCATCTAGCACAAAGGAAACTGGTTGCAGGAGAAACTTTACTGTGGTTTCTCAGTCTGTTTCCTAGTGCCGGTTTGAAGTTCCTGCAGTTTTCACTGTAAAACAGAGTTGGAGCTAGTACCTCCCCATATATATGTATGGAGTGGAGTTTGAAACTGAAAAGAAACTTTGTGTTCCCAACAAGCTAGGTGAAGGACGGCTTTCACACACACTTATCTCTCAGAACTGAGCATATGGAGAGACGTTCGTTCATCTAGCACATAGGAAACGGGTTGCAGGAGAAACTTTTACTCTGGTTTCTCAGTCTGTTTCCTAGTGCTGGTTTGAAGTTCCTGCATTTTTCAATGTAAAACCGAGTTGGAGCTAGTACCTCCCCATATATATGTATGGAGTGGAGTTTGCAACTGAAAAGAAACTTTGTGTTCCCAACAAGCTAGTTGAAGGACGGCTTTCACACACACTTATCTCTCAGAACTGAGCATGTGGAGAGACCTTCGTTCATCTAGCACAAAGGGAACGGGTTGCAGGGGAAACTTTTACTCTGGTTTCTCAGTCTGTTTCCTAGTGCCGTTTAGAAGTTCCTGCAGTTTTCACTGTATAACCGAGTTGGAGCTAGAACCTCCCCATATATATGTATGGAGTGGAGTTTGCAACTGAAAAGAAACTTTGTGTTAACAACAAGCTAGGTGAAGGACTGCTTTCACAAACAATTATCTCTCAGAACTTAGCATGTGGAGAGACGTTCATTCATCTAGTACAAAGGGAACGGGTTTCAGGAGAAACTTTTACTCTGGTTTCTCAGTCTGTTTCCTAGTGCTGGTTTGAAGTTCCTGCATTTTTCACTGTAAAACCGAGTTGGAGATAGTACCTCCCCATATATATGTATGGAGTGGAGTTTGCAACTGAAAAGAAACTTTGTGTTCCCAACAAGCTAGGTGAAGTACGGCTTTCACACACACTTATCTCTCAGAACTGAGCATGTGGAGGGACGTTCGTTCATCTCGCACATAGGAAACGGGTTGCAGGAGAAACTTTTACTCTGGTTTCTCAGTCTGTTTCCTAGTGCTGGTTTGAAGTTCCTGCAGTTTTCACTGTAAAACCGAGTTGGAGCTAGTACCTCCCCATATATATGTATGGAGTGGAGTTTGCAACTGAAAAGATACTTTTTGTTCCCAACAAGCTAGTTGAAGGACGGATTTCACACACAATTATCTCTCAGAACTGAGCATATGGAGAGACGTTCGTTCATCTAGCACAAAGGGAACGGTTTGCAGGAGAAAATTTTACTGTGGTTTCTCAGTCTGTTTCCTAGTGCCGGTATGAAATTCCTGCAGTTTTCACTGTAAAACCGAGTTGGAGCTAGTACCTCCCCATATATATGTATGGAGTGGAGTTTGCAAATGAAAAGAAACTTTGTGTTCCCAACAAGATAGGTGAAGGACGGCTTTCACAAACACTTATCTCTCAGAACTGAGCATGTGGTGAGACGTTCTTTCATCTAGCACAAAGGGAACGGGTTGCATTAGAAACTTTTTCTGTGGTTTCTCGGTCTGTTTCCTAGTGCCGGTATGAAGTTCCTGCAGTTTTCACTGTAAAACCGAGTTGGAGCTAGTACCTCCCCATATATATGTATGGAGTGGAGTTTGCAACTGAAAAGAAACTTTGTGTTCAATACAAGCTAGTTGAAGGACGGCTTTCACACACACTTATCTCTCAGAACTGAGCATGTGGGAGACGTTCGTTCATCTAGCACAAAGGGAACGGTTTGCAGGGGAAACTTTTACTCTGGTTTCTCAGTCTGTTTCCTAGTGCCGGTTAGAAGTTCCTGCAGTTTTCACTGTATAACCGAGTTGGAGCTAGAACCTCCCCATATATATGTATGGAGTGGAGTTTGCAACTGAAAAGAAACTTTGTGTTCCCAACAAGCTAGGTGAAGGACTGCTTTCACAAACAATTATCTCTCAGAACTTAGCATGTGGAGAGACGTTCGTTCATCTAGTACAAAGGGAACGGGTTGCAGGAGAAACTATACTATGGTTTCTCAGTCTGTTTCCTAGTGCCGGATTGAAGTTCCTGCAGTTTTCACTGTAAAATCGAGTTGGAGCTAGTACCTCCCCATATATATGTATGGAGTGGATTTTGCAACTGAAAAGAAACTTTGTGTTCCCAACAAGCTAGGTGAAGGACGGCTTTCACACACACTTATCTCTCAGAACAGAGCATGTGGAGAGACGTTCGTTAATCTAGCACAAAGGGAACTGGTTGCAGGAGAAACTTTACTGTGGTTTCTCAGTCTGTTTCCTAGTGCCGGTTTGAAGTTCCTGCAGTTTTCACTGTAAAACCGAGTTGGAGCTAGTACCTCCCCATATATATGTATGGAGTGGAGTTTGCAACTGAAAAGAAACTTTGTGTTCCCAACAAGCTAGGTGAAGGACGGCTTTCACACACACTTATCTCTCAGAACTGAGCATGTGTAGAGACGTTCGTTCATCTAGCACATAGGAAACGGGTTGCAGGAGAAACTTTTACTCTGGTTTCTCAGTCTGTTTCCTAGTGCTGGTTTGAAGTTCCTGCATTTTTCACTGTAAAACCGAGTTGGAGCTAGTACCTCCCCATATATATGTATGGAGTGGAGTTTGCAAATGAAAAGATACTTTGTGTTCCCAACAAGCTAGTTGAAGGACGGCTTTCACACACAATTATCTCTCAGAACTGAGCATATGGAGAGACGTTCGTCCATCTAGCACAAAGGGATCTGTTTGCAGGAGAAAATTTTACTGTGGTTTCTCAGTCTGTTTCCTAGTGCCGGTATGAAGTTCCTGCAGTTTTCACTGTAAAACCGAGTTGGAGCTAGTACCTCCCCATATATATGTATGGAATGGAGTTTGCAACTGAAAAGAAACTTTGTGTTCCAAACAAGCTAGGTGAAGGACGGCTTTCACACACACTTATTTCTCAGAAGTGAGCATGTGGAGAGACGTTCGTTCATCTAGCACAAAGGGAATTGGTTGCAGGAGAAACTTTTACTCTGGATTCTCAGTCTGTTTACTAGTGCCGGTTTGAAGTTCCTGCAGTTTTCACTGTAAACCCGAGTTGGAGCTAGTACCTCCCCATATATATGTATGGAGTGGAGTTTGCAACTGAAAAGAAACTTTGTGTTCCCAACAAGCTACGTGAAGGACGGCTTTCACACACACTTTTCTCTCAGATCTGAGCATGTGGAGAGACTTTCGTTCATCTAGCACAAGGGGAACGGGTTGCAGGAGAAACTTTTCCTCTGGTTTCTCAGTCTGTTTCCTAGTGCCGGTTTGAAATTCCTGCAGTTTTCACTGCAAAACCGAGTTGGAGCTAGTACCTCTCCATATATATTTATGGAGTGCAGTTTGCAACTCAAAAGAAACTTTGTGTTCCCAACAAGCTAGGTGAAGGACGGCTTTCACACACACTTAACTCTCAGAACTGAGCATGTGGAGAGACGTTCTTTCATCTAGCACAAAGTGAATGGTTTGCAGGAGAAACTTTTACTCTGGTTTCTCAGTCTGTTTCCTAGTGGCGGTTTTAAGTTCCTGCAGTTTTCACTGCAAAACCGAGTTGGAGCTAGTACCTCCCCATATATTTTTATGGAGTGCAGTTTGCAACTGAAAAGAAACTTTGTGTTACCAACAAGCTAGGTGAAGGACGGCTTTCACACACACTTATCTCTTAGACCTGAGCATGTCGGGAGACTTTCGTTCATCTAGCACAAAGGGAACGGGTTGCAGGAGAAACTTTTACTGTGGTTTCTCAGTCTGTTTCCTAGTGCCGGTTTGAAGTTCCTGCATTTTTCACTGTAAAACCGAGTTGGAACTAGTACCTCCCCATATATATTTATGGATTGGAGTTTGCAACTGAAAAGAAACTTTGTGTTCCCAACAAGCTAGGTGAAGGTCGGCTTTCACACACACTTATCTCTCAGAACTGAGCATGTGGAGAGACGTTCGTTCATCTAGCACAAAGGGAACGGGTTGCAGGAGAAACTTTTACTCTGGTATCTCAGTCTGTTTCCTAGTGCCGGTTTGAAGTTCCTGCATTTTTCACTGTAAAACCGATTTGGAGCTAGTACCTCCCCATATATATGTATGGAGTGGAGTTTTCAACTGAAAAGAAACTTTGTGTTCCCAAGAAGCTAGGTGAAGGACGGCTTTTTCTCACACTTATCTCTCAGAAATGAGCATTTGGAGAGACGTTCCTTCATCTAGCACAAGGGGAACGGGTTGCAGGAGAAACTTTTACTGTGGTTTCTCAGTCTGTTTCCTAGTGCCGGTTTGAAGTTCCTGCATTTTTCACTGTAAAACCGAGTTGGAGCTTGTACCTCCCCATATATATGTATGGATTGGAGTTTGCAACTGAAAAGAAACTTTGTGTTCCCAACAAGCTAGGTGAAGGTCGTCTTTCACACACACTTATCTCTCAGAACTGAGCATGTGGAGAGCAGTTCGTTCATCTAGCAAAAAGGGAACGGGTTGCAGGAGAAACTTTTACTGTGGTTTCTCAGTCTGTTTCCTAGTGTAGGTTTGAAGTTCCTGCATTTTTCACTGTAAAACCGAGTTGGAGCTAGTACCTCCCCATATATATGTATGGATTGGAGTTTGCAACTGAAAAGAAACTTTGTGTTCCCAACAAGCTAGGTGAAGGTCGTCTTTCACACACACTTACCTCTCAGAACTGAGCATGTGGAGAGACGTTCGTTCATCTAGCACAAAGGGAATGGGTTGCAGGAGAAACTTTTACTCGGGATTCTCAGTCTGTTTCCTAGTGGCGGTTTTAAGTTCCTGCAGTTTTCACTGCAAAAACCAGTTGGAGCTAGTACCTCCCCATATATATTTATTGAGTGCAGTTTGCTACTGAAAAGAAACTTTGTGTTCCCAACAAGCTAGGTGAAGGACGGCTTTCACACACACTTTTCTCTCAGAACTGAGCATGTGGAGAGACGTTCGTTCATCTAGCACAAAGGGAACGGGTTGTAGGAGAAACTTTTACTCTGGTTTCTCAGTCTTTTTCCTAGTGCCGGTTTGAAGTTCCTGCAGTTTTCACTGTAAAACCGAGTTGGAGCTAGTACCTCCCCATATATATGTATGGAGTGGAGTTTGCAACAGAAAAGAAACTTTGTGTTACCAACAAGCTAGGTGAAGGACGGCTTTCACACACAATTATCTCTCAGAACTGAGCATGTCGGGAGACGTTCGTTCATCTAGCAAAAAGGAACGGGTTGCAGGAGAAACTTTTACAGTGGTTTCTCAGTCTGTTTCCTAGTGCCGGTTTGAAGTTCCTGCATTTTTCACAGTAAAACCGAGTTGGAGCTAGTACCTCCCCATATATATGTATGGAGTGGAGTTTGCAACTGAAAAGAAACTTTGTGTTCCCAACAAGCTAGGTGAAGGTCGGCTTTCACACACACTTATCTCTCAGAACTGAGCATGTGGAGAGACGTTCGTTCATCTAGCACAAAGGGAACGGGTTGCAGGAGAAACGTTACTGTGTTTTCTCAATCTGTTTCCTAGTGGCGGTTTGAAGTTCCTGCAGTTTTCACTGCAAAACCGAGTTGGAGCTAGTACCACCCCATATATATGTATGGAGTGCAGTTTGCAACTGAAAAGAAACTTTGTGTTCCCCACAAGCTAGGTTAAGGACGGCTTTCACACACACATATCTCTCAGAACTGGGCATGTGGAGAGACTTTCGTTCATCTAGCACAAAGGGAGCGGTTTGCAGGAGAAACTTTTACTGTGGTTTCTCAGTCTGTTTCCTAGTGCCGGTTTGAAGTTCCTGCATTTTTCACTGTAAAACCGAGTTGGAGCTAGTACCTCCCCATATATATGTATGGAGTGGAGTTTGCAACTGAAAAGAAACTTTGTGTTCCCAACAAGCTAAGTGAAGGACGGCTTTCTCACACACTTATCTCTCAGAAATGAGCATTTGGAGAGACGTTCCTTCATCTAGCACAAAGGGAACGTGTTGCATGAGAAACATTTACTGTGGTTTCTCAGACTGTTTCCTAGTGCCGGTTTGAAGTTCCTACATTTTTCACTGTAAAACCGAGTTGGAGCTAGTACCTCCCCATATATATGTATGGATTGGAGTCTGCAACTGAAAAGAAACTTTGTGTTCCCAACAAGCTAGGTGAAGGTCGGCTTTCACACACAATTATCTCTCAGAAATGAGCATGTGGAGAGCAGTTCGTTCATCTAGCACAAAGGGAACGGGTTGCAGGAGAAAATTTTACTCTGGTTTCTCAGTCTGTTTCCTAGTGCCGGTTTGTAGTTCCTGCAGTTTTCACTGTAAAACCGAGTTGGAGATAGTACCTCCCGATATATATGTATGGAGTGGAGTTTGCAACTGAAAAGAAACTTTGTGTTCCCAACAAGCTAGGTGAAGGACGGCTTTCACACACACTTATTTCTCAGAACTGAGCATGTGGTGAGACGTTCGTTCATCTAGCACAAAGTGAATGTGTTGCAGGAGAAACTTTTACTCGGGATTCTCAGTCTGTTTCCTAGTGGCGGTTTTAATTTCCTGCAGTTTTCACTGCAAAACCGAGTTGGAGCTAGTACCTCCCCATATATATGTATGGAGTGGAGTTTGCAACTGAAAAGAAACTTTGTGTTCCCAACAAGCTAAGTGAAGGACGGCTTTCTCACACACTTATCTCTCAGAAATGAGCATTTGGAGAGACGTTCCTTCATCTAGCACAAAGGGAACGGGTTGCATGAGAAACTTTTACTGTGGTTTCTCAGTCTGTTTCCTAGTGCCGGTTTGAAGTTCCTGCAGTTTTCACTGTAAAACCGAGTTGGAGCTAGTACCTCCCCATATATATGTATGGAGTGGAGTTTGCAACTGAAAAGAAACTTTGTGTTCCCAACAAGCTAGGTGAAGGACGGCTTTCACACACACTTATCTCTCAGAACTGAGCATGTTGAGAGACGTTCGTTCATCTAGCACAAAGGGAACGGGTTGCAGGAGAAACGTTACTGTGTTTTCTCAATCTGTTTCCTAGTGGCGGTTTGAAGTTCCTGCAGTTTTCACTGCAAAACCGAGTTGGAGCTAGTACCACCCCATATATATGTATGGATTGCAGTTTGCAACTGAAAAGAAACTTTGTGTTCCCTACAAGCTAGGTGAAGAACGGCTTTCACACACACATATCTCTCAGAACTGAGCATGTGGAGAGACGTTCGTTCATCTAGCACAAAGGGAACGGGTTGCAGGAGAAAATTTTACTCTGGTTTCTCAGTCTGTTTCCTAGTGCCGGTTTGAAGTTCCTGCATTTTTCACTGTAAAACCGAGTTGGAGCTAGTACCTCCCCATATATATGTATGGATTGGAGTTTGCAACTGAAAAGAAACTTTGTGTTCCCAACAAGCTAGGTGAAGTTAGGCTTTCTCACACAATTATCTCTCAGAAATGAGCATGTGGAGAGACGTTCGTTCATCTAGCACAAATGGAACGGGTTGCAGGAGAAACTTTTACTGTGGTTTCTCAGTCTGTTTCCTAGTGCCGGTTTGAAGTTCCTGCAGTTTTCACAGTAAAACCGAGTTGGAGCTAGTACTTCCCCATATATATCTATGGAGTGGAGTTTGCAACTGAAAAGAAACTTTTTGTTCCCAACAAGCTAGGTGATTACTGCTTTCACACACACTTATCTCTCAGAACTGAGCATGTGGAGAGACGTTCATTCATATAGCACAAAGGGAACGGGTTGCAGGAGAAACTTTTACTCTGGTTTCTCAGTCTGTTTCCTAGTGCCGGTTTGAAGTTCTTGCAGTTTTCACTGTAAAACCGAGTTGGAGCTAGTACCTCCCCATATATATGTATGGAGTGGAGTTTGCAACTGAAAAGAAACTTTGTGTTCCCAACAAGCTAGGTGAAGGACGGCTTTCACACACATTTATCTCTCAGAACTGAGCATGTGGAGAGACGTTCGCTCATCTAGCACAAATGGAACGGGTTGCAGGAGAAACTTTTACTGTGGTTTCTCAGACTGTTTCCTAGTGCCGGTTTGAAGTTCCTACATTTTTCACTGTAAAACCGAGTTGGAGCTAGTACCTCCCCATATATATGTATGGATTGGAGTCTGCAACTGAAAAGAAACTTTGTGTTCCCAACAAGCTAGGTGAAGGTCGGCTTTCACACACAATTATCTCTCAGAAATGAGCATGTGGAGAGCAGTTCGTTCATCTAGCACAAAGGGAACGGGTTGCAGGAGAAAATTTTACTCTGGTTTCTCAGTCTGTTTCCTAGTGCCGGTTTGTAGTTCCTGCAGTTTTCACTGTAAAACCGAGTTGGAGATAGTACCTCCCGATATATATGTATGGAGTGGAGTTTGCAACTGAAAAGAAACTTTGTGTTCCCAACAAGCTAGGTGAAGGACGGCTTTCACACACACTTATTTCTCAGAACTGAGCATGTGGTGAGACGTTCGTTCATCTAGCACAAAGGGAATGTGTTGCAGGACAAACTTTTACTCGGGATTCTCAGTCTGTTTCCTAGTGGCGGTTTTAATTTCCTGCAGTTTTCACTGCAAAACCGAGTTGGAGCTAGTACCTCCCCATATATATGTATGGAGTGGAGTTTGCAACTGAAAAGAAACTTTGTGTTCCCAACAAGCTAAGTGAAGGACGGCTTTCTCACACACTTATCTCTCAGAAATGAGCATTTGGAGAGACGTTCCTTCATCTAGCACAAAGGGAACGGGTTGCATGAGAAACTTTTACTGTGGTTTCTCAGTCTGTTTCCTAGTGCCGGTTTGAAGTTCCTGCAGTTTTCACTGTAAAACCGAGTTGGAGCTAGTACCTCCCCATATATATGTATGGAGTGGAGTTTGCAACTGAAAAGAAACTTTGTGTTCCCAACAAGCTAGGTGAAGGACGGCTTTCACACACACTTATCTCTCAGAACTGAGCATGTTGAGAGACGTTCGTTCATCTAGCACAAAGGGAACGGGTTGCAGGAGAAACGTTACTGTGTTTTCTCAATCTGTTTCCTAGTGGCGGTTTGAAGTTCCTGCAGTTTTCACTGCAAAACCGAGTTGGAGCTAGTACCACCCCATATATATGTATGGATTGCAGTTTGCAACTGAAAAGAAACTTTGTGTTCCCTACAAGCTAGGTGAAGAACGGCTTTCACACACACATATCTCTCAGAACTGAGCATGTGGAGAGACGTTCGTTCATCTAGCACAAAGGGAACGGGTTGCAGGAGAAAATTTTACTCTGGTTTCTCAGTCTGTTTCCTAGTGCCGGTTTGAAGTTCCTGCATTTTTCACTGTAAAACCGAGTTGGAGCTAGTACCTCCCCATATATATGTATGGATTGGAGTTTGCAACTGAAAAGAAACTTTGTGTTCCCAACAAGCTAGGTGAAGTTAGGCTTTCTCACACAATTATCTCTCAGAAATGAGCATGTGGAGAGACGTTCGTTCATCTAGCACAAATGGAACGGGTTGCAGGAGAAACTTTTACTGTGGTTTCTCAGTCTGTTTCCTAGTGCCGGTTTGAAGTTCCTGCAGTTTTCACAGTAAAACCGAGTTGGAGCTAGTACTTCCCCATATATATCTATGGAGTGGAGTTTGCAACTGAAAAGAAACTTTTTGTTCCCAACAAGCTAGGTGATTACTGCTTTCACACACACTTATCTCTCAGAACTGAGCATGTGGAGAGACGTTCATTCATATAGCACAAAGGGAACGGGTTGCAGGAGAAACTTTTACTCTGGTTTCTCAGTCTGTTTCCTAGTGCCGGTTTGAAGTTCTTGCAGTTTTCACTGTAAAACCGAGTTGGAGCTAGTACCTCCCCATATATATGTATGGAGTGGAGTTTGCAACTGAAAAGAAACTTTGTGTTCCCAACAAGCTAGGTGAAGGACGGCTTTCACACACATTTATCTCTCAGAACTGAGCATGTGGAGAGACGTTCGCTCATCTAGCACAAATGGAACGGGTTGCAGGAGAAACTTTTACTGTGGTTTCTCAGTCTGTTTCCTAGTGCCGGTTTGATGTTCCTGCAGTTTTCACTGTAAACCCGAGTTGGAGCTAGTACCTCCCCATATATATGTATGGAGTGGAGTTTGCAACTGAAAAGAAACTTTGTGTTCCCAACAAGCTAGGTGAAGGACGGCTTTCACACACACTTATCTCTCAGAACTGAGCATGTGGAGAGACGTTCTTTCATCTAGCACAAAGGGAACGGGTTGCAGGAGAAACTTTTACTGTGGTTTCTCAGTCTGTTTCCTAGTGACGGTTTGAAGTTCCTGCAGTTTTCACTGTAAAACCGAGTTGGAGCTAGTACCTCCCCATATATATGTATGGAGTGGAGTTTGCAACTGAAAAGAAACTTTGTGTTCCCAACAAGCTAGGTGAAGGACGGCTTTCACACACAATTATCTCTCAGAATTGAGCATGTGGAGAGACGCTCGTTCATCTAGCACAAGGGGAACGGGTTGCAGGGGAAACTTTTACTCTGGTTTCTCACTCTGTTTCCTAGTGCCGGTTTGAAGTTCCTGCAGTTTTCACTGTAAAACTGAGTTGGAGCTAGTACCACCCCATATATATGTATGGAGTGGAGTTTGCAACTGAAAAGAAACTTTGTGTTCCCAACAAGCTAGGTGAAGGACGGCTTTCACACACACTTATCTCTCAGAACTGAGCATGTGGTGAGACGTTCTTTCATCTAGCACAAAGGGAACGGGTTGCATTAGAAACTTTTACTGTGGTTTCTCGGTCTGTTTCCTATTGCCGGTTTGAAGTTCCTGCAGTTTTCACTGTGAAATCGAATTGGTGCTAGTACCTCCCCATATATATGTATGGAATGGAGTTTGCAACTGAAAAGAAACTTTGTGTTCCCAACAAGCTAGGTGAAGGACGTCTTTCACACACATTTATCTCTCAGAAATGAGCATGTGGATAGACGTTCGGTCATCTAGCACATACGAAACGGGATGCAGGAGAAACTTTTACTCTGGTTTCTCAGTATGTTTCCCAGTGCCGGTTTGAAGTTCCTGCAGATTTCACTGTAAAATCGAGTTGGAGCTAGTACCTCCCCATATATATGTATGGATTGGAGTTTGCAACTGAAAAGAAACTTTGTGTTCCCAACAAGCTAGGTGAAGGACGGCTTTCACACACACATATCTCTCAGAACTGAGCATGTGGTGAGATGTTCTTTCATCTAGAACAAAGGGAACGGGTTGCATTAGAAACTTTTACTGTGGTTTCTTGGTTTGTTTCCTATTGCCGGTTTGAAGTTCCTGCAGTTTTCACTATAAAACCGAGTTGGAGCTAGTACCTCCCCATATATATGTATGGAGTGGAGTTTGCAACTGAAAAGAAACTTTGTGTTCCCAACAAGCTAGGTGAAGGACGGCTTTCACACACACATATCTCTCAGAACTGAGCATGTTGAGAGACGTTCGTTCATCTAGCACAAAGGGAACGGGTTGCAGGAGAAACGTTACTGTGTTTTCTCAATCTGTTTCCTAGTGGCGGTTTGAAGTTCCTGCAGTTTTCACTGCAAAACCGAGTTGGAGCTAGTACCTCCCCATATATATTTATGGAGTGCAGTTTGCAACTGAAAAGAAACTTTGTGTTCCCAACAAGCTAGGTGAAGGACGGCTTTCACACACACTTATCTTTCAGAAATGAGCATGTGGAGAGACGTTCGTTCATCTAGCACATAGGAAACGGGTTGCAGGAGAAACTTTTACTCTGGTTTCTCAGTCTGTTTCCTAGTGCCGGTTTGAAGTTCCTGCAGTTTTCACTGTAAAACCGAGTTGGAGCTAGTACCTCCCCATATATATGTATGGAGTGGAGTTTGCAACTGAAAAGAAACTTTGTGTTCCCAACAAGCTAGGTGAAGGACGGCTTTCACACACACTTATCTCTCAGAACTGAGCATGTTGAGAGACGTTCGTTCATCTAGCACAAAGGGAACGGGTTGCAGGAGAAACTTTACTGTGTTTTCTCAGTCTGTTTCCTAGTGGCGGTTTGAAGTTCCTGCAGTTTTAACTGCAAAACCGATTTGGAGCTAGTACCACCCCATATATATTTATGGAGTGCAGTTTGCAACTGAAAAGAAACTTTGTGTTCCCAACAAGCTAGGTGAAGGACGGCTTTCACACACACTTATCTCTCAGAACTGAGCATGTGGAGAGACGTTCGTTCATCTAGCACATAGGAAACGGGTTGCAGGAGAAACTTTTACTGTGGTTTCTCAGTCTGTTTCCTTGTGCCGGTTTGAAGTTCCTGCAGTTTTCACTGTAAAACAGAGTTGGAGCTAGTACCTCCCCATATATATGTATGGAGTGGAGTTTGCAACTGAAAAGAAACTTTGTGTTCCCAACAAGCTAGGTGAAGGACGGCTTTCACACACACTTATCTCTCAGAACTGAGCATGTTGAGAGACGTTCGTTCATCTAGCACAAAGGGAACGGGTTGCAGGAGAAACTTTACTGTGTTTTCTCAGTCTGTTTCCTAGTGGCGTTTTGAAGTTCCTGCAGTTTTCACTGCAAAATCGAGTTGGAGCTAGTACCACCCCATATATATTTATGAAGTGCAGTTTGTAACTGAAAAGAAACTTTGTGTTGCCAACAATCTAGGTGAAGGACGGCTTTCACACACACTTATTTCTCAGAACTGAGCATGTGGTGAGACGTTCTTTCATCTAGCACAAAGGGAACGGGTTGCATTAGAAATTTTTACTGTGGTTTCTCAGTCTGTTTCCTAGTGGCTGTTTGAAGTTCCTGCAGTTTTCACTGTAAAACCGAGTTGGAGCTTGTATCTCCCCATATATATTTATGGATTGCAGTGTGCAACTGAAAAGAAACTTTGTGTTCCCAACAAGCTAGGGGAAGTACGGCATTCACACACACTTATCTTTCAGAAATGAGCATGTGGAGAGACGTTCGTTCATCTAGCACATACGAAACGGGTTGCAGGAGAAACTTTACTGTGTTTTCTCAGTCTGTTTCCTAGTGGCGGTTTGAAGTTCCTGCAGTTTTCACTGCAAAACCGAGTTGGAGCTAGTACCACCCCATATATATTTATGGAGTGCAGTTTGCAACTGAAAAGAAACTTTGTGTTCCCAACAAGCTAGGTGAAGGACGGTTTCACACACACTTATCTCTCAGAACTGAGCATGTGGAGAGACGTTCGTTCATCTAGCACAAAGGGAATGGGTTGCAGGAGAAACTTTTTCTCTGGTTTCTCAGTCTGTTTCCTAGTGCCGGTTTGAAGTTCCTGCTGTTTTCACTGCAAAACCGAGTTGGAGCTAGTACCTCCCCCTATGTATTTATGGAGTGAATTTTGCAACTGAAAAGAAACTTTGTGTTCCCAACAAGCTAGGTGAAGGTCGGCTTTCACACACACTTATCTCTCAGAACTTAGCATGTGGTGAGACGTTCTTTCATCTAGCACAAAGGGAACGGGTTGCATTAGAAATTTTTACTGTGGTTTCTCCGTCTGTTTACTAGTGCCGGTTTGAAGTTCTTGCAGTTTTCACTGTAAAACCGAGTTGGAGCTAGAACCTCCCCATATATATTTATGGCATGCAGTTTGCAACTGAAAAGAAACTTTGTGTTCCCAACAAGCTAGGTGAAGGACGGCTTTCACACACACTTATCTTTCAGAAATGAGCATGTGGAGAGACGTTCGTTCATCTAGCACATAGGAAACGGTTTGCAGGAGAAACTTTTACTCTGGTTTCTCAGTCTGTTTCCTAGTGCCGGTTTGAAGTTCCTGCAGTTTTCACTGTAAAACCGAGTTGGAGCTAGTACCTCCCCATATATATGTATGGAGTGGAGTTTGCAACTGAAAAGAAACTTTGTGTTCCCAACAAGCTAGGTGAAGGACGGCTTTCACACACACTTATCTCTCAGAACTGAGCATGTTGAGAGACGTTCGTTCATCTAGCTCAAAGGGAACGGGTTGCAGGAGAAACTTTACTGTGTTTTCTCAGTCTGTTTCCTAGTGGCGGTTTGAAGTTCCTGCAGTTTTCACTGCAAAACCGAGTTGGAGCTAGTACCACCCCATATATATTTATGGAGTGCAGTTTGCAACTGAAAAGAAACTTTGTGTTCCCAACAAGCTAGGTGAAGGACGGCTTTCACACACACTTATCTCTCAGAACTGAGCATGTGGAGAGACGTTCGTTCATCTAGCACAAAGGGATTGGTTTGCAGGAGAAACTTTTACTCTGGTTTCTCAGTCTGTTTCCTAGTGCCGGTTTGAAGTTCCTGCAGTTTTCACTGCAAAACCGAGTTGGAGCTAGTACCTCCCCCTATATATTTATGGAGTGCATTTTGCAACTGAAAAGAAACTTTGTGTTCCCAACAAGCTAGGTGAAGGACGGCTTTCACACACACTTATCTCTCAGAACTGAGCATGTGGAGAGACGTTCGTTCATCTAGCACAAAGGGAACGGGTTGCAGGAGAAACTTTACTGTGTTTTCTCAGTCTGTTTCCTAGTGGAGGTTTGAAGTTCCTGCAGTTTTCACTGCAAAACCGAGTTGGAGCTTGTACCACCCCATATATATTTATGGAGTGCAGTTTGCAACTGAAAAGAAACTTTGTGTTCCCAACAAGCTAGGTGAAGGTCGGCTTTCACACACACTTATCTCTCAGAACTGAGCATGTGGTGAGACGTTCTTTCATCTAGCACAAAGGGAACGGGTTGCTTTAGAAATTTTTACTGTGGTTTCTCAGTCTTTTTCCTAGTGGCGGTTTGAATTTCCTGCAGTTTTCACTGTAAAACCGAGTTGGAGCTAGTACCTCCCCATATATATTTATGGATTGCAGTTTGCAACTGAAAAGAAACTTTGTGTTCCCAACAAGCTAGGTGAAGTACGGCTTTCACACACAATTATTTTTCAGAAATGAGCATGTGGAGAGACGTTCGTTCATCTAGCACAAAGGGAAAGGTTTGCAGGAGAAACTTTACTGTGTTTTCTCAGTCTGTTTCCTAGTGGCGGTTTGAAGTTCCTGCAGTTTTCACTGCAAAATCGAGTTGGAGCTAGTACCACCCCATATATATTTATGAAGTGCAGTTTGTAACTGAAAAGAAACTTTGTGTTGCCAACAATCTAGGTGAAGGACGGCTTTCACACACACTTATTTCTCAGAACTGAGCATGTGGTGAGACGTTCTTTCATCTAGCACAAAGGGAACGGGTTGCATTAGAAATTTTTACTGTGGTTTCTCAGTCTGTTTCCTAGTGGCTGTTTGAAGTTCCTGCAGTTTTCACTGTAAAACCGAGTTGGAGCTTGTATCTCCCCATATATATTTATGGATTGCAGTGTGCAACTGAAAAGAAACTTTGTGTTCCCAACAAGCTAGGGGAAGTACGGCATTCACACACACTTATCTTTCAGAAATGAGCATGTGGAGAGACGTTCGTTCATCTAGCACATACGAAACGGGTTGCAGGAGAAACTTTTACTCTGGTTTCTCAGTCTGTTTCCTAGTGCCGGTTTGAAGTTCCTGCAGTTTTCACTGTAAAACCGAGTTGGAGCTAGTACCTCCCCATATATTTGTATGGAGTGGAGTTTGCAACTGAAAAGAAACTTTGTGTTCCCAACAAGCTAGGTGAAGGACGGCATTCACACACACTTATCTCTCAGAACTGAGCATGTTGAGAGACGTTCGTTCATCTAGCACAAAGGGAACGGGTTGCAGGGAAACTTTACTGTGTTTTCTCAGTCTGTTTCCTAGTGGCGGTTTGAAGTTCCTGCAGTTTTCACTGCAAAACCGAGTTGGAGCTAGTACCACCCCATATATATTTATGGAGTGCAGTTTGCAACTGAAAAGAAACTTTGTGTTCCCAACAAGCTAGGTGAAGGACGGTTTCACACACACTTATCTCTCAGAACTGAGCATGTGGAGAGACGTTCGTTCATCTAGCACAAAGGGAATGGGTTGCAGGAGAAACTTTTTCTCTGGTTTCTCAGTCTGTTTCCTAGTGCCGGTTTGAAGTTCCTGCAGTTTTCACTGCAAAACCGAGTTGGAGCTAGTACCTCCCCCTATGTATTTATGGAGTGAATTTTGCAACTGAAAAGAAACTTTGTGTTCCCAACAAGCTAGGTGAAGGTCGGCTTTCACACACACTTATCTCTCAGAACTTAGCATGTGGTGAGACGTTCTTTCATCTAGCACAAAGGAACGGGTTGCATTAGAAATTTTTACTGTGGTTTCTCCGTCTGTTTACTAGTGCCGGTTTGAAGTTCTTGCAGTTTTCACTGTAAAACCGAGTTGGAGCTAGAACCTCCCCATATATATTTATGGCATGCAGTTTGCAACTGAAAAGAAACTTTGTGTTCCCAACAAGCTAGGTGAAGGACGGCTTTCACACACAATTATCTTTCAGAAATGAGCATGTGGAGAGACGTTCGTTCATCTAGCACATAGGAAACGGTTTGCAGGAGAAACTTTTACTCTGGTTTCTCAGTCTGTTTCCTAGTGCCGGTTTGAAGTTCCTGCAGTTTTCACTGTAAAACCGAGTTGGAGCTAGTACCTCCCCATATATATGTATGGAGTGGAGTTTGCAACTGAAAAGAAACTTTGTGTTCCCAACAAGCTAGGTGAAGGACGGCTTTCACACACACTTATCTCTCAGAACTGAGCATGTTGAGAGACGTTCGTTCATCTAGCACAAAGGGAACGGGTTGCAGGAGAAACTTTACTGTGTTTTCTCAGTCTGTTTCCTAGTGGCGGTTTGAAGTTCCTGCAGTTTTCACTGCAAAACCGAGTTGGAGCTAGTACCACCCCATATATATTTATGGAGTGCAGTTTGCAACTGAAAAGAAACTTTGTGTTCCCAACAAGCTAGGTGAAGGACGGCTTTCACACACACTTATCTCTCAGAACTGAGCATGTGGAGAGACGTTCGTTCATCTAGCACAAAGGGAAAGGTTTGCAGGAGAAACTTTACTGTGTTTTCTCAGTCTGTTTCCTAGTGGCGGTTTGAAGTTCCTGCAGTTTTCACTGCAAAACCGAGTTGGAGCTTGTACCACCCCATATATATTTATGGAGAGCAGTTTGCAACTGAAAAGAAACTTTGTGTTCCCAACAAGCTAGGTGAAGGTCGGCTTTCACACACACTTATCTCTCAGAACTGAGCATGTGGTGAGACGTTCTTTCATCTAGCACAAAGGGAACGGGTTGCATTAGAAATTTTTACTGTGGTTTCTCAGTCTTTTTCCTAGTGGCGGTTTGAATTTCCTGCAGTTTTCACTGTAAAACGGAGTTGGAGCTAGTACCTCCCCATATATATTTATGGATTGCAGTTTGCAACTGAAAAGAAACTTTGTGTTCCCAACAAGCTAGGTGAAGTACGGCTTTCACACACAATTATTTTTCAGAAATGAGCATGTGGAGAGACGTTCGTTCATCTAGCACATAGGAAACGGGTTGCAGGGGAAACTTTTACTGTGGTTTCTCAGTCTGTTTCCTAGTGCCGTTTTGAAGTTCCTGCAGTTTTCACTGTAAAACCGAGTTGGAGCTAGTACCTCCCCATATATAAGTATGGAGTGGAGTTTGCAACTGAAAAGAAACTTTGTGTTCCCAACAAGCTAGGTGAAGGACAGCTTTCACACACACTTATCTCTCAGAACTGAGCATGTTGACAGACGTTCGTTCATCTAGCACAAAGTGAACGGGTTGCAGGAGAAACTTTACTGTGTCTTCTCAGTCTGTTTCCTAGTGGCGGTTTGAAGTTCCTGCAGTTTTCACTGCAAAACCGAGTTGGAGCTAGTACCACCCCATATATATTTATGGAGTGCAGTTTGCAACTGAAAAGAAACTTTGTGTTCCCAACAAGCTAGGTGAAGGACGGTTTCACACACACTTATCTCTCAGAACTGAGCATGTGGAGAGACGTTCGTTCATCTAGCACAAAGGGAATGGGTTGCAGGAGAAACTTTTACTCTGGTTTCTCAGTCTGTTTCCTAGTGCCGGTTTGAAGTTCCTGCAGTTTTCACTGCAAAACCGAGTTGGAGCTAGTACCTCCCCCTATGTATTTATGGAGTGCATTTTGCAACTGAAAAGAAACTATGTGTTCCCAACAAGCTAGGTGAAGGTCGGATTTCACACACACTTATCTCTCAGAACTTAGCATGTGGTGAGACGTTCTTTCATCTAGCACAAAGGGAACGGGTTGCATTAGAAATTTTTACTGTGGTTTCTCCGTCTGTTTACTAGTGCCGGTTTGAAGTTCCTGCAGTTTTCACTGTAAAACCGAGTTGGAGCTAGAACCTCCCCATATATATTTATGGCATGCAGTTTGCAACTGAAAAGAAACTTTGTGTTCCCAACAAGCTAGGTGAAGGACGGCTTTCACACACACTTATCTTTCAGAAATGAGCATGTGGAGAGACGATCGTTCATCTAGCACATAGGAAACGGGTTGCAGGAGAAACTTTTACTCTGGTTTCTCAGTCTGTTTCCTAGTGCCGGTTTGAAGTTCCTGCAGTTATCACTGTAAAACCGAGTTGGAGCTAGTACCTCCCCATATATATGTATGGAGTGGAGTTTGCAACTGAAAAGAAACTTTGTGTTCCCAACAAGCTAGGTGAAGGACGGCTTTCACACACACTTATCTCTCAGAACTGAGCATGTTGAGAGACGTTCGTTCATCTAGCACAAAGGGAAAGGGTTGCAGGAGAAACTTTACTGTGTTTTCTCAGTCTGTTTCCTAGTGGCGGTTTGAAGTTCCTGCAGTTTTAACTGCAAAACCGAGTTGGAGCTAGTACCACCCCATATATATTTATGGAGTGCAGTTTGCAACTGAAAAGAAACTTTGTGTTCCCAACAAGCTAAGTGAAGGACGGCTTTCACACACACTTATCTCTCAGAACTGAGCATGTGGAGAGACTTTCGTTCATCTAGCACATAGGAAACGGGTTGCAGGAGAAACTTTTACTGTGGTTTCTCAGTCTGTTTCCTTGTGCCGGTTTGAAGTTCCTGCAGTTTTCACTGTAAAACCGAGTTGGAGCTAGTACCTCCCCATATATATGTATGGAGTGGAGTTTGCAACTGAAAAGAAACTTTGTGTTCCCAACAAGCTAGGTGAAGGACGGCTTTCACACACACTTATCTCTCAGAACTGAGCATGTTGAGAGACGTTCGTTCATCTAGCACAAAGGGAACGGGTTGCAGGAGAAACTTTACTGTGTTTTCTCAGTCTGTTTCCTAGTGGCGGTTTGAAGTTCCTGCAGTTTTCACTGCAAAACCGAGTTGGAGCTAGTACCACCCCATATATATTTATGGAGTGCAGTTTGCAACTGAAAAGAAACTTTGTGTTCCCAACAAGCTAGGTGAAGGTCGGCTTTCACACACACTTATCTCTCAGAACTGAGCATGAGGTGAGACGTTCTTTCATCTATCACAAATGGAACGGGTTGCATTAGAAATTTTTACTGTGGTTTCTCAGTCTGTTTCCTAGTGGCGGTTTGAAGTTCCTGCAGTTTTCACTGTAAAACCGAGTTGGAGCTAGTACCTCCCCATATATATTTATGGATTGCAGTTTGCAACTGAAAAGAAACTTTGTGTTCCCAACAAGCTAGGTGAAGTACGGCTTTCACACACACTTATTTTTCAGAAATGAGCATGTGGAGAGACGTTCGTTCATCTAGCACATAGGAAACGGGTTGCAGGAGAAACTTTTACTCTGGTTTCTCAGTCTGTTTCCTAGTGCCGGTTTGAAGTTCCTGCAGTTTTCACTGTAAAACCGAGTTGGAGCTAGTACCTCCCCATATATATGTATGGAGTGGAGTTAGCAACTGAAAAGAAACTTTGTGTTCCCAACAAGCTAGGTGAAGGACGGCTTTCACACACACTTATCTCTCAGAACTGAGCATGTTGAGAGACGTTCGTTCATCTAGCACAAGGGGAACGGGTTGCAGGAGAAACTTTTACTCTGGTTTCTCAGTCTGTTTCCTAGTGCCGGTTTGAAGATCCTGCAGTTTTCACTGTAAAACCGAGTTGGAGCTAATACCACCCCATATATATGTATGGAGTGGAGTTTGCAACTGAAAAGAAACTTTGTGTTCCCAACAAGCTAGGTGAAGGACGGCTTTCACACACACTTATCTCTCAGAACTGAGCATGTGGTGAGACGTTCTTTCATCTAGCACAAAGGGAACGGGTTGCATTAGAAACTTTTACTGTGGTTTCTCGGTCTGTTTCCTATTGCCGGTTTGAAGTTCCTGCAGTTTTCACTGTGAAACCGAATTGGTGCTAGTACCCCCCCATATATATGTATGGAGTGGAGTTTGCAACTGAAAAGAATCTTTGTGTTCCCAACAAGCTAAGTGAAGGACGGCTTTCACACAGATTTATCTCTCAGAACTGAGCATGTGGATAGACGTTCGTTCATCTAGCACATATGAAACGGGATGCAGGAGAAACTTTTACTCTGGTTTCTCAGTCTGTTTCCTAGTGCCGGTTAGAAGTTCCTGCAGTTTTCACTGTAAAACCGAGTTGGAGCTAGTACCTCCCCATATATATGTATGGAGTGGAGTTTGCAACTGAAAAGAAACTTTGTGTTCCCAACAAGCTAGGTGAAGGACGGCATTCACACACACTTATCTCTCAGAACTGAGCATGTTGAGAGACGTTCGTTCATCTAGCACAAAGGGAACGGGTTGCTGGAGAAACTTTACTGTGTTTTCTCAGTCTGTTTCCTAGTGGCGATTTGAAGTTCCTGCAGTTTTCACTGCAAACCGAGTTGGAGCTAGTACCACCCCATATATATTTATGGAGTGCAGTTTGCAACTGAAAAGAAAATTTGTGTTCCCAACAAGCTAGGTGAAGGACGGCTTTCACACACACTTATCTTTCAGAAATGAGCATGTGGAGAGACGTTCGTTCATCTAGCACATAGGAAACGGGTTGCAGGAGAAACTTTTACTCTGGTTTCTCAGTCTGTTTCCTAGTGCCGGTTTGAAGTTCCTGCAGTTTTCACTGTAAAACCGAGTTGGAGCTAGTACCTCCCCATATATATGTATGGAGTGGAGTTTGCAACTGAAAAGAAACTTTGTGTTCCCAACATGCTAGGTGAAGGACGGCTTTCACACACACTTATCTCTCAGAACAGAGCATGTGGAGAGACGTTCGTTCATCTAGCACAAAGGGAACTGGTTGCAGGAGAATCTTTACTGTGGTTTCTCAGTTTGTTTCCTAGTGCCGGTTTGAAGTTCCTGCAGTTTTCACTGTAAAACCGAGTTGGAGCTAGTACCTCCCCATATATATGTATGGAGTGGAGTTTGCAACTGAAAAGAAACTTTGTGTTCCCAACAAGCTAGGTGAAGGACGGCTTTCACACACACTTATCTCTCAGAACTGAGCATGTGGAGAGACGTTCGTTCATCTAGCACAAATGGAACGGGTTGCAGGAGAAAATTTACTTTGCTTTCTCAGTCTGTTTCTTAGTGCCGATTTGTAGTTCATGCAGTTTTCACTGTAAAACCGAGTTGGAGCTAGTACCTCCCCATATATATGTATGGAGTGGAGTTTGCAACTGAAAAGATACTTTGTGTTCCCAACAAGCTAGGTGAAGGACGGCTTTCACACACACATATCTCTCAGAACTGAGCATATGGAGAGACGTTCGTTCATCTGGCACAAAGGGAACGGGTTGCATTAGAAACTTTTACTGTGGTTTCTCAGTCTGTTTCCTATTGCCGGTTTGAAGTTCCTGCAGTTTTCATTGTAAAACCGAGATGGTGCTTGTACCTCCCCATATATATGTATGGAGTGGAGTTTGCAACTGAAAAGAAACTTTGTGTTCCCAACAAGCTAGGTGAAGGACGGCTTTCACACACACTTATCTCTCAGAACAGAGCATGTGTAGAGACGTTCGTTCATCTAGCACAAAGGGAACTGGTTGCAGGAGAAACTTTACTGTGGTTTCTCAGTCTGTTTCCTAGTGCCGGTTTGAAGTTCCTGCAGTTTTCACTGCAAAACCGAGTTGGAGCTAGTAACCCCCCATATATATGTATGGAGAGGGGTTTGCAACTGAAAAGAAACTTTGTGTTCCCAACAAGCTAGGTGAAGGACGGCTTTCACACGCACTTATTTCTCTGAACTGAGCATGTGGTGAGACGTTCTTTCATCTAGCACAAAGGGAACGGGTTGCATTAGAAATTTTTACTGTGGTTTCTCAGTCTGTTTCCTAGTGGCGGTTTGAAGTTCCTGCAGTTTTCACTGTAAAACCGAGTTGGAGCTAGTACCTCCCCATATATATTTATGGATTGCTGTTTGCAACTGAAAAGAAACTTTGTGTTCCCAACAAGCTAGGTGAAGTACGGCTTTCACACACACTTATCTTTCAGAAATGAGCATGTGGAGGGACGTTCGTTCATCTAGCACATAGGAAACGGGTTGCAGGAGAAACTTTTACTCTGGTTTCTCAGTCTGTTTCCTAGTGCCGGTTTGAAGTTCCTGCAGTTTTCACTGTAAAACCGAGTTGGAGCTAGTACCTCCCCATATATATGTATGGAGTGGAGTTTGCAACTGAAAAGAAACTTTGTGTTCCCAACAAGCTAGGTGAAGTACGGTTTCACACACACTTATCTTTCAGAAATGAGCATGTGGAGAGACGTTCGTTCATCTAGCACATACGAAACGGGTTGCAGGAGAAACTTTTACTCTGATTTCTCAGTCTGTTTCCTAGTGCCGGTTTGAAGTTCCTGCAGTTTTCACTGTAAAACCGAGTTGGAGCTAGTACCTCCCCATATATATGTATGGAGTGGAGTTTGCAACTGAAAAGAAACTTTGTGTTCCCAACAAGCTAGGTGAAGGACGGCATTCACACACACTTATCTCTCAGAACTGAGCATGTTGAGAGACGTTCGTTCATCTAGCACAAAGGGAACGGGTTGCTGGAGAAACTTTACTGTGTTTTCTCAGTCTGTTTCCTAGTGGCGATTTGAAGTTCCTGCAGTTTTCACTGCAAAACCGAGTTGGAGCTAGTACCACCCCATATATATTTATGGAGTGCAGTTTGCAACTGAAAAGAAAATTTGTGTTCCCAACAAGCTAGGTGAAGGACGGCTTTCACACACACTTATCTTTCAGAAATGAGCATGTGGAGAGACGTTCGTTCATCTAGCACATAGGAAACGGGTTGCAGGAGAAACTTTTACTCTGGTTTCTCAGTCTGTTTCCTAGTGCCGGTTTGAAGTTCCTGCAGTTTTCACTGTAAAACCGAGTTGGAGCTAGTACCTCCCCATATATATGTATGGAGTGGAGTTTGCAACTGAAAAGAAACTTTGTGTTCCCAACATGCTAGGTGAAGGACGGCTTTCACACACACTTATCTCTCAGAACAGAGCATGTGGAGAGACGTTCGTTCATCTAGCACAAAGGGAACTGGTTGCAGGAGAATCTTTACTGTGGTTTCTCAGTCTGTTTCCTAGTGGCGGTTTGAAGTTCCTGCAGTTTTCACTGTAAAACCGAGTTGGAGCTAGTACCTCCCCATATATATTTATGGATTGCAGTTTGCAACTGAAAAGAAACTTTGTGTTCCCAACAAGCTAGGTGAAGTACGGCTTTCACACACACTTATTTTTCAGAAATGATCATGTGGAGAGACTTTCGTTCATCTAGCACATAGGAAACGGGTTGCAGGAGAAACTTTTACTCTGGTTTCTCAGTCTGTTTCCTAGTGCCGGTTTGAAGTTCCTGCAGTTTTCACTGTAAAACCGAGTTGGAGCTAGTACCTCCCCATATATATGTATGGATTGGAGTTTGCAACTGAAAAGAAACTTTGTGTTCCCAAAAAGCTAGGTGAAGGACGGCTTTCACACACACTTATCTCTCAGAACTGAGCATGTGGTGAGACGTTCTTTCATCTAGCACAAAGGGAACGGGTTGCATTAGAAACTTTTACTGTGGTTTCTCGGTTTGTTTCCTATTGCCGGTTTGAAGTTCCTGCAGTTTTCACTATAAAACCGAGTTGGAGCTAGTACCTCCCCATATATATGTATGGAGTGGAGTTTGCAACTGAAAAGAAACTTTGTGTTCCCAACAAGCTAGGTGAAGGACGGCTTTCACACACACTTATCTCTCAGAACTGAGCATGTAGAGAGACGTTCGTTCATCTAGCACAAAGGGAACGGGTTGCAGGAGAAACGTTACTGTGTTTTCTCAATCTTTTTCCTAGTGGCGGTTTGAAGTTCCTGCAGTTTTCACTGTAAAACCGAGTTGGAGCTAGTACCTCCCCATATATATGTATGGAGTGGAGTTTGCAACTCAAAAGAAACTTTGTGTTCCCAACAAGCTAGGTGAAGGACGGCTTTCACACACACTTATCTCTCAGAACTGAGCATGTTGAGAGACGTTCGTTCATCTAGCACAAAGGGAACGGGTTGCAGGAGAAACTTTACTGTGTTTTCTCAGTCTGTTTCCTAGTGGCGGTTTGAAGTTCCTGCAGTTTTAACTGCAAAAACGAGTTGTAGCTAGTACCACCCCATATATATTTATGGAGTGCAGTTTGCAACTGAAAAGAAACTTTGTGTTCCCAACAAGCTAGGTGAAGGACGGCTTTCACACACAATTATCTCTCAGAACTGAGCATGTGGAGAGACGTTCGTTCATCTAGCACATAGGAAACGGGTTGCAGGAGAAACTTTTACTGTGGTTTCTCAGTCTGTTTCCTTGTGCCGGTTTGAAGTTCCTGCAGTTTTCACTGTAAAACCGAGTTGGAGCTAGTACCTCCCCATATATATGTATGGAGTGGAGTTTGCAACTGAAAACAAACTTTGTGTTCCCAACAAGCTAGGTGAAGGACGGCATTCACACACACTTATCTCTCAGAACTGAGCATGTTGAGAGACGTTCGTTCATCTAGCACAAAGGGAACGGGTTGCAGGAGAAACTTTACTGTGTTTTCTCAGTCTTTTTTCTAGTGGCGGTTTGAAGTTCCTGCAGTTTTCACTGCAAAACCGAGTTGGGGCTAGTACCACCCCATATATATTTATGGAGTGCAGTTTGCAACTGAAAAGAAACTTTGTGTTCCCAACAAGCTAGGTTAAGGTCGGCTTTCACACACACGTATTTCTCAGAACTGAGCATGTGGTGAGACGTTCTTTCATCTAGCACAAAGGGAACGGGTTGCATTAGAAATTTTTACTGTGGTTTCTCATTCTGTTTCCTAGTGGCGGTTTGAAGTTCCTGCAGTTTTCACTGTAAAACCGAGTTGGAGCTAGTACCTCCCCATATATATATATGGATTGCTGTTTGCAACTGAAAAGAAACTTTGTGTTCCCAACAAGCTAGGTGAAGTACGGCTTTCACACACACTTATCTTTCAGAAATGAGCATGTGGAGAGACGTTCGTTCATCTAGCACATAGGAAACGGGTTGCAGGAGAAAATTTTACTCTGGTTTCTCAGTCTGTTTCCTAGTGCCGGTTTGAAGTTCCTGCAGTTTTCACTGTAAAACCGAGTTGGAGCTAGTACCCCCCCATATATATGTATGGAGTGGAGTTTGCAACTGAAAAGAAACTTTGTGTTCCCAACATGCTAGTTGAAGGACGGCTTTCACACACACTTATCTCTCAGAACAGAGCATGTGGAGAGACATTCGTTCATCTAGCACAAAGGGAACTGTTTGCAGGAGAATCATTACTGTGGTTTCTCAGTTTGTTTCCTAGTGCCGGTTTGAAGTTCCTGCAGTTTTCACTGTAAAACCGAGTTGGAGCTAGTACCTCCCCATATATATGTATGGAGTGGAGTTTGCAACTGAAAAGAAACTTTGTGTTCCCAACAAGCTAGGTGAAGGACGGCTTTCACACACACTTATCTCTCAGAACTGAGCATGTAGAGAGACGTTCGTTCATCTTGCACAAAGGGAACGGGTTGCAGGAGAAACTTTACTGTGGTTTCTCAGTCTGTTTCCTAGTGTCGGTTTGAAGTTCCTGCAGTTTTCACTGTAAAACCGAGTTGGAGCTAGTACCTCCCCATATATATGTATGGAGTGGAGTTTGCATCTGAAAAGAAAATTTGTGTTCCATATAAGCTATTTGAAGGACGGCTTTCACACACACTTATCTCTCAGAACTGAGCATGTGGAGAGACGTTCGTTCATCTAGCACAAATGGAACGGGTTGCAGGAGAAACTTTTACTTTGCTTTCTCAGTCTGTTTCTTAGTGCCGATTTGTAGTTCATGCAGTTTTCACTGTAAAACCGAGTTTGAGCTAGTACCTCCCCATATATATGTATGGAGTGGAGTTTGCAACTGAAAAGATACTTTGTGTTCCCAACAAGCTAGGTGAAGGACGGCTTTCACACACACTTATCTCTCAGAACTCAGCATATGGAGAGACGTTCGTTCATCTGGTACAAAGGGAACGGGTTGCATTAGAAACTTTTACTGTGGTTTCTCAGTCTGTTTCCTATTGCCGGTTTGAAGTTCCTGCAGTTTTCATTGTAAAACCGAGATGGTGCTAGTACCTCCCCATATATATTTATGGAGTGGAGTTTGCAATTGAAAAGAAACTTTGTGTTCCCAACAAGCTAGGTGAAGGACGGCTTTCACACACACTTATCTCTCAGAACAGAGCATGTGTAGAGACGTTCGTTCATCTAGCACAAAGGGAAATGGTTGCAGGAGAAACTTTACTGTGGTTTCTCAGTCTGTTTCCTAGTGCCGGTTTGAAGTTCCTGCAGTTTTCACTGTAAAACCGAGTTGGAGCTAGAACCTCCCCATATATATGTATGGAGTGGAGTTTGCAACTGAAAAGATACTTTGTGTTCCCAACAAGCTAGGTGAAGGACGGTATTCACACACACTTATCTCGCAGAACTGAGCATATGGGGACACGTTCGTTCATCTAGCACAAAGGGAACGGGTTGCAGGAGAAAATTTTACTGTGGTTTCTCAGTCTGTTTCCTAGTGCCGGTATGAAGTTCCTGCAAGTTTCACTGTAAAACCGAGTTGGAGCTAGTACCTCCCCATATATATGTATGGAGTGGAGTTTGCAACTGAAAAGAAACTTTGTGTTCCCAACAAGCTATTTGAAGGACGGCTTTCACACACACTTATCTATCAGAACTGAGCATGTGGAGAGACGTTCGTTCATCTAGCACAAAGGGAACGGGTTGCAGGAGAAACTATACTGTGGTTTCTCAGTCTGTTTCCTATTGCCGGTTTGAAGTTCCTGCAGTTTTCAGTGTAAAACCGAGTTGGTGCTAGTACCTCCCCATATATATGTATGGAGTGGAGTTTGCAACTGAAAAGAAACTTTGTGTTCCCCACAAGCTAGGTGAAGGACGGCTTTCACACACACTTATCTCTCAGAACAGAGCATGTGGAGAGACGTTCGTTCATCTAGCACAAAGGGAACTGGTTGCAGGAGAATCTTTACTGTGGTTTCTCAGTCTGTTTCCTAGTGCCGGTTTGAAGTTCCTGCAGTGTTCACTGTAAAACCGAGTTGGAGCTAGTAAATCCCCATATATATGGATGGAGTGGAGTTTGCAACTGAAAAGATACTTTGTGTTCCCAACAAGCTAGGTGAAGGACGGCTTTCACACACACTTATCTCTCAGAACTTAGCATGTGGAGAGACGTTCGTTCATCTAGCACAAAGGGAACGGGTTGCAGGAGAAACTTTACTGTGGTTTCTCAGTGTGTTTCCTAGTGTCGGTTTGAAGTTCCTGCAGTTTTCACGGTAAAACCGAGTTGGAGCTTGTACCTCCCCATATATATGTATGGACTGGAGTTTGCAACTGAAAAGAATATTTGTGTTCCAAATAAGCTATTTGAAGGACGGCTTTCACACACACTTATCTCTCAGAACTGAGCATGTGGAGAGACGTTCGTTCATCTAGCACAAAGGGAACGGGTTGCATTTGAAACTTTTACTGTGGTTTCTCAGTCTGTTTCCTATTGCCGGTTTGAAGTTCCTGCAGTTTTCAGTGTAAAACCGAGTTGGTGCTAGTAACTCCCCATATATATGTATGGAGTGGAGTTTGCATCTGAAAAGAAACTTTGTGTTCCCAACAAGCTAGGTGAAGGACGGCTTTCACACTCACGTATCTCTCAGAACCGAGCATGTGGAGAGACGTTCGTTCATCTAGCACAAAGGGAACTGGTTGCAGGAGAATCTTTACTGTGGTTTCTCAGTCTGTTTCCTAGTGCCGGTTTGAAGTTCCTGCAGTTTTCACTGTAAAACCGAGTTGGAGCTAGTACCTCCCCATATATATGTATGGAGTGGAGTTTGCAACTGAAAAGAAACTTTGTGTTCCCAACAAGCTAGGTGAAGGACGGCTTTCACACACACTTATCTCTCAGAACTGAGCATGTGGAGGGACGTTCGTTCATCTAGCACAAAGGGAACGGTTTGCAGGAGAAACTTTTACTGTGGTTTCTCAGTCTGTTTCCTAGTGCCGGTTTGAAGTTCCTGCAGTTTTCACTGTAAAACCGAGTTGGAGCTAGTACCTCCCCATATATATGTAAGGAGTGGAGTTTGCAACTGAAAAGATACTTTGTGTTCCCAACAAGCTAGGTGAAGGACGGCTTTCACACACACTTATCTCTCAGAACTGAGCATATGGAGAGACGTTCGTTCATCTGGCACAAAGGGAACGGGTTGCATTAGAAACTTTTACTGTGGTTTCTCAGTCTGTTTCCTATTGCCGGTTTGAAGTTCCTGCAGTTTTCATTGTAAAACCGAGATGGTGCTAGTACCTCCCCATATATATGTATGGAGTGGAGTTTGCAATTGAAAAGAAACTTTGTGTTCCCAACAAGCTAGGTGAAGGACGGCTTTCACACACACTTATCTCTCAGAACAGAGCATGTGTAGAGACGTTCGTTCATCTAGCACAAAGGGAACTGGTTGCAGGAGAAACTTTACTGTGGTTTCTCAGTCTGTTTCCTAGTGCCGGTTTGAAGTTCCTGCAGTTTTCACTGTAAAACCGAGTTGGAGCTAGAACCTCCCCATATATATGTATGGAGTGGAGTTTGCAACTGAAAAGATACTTTGTGTTCCCAACAAGCTAGGTGAAGGACGGTATTCACACACACTTATCTCGCAGAACTGAGCATATGGACACACGTTCGTTCATCTAGCACAAAGGGAACGGGTTGCAGGAGAAAATTTTACTGTGGTTTCTCAGTCTGTTTCCTAGTGCCGGTATGAAGTTCCTGCAAGTTTCACTGTAAAACCGAGTTGGAGCTAGTACCTCCCCATATATATGTATGGAGTGGAGTTTGCAACTGAAAAGAAACTTTGTGTTCCCATCAAGCTAGGTGAAGGACGGCTTTCACACACACTTATCTCTCAGAACTGAGCATGTAGAGAGACGTTCGTTCATCTAGCACAAAGGGAACGGGTTGCAGGAGAAACTTTACTGTGGTTTCTCAGTGTGTTTCCTAGTGTCGGTTTGAAGTTCCTGCAGTTTTCACGGTAAAACCGAGTTGGAGCTAGTACCTCCCCATATATATTTATGGAGTGGAGTTTGCAACTGAAAAGAATATTTGTGTTCCAAATAAGCTATTTGAAGGACGGCTTTCACACACACTTATCTCTCAGAACTGAGCATGTGGAGAGACGTTCGTTCATCTAGCACAAAGGGAACGGGTTGCATTTGAAACTTTTACTGTGGTTTCTCAGTCTGTTTCCTAGTGGCGGTTTGAAGTTCCTGCAGTTTTCACTGTAAAACCGAGTTGGAGCTAGTACCTCCCCATATATATATATGGATTGCTGTTTGCAACTGAAAAGAAACTTTGTGTTCCCAACAAGCTAGGTGAAGTACGGCTTTCACACACACTTATCTTTCAGAAATGAGCATGTGGAGAGACGTTCGTTCATCTAGCACATAGGAAACGGGTTGCAGGAGAAAATTTTACTCTGGTTTCTCAGTCTGTTTCCTAGTGCCGGTTTGAAGTTCCTGCAGTTTTCACTGTAAAACCGAGTTGGAGCTAGTACCCCCCCATATATATGTATGGAGTGGAGTTTGCAACTGAAAAGAAACTTTGTGTTCCCAACATGCTAGTTGAAGGACGGCTTTCACACACACTTATCTCTCAGAACAGAGCATGTGGAGAGACATTCGTTCATCTAGCACAAAGGGAACTGGTTGCAGGAGAATCTTTACTGTGGTTTCTCAGTTTGTTTCCTAGTGCCGGTTTGAAGTTCCTGCAGTTTTCACTGTAAAACCGAGTTGGAGCTAGTACTTCCCCATATATATGTATGGAGTGGAGTTTGCAACTGAAAAGAAACTTTGTGTTCCCAACAAGCTAGGTGAAGGACGGCTTTCACACACACTTATCTCTCAGAACTGAGCATGTAGAGAGACGTTCGTTCATCTTGCACAAAGGGAACGGGTTGCAGGAGAAACTTTACTGTGGTTTCTCAGTCTGTTTCCTAGTGTCGGTTTGAAGTTCCTGCAGTTTTCACTGTAAAACCGAGTTGGAGCTAGTACCTCCCCATATATATGTATGGAGTGGAGTTTGCATCTGAAAAGAAAATTTGTGTTCCATATAAGCTATTTGAAGAACGGCTTTCACACACACTTATCTCTCAGAACTGAGCATGTGGAGAGACGTTCGTTCATCTAGCACAAATGGAACGGGTTGCAGGAGAAACTTTACTTTGCTTTCTCAGTCTGTTTCTTAGTGCCGATTTGTAGTTCATGCAGTTTTCACTGTAAAACCGAGTTTGAGCTAGTACCTCCCCATATATATGTATGGAGTGGAGTTTGCAACTGAAAAGATACTTTGTGTTCCCAACAAGCTAGGTGAAGGACGGCTTTCACACACACTTATCTCTCAGAACTGAGCATATGGAGAGACGTTCGTTCATCTGGCACAAAGGGAACGGGTTGCATTAGAAACTTTTACTGTGGTTTCTCAGTCTGTTTCCTATTGCCGGTTTGAAGTTCCTGCAGTTTTAATTGTAAAACCGAGATGGTGCTAGTACCTCCCCATATATATGTATGGAGTGGAGTTTGCAATTGAAAAGAAACTTTGTGTTCCCAACAAGCTAGGTGAAGGACGGCTTTCACACACACTTATCTCTCAGAACAGAGCATGTGTAGAGACTTTCGTTCATCTAGCACAAAGGGAACTGGTTGCAGGAGAAACTTTACTGTGGTTTCTCAGTCTGTTTCCTAGTGCCGGTTTGAAGTTCCTGCAGTTTTCACTGTAAAACCGAGTTGGAGCTAGAACCTCCCCATATATATGTATGGAGTGGAGTTTGCAACTGAAAAGATACTTTGTGTTCCCAACAAGCTAGGTGAAGGACGGTATTCACACACACTTATCTCGCAGAACTGAGCATATGGAGACACGTTCGTTCATCTAGCACAAAGGGAACGGGTTGCAGGAGAAAATTTTACTGTGGTTTCTCAGTCTGTTTCCTAGTGCCGGTATGAAGTTCCTGCAAGTTTCACTGTAAAACCGAGTTGGAGCTAGTACCTCCCCATATATATGTATGGAGTGGAGTTTGCAACTGAAAAGAAACTTTGTGTTCCCAACAAGCTAGGTGAAGGACGGCTTTCACACACACATATCTATCAGAACTGAGCATGTGGAGAGACGTTCGTTCATCTAGCACAAAGGGAACGGGTTGCAGGAGAAACTATACTGTGGTTTCTCAGTCTGTTTCCTATTGCCGGTTTGAAGTTCCTGCAGTTTTCAGTGTAAAACCGAGTTGGTGCTAGTACCTCCCCATATATATGTATGGAGTGGAGTTTGCAACTGAAAAGAAACTTTGTGTTCCCCACAAGCTAGGTGAAGGACGGCTTTCACACACACTTATCTCTCAGAACTGAGCATGTGGAGAGACGTTCGTTCATCTAGCACAAAGGGAACTGGTTGCAGGATAATCTTTACTGTGGTTTCTCAGTCTGTTTCCTAGTGCCGGTTTGAAGTTCCTGCAGTGTTCACTGTAAAACCGAGTTGGAGCTAGTAAATCCCCATATATATGTATGGAGTGGAGTTTGCAACTGAAAAGATACTTTGTGTTCCCAACAAGCTAGGTGAAGAACGGCATTCACACTCACTTATCTCTCAGAACTGAGCATGTGGAGAGACGTTCGTTCATCTAGCACAAAGGGAACCTGTTGCAGGAGAAACTTTACTGTGGTTTCTTAGTCTGTTTCCTAGTGCCGGATTGAAGTTCCTGCAGTTTTCTCTGTAAACACGAGTTGGAGCTAGTAACCCCCCATATATATGTATGGAGAGGAGTTTGCAACTGAAAAGAAACTTTGTGTTCCCAACAAGCTAGGTGAAGGACGGCTTTCACACACACTTATCTCTCAGAACTTAGCATGTGGAGAGACGTTCGTTCATCTAGCACAAAGGGAACGGGTTGCAGGAGAAACTTTACTATGGTTTCTCAGTGTGTTTCCTAGTGTCGGGTTGAAGTTCCTGCAGTTTTCACGGTAAAACCGAGTTGGAGCTAGTACCTCCCCATATATATGTATGGAGTGGAGTTTGCAACTGAAAAGAATATTTGTGTTCCAAATAAGCTATTTGAAGGACGGCTTTCACACACACTTATCTCTCAGAACTGAGCATGTGGAGAGACGTTCGTTCATCTAGCACAAAGGGAACGGGTTGCATTTGAAACTTTTACTGTGGTTTCTCAGTCTGTTTCCTATTGCCGGTTTGAAGTTCCTGCAGTTTTCAGTGTAAAACCGAGTTGGTGCTAGTAACTCCCCATATATATGTATGGAGTGGAGTTTGCAACTGAAAAGAAACTTTGTGTTCCCAACAAGCTAGGTGAAGGACGGCTTTCACACTCACGTATCTCTCAGAACAGAGCATGTGGAGAGACGTTCGTTCATCTAGCACAAAGGGAACTGGTTGCAGGAGAATCTTTACTGTGGTTTCTCAGTCTGTTTCCTAGTGCCGGTTTGAAGTTCCTGCAGTTTTCACTGTAAAACCGAGTTGGAGCTAGTACCTCCCCATATATATGTATGGAGTGGAGTTTGCAACTGAAAAGAAACTTTGTGTTCCCAACAAGCTAGGTGAAGGACGGCTTTCACACACACTTATCTCTCAGAACTGAGCATGTGGAGAGACGTTCGTTCATCTAGCACAAAGGGAACGGTTTGCAGGAGAAACTTTTACTGTGGTTTCTCAGTCTGTTTCCTAGTGCCGGTTTGAAGTTCCTGCAGTTTTCACTGTAAAACCGAGTTGGAGCTAGTACCTCCCCATATATATGTAAGGAGTGGAGTTTGCAACTGAAAAGATACTTTGTGTTCCCAACAAGCTAGGTGAAGGACGGCTTTCACACACACTTATCTCTCAGAACTGAGCATATGGAGAGACGTTCGTTCATCTGGCACAAAGGGAACGGGTTGCATTAGAAACTTTTACTGTGGTTTCTCAGTCTGTTTCCTATTGCCGGTTTGAAGTTCCTGCAGTTTTCATTGTAAAACCGAGATGGTGCTATTACCTCCCCATATATATGTATGGAGTGGAGTTTGCAATTGAAAAGAAACTTTGTGTTCCCAACAAGCTAGGTGAAGGACGGCTTTCACACACACTTATCTCTCAGAACAGAGCATGTGTAGAGACGTTCGTTCATCTAGCACAAAGGGAACTGGTTGCAGGAGAAACTTTACTGTGGTTTCTCAGTCTGTTTCCTAGTGCCGGTTTGAAGTTCCTGCAGTTTTCACTGTAAAACCGAGTTAGAGCTAGAACCTCCCCATATATATGTATGGAGTGGAGTTTGCAACTGAAAAGATACTTTGTGTTCCCAACAAGCTAGGTGAAGGACGGTATTCACACACAATTATCTCGCAGAACTGAGCTTATGGAGACACGTTCGTTCATCTAGCACAAAGGGAACGGGTTGCAGGAGAAAATTTTACTGTGGTTTCTCAGTCTGTTTCCTAGTGCCGGTATGAAGTTCCTGCAAGTTTCACTGTAAAACCGAGTTGGAGCTAGTACTTCCCCATATATATGTATGGAGTGGAGTTTGCAACTGAAAAGAAACTTTGTGTTCCCAACAAGCTAGGTGAAGGACGGCTTTCACACACACTTATCTCTCAGAACTGAGCATGTAGAGAGACGTTCGTTCATCTAGCACAAAGGGAACGGGTTGCAGGAGAAACTTTACTGTGGTTTCTCAGTGTGTTTCCTAGTGTCGGTTTGAAGTTCCTGCAGTTTTCACGGTAAAACCGAGTTGGAGCTAGTACCTCCCCATATATATTTATGGAGTGGAGTTTGCAACTGAAAAGAATATTTGTGTTCCAAATAAGCTATTTGAAGGACGGCTTTCACACACACTTATCTCTCAGAACTGAGCATGTGGAGAGACGTTCGTTCATCTAGCACAAAGGGAACGGGTTGCATTTGAAACTTTTACTGTGGTTTCTCAGTCTGTTTCCTATTGCCGGTTTGAAGTTCCTGCAGTTTTCAGTGTAAAACCGAGTTGGTGCTTGTAACTCCCCATATATATGTATGGAGTGGGGTTTGCAACTGAAAAGAAACTTTGTGTTCCCAACAAGCTAGGTGAAGGACGGCTTTCACACTCACGTATCTCTCAGAACAGAGCATGTGGAGAGACGTTCGTTCATCTAGCACAAAGGGAACTGGTTGCAGGAGAATCTTTACTGTGGTTTCTCAGTCTGTTTCCTAGTGCCGGTTTGAAGTTCCTGCAGTTTTCACTGTAAAACCGAGTTGGAGCTAGTACCTCCCCATATATATGTATGGAGTGGAGTTTGCAACTGAAAAGAAACTTTGTGTTCCCAACAAGCTAGGTGAAGGACGGCTTTCACACACACTTATCTCTCAGAACTGAGCATGTGGAGAGACGTTCGTTCATCTAGCACAAAGGGAACGGATTGCAGGAGAAACTTTAACTGTGGTTTCTCAGTCTGTTTCCTAGTGCCGGTTTGAAGTTCCTGCAGTTTTCACTGTAAAACCGAGTTGGAGCTAGTACCTCCCCATATATATGTAAGGAGTGGAGTTTGCAACTGAAAAGATACTTTGTGTTCCCAACAAGCTAGGTGAAGGACGGCTTTCACACACACTTATCTCTCAGAACTCAGCATATGGAGAGACGTTCGTTCATCTAGCACAAAGGGAACGGTTTGCAGGAGAAACTTTTACTGTGGTTTCTCAGTCTGTTTCCTAGTGCCGGTTTGAAGTTCCTTCAGTTTTCACTGTAAAACCGATTTGGAGCTAGTACCTCCCCATATATATGTATGGAGTGGAGTTTGCAACTGAAAAGAAACTTTGTGTTCCCAACAAGATAGGTGAAGGACGGCTTTCACACACACTTATCTCTCAGAACTGAGCATGTGGAGAGACGTTCTTTCATCTAGCACAAAGGGAACGGGTAGCATTAGAAACTTTTACTGTGGTTTCTCGGTCTGTTTCCTAGTGCCGGTTTGAAGTTCTTGCTGTTTTCACTGTAAAAAAGATTTGGAGCTAGTACCTCCCCATATATATGTATGTAGTGGAGTTTGCAACTGAAAAGAAACTTTGTGTTCCCAACAAGCTAGGTGAAGGACGGCTTCACACACACTTATCTCTCAGAACTGAGCATGTAGAGAGACGTTCGTTCATCTAGCACAAAGGGAACGGGTTGCAGGAGAAACTTTACTGTGGTTTCTCAGTGTGTTTCCTAGTGTCGGTTTGAAGTTCCTGCAGTTTTCACGGTAAAACAGAGTTGGAGCTAGTACCTCCCCATATATATGTATGGAGTGGAGTTTGCAACTGAAAAGAATATTTGTGTTCCAAATAAGCTATTTGAAGGACGGCTTTCACACACACTTATCTCTCAGAACTGAGCATGTGGAGAGACGTTCGTTCATCTAGCACAAAGGGAACGGGTTGCATTTGAAACTTTTACTGTGGTTTCTCAGTCTGTTTCCTATTGCCGGTTTGAAGTTCCTGCAGTTTTCAGTGTAAAACCGAGTTGGTGCTAGTAACTCCCCATATATATGTATGGAGTGGAGTTTGCAACTGAAAAGAAACTTTGTGTTCCCAACAAGCTAGGTGAAGGACGGCTTTCACACTCACGTATCTCTCAGAACAGAGCATGTGGAGAGACGTTCGTTCATCTAGCACAAAGGGAACTGGTTGCAGGAGAATCTTTACTGCGGTTTCTCAGTCTGTTTCCTAGTGCCGGTTTGAAGTTCCTGCAGTTTTCACTGTAAAACCGAGTTGGAGCTAGTACCTCCCCATATATATGTATGGAGTGGAGTTTGCAACTGAAAAGAAACTTTGTGTTCCCAACAAGCTAGGTGAAGGACGGCTTTCACACACACTTATCTCTCAGAACTGAGCATGTGGAGAGACGTTCGTTCATCTAGCACAAAGGGAACGGTTTGCAGGAGAAACTTTTACTGTGGTTTCTCAGTCTGTTTCCTAGTGCCGGTTTGAAGTTCCTGCAGTTTTCACTGTAAAACCGATTTGGAGCTAGTACCTCCCCATATATATGTATGGAGTGGAGTTTGCAACTGAAAAGAAACTATGTGTTCCCAACAAGATAGGTGAAGGACGGCTTTCACACACACTTATCTCTCAGAACTGAGCATGTGGAGAGACGTTCTTTCATCTAGCACAAAGGGAACGGTTTGCATTAGAAACTTTTACTGTGGTTTCTCGGTCTGTTTCCTAGTGCCGGTTTGAAGTTCTTGCTGTTTTCACTGTAAAAAAGATTTGGAGCTAGTACCTCCCCATATATATGTATGTAGTGGAGTTTGCAACTGAAAAGAAACTTTGTGTTCCCAACAAGCTAGGTGAAGGACGGCATTCACACACACTTATATCTCAGAACTGAGCATGTTGAGAGACGTTCGTTCATCTAGCACAAAGGGAACGGGTTGCTGGAAAAACTTTACTGTGTTTTCTCAGTCTGTTTCCTAGTGGCGGTTTGAAGTTCCTGCAGTTTTCACTGCAAAACCGAGTTGGAGCTAGTACCACCCCATATATATTTATGGAGTGCAGTTTGCAACTGAAAAGAAACTTTGTGTTCCCAACAAGCTAGGTGAAGGACGGCTTTCACACACACTTATCTTTCAGAAATGAGCATGTGGAGAGACGTTCGTTCATCTAGCACATAGGAAACGGGTTGCAGGAGAAAATTTTACTCTGGTTTCTCAGTCTGTTTCCTAGTGCCGGTTTGAAGTTCCTGCAGTTTTCACTGTAAAACCGAGTTGGAGCTAGTACCCCCCCATATATATGTATGGAGTGGAGTTTGCAACTGAAAAGAAACTTTGTGTTCCCAACATGCTAGGTGAAGGACGGCTTTCACACACACTTATCTCTCAGAACAGAGCATGTGGAGAGACGTTCGTTCATCTAGCACAAAGGGAACTGGTTGCAGGAGAATCTTTACTGTGGTTTCTCAGTTTGTTTCCTAGTGCCGGTTTGAAGTTCCTGCAGTTTTCACTGTAAAACCGAGTTGGAGCTAGTACCTCCCCATATATATGTATGGAGTGTAGTTTGCAACTGAAAAGAAACTTTGTGTTCCCAACAACCTAGGTGAAGGACGGCTTTCACACACACTTATCTCTCAGAACTGAGCATGTAGAGAGACGTTCGTTCATCTTGCACAAAGGGAACGGGTTGCAGGAGAAATTTTACTGTGGTTTCTCAGTCTGTTTCCTAGTGTCGGTTTGAAGTTCCTGCAGTTTTCACTGTAAAACCGAGTTGGAGCTAGTACCTCCCCATATATATGTATGGAGTGGAGTTTGCATCTGAAAGAAAATTTGTGTTCCAAATAAGCTATTTTAAGGACGGCTTTCACACACACTTATCTCTCAGAACTGAGCATGTGGAGAGACGTTCGTTCATCTAGCACAAATGGAACGGGTTGCAGGAGAAACTTTTACTTTGCTTTCTCAGTCTGTTTCTTAGTGCCGATTTGTAGTTCATGCAGTTTTCACTGTAAAACCGAGTTGGAGCTAGTACCTCCCCATATATATGTATGGAGTGGAGTTTGCAACTGAAAAGATACTTTGTGTTCCCAACAAGCTAGGTGAAGGACGGCTTTCACACACACTTATCTCTCAGAACTGAGCATATGGAGAGACGTTCGTTCATCTGGCACAAAGGGAACGGGTTGCATTAGAAACTTTTACTGTGGTTTCTCAGTCTGTTTCCTATTGCCGGTTTGAAGTTCCTGCAGTTTTCATTGTAAAACCGAGATGGTGCTAGTACCTCCCCATATATATGTATGGAGTGGAGTTTGCAACTGAAAAGAAACTTTGTGTTCCCAACAAGCTAGGTGAAGGACGGCTTTCACACACACTTATCTCTCGGAACAGAGCATGTGTAGAGACGTTCGTTCATCTAGCACAAAGGGAACTGGTTGCAGGAGAAACTTTACTGTGGTTTCTCAGTCTGTTTCCTAGTGCCGGTTTGAAGTTCCTGCAGTTTTCACTGTAAAACCGAGTTGGAGCTAGAACCTCCCCATATATATGTATGGAGTGGAGTTTGCAACTGAAAAGATACTTTGTGTTCCCAACAAGCTAGGTGAAGGACGGTATTCACACACACTTATCTCGCAGAACTGAGCATATGGAGACACGTTCGTTCATCTAGCACAAAGGGAACGGGTTGCAGGAGAAAATTTTACTGTGGTTTCTCAGTCTGTTTCCTAGTGCCGGTATGAAGTTCCTGCAAGTTTCACTGTAAAACCGAGTTGGAGCTTGTACCTCCCCATATATATGTATGGAGTGGAGTTTGCAACTGAAAAGAAACTTTGTGTTCCCAACAAGCTAGGTGAAGGACGGCTTTCACACACACTTATCTCTCAGAACTGAGCATGTGGAGAGACGTTCGTTCATCTAGCACAAAGGGAACGGGTTGCAGGAGAAACTATACTGTGGTTTCTCAGTCTGTTTCCTATTGCCGGTTTGAAGTTCCTGCAGTTTTCAGTGTAAAACCGAGTTGGTGCTAGTACCTCCCCATATATATGTATGGAGTGGAGTTTGCAACTGAAAAGAAACTTTGTGTTCCCCACAAGCTAGGTGAAGGACGGCTTTCACACACACTTATCTCTCAGAACAGAGCATGTGGAGAGACGTTCGTTCATCTAGCACAAAGGGAACTGGTTGCAGGAGAAACTTTACTGTGGTTTCTCAGTCTGTTTCCTAGTGCCGGTTTGAAGTTCCTGCAGTTTTCACTGTAAAACCGAGTTGGAGCTAGATCCTCCCCATATATATGTATGGAGTGGAGTTTGCAACTGAAAAGATACTTTGTGTTCCCAACAAGCTAGGTGAAGGACGGTATTCACACACACTTATCTCGCAGAACTGAGCATATGGAGACACGTTCGTTCATCTAGCACAAAGGGAACGGGTTGTAGGAGAAAATTTTACTGTGGTTTCTCAGTCTGTTTCCTAGTGCCGGTATGAAGTTCCTGCAAGTTTCACTGTAAAACCGAGTTGGAGCTACTACCTCCCCATATATATGTATGGAGTGGAGTTTGCAACTGAAAAGAAACTTTGTGTTCCCAACAAGCTAGGTGAAGGACGGCTTTCACACACACTTATCTCTTAGAACTGAGCATGTGGAGAGACGTTCGTTCATCTAGCAAAAAGGGAACGGATTGCAGGAGAAACTATACTGTGGTTTCTCAGTCTGTTTCCTATTGCCGGTTTGAAGTTCCTGCAGTTTTCATTGTAAAACCGAGTTGGTGCTAGTACCTCCCCATATATATGTATGGAGTGGAGTTTGCAACTGAAAAGAAACTTTGTGTTCCCCACAAGCTAGGTGAAGGACGGCTTTCACACACACTTATCTCTAAGAACAGAGCATGTGGAGAGACGTTCGTTCATCTAGCACAAAGGGAACTGGTTGCAGGAGAATCTTTACTGTGGTTTCTCAGTCTGTTTCCTAGTGCCGGTTTGAAGTTCCTGCAGTTTTCACTGTAAAACCGAGTTGGAGCTAGTAAATCCCCATATATATGTATGGAGTGGAGTTTGCAACTGAAAAGATACTTTGTGTTCCCAACAAGCTAGGTGAAGAACGGCATTCACACTCACTTATCTCTCAGAACTGAGCATGTGGAGAGACGTTCGTTCATCTAGCACAAAGGGAACCTGTTACAGGAGAAACTTAACTGTGGTTTCTTAGTCTGTTTCCTAGTGCCGGATTGAAGTTCCTGCAGTTTTCACTGTAAACACGAGTTGGAGCTAGTAACACCCCATATATATGTATGGAGAGGAGTTTGCAACTGAAAAGAAACTTTGTGATCCCAACAAGCTAGGTGAAGGACGGCTTTCACACACACTTATCTCTCAGAACTTAGCATGTGGAGAGACGTTCGTTCATCTAGCACAAAGGGAACGGTTTGCAGGAGCAACTTTTTCCCTGGTTTCTCAGTCTGTTTCCTAGTGCCGGTTTGAAGTTCCTGCAGTTTTCACTGTAAAACCGATTTGGAGCTAGTACCTCCCCATATATATGTATGGAGTGGAATTTGCAACTGAAAAGAAACTTTGTTTTCCCAACAAGCTAGGTGAAGGACGGCTTTCACACACACACATATCTCTCAGAACTTAGCATGTGGAGAGACGTTCGTTCATCTAGCACAAAGGGAACGGGTTGCAGGAGAAACTATACTGTGGTTTCTCAGTCTGTTTCCTAGTGCCGGTTTGAAGTTCCTGCAGTTTTCACTGTAAAATCGAGTTGGAGCTAGTACCTCCCCATATATATGTATGGAGTGGAGTTTGCAACTGAAAAGAAACTTTGTGTTCCCAACAAGCTAGGTGAAGGACGGCTTTCACACACACTTATCTCTCAGAACTGAGCATGTGGTGAGACGTTCTTTCATCTAGCACAAAGGGAACGGGTTGCATTAGAAACTTTTACTGTGGTTTCTCAGTCTGTTTCCTATTGCCGGTTTGAAGTTCCTGCAGTTTTCAGTGTAAAACCGAGTTGGTGCTAGTAACTCCCCATATATATGTATGGAGTGGAGTTTGCAACTGAAAAGAAACTTTGTGTTCCCAACAAGCTAGGTGAAGGACGGCTTTCACACTCACTTATCTCTCAGAACAGAGCATGTGCAGAGACGTTCGTTCATCTAGCACAAAGGGAACTGGTTGCAGGAGAATCTTTACTGTGGTTTCTCAGTCTGTTTCCTAGTGCCGGTTTGAAGTTCCTGCAGTTTTCACTGTAAAAACGAGTTGGAGCTAGTACCTCCCCATATATATGTAAGGAGTGGAGTTTGCAACTGAAAAGATACTTTGTGTTCCCAACAAGCTAGGTGAAGGACGGCTTTCACACACACTTATCTCTCAGAACTCAGCATATGGAGAGACGTTCGTTCATCTAGCACAAAGGGAACGGGTTGCAGGAGAAAATTTTACTGTGGTTTCTCAGTCTGTTTCCTAGTGCCGGATTGAAGTTCCTGCATGTTTCACTTTAAAACCGAGTTGGAGCTAGTACCTCCCCATATATATGTAAGGAGTGGAGTTTGCAACTGAAAAGAAACTTTGTGTTCCCAACAAGCTAGGTGAAGGACGGCTTTCACACTCACGTATCTCTCAGAACAGAGCATGTGGAGAGACGTTCGTTCATCTAGCACAAATGGAACTGGTTGCAGGAGAATCTTTACTGTGGTTTCTCAGTCTGTTTCCTAGTGCCTGTTTGAAGTTCCTGCAGTTTTCACTGTAAAACCGAGTTGGAGCTAGTACCTCCCCATATATATGTATGGAGTGGAGTTTACAACTGAAAAGATACTTTGTGTTCCCAACAAGCTAGGTGAAGGACGGCTTTCACACACACTTATCTCTCAGAACTCAGCATATGGAGAGACGTTCGTTCATCTAGCACAAAGGAACGGGTTGCAGGAGAAAATTTTACTGTGGTTTCTCAGTCTGTTTCCTATTGCCGGTTTTAAGTTCCTGCAGTTTTCAGTGTAAAACCGAGTTGGTGCTAGTAACTCCCCATATATATGTATGGAGTGGAGTTTGCAACTGAAAAGAAACTTTGTGTTCCCAACAAGCTAGGTGAAGGACGGCTTTCACACTCACGTATCTCTCAGAACAGAGCATGTGGAGAGACGTTCGTTCATCTAGCACAAAGGGAACTGGTTGCAGGAGAATCTTTACTGTGGTTTCTCAGTCTGTTTCCTAGTGCCGGTTTGAAGTTCCTGCAGTTTTCACTGTAAAACCGAGTTGGAGCTAGTACCTCCCCATATATATGTATGGAGTGGAGTTTGCAACTGAAAAGAAACTTTGTGTTCCCAACAAGCTAGGTGAAGGACGGCTTTCACACACACTTATCTCTCAGAACTGAGCATGTGGAGAGACGTTCGTTCATCTAGCACAAAAGGAACGGTTTGCAGGAGAAACTTTTACTGTGGTTTCTCAGTCTGTTTCCTAGTGCCGGTTTGAAGTTCCTGCAGTTTTCACTGTAAAACCGAGTTGGAGCTAGTACCTCCCCATATATATGTATGGAGTGGAGTTTGCAACTGAAAAGAAACTATGTGTTCCCAACAAGATAGGTGAAGGACGGCTTTCACACACACTTATCTCTCAGAACTGAGCATGTGGAGAGACGTTCTTTCATCTAGCACAAAGGGAACGGGTTGCATTAGAAACTTTTACTGTGGTTTCTCGGTCTGTTTCCTAGTGCCGGTTTGAAGTTCTTGCTGTTTTCACTGTAAAAAAATTTGGAGCTTGTACCTCCCCATATATATGTATGTAGTGGAGTTTGCAACTGAAAAGAAACTTTGTGTTCCCAACAAGCTAGGTGAAGGACGGCATTCACACACACTTATCTCTCAGAACTGAGCATGTTGAGAGACGTTCGTTCATCTAGCACAAAGGGAACGGGTTGCTGGAAAAACTTTACTGTGTTTTCTCAGTCTGTTTCCTAGTGGCGGTTTGAAGTTCCTGCAGTTTTCACTGCAAAACCGAGTTGGAGCTAGTACCACCCCATATATATTTATGGAGTGCAGTTTGCAACTGAAAAGAAACTTTGTGTTCCCAACAAGCTAGGTGAAGGACGGCTTTCACACACACTTATCTTTCAGAAATGAGCATGTGGAGAGACGTTCGTTCATCTAGCACATAGGAAACGGATTGCAGGAGAAAATTTTACTCTGGTTTCTCAGTCTGTTTCCTAGTGCCGGTTTGAAGTTCCTGCAGTTTTCACTGTAAAACCGAGTTGGAGCTAGTACCCCCCCATATATATGTATGGAGTGGAGTTTGCAACTGAAAAGAAACTTTGTGTTCCCAACATGCTAGGTGAAGGACGGCTTTCACACACACTTATCTCTCAGAACAGAGCATGTGGAGAGACGTTCGTTCATCTAGCACAAAGGGAACTGGTTGCAGGAGAATCTTTACTGTGGTTTCTCAGTTTGTTTCTTAGTGCCGGTTTGAAGTTCCTGCAGTTTTCACTGTAAAACCGAGTTGGAGCTAGTACCTCCCCATATATATGTATGGAGTGGAGTTTGCAACTGAAAAGAAACTTTGTGTTCCCAACAACATAGGTGAAGGACGGCTTTCACACACACTTATCTCTCAGAACTGAGCATGTAGAGAGACGTTCGTTCATCTTGCACAAAGGGAACGGGTTGCAGGAGAAACTTTACTGTGGTTTCTCAGTCTGTTTCCTAGTGTCGGTTTGAAGTTCCTGCAGTTTTCACTGTAAAACCGAGTTGGAGCTAGTACCTCCCCATATATATGTATGGAGTGGAGTTTGCATCTGAAAGAAAATTTGTGTTCCAAATAAGCTATTTTAAGGACGGCTTTCACACACACTTATCTCTCAGAACTGAGCATGTGGAGAGACGTTCGTTCATCTAGCACAAATGGAACGGGTTGCAGGAGAAACTTTTACTTTGCTTTCTCAGTCTGTTTCTTAGTGCCGATTTGTAGTTCATGCAGTTTTCACTGTAAAACCGAGTTGGAGCTAGTACCTCCCCATATATATGTATGGAGTGGAGTTTGCAACTGAAAAGATACTTTGTGTTCCCAACAACCTAGGTGAAGGACGGCTTTCACACACACTTATCTCTCAGAACTGAGCATATGGAGAGACGTTCGTTCATCTAGCACATAGGAAACGGATTGCAGGAGAAAATTTTACTCTGGTTTCTCAGTCTGTTTCCTAGTGCCGGTTTGAAGTTCCTGCAGTTTTCACTGTAAAACCGAGTTGGAGCTAGTACCCCCCCATATATATGTATGGAGTGGAGTTTGCAACTGAAAAGAAACTTTGTGTTCCCAACATGCTAGGTGAAGGACGGCTTTCACACACACTTATCTCTCAGAACAGAGCATGTGGAGAGACGTTCGTTCATCTAGCACAAAGGGAACTGGTTGCAGGAGAATCTTTACTGTGGTTTCTCAGTATGTTTCTTAGTGCCGGTTTGAAGTTCCTGCAGTTTTCACTGTAAAACCGAGTTGGAGCTAGTACCTCCCCATATATATGTATGGAGTGGAGTTTGCAACTGAAAAGAAACTTTGTGTTCCCAACAACATAGGTGAAGGACGGCTTTCACACACACTTATCTCTCAGAACTGAGCATGTAGAGAGACGTTCGTTCATCTTGCACAAAGGGAACGGGTTGCAGGAGAAACTTTACTGTGGTTTCTCAGTCTGTTTCCTAGTGTCGGTTTGAAGTTCCTGCAGTTTTCACTGTAAAACCGAGTTGGAGCTAGTACCTCCCCATATATATGTATGGAGTGGAGTTTGCATCTGAAAGAAAATTTGTGTTCCAAATAAGCTATTTTAAGGACGGCTTTCACACACACTTATCTCTCAGAACTGAGCATGTGGAGAGACGTTCGTTCATCTAGCACAAATGGAACGGGTTGCAGGAGAAACTTTTACTTTGCTTTCTCAGTCTGTTTCTTAGTGCCGATTTGTAGTTCATGCAGTTTTCACTGTAAAACCGAGTTGGAGCTAGTACCTCCCCATATATATGTATGGAGTGGAGTTTGCAACTGAAAAGATACTTTGTGTTCCCAACAACCTAGGTGAAGGACGGCTTTCACACACACTTATCTCTCAGAACTGAGCATATGGAGAGACGTTCGTTCATCTGGCACAAAGGGAACGGGTTGCTTTAGAAACTTTTACTGTGGTTTCTCAGTCTGTTTCCTATTGCCGGTTTGAAGTTCCTGCAGTTTTCATTGTAAAACCGAGATGGTGCTAGTACCTCCCCATATATATGTATGGAGTGGAGTTTGCAACTGAAAAGAAACTTTGTGTTCCCAACAAGCTAGGTGAAGGACGGCTTTCACACACACTTATCTCTCAGAACAGAGCATGTGTAGAGACGTTCGTTCATCTAGCACAAAGGGAACTGTTTGCAGGAGAAACTTTACTGTGGTTTCTCAGTCTGTTTCCTAGTGCCGGTTTGAAGTTCCTGCAGTTTTCACTGTAAAACCGAGTTGGAGCTAGAACCTCCCCATATATATGTATGGAGTGGAGTTTGCAACTGAAAAGATACTTTGTGTTCCCAACAAGATAGTTGAAGGACGGTATTCACACACACTTATCTCGCAGAACTGAGCATATGGAGACACGTTCGTTCATCTAGCACAAAGGGAACGGGTTGCAGGAGAAAATTTTACTGTGTTTTCTCAGTCTGTTTCCTAGTGCCGGTATGAAGTTCCTGCAAGTTTCACTGTAAAACCGAGTTGGAGCTAGTACCTCCCCATATATATGTATGGAGTGGAGTTTGCAACTGAAACGAAACTTTGTGTTCCCAACAAGCTAGGTGAAGGACGGCTTTCACACACACTTATCTCTCAGAACTGAGCATGTGGAGAGACGTTCGTTCATCTAGCACAAAGGGAACGGGTTGCAGGAGAAACTATACTGTGGTTTCTCAGTCTGTTTCCTATTGCCGGTTTGAAGTTCCTGCAGTTTTCAGTGTAAAACCGAGTTGGTGCTAGTACCTCCCCATATATATGTATGGATTGGAGTTTGCAACTGAAAAGAAACTTTGTGTTCCCCACAAGCTAGGTGAAGGACGGCTTTCACACACACTTATCTCTCAGAACAGAGCATGTGGAGAGACGTTCGTTCATCTAGCACAAAGGGAACTGGTTGCAGGAGAAACTTTACTGTGGTTTCTCAGTCTGTTTCCTAGTGCCGGTTTGAAGTTCCTGCAGTTTTCACTGTAAAACCGAGTTGGAGCTAGATCCTCCCCATATATATGTATGGAGTGGAGTTTGCAACTGAAAAGATACTTTGTGTTCCCAACAAGCTAGGTGAAGGACGGTATTCACACACACTTATCTCGCAGAACTGAGCATATGGAGACACGTTCGTTCATCTAGCACAAAGGGAACGGGTTGCAGGAGAAAGTTTTACTGTGGTTTCTCAGTCTGTTTCCTAGTGCCGGTATGAAGTTCCTGCAAGTTTCACTGTAAAACCGAGTTGGAGCTAGTACCTCCCCATATATATGTATGGAGTGGAGTTTGCAACTGAAAAGAAACTTTGTGTTCCCAGCAAGCTAGGTGAAGGACGGCTTTCACACACACTTATCTCTTAGAACTGAGCATGTGGAGAGACGTTCGTTCATCTAGCAAAAAGGGAACGGGTTGCAGGAGAAACTATACTGTGGTTTCTCAGTCTGTTTCCTATTGCCGGTTTGAAGTTCCTGCAGTTTTCAGTGTAAAACCGAGTTGGTGCTAGTACCTCCCCATATATATGTATGGAGTGGAGTTTGCAACTGAAAAGAAACTTTGTGTTCCCCACAAGCTAGGTGAAGGACGGCTTTCACACACACTTATCTCTAAGAACAGAGCATGTGGAGAACGTTCGTTCATCTAGCACAAAGGGAACTGGTTGCAGGAGAATCTTTACTGTGGTTTCTCAGTCTGTTTCCTAGTGCCGGTTTGAAGTTCCTGCAGTTTTCACTGTAAAACCGAGTTGGAGCTAGTAAATCCCCATATATATGTATGGAGTGGAGTTTGCAACTGAAAAGATACTTTGTGTTCCCAACAAGCTAGGTGAAGAACGGCATTCACACTCACTTATCTCTCAGAACTGAGCATGTGGAGAGACGTTCGTTCATCTAGCACAAAGGGAACCTGTTACAGGAGAAACTTAACTGTGGTTTCTTAGTCTGTTTCCTAGTGCCGGATTGAAGTTCCTGCAGTTTTCACTGTAAACACGAGTTGGAGCTAGTAACCCCCCATATATATGTATGGAGAGGAGTTTGCAACTGAAAAGAAACTTTGTGTTCCCAACAAGCTAGGTGAAGGACGGCTTTCACACACACTTATCTCTCAGAACTTAGCATGTGGAGAGACGTTCGTTCATCTAGCACAAAGGGAACGGGTTGCAGGAGAAACTTTTTCCCTGGTTTCTCAGTCTGTTTCCTAGTGCCGGTTTGAAGTTCCTGCAGTTTTCACTGTAAAACCGATTTGGAGCTAGTACCTCCCCATATATATGTATGGAGTGGAATTTGCAACTGAAAAGAAACTTTGTTTTCCCAACAAGCTAGGTGAAGGACGGCTTTCACACACACACATATCTCTCAGAACTTAGCATGTGGAGAGACGTTCGTTCATCTAGCACAAAGGGAACGGGTTGCAGGAGAAACTATACTGTGGTTTCTCAGTCTGTTTCCTAGTGCCGGTTTGAAGTTCCTGCAGTTTTCACTGTAAAATCGAGTTGGAGCTAGTACCTCCCCATATATATGTATGGAGTGGAGTTTGCAACTGAAAAGAAACTTTGTGTTCCCAACAAGCTAGGTGAAGGACGGCTTTCACACACACTTATCTCTCAGAACTGAGCATGTGGTGAGACGTTCTTTCATCTAGCACAAAGGGAACGGGTTGCATTAGAAACTTTTACTGTGGTTTCTCAGTCTGTTTCCTATTGCCGGTTTGAAGTTCCTGCAGTTTTCAGTGTAAAACCGAGTTGGTGCTACTAACTCCCCATATATATGTATGGAGTGGAGTTTGCAACTGAAAAGAAACTTTGTGTTCCCAACAAGCTAGGTGAAGGACGGCTTTCACACTCACTTATCTCTCAGAACAGAGCATGTGCAGAGACGTTCGTTCATCTAGCACAAAGGGAACTGGTTGCAGGAGAATCTTTACTGTGGTTTCTCAGTCTGTTTCCTAGTGCCGGTTTGAAGTTCCTGCAGTTTTCACTGTAAAAACGAGTTGGAGCTAGTACCTCCCCATATATATGTAAGGAGTGGAGTTTGCAACTGAAAAGATACTTTGTGTTCCCAACAAGCTAGGTGAAGGACGGCTTTCACACACAATTATCTCTCAGAACTCAGCATATGGAGAGACGTTCGTTCATCTAGCACAAAGGGAACGGGTTGCAGGAGAAAATTTTACTGTGGTTTCTCAGTCTGTTTCCTAGTGCCGGATTGAAGTTCCTGCATGTTTCACTTTAAAACCGAGTTGGAGCTAGTACCTCCCCATATATATGTAAGGAGTGGAGTTTGCAACTGAAAAGAAACTTTGTGTTCCCAACAAGCTAGGTGAAGGACGGCTTTCACACTCACGTATCTCTCAGAACAGAGCATGTGGAGAGACGTTCGTTCATCTAGCACAAATGGAACTGGTTGCAGGAGAATCTTTACTGTGGTTTCTCAGTCTGTTTCCTAGTGCCGGTTTGAAGTTCCTGCAGTTTTCACTGTAAAACCGAGTTGGAGCTAGTACCTCCCCATATATATGTATGGAGTGGAGTTTACAACTGAAAAGATACTTTGTGTTCCCAACAAGCTAGGTGAAGGACGGCTTTCACACACACTTATCTCTCAGAACTCAGCATATGGAGAGACGTTCGTTCATCTAGCACAAAGGAACGGGTTGCAGGAGAAAATTTTACTGTGGTTTCTCAGTCTGTTTCCTAGTGCCGGTATGAAGTTCCTGCATGTTTCACTGTAAAACCGAGTTGGAGCTAGTACCTCCCCATATATATGTATGGAGTGGAGTTTGCAACTGAAAAGAAACTTTGTGTTCCCAACAAGCTAGGTGAAGGAAGGCTTTCACACACACTTATCTCTCAGAACTGAGCATGTGGAGAGACGTTCGTTCATCTAGCACAAAGGGAACGGGTTGCATTAGAAACTTTTACTGTGGTTTCTCGGTCTGTTTCCTAGTGCCGGTTTGAAGTTCTTGCTGTTTTCACTGTAAAAAAGATTTGGAGCTAGTACCTCCCCATATATATGTATGTAGTGGAGTTTGCAACTGAAAAGAAACTTTGTGTTCCCAACAAGCTAGGTGAAGGACGGCATTCACACACACTTATCTCTCAGAACTGAGCATGTTGAGAGACGTTCGTTCATCTAGCACAAAGGGAACGGGTTGCTGGAAAAACTTTACTGTGTTTTCTCAGTCTGTTTCCTAGTGGCGGTTTGAAGTACCTGCAGTTTTCACTGCAAAACCGAGTTGGATCTAGTACCACCCCATATATATTTATGGAGTGCAGTTTGCAACTGAAAAGAAACTTTGTGTTCCCAACAAGATAGGTGAAGGACGGCTTTCACACACACTTATCTTTCAGAAATGAGCATGTGGAGAGACGTTCGTTCATCTAGCACATAGGAAACGGGTTGCAGGAGAAAATTTGACTCTGGTTTCTCAGTCTGTTTCCTAGTGCCGGTTTGAAGTTCCTGCAGTTTTCACTGTAAAACCGAGTTGGAGCTAGTACCCCCCCATATATATGTATGGAGTGGAGTTTGCTACTGAAAAGAAACTTTGTGTTCCCAACATGCTAGGTGAAGGACGGCTTTCACACACACTTATATCTCAGAACAGAGCATGTGGAGAGACGTTCGTTCATCTAGCACAAAGGGAACTGGTTGCAGGAGAATCTTTACTGTGGTTTCTCAGTTTGTTTCCTAGTGCCAGTTTGAAGTTCCTGCATTTTCACTGTAAAACCGAGTTGGAGCTAGTACCTCCCCATATATATGTATGGAGTGGAGTTTGCAACTGAAAAGAAACTTTGTGTTCCCAACAAGCTAGGTGAAGGACGGCTTTCACACACACTTATCTCTCAGAACTGAGCATGTAGACAGACGTTCGTTCATCTTGCACAAAGGGAACGGGTTGCAGGAGAAACTTTACTGTGGTTTCTCAGTCTGTTTCCTAGTGTCGGTTTGAAGTTCCTGCAGTTTTCACTGTAAAACCGAGTTGGAGCTAGTACCTCCCCATATATATGTATGGAGTGGAGTTTGCATCTGAAAAGAAAATTTGTGTTCCAAATAAGCTATTTGAAGGACGGCTTTCACACACACTTATCTCTCAGAACTGAGCATGTGGAGAGACGTTCGTTCATCTAGCACAAATGGAACGGGTTGCAGGAGAAACTTTTACTTTGCTTTCTCAGTCTGTTTCTTAGTGCCGATTTGTAGTTCATGCAGTTTTCACTGTAAAACCGAGTTGGAGCTAGTACCTCCCCATATATATGTATGGAGTGGAGTTTGCAACTGAAAAGATACTTTGTGTTCCCAACAAGCTAGGTGAAGGACGGCTTTCACACACACTTATCTCTCAGAACTGAGCATATGGAGAGACGTTCGTTCATCTGGCACAAAGGGAACGGGTTGCATTAGAAACTTTTACTGTGGTTTCTCAGTCTGTTTCCTATTGCCGGTTTGAAGTTCCTGCAGTTTTCATTGTAAAACCGAGATGGTGCTAGTACCTCCCCATATATATGTATGGAGTGGAGTTTGCAACTGAAAAGAAACTTTGTGTTCCCAACAAGCTAGGTGAAGGACGGCTTTCACACACACTTATCTCTCAGAACAGAGCATGTGTAGAGACGTTCGTTCATCTAGCACAAAGGGAACTGGTTGCAGGAGAAACTTTACAGTGGTTTCTCAGTCTGTTTCCTAGTGCCGGTTTGAAGTTCCTGCAGTTTTCACTGTAAAACCGAGTTGGAGCTAGAACCTCCCCATATATATGTATGGAGTGGAGTTTGCAACTGAAAAGATACTTTGTGTTCCCAACAAGCTAGGTGAAGGACGGTATTCACACACACTTATCTCGCAGAACTGAGCATATGGAGACACGTTCGTTCATCTAGCACAAAGGGAACGGGTTGCAGGAGAAAATTTTACTGTGGTTTCTCAGTCTGTTTCCTAGTGCCGGTATGAAGTTCCTGCAAGTTTCACTGTAAAACCGAGTTGGAGCTAGTACCTCCCCATATATATGTATGGAGTGGAGTTTGCAACTGAAAAGAAACTTTGTGTTCCCAACAAGCTAGGTGAAGGACGGCTTTCACACACACTTATCTCTCAGAACTGAGCATGTGGAGAGACGTTCGTTCATCTAGCACAATGGGAACGGTTTGCAGGAGAAACTTTTACTGTGGTTTCTCAGTCTGTTTCCTAGTGCCGGTTTGAAATTCCTGCAGTTTTCACTGTAAAACCGATTTGGAGCTAGTACCTCCCCATATATATGTATGGAGTGTAGTTTGCAACTGAAAAGAAACTATGTGTTCCCAACAAGATAGGTGAAGGACGGCTTTCACACACACTTATCTCTCAGAACTGAGCATGTGGAGAGACGTTCGTTCATCTAGCACAAAGGGAACGGGTTGCATTAGAAACTTTTACTGTGGTTTCTCGGTCTGTTTCCTAGTGCCGGTTTGAAGTTCTTGCTGTTTTCACTGTAAAAAAGATTTGGAGCTAGTACCTCCCCATATATATGTATGTAGTGGAGTTTGCAACTGAAAAGAAACTTTGTGTTCCCAACAAGCTAGGTGAAGGACGGCATTCACACACACTTATCTCTCAGAACTGAGCATGTTGAGAGACGTTCGTTCATCTAGCACAAAGGGAACGGGTTGCTGGAAAAACTTTACTGTGTTTTCTCAGTCTGTTTCCTAGTGGCGGTTTGAAGTACCTGCAGTTTTCACTGCAAAACCGAGTTGGATCTAGTACCACCCCATATATATTTATGGAGTGCAGTTTGCAACTGAAAAGAAACTTTGTGTTCCCAACAAGATAGGTGAAGGACGGCTTTCACACACACTTATCTTTCAGAAATGAGCATGTGGAGAGACGTTCGTTCATCTAGCACATAGGAAACGGGTTGCAGGAGAAAATTTGACTCTGGTTTCTCAGTCTGTTTCCTAGTGCCGGTTTGAAGTTCCTGCAGTTTTCACTGTAAAACCGAGTTGGAGCTAGTACCCCCCCATATATATGTATGGAGTGGAGTTTGCTACTGAAAAGAAACTTTGTGTTCCCAACATGCTAGGTGAAGGACGGCTTTCACACACACTTATATCTCAGAACAGAGCATGTGGAGAGACGTTCGTTCATCTAGCACAAAGGGAACTGGTTGCAGGAGAATCTTTACTGTGGTTTCTCAGTTTGTTTCCTAGTGCCAGTTTGAAGTTCCTGCATTTTCACTGTAAAACCGAGTTGGAGCTAGTACCTCCCCATATATATGTATGGAGTGGAGTTTGCAACTGAAAAGAAACTTTGTGTTCCCAACAAGCTAGGTGAAGGACGGCTTTCACACACACTTATCTCTCAGAACTGAGCATGTAGACAGACGTTCGTTCATCTTGCACAAAGGGAACGGGTTGCAGGAGAAACTTTACTGTGGTTTCTCAGTCTGTTTCCTAGTGTCGGTTTGAAGTTCCTGCAGTTTTCACTGTAAAACCGAGTTGGAGCTAGTACCTCCCCATATATATGTATGGAGTGGAGTTTGCATCTGAAAAGAAAATTTGTGTTCCAAATAAGCTATTTGAAGGACGGCTTTCACACACACTTATCTCTCAGAACTGAGCATGTGGAGAGACGTTCGTTCATCTAGCACAAATGGAACGGGTTGCAGGAGAAACTTTTACTTTGCTTTCTCAGTCTGTTTCTTAGTGCCGATTTGTAGTTCATGCAGTTTTCACTGTAAAACCGAGTTGGAGCTAGTACCTCCCCATATATATGTATGGAGTGGAGTTTGCAACTGAAAAGATACTTTGTGTTCCCAACAAGCTAGGTGAAGGACGGCTTTCACACACACTTATCTCTCAGAACTGAGCATATGGAGAGACGTTCGTTCATCTGGCACAAAGGGAACGGGTTGCATTAGAAACTTTTACTGTGGTTTCTCAGTCTGTTTCCTATTGCCGGTTTGAAGTTCCTGCAGTTTTCATTGTAAAACCGAGATGGTGCTAGTACCTCCCCATATATATGTATGGAGTGGAGTTTGCAACTGAAAAGAAACTTTGTGTTCCCAACAAGCTAGGTGAAGGACGGCTTTCACACACACTTATCTCTCAGAACAGAGCATGTGTAGAGACGTTCGTTCATCTAGCACAAAGGGAACTGGTTGCAGGAGAAACTTTACAGTGGTTTCTCAGTCTGTTTCCTAGTGCCGGTTTGAAGTTCCTGCAGTTTTCACTGTAAAACCGAGTTGGAGCTAGAACCTCCCCATATATATGTATGGAGTGGAGTTTGCAACTGAAAAGATACTTTGTGTTCCCAACAAGCTAGGTGAAGGACGGTATTCACACACACTTATCTCGCAGAACTGAGCATATGGAGACACGTTCGTTCATCTAGCACAAAGGGAACGGGTTGCAGGAGAAAATTTTACTGTGGTTTCTCAGTCTGTTTCCTAGTGCCGGTATGAAGTTCCTGCAAGTTTCACTGTAAAACCGAGTTGGAGCTAGTACCTCCCCATATATATGTATGGAGTGGAGTTTGCAACTGAAAAGAAACTTTGTGTTCCCAACAAGCTAGGTGAAGGACGGCTTTCACACACACTTATCTCTCAGAACTGAGCATGTGGAGAGACGTTCGTTCATCTAGCAAAAAGGGAACGGGTTGCAGGAGAAACTATACTGTGGTTTCTCAGTCTGTTTCCTATTGCCGGTTTGAAGTTCCTGCAGTTTTCACTGTAAAACCGAGTTGGAGCTAGTACCCCCCCATATATATGTATGGAGTGGAGTTTGCTACTGAAAAGAAACTTTGTGTTCCCAACATGCTAGGTGAAGGACGGCTTTCACACACACTTATATCTCAGAACAGAGCATGTGGAGAGACGTTCGTTCATCTAGCACAAAGGGAACTGGTTGCAGGAGAATCTTTACTGTGGTTTCTCAGTTTGTTTCCTAGTGCCAGTTTGAAGTTCCTGCATTTTCACTGTAAAACCGAGTTGGAGCTAGTACCTCCCCATATATATGTATGGAGTGGAGTTTGCAACTGAAAAGAAACTTTGTGTTCCCAACAAGCTAGGTGAAGGACGGCTTTCACACACACTTATCTCTCAGAACTGAGCATGTAGACAGACGTTCGTTCATCTTGCACAAAGGGAACGGGTTGCAGGAGAAACTTTACTGTGGTTTCTCAGTCTGTTTCCTAGTGTCGGTTTGAAGTTCCTGCAGTTTTCACTGTAAAACCGAGTTGGAGCTAGTACCTCCCCATATATATGTATGGAGTGGAGTTTGCATCTGAAAAGAAAATTTGTGTTCCAAATAAGCTATTTGAAGGACGGCTTTCACACACACTTATCTCTCAGAACTGAGCATGTGGAGAGACGTTCGTTCATCTAGCACAAATGGAACGGGTTGCAGGAGAAACTTTTACTTTGCTTTCTCAGTCTGTTTCTTAGTGCCGATTTGTAGTTCATGCAGTTTTCACTGTAAAACCGAGTTGGAGCTAGTACCTCCCCATATATATGTATGGAGTGGAGTTTGCAACTGAAAAGATACTTTGTGTTCCCAACAAGCTAGGTGAAGGACGGCTTTCACACACACTTATCTCTCAGAACTGAGCATATGGAGAGACGTTCGTTCATCTGGCACAAAGGGAACGGGTTGCATTAGAAACTTTTACTGTGGTTTCTCAGTCTGTTTCCTATTGCCGGTTTGAAGTTCCTGCAGTTTTCATTGTAAAACCGAGATGGTGCTAGTACCTCCCCATATATATGTATGGAGTGGAGTTTGCAACTGAAAAGAAACTTTGTGTTCCCAACAAGCTAGGTGAAGGACGGCTTTCACACACACTTATCTCTCAGAACAGAGCATGTGTAGAGACGTTCGTTCATCTAGCACAAAGGGAACTGGTTGCAGGAGAAACTTTACAGTGGTTTCTCAGTCTGTTTCCTAGTGCCGGTTTGAAGTTCCTGCAGTTTTCACTGTAAAACCGAGTTGGAGCTAGAACCTCCCCATATATATGTATGGAGTGGAGTTTGCAACTGAAAAGATACTTTGTGTTCCCAACAAGCTAGGTGAAGGACGGTATTCACACACACTTATCTCGCAGAACTGAGCATATGGAGACACGTTCGTTCATCTAGCACAAAGGGAACGGGTTGCAGGAGAAAATTTTACTGTGGTTTCTCAGTCTGTTTCCTAGTGCCGGTATGAAGTTCCTGCAAGTTTCACTGTAAAACCGAGTTGGAGCTAGTACCTCCCCATATATATGTATGGAGTGGAGTTTGCAACTGAAAAGAAACTTTGTGTTCCCAACAAGCTAGGTGAAGGACGGCTTTCACACACACTTATCTCTCAGAACTGAGCATGTGGAGAGACGTTCGTTCATCTAGCAAAAAGGGAACGGGTTGCAGGAGAAACTATACTGTGGTTTCTCAGTCTGTTTCCTATTGCCGGTTTGAAGTTCCTGCAGTTTTCAGTGTAAAACCGAGTTGGTGCTAGTACCTCCCCATATATATGTATGGATTGGAGTTTGCAACTGAAAAGAAACTTTGTGTTCCCCACAAGCTAGGTGAAGGACGGCTTTCACACACACTTATCTCTCAGAACAGAGCATGTGGAGAGACGTTCGTTCATCTAGCACAAAGGGAACTGGTTGCAGGAGAATCTTTACTGTGGTTTCTCAGTCTGTTTCCTAGTGCCGGTTTGAAGTTCCTGCAGTTTTCACTGGAAAACCGAGTTGGAGCTAGTAAATCCCCATATATATGTATGGAGTGGAGTTTGCAACTGAAAAGATACTTTGTGTTCCCAACAAGCTAGGTGAAGAACGGCCTTCACACTCACTTATCTCTCAGAACTGAGCATGTGGAGAGACGTTCGTTCATCTAGCACAAAGGGAACCTGTTACAGGAGAAACTTAACTGTGGTTTCTTAGTCTGTTTCCTAGTGCCGGATTGAAGTTCCTGCAGTTTTCACTGTAAACACGAGTTGGAGCTAGTAACCCCCCATATATATGTATGGAGAGGAGTTTGCAACTGAAAAGAAACTTTGTGTTCCCAACAAGCTAGGTGAAGGACGGCTTTCACACACACTTATCTCTCAGAACTGAGCATGTGGAGAGACGTTCGTTCTTCTAGCACAAAGGGAACGGGTTGCAGGAGAAACTTTTTCCCTGGTTTCTCAGTCTGTTTCCTAGTGCCGGTTTGAAGATCCTGCACTTTTCACTGTAAAACCGATTTGGAGCTAGTACCTCCCCATATATATGTATGGAGTGGAGTTTGCAACTGAAAAGAAACTTTGTTTTCCCAACAAGCTAGGTGAAGGACGGCTTTCACACACACACATATCTCTCAGAACTTAGCATGTGGAGAGACGTTCGTTCATCTAGCACAAAGGGAACGGGTTGCAGGAGAAACTATACTGTGGTTTCTCAGTCTGTTTCCTAGTGCCGGTTTGAAGTTCCTTCAGTTTTCACTGTAAAATCGAGTTGGAGCTAGTACCTCCCCATATATATGTATGGAGTGGAGTTTGCAACTGAAAAGAAACTTTGTGTTCCCCACAAGCTAGGTGAAGGACGGCTTTCACACACACTTATCTCTCAGAACAGAGCATGTGGAGAGACGTTCGTTCATCTAGCACAAAGGGAACTGGTTGCAGGAGAATCTTTACTGTGGTTTCTCAGTCTGTTTCCTAGTGCCGGTTTGAAGTTCCTGCAGTTTTCACTGGAAAACCGAGTTGGAGCTAGTAAATCCCCATATATATGTATGGAGTGGAGTTTGCAACTGAAAAGATACTTTGTGTTCCCAACAAGCTAGGTGAAGAACGGCATTCACACTCACTTATCTCTCAGAACTGAGCATGTGGAGAGACGTTCGTTCATCTAGCACAAAGGGAACCTGTTACAGGAGAAACTTAACTGTGGTTTCTTAGTCTGTTTCCTAGTGCCGGATTGAATTTCCTGCAGTTTTCACTGTAAACACGAGTTGGAGCTAGTAACCCCCCATATATATGTATGGAGAGGAGTTTGCAACTGAAAAGAAACTTTGTGTTCCCAACAAGCTAGGTGAAGGACGGCTTTCACACACACTTATCTCTCAGAACTGAGCATGTGGAGAGACGTTCGTTCTTCTAGCACAAAGGGAACGGGTTGCAGGAGAAACTTTTTCCCTGGTTTCTCAGTCTGTTTCCTAGTGCCGGTTTGAAGATCCTGCAGTTTTCACTGTAAAACCGATTTGGAGCTAGTACCTCCCCATATATATGTATGGAGTGGAGTTTGCAACTGAAAAGAAACTTTGTTTTCCCAACAAGCTAGGTGAAGGACGGCTTTCACACACACACATATCTCTCAGAACTTAGCATGTGGAGAGACGTTCGTTCATCTAGCACAAAGGGAACGGGTTGCAGGAGAAACTATACTGTGGTTTCTCAGTCTGTTTCCTAGTGCCGGTTTGAAGTTCCTGCAGTTTTCACTGTAAAATCGAGTTGGAGCTAGTACCTCCCCATATATATATATGGAGTGGAGTTTGCAACTGAAAAGAAACTTTGTGTTCCCAACAAGCTAGGTGAAGGACGGCTTTCACACACACTTATCTCTCAGAACTGAGCATGTGGTGAGACGTTCTTTCATCTAGCACAAAGGGAACGGGTTGCATTAGAAATTTTTCTGTGGTTTCTCAGTCTGTTTCCTATTGCCGGTTTGAAGTTCCTGCAGTTTTCAGTGTAAAAACGAGTTGGTACTAGTAACTCCCCATATATATGTATGGAGTGGAGTTTGCAACTGAAAAGAAACTTTGTGTTCCCAACAAGCTAGGTGAAGGACGGCTTTCACACTCACTTATCTCTCAGAACAGAGCATGTGGAGAGACGTTCGTTCATCTAGCACAAAGGGAACTGGTTGCAGGAGAATCTTTACTGTGGTTTCTCAGTCTGTTTCCTAGTGCCGGTTTGAAGTTCCTGCAGTTTTCACTGTAAAACCGAGTTGGAGCTTGTACCTCCCCATATATAAGTAAGGAGTGGAGTTTGCAACTGAAAAGATACTTTGTGTTCCCAACAAGCTAGGTGAACAACGGCTTTCACACACACTTATCTCTCAGAACTCAGCATATGGAGAGACGTTCGTTCATCTAGCACAAAGGGAACGGGTTGCAGGAGAAAATTTTACTGTGGTTTCTCAGTCTGTTTCCTAGTGCCGGATTGAAGTTCCTGCATGTTTCACTTTAAAACCGAGTTGGAGCTAGTACCTCCCCATATATATGTAAGGAGTGGAGTTTGCAACTGAAAAGAAACTTTGTGTTCCCAACAAGCTAGGTGAAGGACGGCTTTCACACACACTTATCTCTCAGAACTGAGCATGTGGAGAGACGTTCGTTCATCTAGCACAAAGGGAACGGTTTGCAGGAGAAACTTTTACTGTGGTTTCTCAGTCTGTTTCCTAGTGCCGGTTTGAAGTTCCTGCAGTTTTCACTGTAAAACCGATTTGGAGCTAGTACCTCCCCATATATATGTATGGAGTGGAGTTTGCAACTGAAAAGAAACTTTGTGTTCCCAAAAAGATAGGTGAAGGACGGCTTTCACACACACATCTCTCAGAACTGAGCATGTGGAGAGACGTTCTTTCATCTAGCACAAAGGGAACGGGTTGCATTAGAAACTTTTACTGTGGTTTCTGGGTCTGTTTCCTAGTGCCGGTTTGAAGTTCTTGCTGTTTTCACTGTAATAAAGATTTGGAGCTAGTACCTCCTCATATATATGTATGTAGTGGAGTTTGCAACTGAAAAGAAACTTTGTGTTCCCAACAAGCTAGGTGAAGGACGGCTTTCACACACACTTATCTCTCAGAACTGAGCATGTAGAGAGACGTTCGTTCATCTAGCACAAAGGGAACGGGTTGCAGGAGAAACTTTACTGTGGTTTCTCAGTGTGTTTCCTAGTGTCGGTTTGAAGTTCCTGCAGTTTTCACGGTAAAACCGAGTTGGAGCTAGTACCTCCCCATATATATGTATGGAGTGGAGTTTGCAACTGAAAAGAATATTTGTGTTCCAAATAAGCTATTTGAAGGACGGCTTTCACACACACTTATCTCTCAGAACTGAGCATGTGGAGAGACGTTCGTTCATCTAGCACAAAGGGAACGGGTTGCATTTGAAACTTTTACTGTGGTTTCTCAGTCTGTTTCCTATTGCCGGTTTGAAGTTCCTGCAGTTTTCATTGTAAAACCGAGTTGGTGCTAGTAACTCCCCATATATATGTATGGAGTGGAGTTTGCAACTGAAAAGAATCTTTGTGTTCCTAACAAGCTAGGTGAAGGACGGCTTTCACACTCATGTATCTCTCAGAACAGAGCATGTGGAGAGACGTTCGTTCATCTAGCACAAAGGGAACTGGTTGCAGGAGAATCTTTACTGTGGTTTCTCAGTCTGTTTCCTAGTGCCGGTTTGAAGTTCCTGCAGTTTTCACTGTAAACCGAGTTGGAGCTAGTACCCCCCCATATATATGTATGGAGTGGAGTTTGCAACTGAAAAGATACTTTGTGTTCCCAACAAGCTAGGTGAAGGACGGCTTTCACACACACTTATCTCTCAGAACTCAGCATATGGAGAGACGTTCGTTCACCTAGCACAAAGGGAACGGGTTGCAGGAGAAAATTTTACTGTGGTTTCTCAGTCTGTTTCCTAGTGCCGGTTAGAAGTTCCTGCATGTTTCACTGTAAAACCGAGTTGGAGCTAGTACCTCCCCATATATATGTATGGAGTGGAGTTTGCAACTGAAAAGAAACTTTGTGTTCCCAACAAGCTAGTTGAAGGACGGCTTTCACACACACTTATCTCTCAGAACTGAGCATGTGGAGAGACGTTCGTTCATCTAGCACAAAGGGAACGGTTTGCAGGAGAAACTTTTACTGTGGTTTCTCAGTCTGTTTCCTAGTGCCGGTTTGAAGTTCCTGCAGTTTTCACTGTAAAAGCGATTTGGAGCTAGTACCTCCCCATATATATGTATGGAGTGGAGTTTGCAACTGAAAAGAAACTTTGTGTTCCCAACAAGCTAGGTGAAGGACGGCTTTCACACACACTTATCTCTCAGATCTGAGCATGTGGAGAGACGTTCGTTCATCTAGCACAAAGGGAACGGGTTGCAGGAGAAACTTTACTGTGGTTTCTCAGTGTGTTTCCTAGTGTCGGTTTGAAGTTCCTGCAGTTTACACGGTAAAACCGATTTGGAGCTAGTACCTCCCCATATATATGTATGGAGTGGAGTTTGCAACTGAAAAGAAACTTTGTGTTCCCAACAAGCTAGGTGAAGGACGGCTTTGACACTCACGTATCTCTCAGAACAGAGCATGTGGAGAGACGTTCGTTCATCTAGCACAAAGGGAACTGGTTGCAGGAGAATCTTTACTGTGGTTTCTCAGTCTGTTTCCTAGTGCCGGTTTGAAGTTCCTGCAGTTTTCACTGTAAAACCGAGTTGGAGCTAGTACCTCCCCATATATATGTATGGAGTGGAGTTTGCAACTGAAAAGATACTTTGTGTTCCCAACAAGCTAGGTGAAGGACGGCTTTCACACACACTTATCTCTCAGAACTCAGCATATGGAGAGACGTTCGTTCATCTAGCACAAATGGAACGGGTTGCAGGAGAAAATTTTACTGTGGTTTCTCAGTCTGTTTCCTAGTGCCGGTATGAAGTTCCTGCATGTTTCACTGTAAAACCGAGTTGGAGCTAGTACCTCCCCATATATATGTATGGAGTGGAGTTTGCAACTGAAAAGAAACTTTGTGTTCCCAACAAGCTAGGTGAAGGACGGCTTTCACACACACTTATCTCTCAGAACTGAGCATGTGGAGAGACGTTCGTTCATCTAGCACAAAGGGAACGGTTTGCAGGAGAAACTTTTACTGTGGTTTCTCAGACTGTTTCCTAGTGCCGGTTTGAAGTTCCTGCAGTTTTCACTGTAAAACCGATTTGGAGCTAGTACCTCCCCATATATATGTATGGAGTGGAGTTTGCAACTGAAAAGAAACTATGTGTTCCCAACAAGATAGGTGAAGGACGGCTTTCACACACACTTATCTCTCAGAACTGAGCATGTGGAGAGACGTTCTTTCATCTAGCACAAAGGGAACGGGTTGCATTAGAAACTTTTACTGTCGTTTCTCGGTCTGTTTCCTAGTGCCGGTTTGAAGTTCTTGCTGTTTTCACTGTAAAAAAGATTTGGAGCTAGTACCTCCCCATATATATGTATGTAGTGGAGTTTGCAAGTGAAAAGAAACTTTGTGTTCCCAACAAGCTAGGTGAAGGACGGCATTCACACACACTTATCTCTCAGAACTGAGCATGTGGAGAGACGTTCGTTCATCTAGCACAAAGGGAACGGGTTGCTGGAAAAACTTTACTGTGTTTTCTCAGTCTGTTTCCTAGTGGCGGTTTGAAGTTCCTGCAGTTTTCACTGCAAAACCGAGTTGGAGCTAGTACCACCCCATATATATTTATGGAGTGCAGTTTGCAACTGAAAAGAAACTTTCTGTTCCCAACAAGCTAGGTGAAGGACGGCTTTCACACACTCTTATCTTTCAGAAATGAGCATGTGGAGAGACGTTCGTTCATCTAGCACATAGGAAACGGGTTGCAGGAGAAAATTTTACTCTGGTTTCTCAGTCTGTTTCCTAGTGCCGGTTTGAAGTTCCTGCAGTTTTCACTGTAAAACCGAGTTGGAGCTAGTACCCCCCCATATATATGTATGGAGTGGAGTTTGCAACTGAAAAGAAACTTTGTGTTCCCAACATGCTAGGTGAAGGACGGCTTTCACACACACTTATCTCTCAGAACAGAGCATGTGGAGAGACGTTCGTTCATCTAGCACAAAGGGAACGGGTTGCAGGAGAAAATTTTACTGTGGTTTCTCAGTCTGTTTCCTAGTGCCGGTTAGAAGTTCCTGCATGTTTCACTTTAAAACCGAGTTGGAGCTAGTACCACCCCATATATATGTATGGAGTGGAGTTTGCAACTGAAAAGAAACTTTGTGTTCCCAACAAGCTAGTTGAAGGACGGCTTTCACACACACTTATCTCTCAGAACTGAGCATGTGGAGAGACGTTCGTTCATCTAGCACAAAGGGAACGGTTTGCAGGAGAAACTTTTACTGTGGTTTCTCAGTCTGTTTCCTAGTGCCGGTTTGAAGTTCCTGCAGTTTTCACTGTAAAAGCGATTTGGAGCTAGTACCTCCCCATATATATGTATGGAGTGGAGTTTGCAACTGAAAAGAAACTTTGTGTTCCCAACAAGCTAGGTGAAGGACGGCTTTCACACACACTTATCTCTCAGATCTGAGCATGTGGAGAGACGTTCGTTCATCTAGCACAAAGGGAACGGGTTGCAGGAGAAACTTTACTGTGGTTTCTCAGTGTGTTTCCTAGTGTCGGTTTGAAGTTCCTGCAGTTTTCACGGTAAAACCGAGTTGGAGCTAGTACCTCCCCATATATATGTATGGAGTGGAGTTTGCAACTGAAAAGAAACTTTGTGTTCCCAACAAGCTAGGTGAAGGACGGCTTTGACACTCACGTATCTCTCAGAACAGAGCATGTGGAGAGACGTTCGTTCATCTAGCACAAAGGGAACTGGTTGCAGGAGAATCTTTACTGTGGTTTCTCAGTCTGTTTCCTAGTGCCGGTTTGAAGTTCCTGCAGTTTTCACTGTAAAACCGAGTTGGAGCTAGTACCTCCCCATATATATGTATGGAGTGGAGTTTGCAACTTAAAAGATACTTTGTGTTCCCAACAAGCTAGGTGAAGGACGGCTTTCACACACACTTATCTCTCAGAACTCAGCATATGGAGAGACGTTCGTTCATCTAGCACAAAGGGAACGGGTTGCAGGAGAAAATTTTACTGTGGTTTCTCAGTCTGTTTCCTAGTGCCGGTATGAAGTTCCTGCATGTTTCACTGTAAAACCGAGATGGAGCTAGTACCTCCCCATATATATGTACGGAGTGGAGTTTGCAACTGAAAAGAAACTTTGTGTTCCCAACAAGCTAGGTGAAGGACGGCTTTCACACACACTTATCTCTCAGAACTGAGCATGTGGAGAGACGTTCGTTCATCTAGCACAAAGGGAACGGTTTGCAGGAGAAACTTTTACTGTGGTTTCTCAGACTGTTTCCTAGTGCCGGTTTGAAGTTCCTGCAGTTTTCACTGTAAAACCGATTTGGAGCTAGTACCTCCCCATATATATGTATGGAGTGGAGTTTGCAACTGAAAAGAAACTATGTGTTCCCAACAAGATATGTGAAGGACGGCTTTCACACACACTTATCTCTCAGAACTGAGCATGTGGAGAGACGTTCTTTCATCTAGCACAAAGGGAACGGGTTGCATTAGAAACTTTTACTGTGGTTTCTCGGTCTGTTTCCTAGTGCCGGTTTGAAGTTCTTGCTGTTTTCACTGTAAAAAAGATTTGGAGCTAGTACCTCCCCATATATATGTATGTAGTGGAGTTTGCAACTGAAAAGAAACTTTGTGTTCCCAACAAGCTAGGTGAAGGACGGCATTCACACACACTTATCTCTCAGAACTGAGCATGTGGAGAGACGTTCGTTCATCTAGCACAAAGGGAACGGGTTGCTGGAAAAACTTTACTGTGTTTTCTCAGTCTGTTTCCTAGTGGCGGTTTGAAGTTCCTGCAGTTTTCACTGCAAAACCGAGTTGGAGCTAGTACAAACCCATATATATTTATGGAGTGCAGTTTGCAACTGAAAAGAAACTTTCTGTTCCCAACAAGCTAGGTGAAGGACGGCTTTCACACACACTTATCTTTCAGAAATGAGCATGTGGAGAGACGTTCGTTCATCTAGCACATAGGAAACGGGTTGCAGGAGAAAATTTTACTCTGGTTTCTCAGTCTGTTTCCTAGTGCCGGTTTGAAGTTCCTGCAGTTTTCACTGTAAAAGCGATTTGGAGCTAGTACCTCCCCATATATATGTATGGAGTGGAGTTTGCAACTGAAAAGAAACTTTGTGTTCCCAACAAGCTAGGTGAAGGACGGCTTTCACACACACTTATCTCTCAGATCTGAGCATGTGGAGAGACGTTCGTTCATCTAGCACAAAGGGAACGGGTTGCAGGAGAAACTTTACTGTGGTTTCTCAGTGTGTTTCCTAGTGTCGGTTTGAAGTTCCTGCAGTTTACACGGTAAAACCGATTTGGAGCTAGTACCTCCCCATATGTATGTATGGAGTGGAGTTTGCAACTGAAAAGAAACTTTGTGTTCCCAACAAGCTAGGTGAAGGACGGCTTTGACACTCACGTATCTCTCAGAACAGAGCATGTGGAGAGACGTTCGTTCATCTAGCACAAAGGGAACTGGTTGCAGGAGAATCTTTACTGTGGTTTCTCAGTCTGTTTCCTAGTGCCGGTTTGAAGTTCCTGCAGTTTTCACTGTAAAACCGAGTTGGAGCTAGTACCTCCCCATATATATGTATGGAGTGGAGTTTGCAACTGAAAAGATACTTTGTGTTCCCAACAAGCTAGGTGAAGGACGGCTTTCACACACACTTATCTCTCAGAACTCAGCATATGGAGAGACGTTCGTTCATCTAGCACAAATGGAACGGGTTGCAGGAGAAAATTTTACTGTGGTTTCTCAGTCTGTTTCCTAGTGCCGGTATGAAGTTCCTGCATGTTTCACTGTAAAACCGAGTTGGAGCTAGTACCTCCCCATATATATGTATGGAGTGGAGTTTGCAACTGAAAAGAAACTTTGTGTTCCCAACAAGCTAGGTGAAGGACGGCTTTCACACACACTTATCTCTCAGAACTGAGCATGTGGAGAGACGTTCGTTCATCTAGCACAAAGGGAACGGTTTGCAGGAGAAATTTTTACTGTGGTTTCTCAGACTGTTTCCTAGTGCCGGTTTGAAGTTCCTGCAGTTTTCACTGTAAAACCGATTTGGAGCTAGTACCTCCCCATATATATGTATGGAGTGGAGTTTGCAACTGAAAAGAAACTATGTGTTCCCAACAAGATAGGTGAAGGACGGCTTTCACACACACTTATCTCTCAGAACTGAGCATGTGGAGAGACGTTCTTTCATCTAGCACAAAGGGAACGGGTTGCATTAGAAACTTTTACTGTCGTTTCTCGGTCTGTTTCCTAGTGCCGGTTTGAAGTTCTTGCTGTTTTCACTGTAAAAAAGATTTGGAGCTAGTACCTCCCCATATATATGTATGTAGTGGAGTTTGCAACTGAAAAGAAACTTTGTGTTCCCAACAAGCTAGGTGAAGGACGGCATTCACACACACTTATCTCTCAGAACTGAGCATGTGGAGAGACGTTCGTTCATCTAGCACAAAGGGAACGGGTTGCTGGAAAAACTTTACTGTGTTTTCTCAGTCTGTTTCCTAGTGGCGGTTTGAAGTTCCTGCAGTTTTCACTGCAAAACCGAGTTGGAGCTAGTACCACCCCATATATATTTATGGAGTGCAGTTTGCAACTGAAAAGAAACTTTCTGTTCCCAACAAGCTAGGTGAAGGACGGCTTTCACACACACTTATCTTTCAGAAATGAGCATGTGGAGAGACGTTCGTTCATCTAGCACATAGGAAACGGGTTGCAGGAGAAACTTTTACTCTGGTTTCTCAGTCTGTTTCCTAGTGCCGGTTTGAAGTTCCTGCAGTTTTCACTGTAAAACCGAGTTGGAGCTAGTACCCCCCCATATATATGTATGGAGTGGAGTTTGCAACTGAAAAGAAACTTTGTGTTCCCAACATGCTAGGTGAAGGACGGCTTTCACACACACTTATCTCTCAGAACAGAGCATGTGGAGAGACGTTCGTTCATCTAGCACAAAGGGAACGGGTTGCAGGAGAAAATTTTACTGTGGTTTCTCAGTCTGTTTCCTAGTGCCGGTTAGAAGTTCCTGCATGTTTCACTGTAAAACCGAGTTGGAGCTAGTACCTCCCCATATATATGTATGGAGTGGAGTTTGCAACTGAAAAGAAACTTTGTGTTCCCAACAAGCTAGTTGAAGGACGGCTTTCACACACACTTATCTCTCAGAACTGAGCATGTGGAGAGACGTTCGTTCATCTAGCACAAAGGGAACGGTTTGCAGGAGAAACTTTTACTGTGGTTTCTCAGTCTGTTTCCTAGTGCCGGTTTGAAGTTCCTGCAGTTTTCACTGTAAAAGCGATTTGGAGCTAGTACCTCCCCATATATATGTATGGAGTGGAGTTTGCAACTGAAAAGAAACTTTGTGTTCCCAACAAGCTAGGTGAAGGACGGCTTTCACACACACTTATCTCTCAGATCTGAGCATGTGGAGAGACGTTCGTTCATCTAGCACAAAGGGAACGGGTTGCAGGAGAAACTTTACTGTGGTTTCTCAGTGTGTTTCCTAGTGTCGGTTTGAAGTTCCTGCAGTTTTCACGGTAAAACCGAGTTGGAGCTAGTACCTCCCCATATATATGTATGGAGTGGAGTTTGCAACTGAAAAGAAACTTTGTGTTCCCAACAAGCTAGGTGAAGGACGGCTTTGACACTCACGTATCTCTCAGAACAGAGCATGTGGAGAGACGTTCGTTCATCTAGCACAAAGGGAACTGGTTGCAGGAGAATCTTTACTGTGGTTTCTCAGTCTGTTTCCTAGTGCCGGTTTGAAGTTCCTGCAGTTTTCACTGTAAAACCGAGTTGGAGCTAGTACCTCCCCATATATATGTATGGAGTGGAGTTTGCAACTGAAAAGATACTTTGTGTTCCCAACAAGCTAGGTGAAGGACGGCTTTCACACACACTTATCTCTCAGAACTCAGCATATGGAGAGACGTTCGTTCATCTAGCACAAAGGGAACGGGTTGCAGGAGAAAATTTTACTGTGGTTTCTCAGTCTGTTTCCTAGTGCCGGTATGAAGTTCCTGCATGTTTCACTGTAAAACCGAGATGGAGCTAGTACCTCCCCATATATATGTACGGAGTGGAGTTTGCAACTGAAAAGAAACTTTGTGTTCCCAACAAGCTAGGTGAAGGACGGCTTTCACACACACTTATCTCTCAGAACTGAGCATGTGGAGAGACGTTCGTTCATCTAGCACAAAGGGAACGGTTTGCAGGAGAAACTTTTACTGTGGTTTCTCAGACTGTTTCCTAGTGCCGGTTTGAAGTTCCTGCAGTTTTCACTGTAAAACCGATTTGGAGCTAGTACCTCCCCATATATATGTATGGAGTGGAGTTTGCAACTGAAAAGAAACTATGTGTTCCCAACAAGATATGTGAAGGACGGCTTTCACACACACTTATCTCTCAGAACTGAGCATGTGGAGAGACGTTCTTTCATCTAGCACAAAGGGAACGGGTTGCATTAGAAACTTTTACTGTGGTTTCTCGGTCTGTTTCCTAGTGCCGGTTTGAAGTTCTTGCTGTTTTCACTGTAAAAAAGATTTGGAGCTAGTACCTCCCCATATATATGTATGTAGTGGAGTTTGCAACTGAAAAGAAACTTTGTGTTCCCAACAAGCTAGGTGAAGGACGGCATTCACACACACTTATCTCTCAGAACTGAGCATGTGGAGAGACGTTCGTTCATCTAGCACAAAGGGAACGGGTTGCTGGAAAAACTTTACTGTGTTTTCTCAGTCTGTTTCCTAGTGGCGGTTTGAAGTTCCTGCAGTTTTCACTGCAAAACCGAGTTGGAGCTAGTACCAACCCATATATATTTATGGAGTGCAGTTTGCAACTGAAAAGAAACTTTCTGTTCCCAACAAGCTAGGTGAAGGACGGCATTCACACACACTTATCTTTCAGAAATGAGCATGTGGAGAGACGTTCGTTCATCTAGCACATAGGAAACGGGTTGCAGGAGAAAATTTTACTCTGGTTTCTCAGTCTGTTTCCTAGTGCCGGTTTGAAGTTCCTGCAGTTTTCACTGTAAAACCGAGTTGGAGCTAGTACCCCCCCATATATATGTATGGAGTGGAGTTTGCAACTGAAAAGAAACTTTGTGTTCCCAACATGCTAGGTGAAGGACGGCTTTCACACACACTTATCTCTCAGAACAGAGCATGTGGAGAGACGTTCGTTCATCTAGCACAAAGGGAACTGGTTGCAGGAGAATCTTTACTGTGGTTTCTCAGTTTGTTTCCTAGTGCCGGTTTGAAGTTCCTGCAGTTTTCACTGTAAAACCGAGTTGGAGCTAGTACCTCCCCATATATATGTATGGAGTGGAGTTTGCAACTGAAAAGAAACTTTGTGTTCCCAACAAGCTAGGTGAAGGACGGCTTTCACACACACTTATCTCTCAGAACTGAGCATGTAGAGAGACGTTCGTTCATCTTGCACAAAGGGAACGGGTTGCAGGTGAAACTTTACTGTGGTTTCTCAGTCTGTTTCCTAGTGTCGGTTTGAAGTTCCTTCAGTTTTCACTGTAAAACCGAGTTGGAGCTAGTACCTCCCCATATATATGTATGGAGTGGAGTTTGCATCTGAAAAGAAAATTTGTGTTCCAAATAAGCTATTTGAAGGACGGCTTTCACACACACTTATCTCTCAGAACTGAGCATGTGGAGAGACGTTCGTTCATCTAGCACAAATGGAACGGGTTGCAGGAGAAACTTTTACTTTGCTTTCTCAGTCTGTTTCTTAGTGCCGATTTGTAGTTCATGCAGTTTTCACTGTAAAACCGAGTTGGAGCTAGTACCTCCCCATATATATGTATGGAGTGGAGTTTGCAACTGAAAAGATACTTTGTGTTCCCAACAAGCTAGATGAAGGACGGCTTTCACACACACTTATCTCTCAGAAGTGAGCATATGGAGAGACGTTCGTTCATCTAGCACAAAGGGAACGGGTTGCATTAGAAACTTTTGCTGTGGTTTCTCAGTCTGTTTCCTATTGCCGGTTTGAAGTTCCTGCAGTTTTCATTGTAAAACCGAGATGGTGCTAGTACCTCCCCATATATATGTATGGAGTGGAGTTTGCAACTGAAAAGAAACTTTGTGTTCCCAACAAGCTTGGTGAAGGACGGCTTTCACACACACTTATCTCTCAGAACAGAGCATGTGTAGAGACGTTCGTTCATCTAGCACAAAGGGAACTGGTTGCAGGAGAAACTTTACTGTGGTTTCTCAGTCTGTTTCCTAGTGCCGGTTTGAAGTTCCTGCAGTTTTCACTGTAAAACCGAGTTGGAGCTAGAACCTCCCCATATATATGTATGGAGTGGAGTTTGCAACTGAAAAGAAACTTTGTGTTCCCAACAAGCTAGGGGAAGGACGGCTTTCACACACACTTATCTATCAGAACTGAGCATGTGGAGAGACGTTCGTTCATCTAGCACAAAGGGAACGGGTTGCAGGAGAAACTTTTACTGTGGTTTCTCAGTCTGTTTCCTAGTGCCGGTTTGAAATTCCTGCAGTTTTCACTGTAAAACCGATTTGGAGCTAGTACCTCCCCATATATATGTATGGAGTGGAGTTTGCAACTGAAAAGAAACTATGTGTTCCCAACAAGATAGGTGAAGGACGGCTTTCACACACACTTATCTCTCAGAACTGAGCATGTGGAGAGACGTTCTTTCATCTAGCACAAAGGGAACGGGTTGCATTAGAAACTTTTACTGTGGTTTCTCGGTCTGTTTCCTAGTGCCGGTTTGAAGTTCTTGCTCTTTTCACTGTAAAAAAGATTTGGAGCTTGTACCTCCCCATATATATGTATGTAGTGGAGTTTGCAACTGAAAAGAAACTTTGTGTTCCCAACAAGCTAGGTGAAGGACGGCATTCACACACACTTATCTCTCAGAACTGAGCATGTTGAGAGACGTTCGTTCATCTAGCACAAATGGAACGGGTTGCTGGAAAAACTTTACTGTGTTTTCTCAGTCTGTTTCCTAGTGGCGGTTTGAAGTTCCTGCAGTTTTCACTGCAAAACCGAGTTGGAGCTAGTACCACCCCATATATATTTATGGAGTGCAGTTTGCAACTGAAAAGAAACTTTGTGTTCCCAACAAGCTAGGTGAAGGACGGCTTTCACACACACTTATCTTTCAGAAATGAGCATGTGGAGAGACGTTCGTTCATCTAGCACATAGGAAACGGGTTGCAGGAGAAAATTTTACTCTGGTTTCTCAGTCTGTTTCCTAGTGCCGGTTTGAAGTTCCTGCAGTTTTCACTGTAAAACCGAGTTGGAGCTAGTACCCCCCCATATATATGTATGGAGTGGAGTTTGCATCTGAAAAGAAACTTTGTGTTCCCAACATGCTAGGTGAAGGACGGCTTTCACACACACTTATCTCTCAGAACAGAGCATGTGGAGAGACGTTCGTTCATCTAGCACAAAGGGAACTGGTTGCAGGAGAATCTTTACTGTGGTTTCTCAGTTTGTTTCCTAGTGCCAGTTTGAAGTTCCTGCATTTTCACTGTAAAACCTAGTTGGAGCTAGTACCTCCCCATATATATGTATGGAGTGGAGTTTGCAACTGAAAAGAAACTTTGTGTTCCCAACAAGCTAGGTGAAGGACGGCTTTCACACACACTTATCTCTCAGAACTGAGCATGTAGAGAGACGTTCGTTCATCTTGCACAAAGGGAACGGGTTGCAGGAGAAACTTTACTGTGGTTTCTCAGTCTGTTTCCTAGTGTCGGTTTGAAGTTCCTGCAGTTTTCACTGTAAAACCGAGTTGGAGCTAGTACCTCCCCATATATATGTATGGAGTGGAGTTTGCATCTGAAAAGAAAATTTGTGTTCCAAATAAGCTATTTGAAGGACGGCTTTCACACACACTTATCTCTCAGAACTGAGCATGTGGAGAGACGTTCGTTCATCTAGCACAAATGGAACGGGTTGCAGGAGAAATTTTTACTTTGCTTTCTCAGTCTGTTTCTTAGTGCCGATTTGTAGTTCATGCAGTTTTCACTTTAAAACCGAGTTGGAGCTTGTACCTCACCATATATATGTATGGAGTGGAGTTTGCAACTGAAAAGATACTTTGTGTTCCCAAAAAGCTAGGTGAAGGACGGCTTTCACACACACTTATCTCTCAGAACTGAGCATATGGAGAGACGTTCGTTCATCTGGCACAAAGGGAACGGGTTGCATTAGAAACTTTTACTGTGGTTTCTCAGTCTGTTTCCTATTGCCGGTTTGAAGTTCCTGCAGTTTACATTGTAAAACCGAGATGGTGCTAGTACCTCCCCATATATATGTATGGAGTGGAGTTTGCAACTGAAAAGAAACTTTGTGTTCCCAACAAGCTAGCTGAAGGACGGCTTTCACACACACTTATCTCTCAGAACAGAGCATGTGTAGAGACGTTCGTTCATCTAGCACAAAGGGAACTGGTTGCAGGAGAAACTTTACTGTGGTTTCTCAGTCTGTTTCCGAGTGCCGGTTTGAAGTTCCTGCAGTTTTCACTGTAAAACCGAGTTGAAGCTAGAACCTCCCCATATATATGTATGGAGTGGAGTTTGCAACTGAAAAGATACTTTGTGTTCCCAACAAGCTAGGTGAAGGACGGTATTCACACACACTTATCTCGCAGAACTGAGCATATGGAGACACGTTCGTTCATCTAGCACAAAGGGAACGGGTTGCAGGAGAAAATTTTACTGTGGTTTCTCAGTCTATTTCCTAGTGCCGGTATGAAGTTCCTGCAAGTTTCACTGTAAAACCGAGTTGGAGCTAGTACCTCCCCATATATATGTATGGAGTGGAGTTTGCAACTGAAAAGAAACTTTGTGTTCCCAACAAGCTAGGTGAAGGACGGCTTTCACACACACTTATCTCTCAGAACTGAGCATGTGGAGAGACGTTCGTTCATCTAGCACAAAGGGAACGGGTTGCAGGAGAAACTATACTGTGGTTTCTCAGTCTGTTTCCTATTGCCGGTTTGAAGTTCCTGCAGTTTTCAGTGTAAAACCGAATTGGTGCTAGTACCTCCCCATATATATGTATGGAGTGGAGTTTGCAACTGAAAAGAAACTTTGTGTTCCCCACAAGCTAGGTGAAGGACGGCTTTCACACACAATTATCTCTCAGAACAGAGCATGTGGAGAGACGTTCGTTCATCTAGCACAAAGGGAACTGGTTGCAGGAGAATCTTTACTGTGGTTTCTCAGTCTGTTTCCTAGTGCCGGTTTGAAGTTCCTGCAGTTTTCACTGTAAAACCGAGTTGGATCTAGTACCTCCCCATATATATGTATGGAGTGGAGTTTGCAACTGAAAAGATACTTTGTGTTCCCAACAAGCTAGGTGAAGAACGGCATTCACACTCACTTATCTCTCAGAACTGAGCATGTGGAGAGACGTTCGTTCATCTAGCACAAAGGGAACCTGTAACAGGAGAAACTTAACTGTGGTTTCTTAGTCTGTTTCCTAGTGCCGGTTTGAAGTTCCTGCAGTTTTCACTGTAAACACGAGTTGGAGCTAGTAACCCCCCATATATATGTATGGAGAGGAGTTTGCAACTGAAAAGAAACTTTGTGTTCCCAACAAGCTAGGTGAAGGACGGCTTTCACACACACTTTTCTCTCAGAACTTAGCATGTGGAGAGACGTTCGTTCATCTAGCACAAAGGGAACGGGTTGCAGGAGAAACTTTTACTGTGGTTTCTCAGTCTGTTTCCTAGTGCCGGTTTGAAGTTCCTGCAGTTTTCACTGTAAAACCGAGTTGGAGCTAGTACCTCCCCATATATATGTATGGAGTGTAGTTTGCAACTGAAAAGAAACTTTGTGTTCCCAACAAGATAGGTGAAGGACGGCTTTCACACACACTTATCTCTCAGAACTGAGCATGTGGAGAGACGTTCGTTCATCTAGCACAAAGGGAACGGGTTGCAGGAGAAACTATACTGTGGTTTCTCAGTCTGTTTCCTATTGCCGGTTTGAAGTTCCTGCAGTTTTCAGTGTAAAACCGAGTTGGTGCTAGTACCTCCCCATATATATGTATGGAGTGGAGTTTGCAACTGAAAAGAAACTTTGTGTTCCCCACAAGCTAGGTGAAGGACGGCTTTCACACACACTTATCTCTCAGAACAGAGCATGTGGAGAGACGTTCGTTCATCTAGCACAAAGGGAACTGGTTGCAGGAGAATCTTTACTGTGGTTTCTCAGTCTGTTTCCTAGTGCCGGTTTGAAGTTCCTGCAGTTTTCACTGTAAAACCGAGTTGGAGCTAGTACCCCCCCATATATATGTATGGAGTGGAGTTTGCAACTGAAAAGAAACTTTGTGTTCCCAACATGCTAGGTGAAGGACGGCTTTCACACACACTTATCTCTCAGAACAGAGCATGTGGAGAGACGTTCGTTCATCTAGCACAAAGGGAACTGGTTGCAGGAGAATCTTTACTGTGGTTTCTCAGTTTGTTTCCTAGTGCCAGTTTGAAGTTCCTGCATTTTCACTGTAAAACCGAGTTGGAGCTAGTACCTCCCCATATATATGTATGGAGTGGAGTTTGCAACTGAAAAGAAACTTTGTGTTCCCAACAAGCTAGGTGAAGGACGGCTTTCACACACACTTATCTCTCAGAACTGAGCATGTAGAGAGACGTTCGTTCATCTTGCACAAAGTGAACGGGTTGCAGGAGAAACTTTACTGTGGTTTCTCAGTCTGTTTCCTAGTGTCGGTTTGAAGTTCCTGCAGTTTTCACTGTAAAACCGAGTTGGAGCTAGTACCTCCCCATATATATGTATGGAGTGGAGTTTGCATCTGAAAAGAAAATTTGTGTTCCAAATAAGCTATTTGAAGGACGGCTTTCACACACACTTATCTCTCAGAACTGAGCATGTGGAGAGACTTTCGTTCATCTAGCACAAATGGAACGGGTTGCAGGAGAAACTTTTACTTTGCTTTCTCAGTCTGTTTCTTAGTGCCGATTTGTAGTTCATGCAGTTTTCACTGTAAAACCGAGTTGGAGCTAGTACCTCCCCATATATATGTATGGAGTGGAGTTTGCAACTGAAAAGATACTTTGTGTTCCCAACAAGCTAGGTGAAGGACGGCTTTCACACACACTTATCTCTCAGAACTGAGCATATGGAGAGACGTTCGTTCATCTGGCACAAAGGGAACGGGTTGCATTAGAAACTTTTACTGTGGTTTCTCAGTCTGTTTCCTAGTGCCGGTATGAAGTTCCTGCAAGTTTCACTGTAAAACCGAGTTGGAGCTAGTACCTCCCCATATATATGTATGGAGTGGAGTTTGCAACTGAAAAGAAACTTTGTGTTCCCAACAAGCTAGGTGAAGGACGGCTTTCACACACACTTATCTCTCAGAACTGAGCATGTGGAGAGACGTTCGTTCATCTAGCACAAAGGGAACGGGTTGCAGGAGAAACTATACTGTGGTTTCTCAGTCTGTTTCCTATTGCCGGTTTGAAGTTCCTGCAGTTTTCAGTGTAAAACCGAGTTGGTGCTAGTACCTCCCCATATATATGTATGGAGTGGAGTTTGCAACTGAAAAGAAACTTTGTGTTCCCCACAAGCTAGGTGAAGGACGGCTTTCACACACACTTATCTCTCAGAACAGAGCATGTGTAGAGACGTTCGTTCATCTAGCACAAAGGGAACTGGTTGCAGGAGAATCTTTACTGTGGTTTCTCAGTCTGTTTCCTAGTGCCGGTTTGAAGTTCCTGCAGTTTTCACTGTAAAACCGAGTTGGAGCTAGTAAATCCCCATATATATGTATGGAGTGGAGTTTGCAACTGAAAAGATACTTTGTGTTCCCAACAAGCTAGGTGAAGAACGGCATTCACACTCACTTATCTCTAAGAACTGAGCATGTGGAGAGACGTTCGTTCATCTAGCACAAAGGGAACCTGTTACAGGAGAAACTTAACTGTGGTTTCTTAGTCTGTTTCCTAGTGCCGGATTGAAGTTCCTGCAGTTTTCACTGTAAACACGAGTTGGAGCTAGTAACCCCCCATATATATGTATGGAGAGGAGTTTGCAACTTAAAAGAAACTTTGTGTTCCCAACAAGCTAGGTGAAGGACGGCTTTCACACACACTTATCTCTCAGAACTTAGCATGTGGAGAGACGTTCGTTCATCTAGCACAAAGGGAACGGGTAGCAGGAGAAACTTTTACTGTGGTTTCTCAGTCTGTTTCCTAGTGCCGGTTTGAAGTTCCTGCAGTTTTCACTGTAAAACCGAGTTGGAGCTAGTACTTCCCCATATATATGTATGGAGTGGAGTTTGCAACTGAAAAGAAACTTTGTGTTCCCAACAAGCTAGGTGAAGGACGGCTTTCACACACACTTAACTCTCAGAACTGAGCATGTGGATAGACGTTCGTTCATCTAGCACAAAGGGAACGGGTTGCAGGAGAAACTTTTTCCCTGGTTTCTCAGTCTGTTTCCTAGTGCCGGTTTGAAGTTCCTGCAGTTTTCACTGTAAAACCGATTTGGAGCTAGTACCTCCCCATATATATGTATGGAGTGGAGTTTGCAACTGAAAAGAAACTTTGTTTTCCCCACAAGCTAGGTGAAGGACGGCTTTCACACACACACATATCTCTCAGAACTTAGCATGTGGAGAGACGTTCGTTCATCTAGCACAAAGGGAACGGGTTGCAGGAGAAACTATACTGTGGTTTCTCAGTCTGTTTCCTAGTGCCGGTTTGAAGTTCCTGCAGTTTTCACTGTAAAATCGAGTTGGAGCTAATACCTCCCCATATATATGTATGGAGTGGAGTTTGCAACTGAAAAGAAACTTTGTGTTCCCAACAAGCTAGGTGAAGGACGGCTTTCACACACACTTATCTCTCAGAACTGAGCATGTGGTGAGACGTTCTTTCATCTAGCACAAAGGGAACGGGTTGCATTAGAAACTTTTACTGTGGTTTCTCAGTCTGTTTCCTATTGCCGGTTTGAAGTTCCTGCAGTTTTCAGTGTAAAACCGAGTTGGTGCTAGTAACTCCCCATATATATGTATGGAGTGGAGTTTGCAACTGAAAAGAAACTTTGTGTTCCCAACAAGCTAGGTGAAGGACGGCTTTCACACTCACTTATCTCTCAGAACAGAGCATGTGGAGAGACGTTCGTTCATCTAGCACAAAGGGAACTGGTTGCAGGAGAATCTTTACTGTGGTTTCTCAGTCTGTTTCCTAGTGCCGGTTTGAAGTTCCTGCAGTTTTCACTGTAAAACCGAGTTGGAGCTAGTACCTCCCCATATATATGTAAGGAGTGGAGTTTGCAACTGAAAAGATACTTTGTGTTCCCAACAAGCTAGGTGAAGGACGGCTTTCACACACACTTATCTCTCAGAACTCAGCATATGGAGAGACGTTCGTTCATCTAGCACAAAGGGAACGGGTTGCAGGAGAAAATTTTACTGTGGTTTCTCAGTCTGTTTCCTAGTGCCGGATTGAAGTTCCTGCATGTTTCACTTTAAAACCGAGTTGGAGCTAGTACCTCCCCATATATATGTAAGGAGTGGAGTTTGCAACTGAAAAAAACTTTGTGTTCCCAACAAGCTAGGTGAAGGACGGCTTTCACACACACTTATCTCTCAGAACTGAGCATGTGGAGAGACGTTCGTTCATCTAGCACAAAGGGAACGGTTTGCAGGAGAAACTTTTACTGTGGTTTCTCAGTCTGTTTCCTAGTGCCGGTTTGAAGTTCCTGCAGTTTTCACTGTAAAACCGATTTGGAGCTAGTACCTCCCCATATATATGTATGGAGTGGAGTTTGCAACTGAAAAGAAACTTTGTGTTCCCAACAAGATAGGTGAAGGACGGCTTTCACACACACTTATCTCTCAGAACTGAGCATGTGGAGAGACGTTCTTTCATCTAGCACAAAGGGAACGGGTTGCATTAGAAACTTTTACTGTGGTTTCTGGGTCTGTTTCCTAGTGCCGGTTTGAAGTTCTTGCTGTTTTCACTGTAAAAAAGATTTGGAGCTATTACCTCCCCATATATATGTATGTAGTGGAGTTTGCAACTGAAAAGAAACTTTGTGTTCCCAACAAGCTAGGTGAAGGACGGCTTTCACACACACTTATCTCTCAGAACTGAGCATGTAGAGAGACGTTCGTTCATCTAGCACAAAGGGAACGGGTTGCAGGAGAATCTTTACTGTGGTTTCTCAGTGTGTTTCCTAGTGTCGGTTTGAAGTTCCTGCAGTTTTCACGGTAAAACCGAGTTGGAGCTAGTACCTCCCCATATATATGTATGGAGTGGAGTTTGCAACTGAAAAGAATATTTGTGTTCCAAATAAGCTATTTGAAGGACGGCTTTCACACACACTTATCTCTCAGAACAGAGCATGTGGAGAGACGTTCGTTCATGTAGCACAAAGGGAACTGGTTGCAGGAGAATCTTTACTGTGGTTTCTCAGTCTGTTTCCTAGTGCCGGTTTGAAGTTCCTGCAGTTTTCACTGTAAAACCGAGTTGGAGCTAGTACCTCCCCATATATATGTATGGAGTGGAGTTTGCAACTGAAAAGATACTTTGTGTTCCCAACAAGCTAGGTGAAGGACGGCTTTCACACACACTTATCTCTCAGAACTCAGCATATGGAGAGACGTTCGTTCATCTAGCACAAAGGGAACGGGTTGCAGGAGAAAATTTTACTGTGGTTTCTCAGTCTGTTTCCTAGTGCCGGTATGAAGTTCCTGCATGTTTCACTGTAAAACCGAGTTGGAGCTAGTACCTCCCCATATATATGTATGGAGTGGAGTTTGCAACTGAAAAGAAACTTTGTGTTCCCAACAAGCTAGTTGAAGGACGGCTTTCACACACACTTATCTCTCAGAACTGAGCATGTGGAGAGACGTTCGTTCATCTAGCACAAAGGGAACGGTTTGCAGGAGAAACTTTTACTGTGGTTTCTCAGTCTGTTTCCTAGTGCCGGTTTGAAGTTCCTGCAGTTTTCACTGTAAAAGCGATTTGGAGCTAGTACCTCCCCATATATATGTATGGAGTGGAGTTTACAACTGAAAAGAAACTTTGTGTTCCCAACAAGCTAGGTGAAGGACGGCTTTCACACACACTTATCTCTCAGAACTGAGCATGTGGAGAGACGTTCGTTCATCTAGCACAAAGGGAACGGTTTGCAGGAGAAACTTTACTGTGGTTTCTCAGTGTGTTTCCTAGTGTCGGTTTGAAGTTCCTGCAGTTTTCACGGTAAAACCGAGTTGGAGCTAGTACCTCCCCATATATATGTATGGAGTGGAGTTTGCAACTGAAAAGAATATTTGTGTTCCAAATAAGCTATTTGAAGAACGGCTTTCACACACACTTATCTCTCAGAACTGAGCATGTGGAGAGACGTTCGTTCATCTAGCACAAAGGGAACGGGTTGCATTTGAAACTTTTACTGTGGTTTCTCAGTCTGTTTCCTATTGCCGGTTTGAAGTTCCTGCAGTTTTCAGTGTAAAACCGAGTTGGTGCTAGTAACTCCCCATATATATGTATGGAGTGGAGTTTGCAACTGAAAAGAAACTTTGTGTTCCCAACAAGCTAGGTGAAGGACGGCTTTCACACTCACGTATCTCTCAGAACAGAGCATGTGGAGAGACGTTCGTTCATCTAGCACAAAGGGAACTGGTTGCAGGAGAATCTTTACTGTGGTTTCTCAGTTTGTTTCCTAGTGCCGGTTTGAAGTTCCTGCAGTTTTCACTGTAAAACCGAGTTGGAGCTAGTACCTCCCCATATATATGTATGGAGTGGAGTTTGCAACTGAAAAGAAACTTTGTGTTCCCAACAAGCTAGGTGAAGGACGGCTTTCACACACACTTATCTCTCAGAACTCAGCATATGGAGAGACGTTCGTTCATCTAGCACAAAGGGAACGGGTTGCAGGAGAAAATTTTACTGTGGTTTCTCAGTCTGTTTCCTAGTGCCGGTATGAAGTTCCTGCATGTTTCACTGTAAAACCGAGTTGGAGCTAGTACCTCCCCATATATATGTATGGAGTGGAGTTTGCAACTGAAAAGAAACTTTGTGTTCCCAACAAGCTAGGTGAAGGACGGCTTTCACACACACTTATCTCTCAGAACTGAGCATGTGGAGAGACGTTCGTTCATCTAGCACAAAGGGAACGGTTTGCAGGAGAAACTTTTACTGTGGTTTCTCAGTCTGTTTCCTAGTGCCGGTTTGAAGTTCCTGCAGTTTTCACTGTAAAACCGATTTGGAGCTAGTACCTCCCCATATATATGTATGTAGTGGAGTTTGCAACTGAAAAGAAACTTTGTGTTCCCAACAAGCTAGGTGAAGGACGGCATTCACACACACTTATCTCTCAGAACTGAGCATGTTGAGAGACGTTCGTTCATCTAGCACAAAGGGAACGGGTTGCTGGAAAAACTTTTCTGTGTTTTCTCAGTCTGTTTCCTAGTGGCGGTTTGAAATTCCTGCAGTTTTCACTGCAAAACCGAGTTGGAGCTAGTACCACCCCATATATATTTATGGAGTGCAGTTTGCAACTGAAAAGAAACTTTGTGTTCCCAACAAGCTAGGTGAAGGACGGCTTTCACACACACTTATCTCTCAGAACAGAGCATGTGGAGAGACGTTCGTTCATCTAGCACAAAGGGAACTGGTTGCAGGAGAATCTTTACTGTGGTTTCTCAGTTTGTTTCCTAGTGCCGGTTTGAAGTTCCTGCAGTTTTCACTGTAAAACCGAGTTGGAGCTAGTACCTCCCCATATATATGTATGGAGTGGAGTTTGCAACTGAAAAGAAACTTTGTGTTCCCAACAAGCTAGGTGAAGGACGGCTTTCACACACAATTATCTCTCAGAACTGAGCATGTAGAGAGACGTTCGTTCATCTTGCACAAAGGGAACGGGTTGCAGGAGAAAGTTTACTGTGGTTTCTCAGTCTGTTTCCTAGTCTCGGTTTGAAGTTCCTGCAGTTTTCACTGTAAAACCGAGTTGGAGCTAGTACCTCCCCATATATATGTATGGAGTGGAGTTTGCATCTGAAAAGAATATTTGTGTTCCAAATAAGCTATTTGAAGGACGGCTTTCACACACACTTATCTCTCAGAACTGAGCATGTGGAGAGACGTTCGTTCATGTAGCACAAATGGAACGGGTTGCAGGAGAAACTTTTACTTTGCTTTCTCAGTCTGTTTCTTAGTGCCGATTTGTAGTTCATGCAGTTTTCACTGTAAAATCGAGTTGGAGCTAGTACCTCCCCATATATATGTATGGAGTGGAGTTTGCAACTGAAAAGATACTTTGTGTTCCCAACAAGCTATGTGAAGGACGGCTTTCACACACACTTATCTCTCAGAAGTGAGCATATGGAGAGACGTTCGTTCATCTAGCACAAAGGGAACGTGTTGCATTAGAAACTTTTACTGTGGTTTCTCAGTCTGTTTCCTATTGCCGGTTTGAAGTTCCTGCAGTTTTCATTGTAAAACCGAGATGGTGCTAGTACCTCCCCATATATATGTATGGAGTGGAGTTTGCAACTGAAAAGAAACTTTGTGTTCCCAACAAGCTTGGTGAAGGACGGCTTTCACACACACTTATCTCTCAGAACAGAGCATGTGTAGAGACGTTCGTTCATCTAGCACAAAGTGAACTGGTTGCAGGAGAAACTTTACTGTGGTTTCTCAGTCTGTTTCCTAGTGCCGGTTTGAAGTTCCTGCAGTTTTCACTGTAAAACCGAGTTGGAGCTAGAACCTCCCCATATATATGTATGGAGTGGAGTTTGCAACTGAAAAGATACTTTGTGTTCCCAACAAGCTAGGTGAAGGACGTTATTCACACACACTTATCTCGCAGAACTGAGCATATGGAGACACGTTCGTTCATCTAGCACAAAGGGAACGGGTTGCAGGAGAAAATTTTACTGTGGTTTCTCAGTCTGTTTCCTAGTGCCGGTGTGAAGTTCCTGCAAGTTTCACTGTAAAACCGAGTTGGAGCTAGTACCTCCCCATATATATTTATGGAGTGGAGTTTGCAACTGAAAAGAAACTTTGTGTTCCCAACAAGCTAGGTGAAGGACGGCTTTCACACACACTTATCTATCAGAACTGAGCATGTGGAGAGACGTTCGTTCATCTATCATAAAGGGAACGGGTTGCAGGAGAAACTATACTGTGGTTTCTCAGTCTGTTTCCTATTGCCGGTTTGAAGTTCCTGCAGTATTCAGTGTAAAACCGAGTTGGTGCTAGTAACTCCCCATATATATGTATGGAGTGGAGTTTGCAACTGAAAAGAAACTTTGTGTTCCCCACAAGCTAGGTGAAGGACGGCTTTCACACACACATATCTCTCAGAACAGAGCATGTGGAGAGACGTTCGTTCATCTAGCACAAAGGGAACTGGTTGCAGGAGAATCTTTACTGTGGTTTCTCAGTCTGTTTCCTAGTGCCGGTTTGAAGTTCCTGCAGTTTTCACTGTAAAACAGAGTTGGAGCTAGTACCTCCCCATATATATGTATGGAGTGGAGTTTGCAACTGAAAAGATACTTTGTGTTCCCAACAAGCTAGGTGAAGAACGGCATTCACACTCACTTATCTCTCAGAACTGAGCATGTGGAGAGACGTTCGTTCATCTAGCACAAAGGGAACCTGTTACAGGAGAAACTTTACTGTGGTTTCTTAGTCTGTTTCCTAGTGCCGGATTGAAGTTCCTGCAGTTTTCACTGTAAACACGAGTTGGATCTAGTAACCCCCCATATATATGTATGGAGAGGAGTTTGCAACTGAAAAGAAACTTTGTGTTCCCAACAAGCTAGTTGAAGGACGGCTTTCACACACACTTATCTCTCAGAACTGAGCATGTGGAGAGACGTTCGTTCATCTAGCACAAAGGGAACGGGTTGCAGGAGAAACTTTTTCCCTGGTTTCTCAGTCTGTTTCCTAGTGCCGGTTTGAAGTTCCTGCAGTTTTCACTGTAAAACCGATTTGGAGCTAGTACCTCCCCATATATATGTATGGAGTGGAGTTTGCAACTGAAAAGAAACTTTGTTTTCCCAACAAGCTAGGTGAAGGACGGCTTTCACACACACACATATCTCTCAGAACTTAGCATGTGGAGAGACGTTCGTTCATCTAGCACAAAGGGAACGGGTTGCAGGAGAAATTATACTGTGGTTTCTCAGTCTGTTTCCTAGTGCCGGTTTGAAGTTCCTGCAGTTTTTCTGTAAAATCGAGTTGGAGCTATTACCTCCCCATATATATGTATGGAGTGGAGTTTGCAACTGAAAAGAAACTTTGTGTTCCCAACAAGCTAGGTGAAGGACGGCTTTCACACACACTTATCTCTCAGAACTGAGCATGTGGTGAGACGTTCTTTCATCTAGCACAAAGGGAACGGGTTGCATTAGATACTTTTACTGTGGTTTCTCAGTCTGTTTCCTATTGCCGGTTTGAAGTTCCTGCAGTTTTCAGTGTAAAACCGAGTTGGTGCTAGTAACTCCCCATATATATGTATGGAGTGGAGTTTGCAACTGAAAAGAAACTTTGTGTTCCCAACAAGATAGGTGAAGGACGGCTTTCACACACACTTATCTCTCAGAACTCAGCATATGGAGAGACGTTCGTTCATCTAGCACAAAGGGAACGGGTTGCAGGAGAAAATTTTACTGTGGTTTCTCAGTCTGTTTCCTAGTGCCGGATTGAAGTTCCTGCATGTTTCACTTTAAAACCGAGTTGGAGCTAGTACCTCCCCATATATATGTATGGAGTGGAGTTTGCAACTGAAAAGAAACTTTGTGTTCCCAACAAGCTAGGTGAAGGACGGCTTTCACACACACTTATCTCTCAGAACTGAGCATGTGGAGAGACGTTCGTTCATCTAGCACAAAGGGAACGGTTTGCAGGAGAAACTTTTACTGTGGTTTCTCAGTCTGTTTCCTAGTGCCGGTTTGAAGTTCCTGCAGTTTTCACTGTAAAACCGATTTGGAACTAGTACCTCCCCATATATATGTATGGAGTGGAGTTTGCAACTGAAAAGAAACTTTGTGTTCCCAACAAGATAGGTGAAGGACGGCTTTCACACACACTTATCTCTCAGAACTGAGCATGTGGAGAGACGTTCTTTCATCTAGCACAAAGGGAACGGGTTGCATTAGAAACTTTTACTGTGGTTTCTCGGTCTGTTTCCTAGTGCCTGCTTGAAGTTCTTGCTGTTTTCACTGTAAAAAAGATTTGGAGCTAGTACCTCCCCATATATATGTATGTAGTGGAGTTTGCAACTGAAAAGAAACTTTGTGTTCCCAACAAGCTAGGTGTAGGACGGCTTTCACACACACTTATCTCTCAGAACTGAGCATGTAGAGAGACGTTCGTTCATCTAGCACAAAGGGAACGGGTTGCAGGAGAAACTTTAGTGTGGTTTCTCAGTGTGTTTCCTAGTGTCGGTTTGAAGTTCCTGCAGTTTTCACGGTAAAACAGAGTTGGAGCTAGTACCTCCCCATATATATGTATGGAGTGGAGTTTGCAACTGAAAAGAATATTTGTGTTCCAAATAAGCTATTTGAAGGACGGCTTTCACACACACATATCTCTCAGAACTGAGCATGTGGAGAGACGTTCGTTCATCTAGCACAAAGGGAACGGGTTGCATTTGAAACTTTTACTGTGGTTTCTCAGTCTGTTTCCTATTGCCGGTTTGAAGTTCCTGCAGTTTTCAGTGTAAAACCGAGTTGGTGCTAGTAACTCCCCATATATATGTATGGAGTGGAGTTTGCAACTGAAAAGAAACTTTGTGTTCCCAACAAGCTAGGTGAAGGACGGCTTTCACACTCATGTATCTCTCAGAACAGAGCATGTGGAGAGACGTTCGTTCATCTAGCACAAAGGGAACTGGTTGCAGGAGAATCTTTACTGTGGTTTCTCAGTCTGTTTCCTAGTGCCGGTTTGAAGTTCCTGCAGTTTTCACTGTAAAACCGAGTTGGAGCTAGTACCTCCCCATATATATGTATGGAGTGGAGTTTGCAACTGAAAAGATACTTTGTGTTCCCAACAAGCTAGGTGAAGGACGGCTTTCACACACACTTATCTCTCAGAAGTGAGCATATGGAGAGACGTTCGTTCATCTAGCACAAAGGGAACGTGTTGCATTAGAAACTTTTACTGTGGTTTCTCAGTCTGTTTCCTATTGCCGGTTTGAAGTTCCTGCAGTTTTCATTGTAAAACCGAGATGGTGCTAGTACCTCCCCATTTATATGTATGGAGTGGAGTTTGCAACTGAAAAGAAACTTTGTGTTCCCAACAAGCTTGGTGAAGGACGGCTTTCACACACACTTATCTCTCAGAACAGAGCATGTGTAGAGACGTTCGTTCATCTAGCACAAAGTGAACTGGTTGCAGGAGAAACTTTACTGTGGTTTCTCAGTCTGTTTCCTAGTGCCGGTTTGAAGTTCCTGCAGTTTTCACTGTAAAACCGAGTTGGAGCTAGAACCTCCCCATATATATGTATGGAGTGGAGTTTGCAACTGAAAAGATACTTTGTGTTCCCAACAAGCTAGGTGAAGGACGTTATTCACACACACTTATCTCGCAGAACTGAGCATATGGAGACACGTTCGTTCATCTAGCACAAAGGGAACGGGTTGCAGGAGAAAATTTTACTGTGGTTTCTCAGTCTGTTTCCTAGTGCCGGTGTGAAGTTCCTGCAAGTTTCACTGTAAAACCGAGTTGGAGCTAGTACCTCCCCATATATATGTATGGAGTGGAGTTTGCAACTGAAAAGAAACTTTGTGTTCCCAACAAGCTAGGTGAAGGACGGCTTTCACACACACTTATCTATCAGAACTGAGCATGTGGAGAGACGTTCGTTCATCTAGCACAAAGGGAACGGGTTGCAGGAGAAACTATACTGTGGTTTCTCAGTCTGTTTCCTATTGCCGGTTTGAAGTTCCTGCATTATTCAGTGTAAAACCGAGTTGGTGCTAGTAACTCCCCATATATATGTATGGAGTGGAGTTTGCAACTGAAAAGAAACTTTGTGTTCCCCACAAGCTAGGTGAAGGACGGCTTTCACACACACATATCTCTCAGAACAGAGCATGTGGAGAGACGTTCGTTCATCTAGCACAAAGGGAACTGGTTGCAGGAGAATCTTTACTGTGGTTTCTCAGTCTGTTTCCTAGTGCCGGTTTGAAGTTCCTGCAGTTTTCACTGTAAAACAGAGTTGGAGCTAGTACCTCCCCATATATATGTATGGAGTGGAATTTGCAACTGAAAAGATACTTTGTGTTCCCAACAAGCTAGGTGAAGAACGGCATTCACACTCACTTATCTCTCAGAACTGAGCATGTGGAGAGACGTTCGTTCATCTAGCACAAAGGGAACCTGTTACAGGAGAAACTTTACTGTGGTTTCTTAGTCTGTTTCCTATTGCCGGATTGAAGTTCCTGCAGTTTTCACTGTAAACACGAGTTGGATCTAGTAACCCCCCATATATATGTATGGAGAGGAGTTTGCAACTGAAAAGAAACTTTGTGTTCCCAACAAGCTAGGTGAAGGACGGCTTTCACACACAATTATCTCTCAGAACTTAGCATGTGGAGAGACGTTCGTTCATCTAGCACAAAGGGAACGGGTTGCAGGAGAAACTTTTACTGTGGTTTCTCAGTCTGTTTCCTAGTGCCGGTTTGAAGTTCCTGCAGTTTTCACTGTAAAACCGAGTTGGAGCTAGTACCTCCCCATATATATGTATGGAGTGGAGTTTGCAACTGAAAAGGAACTTTGTGTTCCCAACAAGCTAGGTGAAGGACGGCTTTCACACACACTTATCTCTCAGAACTGAGCATGTGGAGAGACGTTCGTTCATCTAGCACAAAGGGAACGGGTTGCAGGAGAAACTTTTTCCCTGGTTTCTCAGTCTGTTTCCTATTGCCGGTTTGAAGTTCCTGCAGTTTTCACTGTAAAACCGATTTGGAGCTAGTACCTCCCCATATATATGTATGGAGTGGAGTTTGCAACTGAAAAGAAACTTTGTTTTCCCAACAAGCTAGGTGAAGGACGGCTTTCACACACACACATATCTCTCAGAACTTAGCATGTGGAGAGACGTTCGTTCATCTAGCACAAAGGGAACGGGTTGCAGGAGAAATTATACTGTGGTTTCTCAGTCTGTTTCCTAGTGCCGGTTTGAAGTTCCTGCAGTTTTTCTGTAAAATCGAGTTGGAGCTATTACCTCCCCATATATATGTATGGAGTGGAGTTTGCAACTGAAAAGAAACTTTGTGTTCCCAACAAGCTAGGTGAAGGACGGCTTTCACACACACTTATCTCTCAGAACTGAGCATGTGGTGAGACGTTCTTTCATCTAGCACAAAGGGAACGGGTTGCATTAGATACTTTTACTGTGGTTTCTCAGTCTGTTTCCTATTGCCGGTTTGAAGTTCCTGCAGTTTTCAGTGTAAAACCGAGTTGGTGCTGGTAACTCCCCATATATATGTATGGAGTGGAGTGTTCAACTGAAAAGAAACTTTGTGTTCCCAACAAGATAGGTGAAGGACGGCTTTCACACACACTTATCTCTCAGAACTCAGCATATGGAGAGACGTTCGTTCATCTAGCACAAAGGGAACGGGTTGCAGGAGAAAATTTTACTGTGGTTTCTCAGTCTGTTTCCTAGTGCCGGATTGAAGTTCCTGCATGTTTCACTTTAAAACCGAGTTGGAGCTAGTACCTCCCCATATATATGTATGGAGTGGAGTTTGCAACTGAAAAGAAACTTTGTGTTCCCAACAAGCTAGGTGAAGGACGGCTTTCACACACACTTATCTCTCAGAACTGAGCATGTGGAGAGACGTTCGTTCATCTAGCACAAAGGGAACGGTTTGCAGGAGAAACTTTTACTGTGGTTTCTCAGTCTGTTTCCTAGTGCCGGTTTGAAGTTCCTGCAGTTTTCACTGTAAAACCGATTTGGAGCTAGTACCTCCCCATATATATGTATGGAGTGGAGTTTGCAACTGAAAAGAAACTTTGTGTTCCCAACAAGATAGGTGAAGGACGGCTTTCACACACACTTATCTCTCAGAACTGAGCATGTGGAGAGACGTTCTTTCATCTAGCACAAAGGGAACGGGTTGCATTAGAAACTTTTACTGTGGTTTCTCGGTCTGTTTCCTAGTGCCTGCTTGAAGTTCTTGCTGTTTTCACTGTAAAAAAGATTTGGAGCTAGTACCTCCCCATATATATGTATGTAGTGGAGTTTGCAACTGAAAAGAAACTTTGTGTTCCCAACAAGCTAGGTGTAGGACGGCTTTCACACACACTTATCTCTCAGAACTGAGCATGTAGAGAGACGTTCGTTCATCTAGCACAAAGGGAACGGGTTGCAGGAGAAACTTTAGTGTGGTTTCTCAGTGTGTTTCCTAGTGTCGGTTTGAAGTTCCTGCAGTTTTCACGGTAAAACCGAGTTGGAGCTAGTACCTCCCCATATATATGTATGGAGTGGAGTTCGCAACTGAAAAGAATATTTGTGTTCCAAATAAGCTATTTGAAGGACGGCTTTCACACACACATATCTCTCAGAACTGAGCATGTGGAGAGACGTTCGTTCATCTAGCACAAAGGGAACGGGTTGCATTTGAAACTTTTACTGTGGTTTCTCAGTCTGTTTCCTATTGCCGGTTTGAAGTTCCTGCAGTTTTCAGTGTAAAACCGAGTTGGTGCTAGTAACTCCCCATATATATGTATGGAGTGGAGTTTGCAACTGAAAAGAAACTTTGTGTTCCCAACAAGCTAGGTGAAGGACGGCTTTCACACTCATGTATCTCTCAGAACAGAGCATGTGGAGAGACGTTCGTTCATCTAGCACAAAGGGAACTGGTTGCAGGAGAATCTTTACTGTGGTTTCTCAGTCTGTTTCCTAGTGCCGGTTTGAAGTTCCTGCAGTTTTCACTGTAAAACCGAGTTGGATCTAGTACCTCCCCATATATATGTATGGAGTGGAGTTTGCAACTGAAAAGATACTTTGTGTTCCCAACAAGCTAGGTGAAGGACGGCTTTCACACACACTTATCTCTCAGAACTCAGCATATGGAGAGACGTTCGTTCATCTAGCACAAAGAGAACGGGTTGCAGGAGAAAATTTTACTGTGGTTTCTCAGTCTGTTTCCTAGTGCCGGTATGAAGTTCCTGCATGTTTCACTGTAAAACCGAGTTGGAGCTAGTACCTCCCCATATATATGTATGGAGTGGAGTTTGCAACTGAAAAGAAACTTTGTGTTCCCAACAAGCTAGGTGAAGGACGGCTTTCACACACACTTATCTCTCAGAACTGAGCATGTAGAGAGACGTTCATTCATCTAGCACAAAGGGAACGGGTTGCAGGAGAAACTTTACTGTGGTTTCTCAGTGTGTTTCCTAGTGTCGGTTTGAAGTTCCTGCAGTTTTCACGGTAAAACCGAGTTGGAGCTAGTACCTCCCTATATATATGTATGGAGTGGATTTTGCAACTGAAAAGAATATTTGTGTTCCAAATAAGCTATTTGAAGGACGGCTTTCACACACACATATCTCTCAGAACTGAGCATGTGGAGAGACGTTCGTTCATCTAGCACAAAGGGAAAGGGTTGCAGGAGAAACTTTTACTTTGCTTTCTCAGTCTGTTTCTTAGTGCCGATTTGTAGTTCCTGCAGTTTTCACTGTAAAACCGAGTTGGCGCTAGTACCTCCCCATATATATGTATGGAGTGGAGTTTGCAACTGAAAAGATACTTTGTGTTCCCAACAAGCTAGGTGAAGGTCGGCTTTCACACACACTAGTCTCTCAGAACTGAGCATGTGGAGAGACGTTCGTTCATCTAGCACAAAGGGAACGGGTTGCAGGAGAAACTTTTTCTCTGGTTTCTCAGTCTGTTTCCTAGTGCCGGTTTGAAGTTCCTGCAGTTTTCACTGTAAAACCGAGTTGGAGCTAGTACCTCCCCATATATATGTACGGAGTGGAGTTTGCAACTGAAAAGAAACTTTGTTTTCCCAACAAGCTAGTTGAAGGACGGCTTTCACACACACTTATCTCTCAGAACTGAGCATGTGGAGGGACTTTCGTTCATCTAGCACAAAGGGAACGGGTTGCAGGAGAAACTATACTGTGGTTTCTCAGTATGTTTCCTAGTGCCGGTTTGAAGTTCCTGCAGTTTTCACTGTAAAATCGAGTTGGAGCTAGTACCTCCCCATATATATGTGTGGAGTGGAGTTTGCAACTGAAAAGAAACTTTGTGTTCCCAACAAGCTAGGTGAAGGACGGCTTTCACACACACTTATCTCTCAGAACTGAGCATGTGGAGAGACGTTCGTTCATCTAGCACATAGGAAACGGGATGCAGGAGAAACTTTTACTCTGGTTTCTCAGTCTGTTTCCTAGTGCCGGTTTGAAGTTCCTGCAGATTTCACTGTAAAATCGAGTTGGAGCTAGTACCTCCCCATATATATGTATGGATTGGAGTTTGCAACTGAAAAGAAACTTTGTGTTCCCAACAAGCTAGGTGAAGGACGGCTTTCACACACACTTATCTCTCCGAACTGATCATGTGGTGAGACGTTCTTTCATCTAGCACAAAGGGAACGGGTTGCATTAGAAACTTTTACTGTGGTTTCTCGGTTTGTTTCCTATTGCCGGTTTGAAGTTCCTGCCGTTTTCACTATAAAACCGAGTTGGAGCTACTACCTCCCCATATATATGTATGGAGTGGAGTTTGCAACTGAAAAGAAACTTTGTGTTCCCAACAAGCTAGGTGAAGGACGGCTTACACACACACATATCTCTCAGAACTGAGCATGTTGAGAGACGTTCGTTCATCTAGCACAAAGGGAACGGGTTGCAGGAGAAACGTTACTGTGTTTTCTCAATCTTTTTCCTAGTGGCGGTTTGAAGTTCCTGCAGTTTTCACTGCAAAATCGAGTTGGAGCTAGTAACACCCCATATATATGTATGGAGTGCAGTTTGCAACTGAAAAGAAACTTTGTGTTCCCAACAAGCTAGGTGAAGTTCGGCTTTCACACACACTTATCTCTCAGAACTGAGCATGTGGTGAGAAGTTCTTTCATCTAGCACAAAGGGAACGGGTTGCATTAGAAATTTTTACTGTGGTTTCTCAGTCTGTTTACTAGTGCCGGTTTGAAGTTCTTGCAGTTTTCACTGTAAAACCGAGTTGGAGCTAGTTCCTCCCCATATATATGTATGGAGTGCAGTTTGCAACTGAAAAGAAACTTTGTGTTCCCAACAAGCTATTTGAAGGACGGCTTTCACACACACATATCTCTCAGAACTGAGCATGTGGAGAGACGTTCGTTCATCTAGCACAAAGGGAAAGGGTTGCAGGAGAAACTTTTACTTTGCTTTCTCAGTCTGTTTCTTAGTGCCGATTTGTAGTTCCTGCAGTTTTCACTGTAAAACCGAGTTGGCGCTAGTACCTCCCCATATATATGTATGGAGTGGAGTTTGCAACTGAAAAGATACTTTGTGTTCCCAACAAGCTAGGTGAAGGTCGGCTTTCACACACACTAGTCTCTCAGAACTGAGCATGTGGAGAGACGTTCGTTCATCTAGCACAAAGGGAACGGGTTGCAGGAGAAACTTTTTCTCTGGTTTCTCAGTCTGTTTCCTAGTGCCGGTTTGAAGTTCCTGCAGTTTTCACTGTAAAACCGAGTTGGAGCTAGTACCTCCCCATATATATGTACGGAGTGGAGTTTGCAACTGAAAAGAAACTTTGTTTTCCCAACAAGCTAGTTGAAGGACGGCTTTCACACACACTTATCTCTCAGAACTGAGCATGTGGAGGGACTTTCGTTCATCTAGCACAAAGGGAACGGGTTGCAGGAGAAACTATACTGTGGTTTCTCAGTATGTTTCCTAGTGCCGGTTTGAAGTTCCTGCAGTTTTCACTGTAAAATCGAGTTGGAGCTAGTACCTCCCCATATATATGTGTGGAGTGGAGTTTGCAACTGAAAAGAAACTTTGTGTTCCCAACAAGCTAGGTGAAGGACGGCTTTCACACACACTTATCTCTCAGAACTGAGCATGTGGAGAGACGTTCGTTCATCTAGCACATAGGAAACGGGATGCAGGAGAAACTTTTACTCTGGTTTCTCAGTCTGTTTCCTAGTGCCGGTTTGAAGTTCCTGCAGATTTCACTGTAAAATCGAGTTGGAGCTAGTACCTCCCCATATATATGTATGGATTGGAGTTTGCAACTGAAAAGAAACTTTGTGTTCCCAACAAGCTAGGTGAAGGACGGCTTTCACACACACTTATCTCTCCGAACTGATCATGTGGTGAGACGTTCTTTCATCTAGCACAAAGGGAACGGGTTGCATTAGAAACTATTACTGTGGTTTCTCGGTTTGTTTCCTATTGCCGGTTTGAAGTTCCTGCAGTTTTCACTATAAAACCGAGTTGGAGCTACTACCTCCCCATATATATGTATGGAGTGGAGTTTGCAACTGAAAAGAAACTTTGTGTTCCCAACAAGCTAGGTGAAGGACGGCTTACACACACACATATCTCTCAGAACTGAGCATGTTGAGAGACGTTCGTTCATCTAGCACAAAGGGAACGGGTTGCAGGAGAAACGTTACTGTGTTTTCTCAATCTGTTTCCTAGTGGCGGTTTGAAGTTCCTGCAGTTTTCACTGCAAAATCGAGTTGGAGCTAGTAACACCCCATATATATGTATGGAGTGCAGTTTGCAACTGAAAAGAAACTTTGTGTTCCCAACAAGCTAGGTGAAGTTCGGCTTTCACACACACTTATCTCTCAGAACTGAGCATGTGGTGAGAAGTTCTTTCATCTAGCACAAAGGGAACGGGTTGCATTAGAAATTTTTACTGTGGTTTCTCAGTCTGTTTACTAGTGCCGGTTTGAAGTTCTTGCAGTTTTCACTGTAAAACCGAGTTGGAGCTAGTTCCTCCCCATATATATGTATGGAGTGCAGTTTGCAACTGAAAAGAAACTTTGTGTTCCCAACAAGCTAGGTGAAGGACGGCTTTCACACACACTTATCTTTCAGAAATGAGCATGTGGAGAGACGTTCGTTCATCTAGCACATAGGAAACGGGTTGCAGGAGAAACTTTTACTCTGTTTTCTCAGTCTGTTTCCTAGTGCCGGTTTGAAGTTCCTGCAGTTTTCACTGTAAAACCGAGTTGGAGCTAGTACCTCCCCATATATATGTATGGAGTGGAGTTTGCAACTGAAAAGAAACTTTGTGTTCCCAACAAGCTAGGTGAAGGACGGCTTTCACACAAACTTATCTCTCAGAACTGAGCATGTGGAGAGACGTTCGTTCATCTAGCACAAAGGGAACGGGTTGCAGGAGAAACTTTACTGTGTTTTCTCAGTCTGTTTCCTAGTGGCGGTTTGAAGTTCCTGCAGTTTTCACTGCAAAACCGAGTTGGAGCTAGTACCACCCCATATATATTTATGGAGTGCAGTTTGCAACTGAAAAGAAACTTTGTGTTCCCAACAAGCTAGGTGAAGGTCGGCTTTCACACACACTTATTTCTCAGAACTGAGCATGTGGTGAGACGTTCTTTCATCTAGCACAAAGGGAACGGGTTGCATTAGAAATTTTTACTGTGGTTTCTCAGTCTGTTTCCTAGTGGCGGTTTGAAGTTCCTGCAGTTTTCACTGTAAAACCGAGTTGGAGCTAGTACCTCCCCATATATATTTATGGATTGCAGTTTGCAACTGAAAAGAAACTTTGTGTTCCCAACAAGCTAGGTGAAGTACGGCTTTCACACACACTTATCTTTCAGAAATGAGCATGTGGAGAGAAGTTCGTTCATCTAGCACATAGGAAACGGGTTGCAGGAGAAACTTTTACTCTGGTTTCTCAGTCTGTTTCCTAGTGCCGGTTTGAATTTCCTGCAGTTTTCACTGTAAAACCGAGTTGGAGCTAGTACCTCCCCATATATATGTATGGAGTGGAGTTTGCAACTGAAAAGAAACTTTGTGTTCCCAACAAGCTAGGTGAAGTACGGCTTTCACACACACTTATCTTTCAGAAATGAGCATGTGGAGAGACGTTCGTTCATCTAGCACATACGAAACGGGTTGCAGGAGAAACTTTTACTCTGGTTTCTCAGTCTGTTTCCTAGTGCCGGTTTGAAGTTCCTGCAGTTTTCACTGTAAAACCGAGTTGGAGCTAGTACCTCCCCATATATATGTATGGAGTGGAGTTTCCAACTGAAAAGAAACTTTGTGTTCCCAACAAGCTAGGTGAAGGACGGCATTCACACACACTTATCTCTCAGAACTGAGCATGTTGAGAGACGTTCGTTCATCTAGCACAAAGGGAACGGGTTGCTGGAGAAACTTTACTGTGTTTTCTCAGTCTGTTTCCTAGTGGCGGTTTGAAGTTCCTGCAGTTTTCACTGTAAAACCGAGTTGGAGCTAGTACCTCCCCATATATATTTATGGATTGCAGTTTGCAACTGAAAAGAAACTTTGTGTTCCCAACAAGCTAGGTGAAGTACGGCTTTCAAACACACTTATTTTTCAGAAATGAGCATGTGGAGAGACGTTCGTTCATCTAGCACATAGGAAACGGGTTGCAGGAGAAACTTTTACTCTGGTTTCTCAGTCTGTTTCCTAGTGCCGGTTTGAATTTCCTGCAGTTTTCACTGTAAAACCGAGTTGGAGCTAGTACCTCCCCATATATATGTATGGATTGGAGTTTGCAACTGAAAAGAAACTTTGTGTTCCCAACAAGCTAGGTGAAGTACGGCTTTCACACACACTTATCTTTCAGAAATGAGCATGTGGAGAGACGTTCGTTCATCTAGCACATACGAAACGGGTTGCATTAGAAACTTTTACTCTGGTTTCTCAGTCTATTTCCTAGTGCCGGTTTGAAGTTCCTGCAGTTTTCACTGTAAAACCGAGTTGGAGCTAGTACCTCCCCATATATATGTATGGAGTGGATTTTGCAACTGAAAAGAAACTTTGTGTTCCCAACAAGCTAGGTGAAGGACGGCATTCACACACACTTATCTCTCAGAACTGAGCATGTTGAGAGACGTTCGTTCATCTAGCACAAAGGGAACGGGTTGCTGGATAAACTTTACTGTGTTTTCTCAGTCTGTTTCCTAGTGGCGGTTTGAAGTTCCTGCAGTTTTCACTGCAAAACCGAGTTGGAGCTAGTACCACCCCATATATATTTATGGAGTGCAGTTTGCAACTGAAAAGAAACTTTGTGTTCCCAACAAGCTAGGTGAAGGACGGCTTTCACACACACTTATCTTTCAGAAATGAGCATGTGGAGAGACGTTCGTTCATCTAGCACATAGGAAACGGGTTGAAGTAGAAACTTTTACTCTGGTTTCTCAGTCTGTTTCCTAGTGCCGGTTTGAAGTTCCTGCAATTTTCACTGTAAAACCGACTTGGAGCTAGTACCTCCCCATATATATGTATGGAGTGGAGTTTGCAACTGAAAAGAAACTTTGTGTTCCCAACAAGCTAGGTGAAGGACGGCTTTCACACACATTTATCTCTCAGAACTGAGCATGTTGAGAGACGTTCGTTCATCTAGCACAAAGGGAACGGGTTGCAGGAGAAACTTTACTGTGTTTTCTCAGTCTGTTTCCTAGTGGCGGTTTGATGTTCCTGCAGTTTTATCTGCAAAACCGAGTTGGAGCTAGTACCACCCCATATATATTTATGGAGTGCAGTTTGCAACTGAAAAGAAACTTTGTGTTCCCAACAAGCTAGGTGAAGGACGGCTTTCACACACACTTATCTCTCAGAACTGAGCATGTGGAGATATGTTCGTTCATCTAGCACATAGGAAACGGGTTGCAGGAGAAACTTTTACTGTGGTTTCTCAGTCTGTTTCCTTGTGCCGGTTTGAAGTTCCTGCAGTTTTCACTGTAAAACCGAGTTGGAGCTAGTACCTCCCCATATATATGTATGGAGTGGAGTTTGCAACTGAAAAGAAACTTTGTGTTCCCAACAAGCTAGGTGAAGGACGGCTTTCACACACACTTATCTCTCAGAACTGAGCATGTTGAGAGACGTTCGTTCATCTAGCACAAAGGGAACGGGTTGCAGGAGAAACTTTACTGTGTTTTCTCAGTCTGTTTCCTAGTGGCGGTTTGAAGTTCCTGCAGTTTTCACTGCAAAACCGAGTTGGAGCTAGTACCACCCCATATATATTTATGGAGTGCAGTTTGCAACTGAAAAGAAACTTTGTGTTCCCAACAAGCTAGGTGAAGTTCGGCTTTCACACACACTTATCTCTCAGAACTTACCATGTGGTGAGACGTTCTTTCATCTAGCACAAAGGAAACGGGTTGCATTAGAAATTTTTACTGTGGTTTCTCAGTCTGTTTACTAGTGCCGGTTTGAAGTTCCTGCAGTTTTCACTGTAAAACCGAGTTGGAGCTAGTACCTCCCCATATATATTTATGGAGTGCAGTTTGCAACTGAAAAGAAACTTTGTGTTCCCAACAAGCTAGGTGAAGGACGGCTTTCACACACACTTATCTTTCAGAAATGAGCATGTGGAGAGACGTTCGTTCATCTAGCACATAGGAAACGGGTTGCAGGAGAAACTTTTACTCTGGTTTCTCAGTCTGTTTCCTAGTGCCGGTTTGAAGTTCCTGCAGTTTTCACGGTAAAACCGAGTTGGAGCTAGTACCTCCCCATATATATTTATGGAGTGGAGTTTGCAACTGAAATGAAACTTTGTGTTCCCAACAAGCTAGGTGAAGGACGGCTTTCACACAGACTTATCTCTCAGAACTGAGCATGTTGAGAGACCTTCGTTCATCTAGCACAAAGGGAACGGGTTGCAGGAGAAACTTTACTGTGTTTTCTCAGTCTGTTTCCTAGTGGCGGTTTGAAGTTCCTGCAGTTTTCACTGCAAAACCGAGTTGGAGCTAGTACCACCCCATATATATTTATGGAGTGCAGTTTGCAACTGAAAAGAAACTTTGTGTTCCCAACAAGCTAGGTGAAGGACGGCTTTCACACACACTTATCTCTCAGAACTGAGCATGTGGAGAGACGTTCGTTCATCTAGCACAAAGGGAATGGGTTGCAGGAGAAACTTTTACTCTGGTTTCTCAGTCTGTTTCCTAGTGCCGGTTTGAAGTTCCTGCAGTTTTCACTGCAAAACCGAGTTGGAGCTAGTACATCCCCCTATATATTTATGGAGTGCATTTTGCAACTGAAAATAAACTTGGTGTTCCCAACAAGCTAGGTGAAGGTCGGTTTTCACACACACTTATCTCTCAGAACTTAGCATGTGGTGAGACGTTCTTTCATCTAGCACAAAGGGAACGGGTTGCATTAGAAATTTTTACTGTGGTTTCTCCGTCTGTTTACTAGTGCCGGTTTGAAGTTCCTGCAGTTTTCACTGTAAAACCGAGTTGGAGCTAGAACCTCCCCATATATATTTATGGCATGCAGTTTGCAACTGAAAAGAAACTTTGTGTTCCCAACAAGCTAGGTGAAGGACGGCTTTCACACACACTTATCTTTCAGAAATCAGCATGTGGAGAGACGTTCGTTCATCTAGCACAAAGGGAACGGGTTGCAAGAGAAACTTTTACTTTGCTTTCTCAGTCTGTTTCTTAGTGCCGATTTGTAGTTCCTGCAGTTTTCACTGTAAAACCGAGTTGGAGCTAGTACCTCCCCATATATATGTATGGAGTGGAGTTTGCAACTGAAAAGATACTTTGTGTTCCCAACAAGCTAGGTGAAGGTCGGCTTTCACACACACTTGTTTCTCAGAACTGAGCATGTGGAGAGACGTTCGTTCATCTAGCACAAAGGGAACGGGTTGCAGGAGAAACTTTTTCTCTGGTTTCTCAGTCTGTTTCCTAGTGCCGGTTTGAAGTTCCTGCAGTTTTCACTGTAATACCGAGTTGGAGCTAGTACCTCCCCATATATATGTATGGAGTGGAGTTTGCAACTGAAAAGAAACTTTGTTTTCCCAACAAGCTAGGTGAAGGACGGCTTTCACACACACTTATCTCTCAGAACTGAGCATGTGGAGAGACTTTCGTTCATCTAGCACAAAGGTAACGGGTTGCAGGAGAAACTATACTGTGGTTTCTCAGTATGTTTCCTAGTGACGGTTTGAAGTTCCTGCAGTTTTCACTGTAAAACCGAGTTGGAGCTAGTACCTCCCCATATATATGTATGGAGTGGAGTTTGCAACTGAAAAGATACTTTGTGTTCCCAACAAGCTAGGTGAAGGTCGGCTTTCACACACACTTGTCTCTCAGAACTGAGCATGTGGAGAGACGTTCGTTCATCTAGCACATACGAAACGGGTTGCAGGAGAAACTTTTACTCTGGTTTCTCAGTCTGTTTCCTAGTGCCGGTTTGAAGTTCCTGCAGTTTTCACTGTAAAACCGAGTTGGAGCTAGTACCTCCCCATATATATGTATGGAGTGGAGTTTGCAACTGAAAAGAAACTTTGTGTTCCCAACAAGCTAGGTGAAGGACGGCTTTCACACACACTTATCTCTCAGAACTGAGCATGTTGAGAGACGTTCGTTCATCTAGCACAAAGGGAACGGGTTGCAGGAGAAACTTTACTGTGTTTTCTCAGTCTGTTTCCTAGTGGCGGTTTGAAGTTCCTGCAGTTTTCACTGCAAAACCGAGTTGGAGCTAGTACCACCCCATATATATTTATGGAGTGCAGTTTGCAACTGAAAAGAAACTTTGTGTTCCCAACAAGCTAGGTGAAGGTCGGCTTTCACACACACTTATTTCTCAGAACTGAGCATGTGGTGAGACGTTCTTTCATCTAGCACAAAGGGAACGGGTGGCATTAGAAATTTTTACTGTGGTTTCTCAGTCTGTTTCCTAGTGGCGGTTTGAAGTTCCTGCAGTTTTCACTGTAAAACCGAGTTGGAGCTTGTACCTCCCCATATATATTTATGGATTGCAGTTTGCAACTGAAAAGAAACTTTGTGTTCCCAACAAGCTAGGTGAAGTACGGCTTTCACACACAATTATCTTTCAGAAATGAGCATGTGGAGAGACGTTCGTTCATCTAGCACATAGGAAACGGGTTGCAGGAGAAACTTTTACCCTGGTTTCTCAGTCTGTTTCCTAGTGCCGGTTTGAATTTCCTGCAGTTTTCACTGTAAAACCGAGTTGGAGCTAGTACCTCCCCATATATATGTATGGAGTGGAGTTTGCAACTGAAAAGAAACTTTGTGTTCCCAACAAGCTAGGTGAAGTACGGCTTTCACACACACTTATCTTTCAGAAATGAGCATGTGGAGAGACGTTCGTTCATCTAGCACATACGAAACGGGTTGCAGGAGAAACTTTTACTCTGGTTTCTCAGTCTGTTTCCTAGTGCCGGTTTGAAGTTCCTGCAGTTTTCACTGTAAAACCGAGTTGGAGCTAGTACCTCCCCATATATATGTATGGAGTGGAGTTTGCAACTGAAAAGAAACTTTGTGTTCCCAACAAGCTAGGTGAAGGACGGCATTCACACACACTTATCTCTCAGAACTGAGCATGTTGAGAGACGTTCGTTCATCTAGCACAAAGGGAACGGGTTGCTGGAGAAACTTTACTGTGTTTTCTCAGTCTGTTTCCTAGTGGCGGTTTGAAGTTCCTTCAGTTTTCACTGTAAAACCGAGTTGGAGCTAGTACCTCACCATATATATTTATGGATTGCAGTTTGCAACTGAAAAGAAACTTTGTGTTCCCAACAAGCTAGGTGAAGTTCGGCTTTGACACACACTTATTTTTCAGAAATGAGCATGTGGAGAGACGTTCGTTCATCTAGCACATAGGAAACGGTTTGCAGGAGAAACTTTTACTCTGGTTTCTCAGTCTGTTTCCTAGTGCCGGTTTGAATTTCCTGCAGTTTTACTGTAAAACCGAGTTGGAGCTAGTACCTCCCCATATATATGTATGGAGTGGAGTTTGCAACTGAAAAGAAACTTTGTGTTCCCAACAAGCTAGGTGAAGTACGGCTTTCACACACACTTATCTTTCAGAAATGAGCATGTGGAGAGACGTTCGTTCATCTAGCACATACGAAACGGGTTGCAGGAGAAACTTTTACTCTGGTTTCTCAGTCTGTTTCCTAGTGCCGGTTTGAAGTTCCTGCAGTTTTCACTGTAAAACCGAGTTGGAGCTAGTACCTCCCCATATATATGTATGGAGTGGAGTTTGCAACTGAAAAGAAACTTTGTGTTCCCAACAAGCTAGGTGAAGGACGGCATTCACACACACTTATCTCTCAGAACTGAGCATGTTGAGAGACGTTCGTTCATCTAGCACAAAGGGAAAGGGTTGCTGGATAAACTTTACTGTGTTTTCTCAGTCTGTTTCCTAGTGGCGGATTGAAGTTCCTGCAGTTTTCACTGCAAAACCGAGTTGGAGCTAGTACCACCCCATATATATTTATGGAGTGCAGTTTGCAACTGAAAAGAAACTTTGTGTTCCCAACAAGCTAGGTGAAGGACGGCTTTCACACACACTTATCTTTCAGAAATGAGCATGTGGAGAGACGTTCGTTCATCTAGCACATAGGAAACGGGTTGCAGGAGAAACTTTTACTCTGGTTTCTCAGTCTGTTTCCTAGTGCCGGTTTGAAGTTCCTGCAGTTTTCACTGTAAAACAGAGTTGGAGCTAGTACCTCCCCATATATATGTATGGACTGGAGTTTGCAACTGAAAAGAAACTTTGTGTTCCCAACAAGCTAGGTGAAGGACGGCTTTCACACACATTTATCTCTCAGAACTGAGCATGTTGAGAGACGTTCGTTCATCTAGCACAAAGGGAACGGGTTGCAGGAGAAACTTTACTGTGTTTTCTCAGTCTGTTTCCTAGTGGCGGTTTGAAGTTCCTGCAGTTTTATCTGCAAAACCGAGTTGGAGCTAGTACCACCCCATATATATTTATGGACTGCAGTTTGCAACTGAAAAGAAACTTTGTGTTCCCAACAAGCTAGGTGAAGGACGGCTTTCACACACACTTATATCTCAGAACTGAGCATGTGGAGAGACGTTCGTTCATCTAGCACATAGGAAACGGGTTGCAGGAGAAACTTTTACTGTGGTTTCTCAGTCTGTTTCCTTGTGCCGGTTTGAAGTTCCTGCAGTTTTCACTGTAAAACCGAGTTGGAGCTAGTACCTCCCCATATATATGTATGAAGTGTAGTTTGCAACTGAAAAGAAACTTTGTGTTCCCAACAAGCTAGGTGAAGGACGGCTTTCACACACACTTATCTCTCAGAACAGAGCATGTTGAGAGACGTTCGTTCATCTAGCACAAAGGGAACGGGTTGCAGGAGAAACTTTACTGTGTTTTCTCAGTCTGTTTCCTAGTGGCGGTTTGAAGTTCCTGCAGATTTCACTGCAAAACCGAGTTGGAGCTAGTACCACCCCATATATATTTATGGAGTGCAGTTTGCAACTGAAAAGAAACTTTGTGTTCCCAACAAGCTAGGTGAAGGTCGGCTTTCACACACACTTATCTCTCAGAACTTAGCATGTGGTGAGACGTTCTTTCATCTAGCACAAAGGGAACGGGTTGCATTAGAAATTTTTACTGTGGTTTCTCAGTCTGTTTACTAGTGCCGGTTTGAAGTTCCTGCAGTTTTCACTGTAAAACCGAGTTGGAGCTAGTACCTCCCCATATATATTTATGGAGTGCAGTTTGCAACTGAAAAGAAACTTTGTGTTCCCAACAAGCTAGGTGAAGGACGGCTTTCACACACACTTATCTTTCAGAAATGAGCATGTGGAGAGACGTTCGTTCATCTAGCACATAGGAAACGGGTTGCAGGAGAAACTTTTACTCTGGTTTCTCAGTCTGTTTCCTAGTGCCGGTTTGAAGTTCCTGCAGTTTTCACGGTAAAACCGAGTTGGAGCTAGTACCTCCCCATATATATTTATGGAGTGGAGTTTGCAACTGAAATGAAACTTTGTGTTCCCAACAAGCTAGGTGAAGGACGGCTTTCACACACACTTATCTCTCAGAACTGAGCATGTTGAGAGACCTTCGTTCATCTAGCACAAAGGGAACGGGTTGCAGGAGAAACTTTACTGTGTTTTCTCAGTGTGTTTCCTAGTGGCGGTTTGAAGTTCCTGCAGTTTTCACTGCAAAACCGAGTTGGAGCTAGAACCACCCCATATATATTTATGGAGTGCAGTTTGCAACTGAAAAGAAACTTTGTGTTCCCAACAAGCTAGGTGAAGGACGGCTTTCACACACACTTATCTCTCAGAACTGAGCATGTGGAGAGACGTTCGTTCATCTAGCACAAAGGGAATGGGTTGCAGGAGAAACTTTTACTCTGGTTTCACAGTCTGTTTCCTAGTGCCGGTTTGAAGTTCCTGCAGTTTTCACTGCAAAACCGAGTTGGAGCTAGTACCTCCCCCTATATATTTATGGAGTGCATTTTGCAACTGAAAATAAACTTGGTGTTCCCAACAAGCTAGGTGAAGGTCGGTTTTCACACACACTTATCTCTCAGAACTTATCATGTGGTGAGACGTTCTTTCATCTAGCACAAATGGAACGGGTTGCATTAGAAATTTTTACTGTGGTTTCTCCGTCTGTTTACTAGTGCCGGTTTGAATTTCCTGCAGTTTTCACTGTAAAACCGAGTTTTAGCTAGAACCTCCCCCTATATATTTATGGAGTGTAGTTTGCAACTGAAAAGAAACTTTGTGTTCCCAACAAGCTAGGTGAAGGACGGCTTTCACACACACTTATCTCTCAGAACTGAGCATGTGGAGAGACGTTCGTTCATCTAGCACATAGGAAACGGGTTGCAGGAGAAACTTTTACTCTGGTTTCTCAGTCTGTTTCCTAGTGCCGGTTTGAAGTTCCTGCAGTTTTCACTGTAAAACCGAGTTGGAGCTAGTACCTCCCCATATATATGTATGGAGTGGAGTTTGCAACTGAAAAGAAACTTTGTGTTCCCAACAAGCTAGGTGAAGGACGGCTTTCACACACACTTATCTCTCAGAACTGAGCATGTTGAGAGACGTTCGTTCATCTAGCACAAAGGGAACTGGTTGCAGGAGAAACTTTACTGTGTTTTCTCAGTCTGTTTCCTAGTGGCGGTTTGAAGTTCCTGCAGTTTTAACTGCAAAACCGAGTTGGAGCTAGTACCACCCCATATATATTTATGGAGTGCAGTTTGCAACTGAAAAGAAACTTTGTGTTCCCAACAAGCTAGGTGAAGGACGGCTTTCACACACACTTATCTCTCAGAACTGAGCATGTGGAGAGACGTTCGTTCATCTAGCACATAGGAAACGGGTTGCAGGAGAAACTTTTACTGTGGTTTCTCAGTCTGTTTCCTTGTGCCGGTTTGAAGTTCCTGCAGTTTTCACTGTAAAACCGAGTTGGAGCTAGTACCTCCCCATATATATGTATGGAGTGGAGTTTGCAACTGAAAAGAAACTTTGTGTTCCCAACAAGCTAGGTGAAGGACGGCTTTCACACACACTTATCTCTCAGAACTGAGCATGTTGAGAGACGTTCGTTCATCTAGCACAAATGGAACGGGTTGCAGGAGAAACTTTACTGTGTTTTCTCAGTCTGTTTCCTAGTGGCGGTTTGAAGTTCCTGCAGTTTTCACTGCAAAACCGAGTTGGAGCTAGTACCACCCCATATATATTTATGGATTGCAGTTTGCAACTGAAAAGAAACTTTGTGTTCCCAACAAGCTGGGTGAAGATCGGCTTTCACACACACATATCTCTCAGAACTGAGCATGTGGTGAGACGTTCTTTCATCTATCACAAAGGGAACGGGTTGCATTAGAAATTTTTACTGTGGTTTCTCAGTCTGTTTCCTAGTGGCGGTTTGAAGTTCCTGCAGTTTTCACTGTAAAACCGAGTTGGAGCTAGTACCTCCCCATATATATTTATGGATTGCAGTTTGCAACTGAAAAGAAACTTTGTGTTCCCAACAAGCTAGGTGAAGGACGGCTTTCACACACACTTATCTCTCAGAACTGAGCATGTGGAGAGACGTTCGTTCATCTAGCACAAAGGGAATGGGTTGCAGGAGAAACTTTTACTGTGGTTTCTCAGTCTGTTTCCTAGTGCCGGTTTGAAGTTCATGCAGTTTTCACTGCAAAACCGAGTTGGAGCTAGTACCTCCCCCTATATATTTATGGAGTGCAGTTTGCAACTGAAAAGAAACTTTGTGTTCCCAACAAGCTAGGTGAAGGTCGGCTTTCACACACAATTATCTCTCAGAACTGAGCATGTGGTGAGACGTTCTTTCATCTAGCACAAAGGGAACGGGTTGCATTAGAAATTTTTACTGTGGTTTCTCAGTCTGTTTACTAGTGCCGGTTTGAAGTTCCTGCAGTTTTCACTGTAAAACCGAGTTGGAGCTAGTACCTCCCCATATATATTTATGGAGTGCAGTTTGCAACTGAAAAGAAACTTTGTGTTCCCAACAAGCTAGGTGAAGGACGGCTTTCACACACACTTATCTTTCAGAAATGAGTATGTGGAGAGACGTTCGTTCATCTAGCACATAGGAAACGGGTTGCAGAAGAAACTTTTACTCTGGTTTCTCAGTCTGTTTCCTAGTGCCGGTTTGAAGTTCCTGCAGTTTTCACTGTAAACCCGAGTTGGAGCTAGTACCTCCCCATATATATGTATGGAGTGGAGTTTGCAACTGAAAAGAAACTTTGTGTTCCCAACAAGCAAGGTGAAGGACGGCTTTCACACACACTTATCTCTCAGATCTGAGCATGTTGAGAGACGTTCGTTCATCTAGCACAAAGGGAACGGGTTGCAGGAGAAACTTTACTGTGTTTTCTCAGTCTGTTTCCTAGTGGCGGTTTGAAGTTCCTGCAGTTTTCACTGCAAAACCGAGTTGGAGCTAGTACCTCCCCATATATATTTATGGATTGCAGTTTGCAACTGAAAAGAAACTTTGTGTTCCCAACAAGCTAGGTGAAGGACGGCTTTCACACACACTTATCTCTCAGAACTGAGCATGTTGAGAGACGTTCGTTCATCTAGCACAAAGGGAACGGGTTGCAGGAGAAACTTTACTATGTTCTCTCAGTCTGTTTCCTAGTGGCGGTTTGAGTTTCCTGCAGTTTTCACTGCAAAACCGAGTTGGATCTAGTACCAACCCATATATATTTATGGAGTGCAGTTTGCAACTGAAAAGAAACTTTGTGTTCCCAACAAGCTAGGTGAAGGACGGCTTTCACACACACTTATCTCTCAGAACTGAGCATGTGGTGAGACGTTCGTTCATCTAGCACAAAGGGAATGGGTTGCAGGAGAAACTTTTACTCTGGTTTCTCAGTCTGTTTCCTAGTGCCGGTTTGAATTTCCTGCAGTTTTCACTGCAAAACCGAGTTGGAGCTAGTACCTCCCCCTATATATTTATGGAGTGCAGTTTGCAACTGAAAAGAAACTTTGTGTTCCCAACAAGCTAGGTGAAGTACGGCTTTCACACACACTTATCTCTCAGAACTGAGCATGTTGAGAGACGTTCGTTCATCTAGCACAAAGGGAACGGGTTGCAGGAGAAACTTTACTGTGTTTTCTCAGTCTGTTTCCTAGTGGCGTTTTGAGGTTCCTGCAGTTTTCACTGCAAAACCGAGTTGGATCTAGTTCCAACCCATATATATTTATGGAGTGCAGTTTGCAACTGAAAAGAAACTTTGTGTTCCCAACAAGCTAGGTGAAGGTCGGCTTTCACACACACTTATCTTTCAGAAATGAGCATGTGGAGAGACGTTCGTTCATCTAGCACATAGGAAACGGGTTGCAGGAGAAACTTTTACTCTGGTTTCTCAGTCTGTTTCCTAGTGCCGGTTTGAAGTTCCTGCAGTTTTCACTGTAAAACCGTGTTGGAGCTAGTACCTCCCCATATATATGTATGGAGTGGAGTTTGCAACTGAAAAGAAACTTTGTGTTCCCAACAAGCTAGGTGAAGTACGGCTTTCACACACACTTATCTTTCAGAAATTAGCATGTGGAGAGACGTTCGTTCATCTAGAACAAAGGGAACGGGTTGCAGGAGAAACTTTACTGTGTTTTCTCAGTCTGTTTCCTAGCGCCGGTTTGAAGTTCCTTCAGTTTTCACTGTAAACCCGAGTTGGAGCTAGTACCTCCCCATATATATGTATGGAGTGGAGTTTGCAACTGAAAAGAAATTTTGTGTTCCCACCAAGCTAGGTGAAGGACGGCTTTCACACACACTTATCTCTCAGAAGTGAGCATGTGGAGAGACGTTCGTTCATCTAACACAAAGGGAAAGGTTGCAGGAGAAACTTTACTGTGGTTTCTCAGTCTGTTTCCTAGTGCCGGTTTGAAGTTCCTGCAGTTTTCACTGTAAAACCGAGTTGGAGCTAGTACCTCCCCATATATATGTATGGAGTGGAGTTTGCAACTGAAAAGAAACTTTGTGTTCCCTACAAGCTAGGTGAAGGACGGCTTTCACACACATTTATCTCTCAGAACTTAGCATGTGGAGAGACGTTCGTTCATCTAGCACAAATGGAACGGGTTGCAGGAGAAACTTTTACCCTGGTTTCTCAGTCTGTTTCCTAGTGCCGGTTTGAAGTTCCTGCAGTTTTCACTGTAAAACCGAGTTGGAGCTAGTACCTCCCCATATATATGTATGGAGTGGAGTTTGCTACTGAAAAGAAACTTTGTGTTCCCAACAAGCTAGGTGAAGTACGGCTTTCACACACACTTATCTTTCAGAAATGAGCATGTGGAGAGACGTTCGTTCATCTAGCACAAAGGGAACGGGTTGCAGGAGAAACTTTACTGTGTTTTCTCAGTCTGTTTCCTAGCGCCGGTTTGAAGTTCCTTCAGTTTTCACTGTAAACCCGAGTTGAAGAAGGTACCTCCCCATATATATGTATGGAGTGGAGTTTGCAACTGAAAAGAAACTTTGTGTTCCCACCAAGCTAGGTGAAGGACGGCTTTCACACACACTTATCTCTCAGAACTGAGCATGTGGAGAGACGTTCGTTCATCTAACACAAAGGGAAAGGTTGCAGGAGAAACTTTACTGTGGTTTCTCAGTCTGTTTCCTAGTGTCGGTTTGAAGTTCCTGCAGTTTTCACTGTAAAACCGAGTTGGAGCTAGTACCTCCCCATATATATGTATGGAGTGGAGTTTGCAACTGAAAAGAAACTTTGTGTTCCCAACAAGCTAGTTGAAGTACGGCTTTCACACACACTTATCTTTCAGACCTGAGCATGTGGAGAGACGTTCGTTCATCTAGCACAAAGGGAATGGGTTGCAGGTGATACTTTTACTCTGGTTTTTCAGTCTGTTTCCTAGTGGCGGTTTGAAGTTCCTGCAGTTTTCACTGCAAAACCGAGTTGGAGCTAGTACCTCCCCCTATATATTTATGGAGTGCAGTTTGCAACTGAAAAGAAACTTTGTGTTCCCAACAAACTAGGCGAAGGACGGCTTTCACACACACTTATCTCTCAGAACTGAGCATGTGGAGAGACGTTCGTTCATCTAGCACAAAAGGAACGGGTTGCAGGAGAAACTTTTACTCTGGTTTCTCAGTCTGTTTCCTAGTGCCGGTTTGAAATTCCTGCAGTTTTCACTGTAAAACCGAGTTGGAGCTTGTACCTCCCCATATATATGTATGGAGTGGAGTTTGCAACTGAAAAGAAACTTTGTGTTCCCAACAAGCTAGGTGAAGGACGGCTTTCACACACACTTATCTCTCAGACCTGAGCATGTGGGGAGACGTTCGTTCATCTAGCACAAATGGAACGGGTTGCAGGAGAAACTATACTGTGGTTTCTCAGTCTGTTTCCTAGTGCCGGTTTGAAGTTCCTGCAGTTTTCACAGTAAAATCGAGTTGGAGCTAGTACCTCCCCATATATATGTATGGATTGGAGTTTGCAACTGAAAAGAAACTTTGTGTTCCCAACAAGCTAGGTGAAGGACGGCTTTCACACACACTTTTCTCTCAGAAATGAGCATGTGGAGAGAAGTTCTTTCATCTAGCACAAAGGGAACGGGTTGCAGGAGAAACTTTTACTCTGGTTTCTCGGTCTGTTTACTAGTGCCGGTTTGAAGTTCCTGCAGTTTTCACTGTAAAACCGAGTTGGAGCTAGTACCTCCCCATATATATGTATGGAGTGGAGTTTGCAACTGAAAAGAAACTTTGTGTTCCCAACAAGCTAGGTGAAGGACGGCTTTCACACACACTTATCTCTCAGAACTGAGCATGTGGAGAGACGTTCGTTCATCTAGCACAAAGGGAACGGGTTGCAGGAGAAACTATACTGTGGTTTCTCAGTCTGTTTCCTATTGCCGGTTTGAAGTTCCTGCAGTTTTCAGTGTAAAACCGAGTTGGTGCTAGTACCTCCCCATATATATGTATGGAGTGGAGTTTGCAACTGAAAAGAAACTTTGTGTTCCCCACAAGCTAGGTGAAGGACGGCTTTCACACACACATATCTCTCAGAACTGAGCATGTGGTGAGACGTTCTTTCATTTAGCACAAAGGGAACGGGATGCATTAGAAATTTTTACTGTGGTTTCTCGGTCTGTTTCCTATTGCCGGTTTGAAGTTCCTGCAGTTTTCACTGTAAAATCGAGTTGGAGCTAGTACATCCCCATATATATGTATGGTATGGAGTTTGCAACTGAAAAGAAACTTTGTGTTCCCAAAAAGCTAGGTGAATTTCGGCTTTCACACACACTTATCTCTCAGAAATGAGCATGTGGTGAGACGTTCTTTCATCTAGCACAAAGAGAACGGGTTGCATTACAAATTTTTACTGTGGTTTCTCAGTCTGTTTACTAGTGCCGGTTTGAAGTTCCTGCAGTTTTCACTGTAAAACCGTGTTGGAGCTAGTACCTCCCCATATATATTTATGGAGTGCAGTTTGCAACTGAAAAGAAACTTTGTGTTCCCAACAAGCTAGGTGAAGGACGGCTTTCACACACACTTATCTTTCAGAAATGAGCATGTGGAGAGACGTTCGTTCATCTAGCACATAGGAAACGGGTTGCAGGAGAAACTTTTACTCTGGTTTCTCAGTCTGTTTCCTAGTGCCTGTTTGAAGCTCCTGCATTTTTCACTGTAAAACCGAGTTGGAGCTAGTACCTCCCCATATATATGTATGGAGTGGAGTTTGCAACTGAAAAGAAACTTTGTGTTCCCAACAAGCTAGGTGAAGGACGGCTTTCACACACACTTATCTCTCAGAACTGAGCATGTTGAGAGACGTTCGTTCATCTAGCACAAAGGGAACGGGTTGCAGGAGAAACTTTACTGTGTTTTCTCAGTCTGTTTCCTAGTGGCGGTTTGAAGTTCCTGCAGTTTTCACTGCAAAACCGAGTTGGAGCTAGTACCACCCCATATATATTTATGGAGTGCAGTTTGCAACTGAAAAGAAACTTTGTGTTCCCAACAAGCTAGGTGAAGGTCGGCTTTCACACACACTTATCTCTCAGAACTGAGCATGTGGTGAGACGTTCTTTCATCTAGCACAAAGGGAACGGGTTGCATTAGAAATTTTTACTGTGGTTTCTCAGTCTGTTTACTAGTGCCGGTTTGAAGTTCCTGCAGTTTTCACTGTAAAACCGAGTTGGAGCTAATACCTCCCCATATATATTTATGGAGTGCAGTTTGCAACTGAAAACAAACTTTGTGTTCCCAACAAGCTAGGTGAAGTACGGCTTTCACACACACTTATCTTTCAGAAATGAGCATGTGGAGAGACGTTCGTTCATCTAGCACATAGGAAACGGGTTGCAGGAGAAACTTTTACTCTGGTTTCTCAGTCTGTTTCCTAGTGCCGGTTTGAAGTTCCTGCAGTTTTCACTGTAAAACCGAGTTGGAGCTAGTACCTCCCCATATATATGTATGGAGTGGAGTTTGCAACTGAAAAGAAACTTTGTGTTCCCAACAAGCTAGGTGAAGTACGGCTTTCACACACAATTATCTTTCAGAAATGAGCATGTGGAGAGACGTTCGTTCATCTAGCACAAAGGGAACGGGTTGCAGGAGAAACTTTACTGTGTTTTCTCAGTCTGTTTCCTAGCGCCGGTTTGAAGTTCCTTCATTTTTCACTGTAAACCCGAGTTGGAGCTAGTACCTCCCCATATATATGTATGGAGTGGAGTTTGCAACTGAAAAGAAACTTTGTGTTCCCACCAAGTTAGGTGAAGGACGGCTTTCACACCCACTTATCTCTCAGAACTGAGCATGTGGAGAGACGTTCGTTCATCTAACACAAAGGGAACGGTTGCAGGAGAAAATTTACTGTGGTTTCTCAGTCTGTTTCCTAGTGCCGGTTTGAAGTTCCTGCAGTTTTCACTGTAAAACCGAGTTGGAGCTAGTACCTCCCCATATATATGTATGGAGTGGAGTTTGCTACTGAAAAGAAACTTTGTGTTCCCTACAAGCTAGGTGAAGGACGGCTTTCACACACATTTATCTCTCAGAACTGAGCATGTGGAGAGACGTTCGTTCATCTAGCACAAATGGAACGGGTTGCAGGAGAAACTTTTACTCTGGTTTCTCAGTCTGTTTCCTAGTGCCGGTTTGAAGTTCCTGCAGTTTTCACTGTAAAACCGAGTTGGAGCTAGTACCTCCCCATATATATGTATGGAGTGGAGTTTGCAACTGAAAAGAAACTTTGTGTTCCCAACAAGCTAGGTGAAGTACGGCTTTCACACACACTTATCTTTCAGAAATGAGCATGTGGAGAGACGTTCGTTCATCTAGCACAAAGGGAACGGGTTGCAGGAGAAACTTTACTGTGTTTTCTCAGTCTGTTTCCTAGCGCCGGTTTGAAGTTCCTTCAGTTTTCACTGTAAACCCGAGTTGGAGCTAGTACCTCCCCATATATATGTATGGAGTGGAGTTTGCAACTGAAAAGAAACTTTGCGTTCCCACCAAGCTAGGTGAAGGACGGCTTTCACACACACTTATCTCTCAGAACTGAGCATGTGGAGAGACGTTCGTTCATCTAACACAAAGGGAAAGGTTGCAGGAGAAACTTTACTGTGGTTTCTCAGTGTGTTTCCTAGTGTCGGTTTGAAGTTCCTGCAGTTTTCACTGTAAAACCGAGTTGGAGCTAGTACCTCCCCATATATATGTATGGAGTGGAGTTTGCAACTGAAAAGAAACTGTGTTCCCAACAAGCTAGGTGAAGTACGGCTTTCACACACACTTATCTCTCAGACCTGAGCATGTGGAGAGACGTTCGTTCATCTAGCACAAAGGGAACGGGTTGCAGGAGAAACTTTTCCTCTGGTTTCTCAGTCTGTTTCCTAGTGGAGGTTTGAAGTTCCTGCAGTTTTCACTGCAAAACCGAGTTGGAGCTAGTACCACCCCTTATATATTTATGGAGTGCAGTTTGCAACTGAAAAGAAACTTTGCGTTCCCAACAAGCTAGGTGAAGGACGGCTTTCACACCCACTTATCTCTCAGACCTGAGCATGTGGGGAGACGTTCGTTCATCTAGCACAAAGGGAACGGGTTGCAGGAGAAACTATACTGTGGTTTCTCAGTCTGTTTCCTAGTGCCGGTTTGAAGTTCCTGCAGTTTTCACTGTAAAACCGAGTTGGAGCTAGAACCTCCCCATATATATGTATGGATTGGAGTTTGCAACTGAAAAGAAACTTTGTGTTCCCAACAAGCTAGGCGAAGGACGGCTTTCACACACAATTATCTCTCAGAACTGAGCATGTGGAGAGACGTTTGTTCATCTAGCACAAAAGGAACGGGTTGCAGGAGAAACTTTTACTCTGGGTTCTCAGTCTGTTTCCTAGTGCCGGTTTGAAGTTCCTGCAGTTTTCACTGTAAAACCGAGTTGGAGCTAGTACCTCACCATATATATGTATGGAGTGGAGTTTGCAACTGAAAAGAAACACTGTGTTCCCAAAAAGCTAGGTGAAGGACGGCTTTCACACACACTTATCTCTCAGACCTGAGCATGTGGTGAGACGTTCGTTCATCTAGCACAAAGGGAACGGGTTGCAGGAGAAACTATACTATGGTTTCTCAGTCTGTTTCCTAGTGCCGGTTTGAAGTTCCTGCAGTTTTCACTGTAAAATCGAGTTGGAGCTAGTACCTCCCCATATATATGTATGGATTGGAGTTTGCAACTGAAAAGCAACTTTGTGTTCCCAACAAGCTAGGCGAAGGACGGCTTTCACACACAATTATCTCTCAGAACTGAGCATGTGGAGAGACGTTTGTTCATCTAGCACAAAAGAACAGGTTGCAGGAGAAACTTTTACTCTGGGTTCTCAGTCTGTTTCCTAGTGCCGGTTTGAAGTTCCTGCAGTTTTCACTGTAAAACCGAGTTGGAGCTAGTACCTCCCCATATATATGTATGGAGTGGAGTTTGCAACTGAAAAGAAACACTGTGTTCCCAACAAGCTAGGTGAAGGACGGCTTTCACACACACTTATCTCTCAGACCTGAGCATGTGGGGAGACGTTCGTTCATCTAGCACAAAGGGAACGGGTTGCAGGAGAAACTATACTGTGGTTTCTCAGTCTGTTTCCTAGTGCCGGTTTGAAGTTCCTGCAGTTTTCACTGTAAAATCGAGTTGGAGCTAGTACCTCCCCATATATATGTATGGAGTGGAGTTTGCAACTGAAAAGAAACTTTGTGTTCCCAACAAGCTAGGTGAAGAACGGCTTTCACACACACTTATCTCTCAAAACTGAGCATGTGGTGAGACGTTCTTTCATCTAGCACAAAGTGAACGGGTTGCAGTAGAAATTTTTACTGTGGTTTCTCGGTCTGTTTCCTATTGCCGGTTTGAAGTTCCTGCAGTTTTCACTGTAAAATCGAGTTGGAGCTAGTACATCCCCATATATATGTATGGAGTGGAGTTTGCAACTGAAAAGAAACTTTGTGTTCCCAACAAGCTAGGTGAAGGTCGGCTATCACACACACTTATCTCTCAGAACTGAGCATGTGGTGAGACGTTCTTTCATCTAGCAAAAAGGGAACGGGTTGCATTAGAAATTTTTACTGTGGATTCTCAGTCTGTTTCCTAGTGCCGGTGTGAAGTTCCTGCAGTTTTCACTGTAAAACCGAGTTGGGGCTAGTACCTCCCCATATATATGTATGGAGTGGAGTTTGCAACTGAAAAGAAATTTTGTGTTCCCAACAAGCTAGGTGAAGGACGGCTTTCACACACACTTATCTCTCAGAACTGAGCATGTTGAGAGACGTTCGTTCATCTAGCACAAAGGGAACGGGTTGCAGGGGAAACTATAGTGTGTTTTCTCAGTCTGTTTCCTAGTGGCGGTTTGAAGTTCCTGCAGTTTTCACTGCAAAACCGAGTTGGAGCTAGTAACACCCCATATATATTTATGGAGTGCAGTTTGCAGCTGAAAAGAAACTTTGTGTTCCCAACAAGCTAGGTGAAGGACAGCTTTCACACACACTTATCTCTCAGAACTGAGCATGTGGAGAGACTTTCGTTCATCTAGCACATAGGAAACGGGTTGCAGGAGAAACTTTTACTCTGGTTTCTCAGTCTGTTTCCTAGTGCTGGTTTGAAGTTCCTGCAGTTTTCACTGTAAAACCGAGTTGGAGCTAGTACCTCCCCATATATATGTATGGAGTGTAGTTTGCAACTGAAAAGAAACTTTGTGTTCCCAACAACCTAGGTGAAGGACGGCTTTCGCACACGCTTATCTCTCAGAACTGAGCATGTTGAGAGACGTTCGTTCATCTAGTACAAAGGGAACGGGTTGCAGGAGAAACTTTACTGTGTTTTCTCAGTCTGTTTCCTAGTGGCGGTTTGAATTTCCTGCAGTTTTCACTGCAAAACCGAGTTGGAGCTAGTACCACCCCATATATATGTATGGAGTGCAGTTTGCAACTGAAAAGAAACTTTGTGTTCCCAACAAGCTAGGTGAAGTTCGGCTTTCACACACACTTATCTCTCAGAACTGAGCATGTGGTGAGACGTTCTTTCATCTAGCACAAAGGGAACGGGTTGCATTAGAAATTTTTACTGTGGTTTCTCAGTCTGTTTACTAGTGCCGGTTTGAAGTTCCTGCAGTTTTCACTGTAAAACCGAGTTGGAGCTAGTACCTCCCCATATATATTTATGGAGTGCAGTTTGCAACTGAAAAGAAACTTTGTGTTCCCAACAAGCTAGGTGAAGAACGGCTTTCACACACACTTATCTTTCAGAAATGAGCATGTGGAGAGACGTTCGTTCATCTAGCACATAGGAAACGGGTTGCAGGAGAAACTTTTACTCTGGTTTCTCAGTCTGTTTCCTAGTGCCGTTTTGAAGTTCCTGCAGTTTTCACTGTAAAACCGAGTTGGAGCTAGTACATCCCCATATATATGTATGGAGTGGAGTTTGCAACTGAAAAGAAACTTTGTGTTCCCAACAAGCTAGGTGAAGGACGGCTTTCACACACAATTATCTCTCAGAACTGAGCATGTTGAGAGACGTTCGTTCATTTAGCACAAAGGGAACGGGTTGCAGGAGAAACTTTACTGTGTTTTGTCAGTCTGTTTCCCAGTGGCGGTTTGAAGTTCCTGCAGTTTTCACTGCAAAACCGAGTTGGAGCTAGTACCACCCCATATATATTTATGGAGTGCAGTTTGCAACTGAAAAGAAACATTGTGTTCCCAACAAGCTAGGTGAAGGACGGCTTTCACACACACTTATCTCTCAGAACTGAGCATGTGGAGAGACGTTCGTTCATCTAGCACAAAAGGAATGGGTTGCAGGAGAAACTTTTATTCTGGTATCTCAGTCTGTTTCCTAGTGGAGGTTTGAAGTTCCTGCAGTTTTCACTGCAAAACCGAGTTGGAGCTAGTACCACCCCTTATATATTTATGGAGTGCAGTTTGCAACTGAAAAGAAACTTTGCGTTCCCAACAAGCTAGGTGAAGGACGGCTTTCACACCCACTTATCTCTCAGACCTGAGCATGTGGGGAGACGTTCGTTCATCTAGCACAAAGGGAACGGGTTGCAGGAGAAACTATACTGTGGTTTATCAGTCTGTTTCCTAGTGCCGGTTTGAAGTTCCTGCAGTTTTCACTGTAAAACCGAGTTGGAGCTAGTACCTCCCCATATATATGTATGGATTGGAGTTTGCAACTGAAAAGAAACTTTGTGTTCCCAACAAGCTAGGCGAAGGTCGGCTTTCACACACAATTATCTCTCAGAACTGAGCATGTGGAGAGACGTTTGTTCATCTAGCACAAAAGGAACGGGTTGCAGGAGAAACTTTTACTCTGGGTTCTCAGTCTGTTTCCTAGTGCCGGTTTGAAGTTCCTGCAGTTTTCACTGTAAAACCGAGTTGGAGCTAGTACCTCACCATATATATGTATGGAGTGGAGTTTGCAACTGAAAAGAAACACTGTGTTCCCAAAAAGCTAGGTGAAGGACGGCTTTCACACACACTTATCTCTCAGACCTGAGCATGTGGTGAGACGTTCGTTCATCTAGCACAAAGGGAACGGGTTGCAGGAGAAACTATACTATGGTTTCTCAGTCTGTTTCCTAGTGCCGGTTTGAAGTTCCTGCAGTTTTCACTGTAAAATCGAGTTGGAGCTAGTACCTCCCCATATATATGTATGGATTGGAGTTTGCAACTGAAAAGCAACTTTGTGTTCCCAACAAGCTAGGCGAAGGACGGCTTTCACACACAATTATCTCTCAGAACTGAGCATGTGGAGAGACGTTTGTTCATCTAGCACAAAAGAACAGGTTGCAGGAGAAACTTTTACTCTGGGTTCTCAGTCTGTTTCCTAGTGCCGGTTTGAAGTTCCTGCAGTTTTCACTGTAAAACCGAGTTGGAGCTAGTACCTCCCCATATATATGTATGGAGTGGAGTTTGCAACTGAAAAGAAACACTGTGTTCCCAACAAGCTAGGTGAAGGACGGCTTTCACACACACTTATCTCTCAGACCTGAGCATGTGGGGAGACGTTCGTTCATCTAGCACAAAGGGAACGGGTTGCAGGAGAAACTATACTGTGGTTTCTCAGTCTGTTTCCTAGTGCCGGTTTGAAGTTCCTGCAGTTTTCACTGTAAAATCGAGTTGGAGCTAGTACCTCCCCATATATATGTATGGAGTGGAGTTTGCAACTGAAAAGAAACTTTGTGTTCCCAACAAGCTAGGTGAAGAACGGCTTTCACACACACTTATCTCTCAAAACTGAGCATGTGGTGAGACGTTCTTTCATCTAGCACAAAGTGAACGGGTTGCAGTAGAAATTTTTACTGTGGTTTCTCGGTCTGTTTCCTATTGCCGGTTTGAAGTTCCTGCAGTTTTCACTGTAAAATCGAGTTGGAGCTAGTACATCCCCATATATATGTATGGAGTGGAGTTTGCAACTGAAAAGAAACTTTGTGTTCCCAACAAGCTAGGTGAAGTTCGGCTTTCACACACACTTATCTCTCAGAACTGAGCATGTGGTGAGACGTTCTTTCATCTAGCAAAAAGGGAACGGGTTGCATTAGAAATTTTTACTGTGGATTCTCAGTCTGTTTCCTAGTGCCGGTGTGAAGTTCCTGCAGTTTTCACTGTAAAACCGAGTTGGGGCTAGTACCTCCCCATATATATGTATGGAGTGGAGTTTGCAACTGAAAAGAAATTTTGTGTTCCCAACAAGCTAGGTGAAGGACGGCTTTCACACACACTTATCTCTCAGAACTGAGCATGTTGAGAGACGTTCGTTCATCTAGCACAAAGGGAACGGGTTGCAGGGGAAACTATAGTGTGTTTTCTCAGTCTGTTTCCTAGTGGCGGTTTGAAGTTCCTGCAGTTTTCACTGCAAAACCGAGTTGGAGCTAGTAACACCCCATATATATTTATGGAGTGCAGTTTGCAGCTGAAAAGAAACTTTGTGTTCCCAACAAGCTAGGTGAAGGACAGCTTTCACACACACTTATCTCTCAGAACTGAGCATGTGGAGAGACTTTCGTTCATCTAGCACATAGGAAACGGGTTGCAGGAGAAACTTTTACTCTGGTTTCTCAGTCTGTTTCCTAGTGCTGGTTTGAAGTTCCTGCAGTTTTCACTGTAAAACCGAGTTGGAGCTAGTACCTCCCCATATATATGTATGGAGTGTAGTTTGCAACTGAAAAGAAACTTTGTGTTCCCAACAAGCAAGGTGAAGGACGGCTTTCACACACGCTTATCTCTCAGAACTGAGCATGTTGAGAGACGTTCGTTCATCTAGTACAAAGGGAACGGGTTGCAGGAGAAACTTTACTGTGTTTTCTCAGTCTGTTTCCTAGTGGCGGTTTGAATTTCCTGCAGTTTTCACTGCAAAACCGAGTTGGAGCTAGTACCACCCCATATATATGTATGGAGTGCAGTTTGCAACTGAAAAGAAACTTTGTGTTCCCAACAAGCTAGGTGAAGTTCGGCTTTCACACACACTTATCTCTCAGAACTGAGCATGTGGTGAGACGTTCTTTCATCTAGCACAAAGGGAACGGGTTGCATTAGAAATTTTTACTGTGGTTTCTCAGTCTGTTTACTAGTGCCGGTTTGAAGTTCCTGCAGTTTTCACTGTAAAACCGAGTTGGAGCTAGTACCTCCCCATATATATTTATGGAGTGCAGTTTGCAACTGAAAAGAAACTTTGTGTTCCCAACAAGCTAGGTGAAGAACGGCTTTCACACACACTTATCTTTCAGAAATGAGCATGTGGAGAGACGTTCGTTCATCTAGCACATAGGAAACGGGTTGCAGGAGAAACTTTTACTCTGGTTTCTCAGTCTGTTTCCTAGTGCCGTTTTGAAGTTCCTGCAGTTTTCACTGTAAAACCGAGTTGGAGCTAGTACATCCCCATATATATGTATGGAGTGGAGTTTGCAACTGAAAAGAAACTTTGTGTTCCCAACAAGCTAGGTGAAGGACGGCTTTCACACACACTTATCTCTCAGAACTGAGCATGTTGAGAGACGTTCGTTCATTTAGCACAAAGGGAACGGGTTGCAGGAGAAACTTTACTGTGTTTTCTCAGTCTGTTTCCCAGTGGCGGTTTGAAGTTCCTGCAGTTTTCACTGCAAAACCGAGTTGGAGCTAGTACCACCCCATATATATTTATGGAGTGCAGTTTGCAACTGAAAAGAAACTTTGTGTTCCCAACAAGCTAGGTGAAGGACGGCTTTCACACACACTTATCTCTCAGAACTGAGCATGTGGAGAGACGTTCGTTCATCTAGCACAAAAGGAATGGGTTGCAGGAGAAACTTTTACTCTGGTATCTCAGTCTGTTTCCTAGTGGCGCTTTGAAGTTCCTGCAGTTTTCACTGCAAAACCGAGTTGGAGCTAGTACCTCCCCCTATATATTTATGGAGTGCAGTTTGCAACTGAAAAGAAACTTTGTGTTCCCAACAAGCTAGGCGAAGGACGGCTTTCACACACAATTATCTCTCAGAACTGAGCATGTGGAGAGACGTTTGTTCATCTAGCACAAAAGGAACGGGTTGCAGGAGAAACTTTTACTCTGGGTTCTCAGTCTGTTTCCTAGTGCCGGTTTGAAGTTCCTGCAGTTTTCACTGCAAAACCGAGTTGGATCTAGTACCTCCCCATATATATGTATGGAGTGGAGTTTGCAACTGAAAAGAAACACTGTGTTCCCAACAAGCTAGGTGAAGGACGGCTTTCACACACACTTATCTCTCAGACCTGAGCATGTGGGGAGACGTTCGTTCATCTAGCACAAAGGGAACGGGTTGCAGGAGAAACTATACTGTGGTTTCTCAGTCTGTTTCCTAGTGCCGGTTTGAAGTTCCTGCAGTTTTCACTGTAAAATCGAGTTGGAGCTAGTACCTCCCCATATATATGTATGGAGTGGAGTTTGCAACTGAAAAGAAACTTTGTGTTCCCAACAAGCTAGGTGAAGAACGGCTTTCACACACACTTATCTCTCAAAACTGAGCATGTGGTGAGACGTTCTTTCATCTAGCACAAAGTGAACGGGTTGCAGTAGAAATTTTTACTGTGGTTTCTAGGTCTGTTTCCTATTGCCGGTTTGAAGTTCCTGCAGTTTTCACTGTAAAACCGAGTTGGAGCTAGTACATCCCCATATATATTTATGGAGTGCAGTTTGCAACTGAAAAGAAACTTTGTGTTCCCAACAAGCTAGGTGAAGAACGGCTTTCACACACACTTATCTTTCAGAAATGAGCATGTGGAGAGACGTTCGTTCATCTAGCACATAGGAAACGGGTTGCAGGAGAAACTTTTACTCTGGTTTCTCAGTCTGTTTCCTAGTGCCGTTTTGAAGTTCCTGCAGTTTTCACTGTAAAACCGAGTTGGAGCTAGTACATCCCCATATATATGTATGGAGTGGAGTTTGCAACTGAAAAGAAACTTTGTGTTCCCAACAAGCTAGGTGAAGGACGGCTTTCACACACACTTATCTCTCAGAACTGAGCATGTTGAGAGACGTTCGTTCATTTAGCACAAAGGGAACGGGTTGCAGGAGAAACTTTACTGTGTTTTCTCAGTCTGTTTCCCAGTGGCGGTTTGAAGTTCCTGCAGTTTTCACTGCAAAACCGAGTTGGAGCTAGTACCACCCCATATATATTTATGGAGTGCAGTTTGCAACTGAAAAGAAACTTTGTGTTCCCAACAAGCTAGGTGAAGGACGGCTTTCACACACACTTATCTCTCAGAACTGAGCATGTGGAGAGACGTTCGTTCATCTAGCTCAAAAGGAATGGGTTGCAGGAGAAACTTTTACTCTGGTATCTCAGTCTGTTTCCTAGTGGCGCTTTGAAGTTCCTGCAGTTTTCACTGCAAAACCGAGTTGGAGCTAGTACCTCCCCCTATATATTTATGGAGTGCAGTTTGCAACTGAAAAGAAACTTTGTGTTCCCAACAAGCTAGGCGAAGGACGGCTTTCACACACAATTATCTCTCAGAACTGAGCATGTGGAGAGACGTTTGTTCATCTAGCACAAAAGGAACGGGTTGCAGGAGAAACTTTTACTCTGGGTTCTCAGTCTGTTTCCTAGTGCCGGTTTGAAGTTCCTGCAGTTTTCACTGCAAAACCGAGTTGGATCTAGTACCTCCCCATATATATGTATGGAGTGGAGTTTGCAACTGAAAAGAAACACTGTGTTCCCAACAAGCTAGGTGAAGGACGGCTTTCACACACACTTATCTCTCAGACCTGAGCATGTGGGGAGACGTTCGTTCATCTAGCACAAAGGGAACGGGTTGCAGGAGAAACTATACTGTGGTTTCTCAGTCTGTTTCCTAGTGCCGGTTTGAAGTTCCTGCAGTTTTCACTGTAAAATCGAGTTGGAGCTAGTACCTCCCCATATATATGTATGGAGTGGAGTTTGCAACTGAAAAGAAACTTTGTGTTCCCAACAAGCTAGGTGAAGAACGGCTTTCACACACACTTATCTCTCAAAATTGAGCATGTGGTGAGACGTTCTTTCATCTAGCACAAAGTGAACGGGTTGCAGTAGAAATTTTTACTGTGGTTTCTCGGTCTGTTTCCTATTGCCGGTTTGAAGTTCCTGCAGTTTTCACTGTAAAATCGAGTTGGAGCTAGTACATCCCCATATATATGTATGGAGTGGAGTTTGCAACTGAAAAGAAACTTTGTGTTCCCAACAAGCTAGGTGAAGGTCGGCTTTCACACACACTTATCTCTCAGAACTGAGCATGTGGTGAGACGTTCTTTCATCTAGCAAAAAGGGAACGGTTTGCATTAGAAATTTTTACTGTGGATTCTCAGTCTGTTTCCTAGAGCCGGTTTGAATTTCCTGCAGTTTTCACTGTAAAACCGAGTTGGAGCTAGTACCTCCCCATATATATTTATGGAGTGCAGTTTGCAACTGAAAAGAAACTTTGTGTTCCCAACAAGCTAGGTGAATGACGGCTTTCACACACACTTATCTTTCAGAAATGAGCATGTGGAGAGACGTTCGTTCATCTAGCACATAGGAAACGGGTTGCAGGAGAAAATTTTACTCTGGTTTCTCAGTCTGTTTCCTAGTGCCGTTTTGAAGTTCCTGCAGTTTTCACTGTAAAACCGAGTTGGGGCTAGTACCTCCCCATATATATGTATGGAGTGCAGTTTGCAACTGAAAAGAAACTTTGTGTTCCCAACAAGCTAGGTGAAGGACGGCTTTCACACACACTTATCTTTCAGAAATGAGCATGTGGAGAGACGTTCGTTCATCTAGCACATAGGAAACGGGTTGCAGGAGAAACTTTTACTCTGGTTTCTCAGTCTGTTTCCTAGTGCCGGTTTGAAGTTCCTGCAGTTTTCACTGTAAAACCGAGTTGGAGCTAGTACCTCCCCATATATATGTATGGAGTGGAGTTTGCAACTGAAAAGAAACTTTGTGTTCCCAACAAGCTAGGTGAAGAACGGCTTTCACACACACTTATCTCTCAAAACTGAGCATGTGGTGAGACGTTCTTTCATCTAGCACAAAGTGAACGGGTTGCAGTAGAAATTTTTACTGTGGTTTCTCGGTCTGTTTCCTATTGCCGGTTTGAAGTTCCTGCAGTTTTCACTGTAAAATCGAGTTGGAGCTAGTACATCCCCATATATATGTATGGAGTGGAGTTTGCAACTGAAAAGAAACATTGTGTTCCCAACAAGATAGGTGAAGGTCGGCTTTCACACACACTTATCTCTCAGAACTGAGCATGTGGTGAGACGTTCTTTCATCTAGCAAAAAGGGAACGGGTTGAATTAGAAATTTTTACTGTGGATTCTCAGTCTGTTTCCTAGTGCCGGTTTGAAGTTCCTGCAGTTTTCACTGTAAAACCGAGTTGGAACTAGTACCTCCCCATATATATTTATGGAGTGCAGTTTGCAACTGAAAAGAAACTTTGTGTTCCCAACAAGCTAGGTGAAGGACGGCTTTCACACACACTTATCTTTCAGAAATGAGCATGTGGAGAGACGTTCGTTCATCTAGCACATAGGAAACGGGTTTCAGGAGAAACTTTTACTCTGGTTTCTCAGTCTGTTTCCTAGTGCCGGTTTGAAGTTCCTGCAGTTTTCACTGCAAAACCGAGTTGGAGCTAGTAACACCCCATATATATTTATGGAGTGCAGTTTGCAGCTGAAAAGAAACTTTGTGTTCCCAACAAGCTAGGTGAAGGACGGCTTTCACACACACTTATCTCTCAGAACTGAGCATGTGGAGAGACTTTCGTTCATCTAGCACATAGGAAACGGGTTGCAGGAGAAACTTTTACTCTGGTTTCTCAGTCTGTTTCCTAGTGCTGGTTTGAAGTTCCTGCAGTTTTCACTGTAAAACCGTGTTGGAGCTAGTACCTCCCCATATATATGTATGGAGTGGAGTTTGCAACTGAAAAGAAACTTTGTGTTCCCAACAAGCAAGGTGAAGGACGGCTTTCACACACACTTATCTCTCAGAACTGAGCATGTTGAGAGACGTTCGTTCATCTAGTACAAAGGGAACGGGTTGCAGGAGAAACTATACTGTGGTTTCTCAGTCTGTTTCCTAGTGCCGGTTTGAAGTTCCTGCAGTTTTCACTGTAAAATCGAGTTGGAGCTAGTACCTCCCCATATATATGTATGGATTGGAGTTTGCAACTGAAAAGAAACTTTGTGTTCCCAACAAGCTAGGCGAAGGACGGCTTTCACACACAATTATCTCTCAGAACTGAGCATGTGGAGAGACGTTTGTTCATCTAGCACAAAAGGAACGGGTTGCAGGAGAAACTATACTGTGGTTTCTCAGTCTGTTTCCTAGTGCCGGTTTGAAGTTCCTGCAGTTTTCACTGTAAAATCGAGTTGGAGCTAGTACATCCCCATATATATGTATGGAGTGGAGTTTGCAACTGAAAAGAAACTTTGTGTTCCCAACAATCTAGGTGAAGGTCGGCTTTCACACACACTTATCTCTCAGAACTGAGCATGTGGTGAGACGTTCTTTCATCTAGCAAAAAGGGAACGGGTTGCATTAGAAATTTTTACTGTGGATTCTCAGTCTGTTTCCTAGTGCCGGTTTGAATTTCCTGCAGTTTTCACTGTAAAACCGAGTTGGAGCTAGTACCTCCCCATATATATTTATGGAGTGCAGTTTGCAACTGAAAAGAAACTTTGTGTTCCCAACAAGCTAGGTGAATGACGGCTTTCACACACACATATCTTTCAGAAATGAGCATGTGGAGAGACGTTCGTTCATCTAGCACATAGGAAACGGGTTGCAGGAGAAACTTTTCCTCTGGTTTCTCAGTCTGTTTCCTAGTGCCGGTGTGAATTTCCTGCAGTTTTCACTGTAAAACCGAGTTGGGGCTAGTACCTCCCCATATATATGTATGGAGTGGAGTTTGCAACTGAAAAGAAATTTTGTGTTCCCAACAAGCTAGGTGAAGGACGGCTTTCACACACACTTATCTCTCAGAACTGAGCATGTTGAGAGACGTTCGTTCATCTAGCACAAAGGGAACGAGTTGCAGGGGAAACTATACTGTGTTTTCTCAGTCTGTTTCCTAGTGGCGGTTTGAAGTTCCTGCAGTTTTCACTGCAAAACCGAGTTGAAGCTAGTAACACCCCATATATATGTATGGAGTGCAGTTTGCAACTGAAAAGAAACTTTGTGTTCCCAACAAGATAGGTGAAGTTCGGCTTTCACACACACTTATCTCTCAGAACTGAGCATGTGGTGAGACGTTCTTTCATCTAGCACAAAGGGAACGGGTTGCATTAGAAATTTTTACTGTGGTTTCTCAGTCTGTTTACTAGTGCCGGTTTGAAGTTCCTGCAGTTTTCACTGTAAAACCGAGTTGGAGCTAGTACCTCCCCATATATATTTATGGAGTGCAGTTTGCAACTGAAAAGAAACTTTGTGTTCCCAACAAGCTAGGTGAAGAACGGCTTTCACACACACTTATCTTTCAGAAATGAGCATGTGGAGAGACGTTCGTTCATCTAGCACATAGGAAACGGGTTGCAGGAGAAACTTTTACTCTGGTTTCTCAGTCTGTTTCCTAGTGCCGTTTTGAAGTTCCTGCAGTTTTCACTGTAAAACCGAGTTGGAGCTAGTACATCCCCATATATATGTATGGAGTGGAGTTTGCAACTGAAAAGAAACACTGTGTTCCCAACAAGCTAGGTGAAGGACGGCTTTCACACACACTTATCTCTCAGAACTGAGCATGTTGAGAGACGTTCGTTCATCTAGCACAAAGGGAACGAGTTGCAGGGGAAACTATACTGTGTTTTCTCAGTCTGTTTCCTAGTGGCGGTTTGAAGTTCCTGCAGTTTTCACTGCAAAACCGAGTTGAAGCTAGTAACACCCCATATATATGTATGGAGTGCAGTTTGCAACTGAAAAGAAACTTTGTGTTCCCAACAAGATAGGTGAAGTTCGGCTTTCACACACACTTATCTCTCAGAACTGAGCATGTGGTGAGACGTTCTTTCATCTAGCACAAAGGGAACGGGTTGCATTAGAAATTTTTACTGTGGTTTCTCAGTCTGTTTACTAGTGCCGGTTTGAAGTTCCTGCAGTTTTCACTGTAAAACCGAGTTGGAGCTAGTACCTCCCCATATATATTTATGGAGTGCAGTTTGCAACTGAAAAGAAACTTTGTGTTCCCAACAAGCTAGGTGAAGAACGGCTTTCACACACACTTATCTTTCAGAAATGAGCATGTGGAGAGACGTTCGTTCATCTAGCACATAGGAAACGGGTTGCAGGAGAAACTTTTACTCTGGTTTCTCAGTCTGTTTCCTAGTGCCGTTTTGAAGTTCCTGCAGTTTTCACTGTAAAACCGAGTTGGAGCTAGTACATCCCCATATATATGTATGGAGTGGAGTTTGCAAATGAAAAGAAACTTTGTGTTCCCAACAAGCTAGGTGAAGGACGGCTTTCACACACAATTATCTCTCAGAACTGAGCATGTTGAGAGACGTTCGTTCATCTAGCACAAAGGGAACGGGTTGCAGGAGAAACTTTACTGTGTTTTCTCAGTCTGTTTCCTAGTGGCGGTTTGAAGTTCCTGCAGTTTTCACTGCAAAACCGAGTTGGAGCTAGTACCACCCCATATATATTTATGGAGTGCAGTTTGCAACTGAAAAGAAACTTTGTGTTCCCAACAAGCTAGGTGAAGGACGGCTTTCACACACACTTATCTCTCAGAACTGAGCATGTGGAGAGACGTTCGTTCATCTAGCACAAAAGGAATGGGTTGCAGGAGAAACTTTTACTCTGGTATCTCAGTCTGTTTCCTAGTGGCGCTTTGAAGTTCCTGCAGTTTTCACTGCAAAACCGAGTTGGAGCTAGTACCTCCCCATATATATGTATGGAGTGGAGTTTGCAACTGAAAAGAAACACTGTGTTCCCAACAAGCTAGGTGAAGGACGGCTTTCACACACACTTATCTCTCAGACCTGAGCATGTGGGGAGACGTTCGTTCATCTAGCACAAAGGGAACGGGTTGCAGGAGAAACTATACTGTGGTTTCTCAGTCTGTTTCCTAGTGCCGGTTTGAAGTTCCTTCAGTTTTCACTGTAAAATCGAGTTGGAGCTAGTACCTCCCCATATATATGTATGGAGTGGAGTTTGCAACTGAAAAGAAACTTTGTGTTCCCAACAAGCTAGGTGAAGAACGGCTTTCACACACACTTATCTCTCAAAACTGAGCATGTGGTGAGACGTTCTTTCATCTAGCACAAAGTGAACGGGTTGCAGTAGAAATTTTTACTGTGGTTTCTCGGTCTGTTTCCTATTGCCGGTTTGAAGTTCCTGCAGTTTTCACTGTAAAATCGAGTTGGAGCTAGTGCATCCCCATATATATGTATGGAGTGGAGTTTGCAACTGAAAAGAAACTTTGTGTTCCCAACAAGCTAGGTGAAGGTCGGCTTTCACACACACTTATCTCTCAGAACTGAGCATGTGGTGAGACGTTCTTTCATCTAGCAAAAAGGGAACGGGTTGCATTAGAAATTTTTACTGTGGATTCTCAGTATGTTTCCTAGTGCCGGTTTGAATTTCCTGCAGTTTTCACTGTAAAACCGAGTTGGAGCTAGTACCTCCCCATATATATTTATGGAGTGCAGTTTGCAACTGAAAAGAAACTTTGTGTTCCCAACAAGCTAGGTGAATGACGGCTTTCACACACACTTATCTTTCAGAAATGAGCATGTGGAGAGACGTTCGTTCATCTAGCACATAGGAAACGGGTTGCAGGAGAAACTTTTACTCTGGTTTCTCAGTCTGTTTCCTAGTGCCGGTTTGAAGTTCCTGCAGTTTTCACTGTAAAACCGAGTTGGGGCTAGTACCTCCCCATATATATGTATGGAGTGCAGTTTGCAACTGAAAAGAAACTTTGTGTTCCCAACAAGCTAGGTGAAGGACGGCTTTCACACACACTTATCTTTCAGAAATGAGCATGTGGAGAGACGTTCGTTCATCTAGCACATAGGAAACGGGTTGCAGGAGAAACTTTTACTCTGGTTTCTCAGTCTGTTTCCTAGTGCCGGTTTGAAGTTCCTGCAGTTTTCACTGTAAAACCGAGTTGGAGCTAGTACCTCCCCATATATATGTATGGAGTAGAGTTTGCAACTGAAAAGAAACACTGTGTTCCCAACAAGCTAGGTGAAGGACGGCTTTCACACACACTTATCTCTCAGACCTGAGCATGTGGGGAGACGTTCGTTCATCTAGCACAAAGGGAACGGGTTGCAGGAGAAACTATACTGTGGTTTCTCAGTCTGTTTCCTAGTGCCGGTTTGAAGTTCCTGCAGTTTTCACTGTAAAATCGAGTTGGAGCTAGTACCTCCCCATATATATGTATGGAGTGGAGTTTGCAACTGAAAAGAAAGTTTGTGTTCCCAACAAGCTAGGTGAAGAACGGCTTTCACACACACTTATCTCTCAAAACTGAGCATGTGGTGAGACGTTCTTTCATCTAGCACAAAGTGAACGGGTTGCATTAGAAATTTTTACTGTGGTTTCTCGGTCTGTTTCCTATTGCCGGTTTGAAGTTCCTGCAGTTTTCACTGTAAAATCGAGTTGGAGCTAGTACATCCCCATATATATGTATGGAGTGGAGTTTGCAACTGAAAAGAAACTTTGTGTTCCCAACAAGATAGGTGAAGGTCGGCTTTCACACACACTTATCTCTCAGAACTGAGCATGTGGTGAGACGTTCTTTCATCTAGCAAAAAGGGAACGGGTTGCATTAGAAATTTTTACTGTGGATTCTCAGTCTGTTTCCTAGTGCCGGTTTGAAGTTCCTGCAGTTTTCACTGTAAAACCGAGTTGGAGCTAGTACCTCCCCATATATATTTATGGAGTGCAGTTTGCAACTGAAAAGAAACTTTGTGTTCCCAACAAGCTAGGTGAAGGACGGCTTTCACACACACTTATCTTTCAGAAATGAGCATGTGGAGAGACGTTCGTTCATCTAGCACATAGGAAACGGGTTTCAGGAGAAACTTTTACTCTGGTTTCTCAGTCTGTTTCCTAGTGCCGGTTTGAAGTTCCTGCAGTTTTCACTGCAAAACCGAGTTGGAGCTAGTAACACCCCATATATATTTATGGAGTGCAGTTTGCAGCTGAAAAGAAACTTTGTGTTCCCAACAAGCTAGGTGAATGACGGCTTTCACACACACTTATCTCTCAGAACTGAGCATGTGGAGAGACTTTCGTTCATCTAGCACATAGGAAACGGGTTGCAGGAGAAACTTTTACTCTGGTTTCTCAGTCTGTTTCCTAGTGCTGGTTTGAAGTTCCTGCAGTTTTCACTGTAAAACCGAGTTGGAGCTAGTACCTCCCCATATATATGTATGGAGTGGAGTTTGCAACTGAAAAGAAACTTTGTGTTCCCAACAAGCAAGGTGAAGGACGGCTTTCACACACACTTATCTCTCAGAACTGAGCATGTTGAGAGACGTTCGTTCATCTAGTACAAAGGGAACGGGTTGCAGGAGAAACTTTACTTTGTTTTCTCAGTCTGTTTCCTAGTGGCGGTTTGAATTTCCTGCAGTTTACACTGCAAAACCGAGTTGGAGCTAGTACCACCCCATATATATGTATGGAGTGCAGTTTGCAACTGAAAAGAAACTTTGTGTTCCCAACAAGCTAGGTGAAGTTCGGCTTTCACACACACTTATCTCTCAGAACTGAGCATGTGGTGAGACGTTCTTTCATCTAGCACAAAGGGAACGGGTTGCATTAGAAATTTTTACTGTGGTTTCTCAGTCTGTTTACTAGTGCCGGTTTGAAGTTCCTGCAGTTTTCACTGTAAAACCGAGTTGGAGCTAGTACCTCCCCATATATATGTATGGAGTGGAGTTTGCAACTGAAAAGAAACTTTGTGTTCCCAACAAGCTAGGTGAAGGACGGCTTTCACACACACTTATCTCTCAGATCTGAGCATGTTGAGAGACGTTCGTTCATCTAGCACAAAGGGAACGGGTTGCAGGAGAAACTTTACTGTGTTTTCTCAGTCTGTTTCCTAGTGGCGGCTTGAAGTTCCTGCAGTTTTCAGTGCAAAACCGAGTTGGAGCTAGTACCACCCCATATATATTTATGGAGTGCAGTTTGCAACTGAAAAGAAACTCTGTGTTCCCAACAAGCTAGGTGAATGACGGCTTTCACACACACTTATCTCTCAGAACTGAGCATGTGGAGAGACGTTCGTTCATCTAGCACATAGGAAACGGGATCCAGGAGAAACATTTACTCTGGTTTCTCAGTCTGTTTCCTTGTGCCGGTTTGAAGTTCCTGCAGTTTTCACTGTAAAACCGAGTTGGAGCTAGTACCTCCCCATATATATGTATGGAGTGGAGTTTGCAACTGAAAAGAAACTTTGTGTTCCCAACAAGCTAGGTGAAGGACGGCTTTCACACACACTTATCTCTCAGAACTGAGCATGTTGAGAGACGTTCGTTCATCTAGCGCAAAGGGAACGGGTTGCTGGAGAAACTTTACTGTGTTTTCTCAGTCTGTTTCCTAGTGGCGGTTTGAAGTTCCTGCAGTTTTCACTGCAAAATCGAGTTGGAGCTAGTACCACCCCATATATATTTATGGAGTGCAGTTTGCAACTGAAAAGAAACTTTGTGTTCCCAACAAGCTAGGTGAAGGTCGGCTTTCACACACACTTATCTCTCAGAACTGAGCATGTGGTGAGACGTTCTTTCATCTAGCAAAAAGGGAACCGGTTGCATTAGAAATTTTTACTGTGGTTTCTCAGTCTGTTTCCTAGTGGCGGTTTGACGTTCCTGCAGTTTCCACTGTAAAACCGAGTTGGAGCTAGTACCTCCCCATATATATTTATGGAGTGCAGTTTGCAACTGAAAAGAAACTTTGTGTTCCCAACAAGCTAGGTGAAGGAAGGCTTTCACACACACTTATCTTTCAGAAATGAGCATGTGGAGAGACGTTCGTTCATCTAGCACATAGGAAACGGGTTGCAGGAGAAACTTTTACTCTGGTTTCTCAGTCTGTTTCCTAGTGCCGGTTTGAAGTTCCTGCAGTTTTCACTGTAAAACCGAGTTGGAGCTAGTACCTCCCCATATATATGTATGGAGTGGAGTTTGCAACTGAAAAGAAATTTTGTGTTCCCAACAAGCTAGGTGAAGGACGGCTTTCACACACACTTATCTCTCAGAACTGAGCATGTTGAGAGACGTTCGTTCATCTAGCACAAAGGGAACGGGTTGCAGGAGAAACTATACTGTGTTTTCTCAGTCTGTTTCCTAGTGGCGGTTTGAAGTTCCTGCAGTTTTCAATGCAAAACCTAGTTGGAGCTAGTAACACCCCATATATATTTATGGAGTGCAGTTTGCAACTGAAAAGAAACTTTGTGTTCCCAACAAGCTAGGTGTAGGACGGCTTTCACACACACTTATTTCTCAGAACTGAGCATGTGGAGAGACTTTCGTTCATCTAGCACATAGGAAACGGGTTGCAGGAGAAACTTTTACTCTGGTTTCTCAGTCTGTTTCCTAGTGCCGGTTTGAAGTTCCTGCAGTTTTCACTGTAAAACCGAGTTGGAGCTAGTACCTCCCCATATATATTTATGGAGTGGAGTTTGCAACTGAAAAGAAACTTTGTGTTCCCAACAAGCTAGGTGAAGGACGGCTTTCACACACACTTATCTCTCAGAACTGAGCATGTTGAGAGACGTTCGTTCATCTAGTACAAAGGGAACGGGTTGCAGGAGAAACTTTACTGTGTTTTCTCAGTCTGTTTCCTAGTGGCGGTTTGAATTTCCTGCAGTTTTCACTGCAAAACCGAGTTGGAGCTAGTACCACCCCATATATATGTATGGAGTGCAGTTTGCAACTGAAAAGAAACTTTGTGTTCCCAACAAGCTAGGTGAAGTTCGGCTTTCACACACACTTATATCTCAAAACTGAGCATGTGTTGAGACGTTCTTTCATCTAGCACAAAGGGAACGGGTTGCATTAGAAATTTTTACTGAGGTTTCTCAGTCTGTTTACTAGTGCCGGTTTGAAGTTCCTGCAGTTTTCACTGTAAAACCGAGTTGGAGCTAGTACCTCCCCATATATATTTATGGAGTGCAGTTTGCAACTGAAAAGAAACTTTGTGTTCCCAACAAGCTAGGTGAAGAACGGCTTTCACACACACTTATCTTTCAGAAATGAGCATGTGGAGAGACGTTCGTTCATCTAGCACATAGGAAACGGCTTGCAGGAGAAACTTTTACTCTGGTTTCTCAGTCTGTTTACTAGTGCCGGTTTGAAGTTCCTGCAGTTTTCACTGTAAAACCGAGTTGGAGCTAGTACCTCCCCATATATATGTATGGAGTGGAGTTTGCAACTGAAAAGAAACTTTGTGTTCCCAACAAGCTAGGTGAAGGACGGCTTTCACACACACTTATCTCTCAGAACTGAGCATGTTGAGAGACGTTCGTTCATCTAGCACAAAGGGAACGGGTTGCAGGAGAAACTTTACTGTGTTTTCTCAGTCTGTTTCCTAGTGGCGGTTTGAAGTTCCTGCAGTTTTCAGTGCAAAACCGAGTTGGAGCTAGTACCACCCCATATATATTTATGGAGTGCAGTTTGCAACTGAAAAGAAACTTTGTGTTCCCAAAAAGCTAGGTGAAGGACGGCTTTCACACACACTTATCTCTCAGAACTGAGCATGTGGAGAGACGTTCGTTCATCTAGCACATAGGAAACGGGATCCAGGAGAAACTTTTACTCTGGTTTCTCAGTCTGTTTCCTTGTGCCGGTTTGAAGTTCCTGCAGTTTTCACTGTAAAACCGAGTTGGAGCTAGTACCTCCCCATATATATGTATGGTGTGGAGTTTGCAACTGAAAAGAAACTTTGTGTTCCCAACAAGCTAGGTGAAGGACGGCTTTCACACACACTTATCTCTCAGTACTGAGCATGTGGAGAGACGTTCGTTCATCTAGCACAAAGGGAACGGGTTGCAGGAGAAACTTTACTGTGTTTTCTCAGTCTGTTTCCTAGTGGCGGTTTGAAGTTCCTGCAGTTTTCACTGCAAAACCGAGTTGGAGCTAGTACAACCCCATATATATTTATGGAGTGCAGTTTGCAACTGAAAAGAAACTTTGTGTTCCCAACAAGCTAGGTGAAGGACGGCTTTCACACACACTTATCTCTCAGAACTGAGCATGTGGAGAGACTTTCGTTCATCTAGCACATAGGAAACGGGTTGCAGGAGAAACTTTTACTCTGGTTTCTCAGTCTGTTTCCTAGTGCCGGTTTGAAGTTCCTGCAGTTTTCACTGTAATACCGAGTTGGAGCTAGTACCTCCCCATATATATGTATGGAGTGGAGTTTGCAACTGAAAAGAAACTTTGTGTTCCCAACAAGCTAGGTGAAGGACGGCTTTCACACACACTTATCTCTCAGAACTGAGCATGTTGAGAGACGTTCGTTCATCTAGTACAAAGGGAACGGGTTGCAGGAGAAACTTTACTGTGTTTTCTCAGTCTGTTTCCTAGTGGCGGTTTGAAGTTCCTGCAGTTTTCACTGCAAAACCGAGTTGGAGCTAGTACCACCCCATATATATTTATGGAGTGCAGTTTGCAACTGAAAAGAAACTTTGTGTTCCCAACAAGCTAGGTGAAGGTCGGCTTTCACACACACTTATCTCTCAGAACTGAGCATGTGGTGAGACGTTCTTTCATCTAGCAAAAAGGGAACGGGTTGCATTAGAAATTTTTACTGTGGTTTCTCAGTCTGTTTCCTAGTGGCGGTTTGACGTTCCTGCAGTTTTCACTGTAAAACCGAGTTGGAGCTAGTACCTCCCCATATATATTTATGGAGTGCAGTTTGCAACTGAAAAGAAACTTTGTGTTCCCAACAAGCTAGGTGAAGGAAGGCTTTCACACACACTTATCTTTCAGAAATGAGCATGTGGAGAGACGTTCGTTCATCTAGCACATAGGAAAAGGGTTGCAGGAGAAACTTTTACTCTGGTTTCTCAGTCTGTTTCCTAGTGCCGGTTTGAAGTTCCTGCAGTTTTCACTGTAAAACCGAGTTGGAGCTAGTACCTCCCCATATATATGTATGGAGTGGAGTTTGCAACTGAAAAGAAATTTTGTGTTCCCAACAAGCTAGGTGAAGGACGGCTTTCACACACACTTATCTCTCAGAACTGAGCATGTTGAGAGACGTTCGTTCATCTAGCACAAAGGGAACGGGTTGCAGGAGAAACTATACTGTGTTTTCTCAGTCTGTTTCCTAGTGGCGGTTTGAAGTTCCTGCAGTTTTCAATGCAAAACCGAGTTGGAGCTAGTAACACCCCATATATATTTATGGAGTGCAGTTTGCAACTGAAAAGAAACTTTGTGTTCCCAACAAGCTAGGTGAAGGACGGCTTTCACACACACTTATCTCTCAGAACTGAGCATGTGGAGAGACTTTCGTTCATCTAGCACATAGGAAATGGGTTGCAGGAGAAACTTTTACTCTGGTTTCTCAGTCTGTTTCCTAGTGCCGGTTTGAAGTTCCTGCAGTTTTCACTGTAAAACCGAGTTGGAGCTAGTACCTCCCCATATATATGTATGGAGTGGAGTTTGCAACTGAAAAGAAACTTTGTGTTCCCAACAAGCTAGGTGAAGGACGGCTTTCACACACACTTATCTCTCAGAACTGAGCATGTTGAGAGACGTTCGTTCATCTAGTACAAAGGGAACGGGTTGCAGGAGAAACTTTACTGTGTTTTCTCAGTCTGTTTCCTAGTGGCGGTTTGAATATCCTGCAGTTTTCACTGCAAAACCGAGTTGGAGCTAGTACCACCCCATATATATGTATGGAGTGCAGTTTGCAACTGAAAAGAAACTTTGTGTTCCCAACAAGCTAGGTGAAGTTCGGCTTTCACACACACTTATATCTCAAAACTGAGCATGTGTTGAGACGTTCTTTCATCTAGCACAAAGGGAACGGGTTGCATTAGAAATTTTTACTGAGGTTTCTCAGTCTGTTTACTAGTGCCGGTTTGAAGTTCCTGCAGTTTTCACTGTAAAACCGAGTTGGAGCTAGTACCTCCCCATATATATTTATGGAGTGCAGTTTGCAACTGAAAAGAAACTTTGTGTTCCCAACAAGCTAGGTGAAGAACGGCTTTCACACACACTTATCTTTCAGAAATGAGCATGTGGAGAGACGTTCGTTCATCTAGCACATAGGAAACGGCTTGCAGGAGAAACTTTTACTCTGGTTTCTCAGTCTGTTTACTAGTGCCGGTTTGAAGTTCCTGCAGTTTTCACTGTAAAACCGAGTTGGAGCTAGTACCTCCCCATATATATGTATGGAGTGGAGTTTGCAACTGAAAAGAAACTTTGTGTTCCCAACAAGCTAGGTGAAGGACGGCTTTCACACACACTTATCTCTCAGAACTGAGCATGTTGAGAGACGTTCGTTCATCTAGCACAAAGGGAACGGGTTGCAGGAGAAACTTTACTGTGTTTTCTCAGTCTGTTTCCTAGTGGCGTTTTGAAGTTCCTGCAGTTTTCAGTGCAAAACCGAGTTGGAGCTAGTACCACCCCATATATATTTATGGAGTGCAGTTTGCAACTGAAAAGAAACTTTGTGTTCCCAAAAAGCTAGGTGAAGGACGGCTTTCACACACACTTATCTCTCAGAACTGAGCATGTGGAGAGACGTTCGTTCATCTAGCACATAGGAAACGGGATCCAGGAGAAACTTTTACTCTGGTTTCTCAGTCTGTTTCCTTGTGCCGGTTTGAAGTTCCTGCAGTTTTCACTGTAAAACCGAGTTGGAGCTAGTACCTCCCCATATATATGTATGGAGTGGAGTTTGCAACTGAAAAGAAACTTTGTGTTCCCAACAAGCTAGGTGAAGGACGGCTTTCACACACACTTATCTCTCAGTACTGAGCATGTGGAGAGACGTTCGTTCATCTAGCACAAAGGGAACGGGTTGCAGGAGAAACTTTACTGTGTTTTCTCAGTCTGTTTCCTAGTGGCGGTTTGAAGTTCCTGCAGTTTTCACTGCAAAACCGAGTTGGAGCTAGTACAACCCCATATATATTTATGGAGTGCAGTTTGCAACTGAAAAGAAACTTTGTGTTCCCAACAAGCTAGGTGAAGGACGGCTTTCACACACACTTATCTCTCAGAACTGAGCATGTGGAGAGACTTTCGTTCATCTAGCACATAGGAAACGGGTTGCAGGAGAAACTTTTACTCTGGTTTCTCAGTCTGTTTCCTAGTGCCGGTTTGAAGTTCCTGCAGTTTTCACTGTAATACCGAGTTGGAGCTAGTACCTCCCCATATATATGTATGGAGTGGAGTTTGCAACTGAAAAGAAACTTTGTGTTCCCAACAAGCTAGGTGAAGGACGGCTTTCACACACACTTATCTCTCAGAACTGAGCATGTTGAGAGACGTTCGTTCATCTAGTACAAAGGGAACGGGTTGCAGGAGAAACTTTACTGTGTTTTCTCAGTCTGTTTCCTAGTGGCGGTGTGAATTTCCTGCAGTTTTCACTGCAAAACCGAGTTGGAGCTAGTACCACCCCATATATATGTATGGAGTGCAGTTTGCAACTGAAAAGAAACTTTGTGTTCCCAACAAGCTAGGTGAAGTTCGGCTTTCACACACACTTATATCTCAGAACTGAGCATGTGTTGAGACGTTCTTTCATCTAGCACAAAGGGAACGGGTTGCATTAGAAATTTTTACTGAGGTTTCTCAGTCTGTTTACTAGTGCCGGTTTGAAGTTCCTGCAGTTTTCACTGTAAAACCGAGTTGGAGCTAGTACCTCCCCATATATATTTATGGAGTGCAGTTTGCAACTGAAAAGAAACTTTGTGTTCCCAACAAGCTAGGTGAAGAACGGCTTTCACACACACTTATCTTTCAGAAATGAGCATGTGGAGAGACGTTCGTTCATCTAGCACATAGGAAACGGCTTGCAGGAGAAACTTTTACTCTGGTTTCTCAGTCTGTTTACTAGTGCCGGTTTGAAGTTCCTGCAGTTTTCACTGTAAAACCGAGTTGGAGCTAGTACCTCCCCATATATATTTATGGAGTGCAGTTTGCAACTGAAAAGAAACTTTGTGTTCCCAACAAGCTAGGTGAAGGACGGCTTTCACACACACTTATCTTTCAAAAATGAGCATGTGGAGAGACGTTCGTTCATCTAGCACATAGGAAACGGGTTGCAGGAGAAACTTTTACTCTGGTTTCTCAGTCTGTTTCCTAGTGCCGGTTTGAAGTTATTGCAATTTTCACTGTAAAACCGAGTTGGAGCTAGTACCTCCCCATTTATATGTATGGAGTGGGGTTTGCAACTGAAAAGAAACTTTGTGTTCCCAACAAGCTAGGTGAAGGACGGCTTTCACACACACTTATCTCTCAGATCTGAGCATGTTGAGAGACGTTCGTTCATGTAACACAAAGGGAACGGGTTGCAGGAGAAACTTTACTGTAGTTTCTCAGTCTGTTTCCTAGTGCCGGTTTGAAGTTCCTGCAGTTTTCACTGTAAAACCGAGTTGGAGCTAGTACCTCCCCATATATTAGTATGGAGTGGAGTTTGTAACTGAAAAGAAACTTTGTGTTCCCAACAAGCTAGGTGAAGGACGGCTTTCACACACAATTATCTCTCAGAAATTAGCATGTTGAGAGACGTTCGTTCATCTAGCACAAAGGAAACGGGTTGCAGGAGAAACTTTTACTGTGGTTTCTCAGTCTGTTTCCTAGTGCCGGTTTGAAGTTCCTGCAGTTTTCACTGTAAAATCGAGTTGGAGCTAGTACCTCCCCATATATATGTATGGAGTGGAGTTTGCAACTGAAAAGAATCTTTGTGTTCCCAACAAGCTAGTTCAAGGACGGCTTTCACACACACTTATCTCTCAGAACTGAGCATGTGGTTAGACGTTCTTTCATCTAGCACAAATGGAACGGGTTGCATTAGAAATTTTTACTGTGGTTTCTCGGTCTATTTCCTATTGCCGGTTTGAAGTTCCTGCAGTTTTCACTGTAAAACCGAGTTGGAGCTAGTACCTCCCCATATATATTTATGGAGTGCAGTTTGCAACTGAAAAGAAACTTTGTGTTCCCAACAAGCTAGGTGAAGGACGGCTTTCACACACACTTATCTTTCAAAAATGAGCATGTGGAGAGACGTTCGTTCATCTAGCACATAGGAAACGGGTTGCAGGAGAAACTTTTACTCTGGTTTCTCAGTCTGTTTCCTAGTGCCGGTTTGAAGTTCCTGCAATTTTCACTGTAAAACCGAGTTGGAGCTAGTACCTCCCCATTTATATGTATGGAGTGGGGTTTGCAACTGAAAAGAAACTTTGTGTTCCCAACAAGCTAGGTGAAGGACGGCTTTCACACACACTTATCTCTCAGATCTGAGCATGTTGAGAGACGTTCGTTCATCTAACACAAAGGGAACGGGTTGCAGGAGAAACTTTACTGTGGTTTCTCAGTCTGTTTCCTAGTGCCGGTTTGAAGTTCCTGCAGTTTTCACTGTAAAACCGAGTTGGAGCTAGTACCTCCCCATATATTAGTATGGAGTGGAGTTTGTAACTGAAAAGAAACTTTGTGTTCCCAACAAGCTAGGTGAAGGACGGCTTTCACACACAATTATCTCTCAAAAATTAGCATGTTGAGAGACGTTCGTTCATCTAGCACAAAGGAAACGGGTTGCAGGAGAAACTTTTACTGTGGTTTCTCAGTCTGTTTCCTAGTGCCGGTTTGAAGTTCCTGCAGTTTTCACTGTAAAATCGAGTTGGAGCTAGTACCTCCCCATATATATGTAGGGAGTGGAGTTTGCAACTGAAAAGAATCTTTGTGTTCCCAACAAGCTAGTTGAAGGACGGCTTTCACACACACTTATCTCTCAGAACTGAGCATGTGGTTAGACGTTCTTTCATCTAGCACAAATGGAACGGGTTGCATTAGAAATTTTTACTGTGGTTTCTCGGTCTATTTCCTATTGCCGGTTTGAAGTTCCTGCAGTTTTCATTGTAAATTCGAGTTGGAGCTAGTACATCCCCATATATATGTATGGAGTGGTGTTTGCAACTGAAAAGAAACTATGTGTTCCCAACAAGCTAGGTGAAGGACGGCTTTCACACACACTTATCTCTCAGAACTGAGCATGTGGTGAGACGTTCTTTCATCTAGCACAAAGGGAACGGGTTGCATTAGAAATTTTTACTGTGGTTTCTCAGTCTGTTTACTAGTGCCGGTTTGAAGTTCCTGCAGTTTTCACTGTAAAACCGAGTTGGAGCTAGTACCTCCCCATATATATTTATGGAGTGCAGTTTGCAACTGAAAGGAAACTTTGTGTTCCCAACAAGCTAGGTGAAGGACGGCTTTCACACACACTTATCTTTCAGAAATGAGCATGTGGAGAGACGTTCGTTCATCTAGCACATAGGAAACGGGTTGCAGGAGTAAATTTTACTCTGGTTTCTCAGTCTGTTTCCTAGTGCCGGTTTGAAGTTCCTGCAGTTTTCACTGTAAAATCGAGTTGGAGCTAGTACCTCCCCATATATATTTATGGAGTGCAGTTTGCAACTGAAAAGAAACTTTGTGTTCCCAACAAGCTAGGTGAATGACGGCATTCACACACACTTATCTTTCAGAAATGAGCATGTGGAGAGACGTTCGTTCATCTAGCACATAGGAAACGGGTTGCAGGAGAAATTTTACTCTGGTTTCTCAGTCTGTTTCCTAGTGCCGGTTTGAAGTTCCTGCAGTTTTCACTGTAAAACCGAGTTGGAGCTAGTAACTCCCCATATATATGTATGGAGTGGGGTTTGCAACTGAAAAGAAACTTTGTGTTCCCAACAAGCTAGGTGAAGGACGGCTTTCACACACACATATCTCTCAGAACTGAGCATGTTGAGAGACGTTCGTTCATCTAGCACAAAGGGAACGGGTTGCAGGAGAAACTTTACTGTGTTTTCTCAGTCTGTTTCCTAGCGCCGGTTTGAAGTTCCTTCAGTTTTCACTGTAAACCCGAGTTGGAGCTAGTACCTCCCCATATATATGTATGGAGTGGAGTTTGCAACTGAAAAGAAACTTTGTGTTCCCACCAAGCTAGGTGAAGGACGGCTTTCACACACACTTATCTCTCAGAACTGAGCATGGGGAGAGACGTTCGTTCATCTAACACAAAGGGAACGGGTTGCAGGAGAAACTTTACTGTGGTTTCTCAGTCTGTTTCCTAGTGCCGGTTTGAAGTTCCTGCAGTTTTCACTGTAAAATCGAGTTGGAGCTAGTACCTCCCCATATATATTTATGGAGTGCAGTTTGCAACTGAAAAGAAACCTTGTGTTCCCAACAAGCTAGGTGAAGGACGGCTTTCACACACACATATCTCTCAGAAATGAGCATGTGGAGAGACGTTCGTTCATCTAGCACAAAGGGAACGGGTTGCAGGAGAAACTTTTACTATGGTTTCTCAGTCTGTTTCCTAGTGCCGGTTTGAAGTTCCTGCAGTTTTCACTGTAAAACCGAGTTGGAGCTAGTACCTCCCCATATATATGTATGGAGTGGAGTTTGCAACTGAAAAGAAACTTTGTGTTCCCAACAAGCTAGGTGAAGGGCGGCTTTCACACACAATTATCTCTCAGAACTGAGCGTGTTGAGAGACGTTCGTTCATCTAGCACAAAGTGAACGGGTTGCAGGAGAAACTTTTACTGTGGTTTCTCAGTCTGTTTCCTAGTGCCGGTTTGAAGTTCCTGCAGTTTTCACTGTAAAACCGAGTTGGAGCTTGTACCTCCCCATATATATGTGTGGAGTGTAGTTTGCAACTGAAAAGAAACTTTGTGTTCCCAACAAGCTAGGTGAAGGACGGCATTCACACACACTTATCTCTCAGAACTGAGCATGTGGAGAGACGTTCGTTCACCTAGCACAAAGGGAACGGTTTGCAGTAGAAACTTTACTGTGGTTTCTTAGTCTGTTTCCTAGTGCCGGTTTGAAGTTCCTGCAGTTTTCACTGTAAACACGAGTTGGAACTAGTACCCCCCCATATATATGTATGGATTGGAGTTTGCAAATGAAAAGAAACTTTGTGTTCCCAACAAGCTAGGTGAAGGACGGCTTTCACACACACTTATCTCTCAGTACTGAGCATGTGGAGAGACGTTCGTTCATCTAGCACAAATGGAACGGGTTGCAGGAGAAACTTGTACTGTGGTTTCTCAGTCTGTTTCCTAGTGCCGGTTTGAAGTTCCTGTAGTTTTCACTGTAAAACCGAGTTGGAGATTGTACCTCCCCATATATATGTATGGAGTGGAGTTTGCAAATGAAAAGAAATTTTGTGTTCCCAACAAGCTAGGTGAATGACGGTTTTCACACACACTTATCTCTCAGAACTGAGCATGTGGAGAGACGTTCGTTCATCTAGCACAAAGGGAAAGGGTTGCAGGAGAAACTTTACTGTGGTTTCTTAGTCTGTTTCCTAGTGCCGGTTTGAAGTTCCTGCAGTTTTCACTGTAAACACGAGTTGGAGCTAGTACCAACCCATATATATGTATGGAGTGGAGTTTGCAAATGAAAAGAAACTTTGTGTTCCCAACAAGCTAGGTGAAGGACGGCTTTCACACACACTTATCTCTCAGAACTGAGCATGTGGAGAGACGTTCGTTCATCTAGCACAAAGGGAAAGGGTTGCAGGAGAAACTTTTACTCTGGTTTCTCAGTCTGTTTCCTAGTGCCGGTTTGAAGTTCCTGCAGTTTTCACTGTAAAACCGAGTTGGAGCTAGTACTTCCCTATGTATTTGTATGGAGTGGAGTTTGCAACTGAAAAGAAATTTGTGTTCCCAACAAGCTAGGTGAAGGACGGCTTTCACACACACTTATCTCTCAGAACAGAGCATGTGGAGAGACGTTCGTTCATCTAGCACAAAGGGAACTGGTTGCAGGAGAAACTTTACTGAGGTTTTTCAGTCTGTTTCCTAGTGCCGGTTTGCAGTTCCTGCAGTTTTCACTGTAAAACCGAGTTGGAGCTAGTACCTCCCCATATATATGTATGGAGTGGAGTGTGCAACTGAAAAGAAACTTTGTGTTCCCAACAAGCTAGGTGAAGGACGGCTTTCACACACACTTATCTCTCAGAACTGAGCATGTGGAGAGACGTTCGTTCATCTAGGACATAGGAAACGGGTTGCAGGAGAAACTTTTACTCTGGTTTCTCGGTCTGTTTCCTATTGCCTGTTTGAAGTTCCTGCAGTTTTCACTGTAAAACCGAGTTGGTGCTAGTACCTCCCCATATATATGTATGGAGTGGAGTTTGCAACTCAAAAGAAACTTTGTGTTCCCAACAAGCTAGGTGAAGGAATGCTTTCACACACACTTATCTCTCAGAACAGAGCATGTGGAGAGACGTTCGTTCATCTAGCACAAAGGGAACTGGTTGCAGGAGAAACTTTACTGTGTTTTCTCAGTCTGTTTCCTAGTGCCGGTTTGAAGTTCCTGCAGTTTTCACTGTAAAACAGAGTTGGAGCTAGTACCTCCCCATATATATGTATGGAGTGGAGTTTGCAACTGAAAAGAAACTTTGTGTTCCCAACAAGCTAGGTGAAGGACGGCTTTCACACACACTTATCTCTCAGAACTGAACATGTGGAGGGACGTTCGTTCATCTAGCACATAGGAAACGGGTTGCAGGAGAAACTTTTACTCTGGTTTCTCAGTCTGTTTCCTAGTGCTGGTTTGAAGTTCCTGCATTTTTCACTGTAAAACCGAGTTGGAGCTAGTACCTCCCCATATATAAGTATGGAGTGGAGTTTGCAACTGAAAAGATACTTTGTGTTCCCAACAAGCTAGGTGAAGGACGGCTTTCACACACAATTATCTCTCAGAACTGAGCATATGGAGAGACGTTCGTTCATCTAGCACAAAGGGAACGGTTTGCAGGAGAAAATTTTACTGTGGTTTCTCAGTCTGTTTCCTAGTGCCGGTATGAAGTTCCTGCAGTTTTCACTGTAAAACCGAGTTGGAGCTAGTACCTCCCCATATATATGTATGGAGTGGAGTTTGCAACTGAAAAGAAACTTTGTGTTCCCAACAAGCTAGTTGAAGGACGGCTTTCACACACACTTATCTCTCAGAACTGAGCATGTGGAGAGACGTTCGTTCATCTAGCACAAAGGGAACGGGTTGCAGGAGAAAATTTTACTCTGGTTTCTCAGTCTGTTTCCTAGTGCCGGTTTGAAGTTCCTGCAGTTTTCACTGTAAAACCGAGTTGGAGCTAGTACCTCCCCATATATATTTATGGAGTGGAGTTTGCAACTGAAAAGAAACTTTGTGTTCCCAACAAGTTAGGTGAAGGACTGCTTTCACAAACAATTATCTCTCAGAACTTAGCATGTAGAGAGACGTTCGTTCATCTAGCACAAAGGGAACGGGTTGCAGGAGAAACTATACTGTGGATTCTCAGTCTGTTTCCTAGTGCCGTTTTGAAGTTCCTGCAGTTTTCACTGTAAAATCGAGTTGGAGCTAGAACCTCCCCATATGTATGTATGGAGTGGAATTTGCAACTGAAAAGAAACTTTGTGTTCCCAACAAGATAGTTGAAGGACGGCTTTCACACACACTTATCTCTCAGAACTGAGCATGTGGTGAGACGTTCTTTCATCTAGCACAAGGGGAACGGGTTGCAGGAGAAACTTTTACTGTGGTTTCTCGGTCTGTTTCCTATTGCCTGTTTGAAGTTCCTGCAGTTTTCACTGTAAAACCGAGTTGGTGCTAGTACCTCCCCATATATATGTATGGAGTGGAGTTTGCAACTGAAAAGAAACTTTGTGTTCCCAACAAGCTAGGTGAAGGACGGCTTTCACACACACTTATCTCTCAGAACAGAGCATGTGGAGAGACGTTCGTTCATCTAGCACAAAGGGAACTGGTTGCAGGAGAAACTTTACTGTGGTTTCTCAGTCTGTTTCCTAGTGCCGGTTTGAAGTTCCTGCAGTTTTCACTGTAAAACAGATTTGGAGCTAGTACCTCCCCATATATATGTATGGAGTGGTGTTTGCAACTGAAAAGAAACTTTGTGTTCCCAACAAGCTAGGTGAAGGACGGCTTTCACACACACTTATCTCTCAGAACTGAGCATGTGGAGGGACGTTCGTTCATCTAGCACATAGGAAACGGGTTGCAGGAGAAATTTTTACTCTGGTTTCTCAGTCTGTTTCCTAGTGCTGGTTTGAAGTTCCTGCATTTTTCACTGTACAACCGAGTTGGAGCTAGTACCTCCCCATATATATGTATGGAGTGGAGTTTGCAACTGAAAAGATACTTTGTGTTCCCAACAAGCTAGGTGAAGAACGGCTTTCACACACACTTATCCTCAGAACTGAGCATATGGAGAGACGTTCGTTCATCTAGCACAAGGGGAACGGTTTGAAGGAGAAAATTTTACTGTGGTTTCTCAGTCTGTTTCCTAGTGCCGGTATGAAGTTCCTGCAGTTTTCACTGTAAAACCGAGTTGGAGCTAGTACCTCCCCATATATATGTATGGAGTGGAGTTTGCAACTGAAAAGAAACTTTGTGTTCCCAACAAGCTAGTTGAAGGACGGCTTTCACACACACTTATCTCTCAGAACTGAGCATGTGGAGAGACGTTCGTTCATCTAGCACAAAGGGAACGGGTTGCAGTAGAAAATTTTACTCTGGTTTCTCAGTCTGTTTCCTAGTGCCGGTTTGAAGTTCCTGCAGTTTTCACTGTAAAACCGAGTTGGAGCTAGTACCTCCCCATATATATGTATGGAGTGGAGTTTGCAACTGAAAAGAAACTTTGTGTTCCCAACAAGCTAGGTGAAGGACTGCTTTCACAAACAATTATCTCTCAGAACTTAGCATGTGGAGAGACGTTCGTTCATCTAGCACAATGGGAACGGGTTGCAGGAGAAACTATACTATGGTTTCTCAGTCTGTTTCCTAGTGCCGGTTTGAAGTTCCTGCAGTTTTCACTGTAAAATCGAGTTGGAGCTAGAACCTCCCCATATATATGTATGGAGTGGAGTTTGCAACTGAAAAGAAACTTTGTGTTCCCAACAAGATAGGTGAAGGACGGCTTTCACACACACATATCTCTCAGAACTGAGCATGTGGTGAGACGTTCTTTCATCTAGCACAAAGGGAACGGGTTGCATTAGAAACTTTTACTCTGGTTTCTCGGTCTGTTTCCTATTGCCTGTTTGAAGTTCCTGCAGTTTTCACTGTAAACCGAGTTGGTGCTAGTACCTCCCCATATATATGTATGGAGTGGAGTTTGCAACTCAAAAGAAACTTTGTGTTCCCAACAAGCTAGGTGAAGGAATGCTTTCACACACACTTATCTCTCAGAACAGAGCATGTGGAGAGACGTTCGTTCATCTAGCACAAAGGGAACTGGTTGCAGGAGAAACTTTACTGTGTTTTCTCAGTCTGTTTCCTAGTGCCGGTTTGAAGTTCCTGCAGTTTTCACTGTAAAACAGAGTTGGAGCTAGTACCTCCCCATATATATGTATGGAGTGGAGTTTGCAACTGAAAAGAAACTTTGTGTTCCCAACAAGCTAGGTGAAGGACGGCTTTCACACACACTTATCTCTCAGAACTGAAAATGTGGAGGGACGTTCGTTCATCTAGCACATAGGAAACGGGTTGCAGGAGAAACTTTTACTCTGGTTTCTCAGTCTGTTTCCTAGTGCTGGTTTGAAGTTCCTGCATTTTTCACTGTAAAACCGAGTTGGAGCTAGTACCTCCCCATATATATGTATGGAGTGGAGTTTGCAACTGAAAAGATACTTTGTGTTCCCAACAAGCTAGGTGAAGGACGGCTTTCACACACAATTATCTCTCAGAACTGAGCATATGGAGAGACGTTCGTTCATCTAGCACAAAGGGAACGGTTTGCAGGAGAAAATTTTACTGTGGTTTCTCAGTCTGTTTCCTAGTGCCGGTATGAAGTTCCTGCAGTTTTCACTGTAAAACCGAGTTGGAGCTAGTACCTCCCCATATATATGTATGGAGTGGAGTTTGCAACTGAAAAGAAACTTTGTGTTCAATACAAGCTAGTTGAAGGACGGCTTTCACACACACTTATCTCTCAGAACTGAGCATGTGGAGAGACGTTCGTTCATCTAGCACAAAGGGAACGGGTTGCAGGGGAAACTTTTACTCTGGTTTCTCAGTCTGTTTCCTAGTGCCGGTTAGAAGTTCCTGCAGTTTTCACTGTATAACCGAGTTGGAGCTAGTACCTCCCCATATATATGTATGGAGTGGAGTTTGCAACTGAAAAGAAACTTTGTGTTCCCAACAAGCTAGGTGAAGGACTGTTTTCACAAACAATTATCTCTCAGAACTTAGCATGTGGAGAGACGTTCGTTCATCTAGCACAAAGGGAACGGGTTCCAGGAGAAACTATACTATGGTTTCTCAGTCTGTTTCCTAGTGCCGGTTTGAAGTTCCTGCAGTTTTCACTGTAAAATCGAGTTGGAGCTAGTACCTCCCCATATATAAGTATGGAGTGGAGTTTGCAACTGAAAAGAAACTTTGTGTTCCCAACAAGCTAGGTGAAGGACGGCTTTCACACACACTTATCTCTCAGAACAGAGCATGTGGAGAGACGTTCGTTCATCTAGCACAAAGGGAACTGGTTGCAGGAGAAATTTTACTGTGGTTTCTCAGTCTGTTTCCTAGTGCCGGTTTGAAGTTCCTGCAGTTTTCACTGTAAAACCGAGTTGGAGCTAGTACCTCCCCATATATATGTATGGAGTGGAGTTTGCAACTGAAAAGAAACTTTGTGTTCCCAACAAGCTAGGTGAAGGACGGCTTTCACACACACTTATCTCTCAGAACTGAGCATGTGTAGAGACGTTCGTTCATCTAGCACATAGGAAACGGGTTGCAGGAGAAACTTTTACTCTGGTTTCTCAGTCTGTTTCCTAGTGCTGGTTTGAAGTTCCTGCAGTTTTCACTGTAAAACCGAGTTGGAGCAAGTACCTCCCCATATATATGTATGGAGTGGAGTTTGCAACTGAAAAGATATTTTGTGTTCCCAACAAGCTAGATGAAGGACGGCTTTCACACACACTTATCTCTCAGAACTGAGCATGTGGAGAGACGTTCGTTCATCTAGCACAAAGGGAACGGGTTGCAGGAGAAACTATTACTCTGGTTTCTCTGTCTGTTTCCTAGTGCCGGTTTGAAGTTCCTGCAGTTTTCACTGTAAAACCGAGTTGGAGCTTGTACCTCCCCATATATATGTATGGAGTGGAGTTTGCAACTGAAAAGAAACTTTGTGTTCCCAACAAGCTAGGTGAAGGACGGCTTTCACACACACTTATCTCTCAGAACTGAGCATGTGGAGAGACGTTCGTTCTTCTAGCACAAAGGGAACGGTTTGCAGGAGAAACTTTTACTCTGGTTTCTCTGTCTGTTTCCTAGTGCCGGTTTGAAGTTCCTGCAGTTTTCACTGTAAAACCGAGTTGGAGCTTGTACCTCCCCATATATATGTATGGAGTGGAGTTTGCAACTGAAAAGAAACTTTGTGTTCCCAACAAGCTAGGTGAAGGACGGCTTTCACACACACTTATCTCTCAGATCTGAGCATGTGTAGAGACGTTCGTTCATCTAGCACAAAGGGAAAGGGGTGCAGGAGAAACTTTTACTCTGGTTTCTCAGTCTGTTTCCTAGTGCCGGTTTGAAGTTCCTGCAGTTTTCACTGTAAAACCGAGTGGGAGCTTGTACCTCCCCATATATATGTATGGAGTGTAGTTTGCAACTGAAAAGAAACTTTGTGTTCCCAACAAGCTAGGTGAAGGACGGCTTACACACACACATATTTCTCAGAACTGAGCATGTGGAGAGACGTTCGTTCATCTAGCACAAAGGGAAAGGGTTGCAGGAGAAACTTTTACTCTGGTTTCTCAGTCTGTTTCCTAGTGCCGGTTTGAAGTTCCTGCAGTTTTCACTGTAAAACCGAGTTGGAGCTAGTACCTCCCTATATATATGTATGGAGTGGAGTTTGCAACTGAAAAGAAATTTGTGTTCCCAACAAGCTAGGTGAAGGACTGCTTTCACAAACAATTATCTCTCAGAACTTATCATGTGGAGAGACGTTCGTTCATCTAGCACAAATGGAACGGGTTGCAGGAGAAACTATACTGTGGTTTCTCAGTCTGTTTCCTAGTGCCGGTTTGAAGTTCCTGCAGTTTTCACTGTAAAATCGAGTTGGAGCTAGTACCTCCCCATATATATGAATGGAGTGGAGTTTGCAACTGAAAAGAAACTTTGTGTTCCCAACAAGCTAGGTGAAGGACGGCTTTCACACACACATATCTCTCAGAACTGAGCATGTGGTGAGACGTTCTGTCATCTAGCGAAAAGGGAACGGGTTGTATTAGAAACTTTTACTGTGGTTTCTCGGTCTGTTTCCTATTGCCGGTTTGAAGTTCCTGCAGTTTTCACTGTAAAACCGAGTTGGTGCTAGTACCTCCCCATATATATGTATGGAGTGGAGTTTGCAACTGAAAAGAAACTTTGTGTTCCCAACAAGCTAGGTGAAGTACGGCTTTCACACACACTTATCTCTCAGAACAGAGCATGTGGAGAGACTTTCGTTCATCTAGCACAAAGGGAACTGGTTGCAGGAGAAACTTTACTGAGGTTTCTCAGTCTGTTTCCTAGTGCCGGTTTGCAGTTCCTGCAGTTTTCACTGTAAAACCGAGTTGGAGCTAGTACCTCCCCATATATATGTATGGAGTGGAGTTTGCAACTGAAAAGAAACTTTGTGTTCCCAACAAGCTAGGTGAAGGACGGCTTTCACACACACTTATCTCTCAGAACTGAGCATGTGGAGAGACGTTCGTTCATCTAGCACATAGGAAACGGGTTGCAGGAGAAACTTTTACTCTGGTTTCTCAGTCTGTTTCCTAGTGCTGGTTTGAAGTTCCTGCATTTTTCACTGTAAAACCGAGTTGGAGCTAGTACCTCCCCATATATATGTATGGAGTGGAGTTTGCAACTGAAAAGATACTTTGTGTTCCCAACAAGCTAGGTGAAGAACGGCTTTCACACACAATTATCTCTCAGAACTGAGCATATGGAGAGACGTTCGTTCATCTAGTACAAAGGGAACGGTTTGCAGGAGAAAATTTTACTGTGGTTTCTCAGTCTGTTTCCAATGCCGGTATGTAGTTCCTGCAGTTTTCACTGTAAAACCGAGTTGGAGCTAGTACCTCCCCATATATATGTATGGAGTGGAGTTTGCAACTGAAAAGAAACTTTGTGTTCCCAACAAGCTAGTTGAAGGACGGCTTTCACACACACTTATCTCTCAGAACTGAGCATGTGGAGAGACGTTCGTTCATCTAGCACAAAGGGAACGGGTTGCAGGAGAAAATTTTACTCTGGATTCTCAGTCTGTTTCCTAGTGCCGGTTTGAAGTTCCTGCAGTTTTCACTGTAAAACCGAGTTGGAGCTAGTACCTCCCCATATATATTTATGGAGTGGAGTTTGCAACTGAAAAGAAACTTTGTGTTCCCAACAAGCTAGGTGAAGGACTGCTTTCACAAACAATTATCTCTCAGAACTTAGCATGTAGAGAGACGTTCGTTCATCTAGCACAAAGGGAACGGGTTGCAGGAGAATCTATACTGTGGATTCTCAGTCTGTTTCCTAGTGCCGTTTTGAAGTTCCTGCAGTTTTCACTGTAAAATCGAGTTGGAGCTAGAACCTCCCCATATGTATGTATGGAGTGGAATTTGCAACTGAAAAGAAACTTTGTGTTCCCAACAAGATAGTTGAAGGACGGCTTTCACACTCACTTATCTCTCAGAACTGAGCATGTGGTGAGACGTTCTTTCATCTAGCACAAGGGGAACGGGTTGCAGGAGAAACTTTTACTGTGGTTTCTCGGTCTGTTTCCTATTGCCTGTTTGAAGTTCCTGCAGTTTTCACTGTAAAACCGAGTTGGTGCTAGTACCTCCCCATATATATGTATGGAGTGGAGTTTGCAACTGAAAAGAAACTTTGTGTTCCCAACAAGCTAGGTGAAGGACGGCTTTCACACACACTTATCTCTCAGAACAGAGCATGTGGAGAGACGTTCGTTCATCTAGCACAAAGGGAAATGGTTGCAGGAGAAACTTTACTGTGGTTTCTCAGTCTGTTTCCTAGTGCCGGTTTGAAGTTCCTGCAGTTTTCACTGTAAAACAGATTTGGAGCTAGTACCTCCCCATATATATGTATGGAGTGGTGTTTGCAACTGAAAAGAAACTTTGTGTTCCCAACAAGCTAGGTGAAGAACGGCTTTCACACACACTTATCCTCTGAACTGAGCATATGGAGAGACGTTCGTTCATCTAGCACAAGGGGAACGGTTTGAAGAAGAAAATTTTACTGTGGTTTCTCAGTCTGTTTCCTAGTGCCGGTATGAAGTTCCTGCAGTTTTCACTGTAAAACCGAGTTGGAGCTAGTACCTCCCCATATATATGTATGGAGTGGAGTTTGCAACTGAAAAGAAACTTTGTGTTCCCCACAAGCTAGTTGAAGGACGGCTTTCACACACACTTATCTCTCAGAACTGAGCATGTGGAGAGACGTTCGTTCATCTAGCACAAAGGGAACGGGTTGCAGTAGAAAATTTTACTCTGGTTTCTCAGTCTGTTTCCTAGTGCCGGTTTGAAGTTCCTGCAGTTTTCACTGTAAAACCGAGTTGGAGCTAGTAACTCCCCATATATATGTATGGAGTGGAGTTTGCAACTGAAAAGAAACTTTGTGTTCCCAACAAGCTAGGTGAAGGACTGCTTTCACAAACAATTATCTCTCAGAACTTAGCATGTGGAGAGACGTTCGTTCATCTAGCACAATGGGAACGGGTTGCAGGATAAACTATACTATGGTTTCTCAGTCTGTTTCCTAGTGCCGGTTTGAAGTTCCTGCAGTTTTCACTGTAAAATCGAGTTGGAGCTAGAACCTCCCCATATATATGTATGGAGTGGAGTTTGCAACTGAAAAGAAACTTTGTGTTCCCAACAAGATAGGTGAAGGACGGCTTTCACACACACATATCTCTCAGAACTGAGCATGTGGTGAGACGTCCTTTCATCTAGCACAAAGGGAACGGGTTGCATTAGAAACTTTTACTGTGGTTTCTCGGTCTGTTTCCAATTGCCTGTTTGAAGTTCCTGCAGTTTTCACTGTAAAACCGAGTTGGTGCTAGTACCTCCCCATATATATGTATGGAGTGGAGTTTGCAACTGAAAAGAAACTTTGTGTTCCCAACAAGCTAGGTGAAGGAATGCTTTCACACACACTTATATCTCAGAACAGAGCATGTGGAGAGACGTTCGTTCATCTAGCACAAAGGGAACTGGTTGCATGCGAAACTTTACTGTGTTTTCTCAGTCTGTTTCCTAGTGCCGGTTTGAAGTTCCTGCAGTTTTCACTGTAAAACAGAGTTGGAGCTAGTACCTCCCCATATATATGTATGGAGTGGAGTTTGCAACTGAAAAGAAACTTTGTGTTCCCAACAAGCTAGGTGAAGGACGGCTTTCACACACACTTATCTCTCAGAACTGAACATGTGGAGGGACGTTCGTTCATCTAGCACATAGGAAACGGGTTGCAGGAGAAACTTTTACTCTGGTTTCTCAGTCTGTTTCCTAGTGCTGGTTTGAAGTTCCTGCATTTTTCACTGTAAAACCGAGTTGGAGCTAGTACCTCCCCATATATATGTATGGAGTGGAGTTTGCAACTGAAAAGATACTTTGTGTTCCCAACAAGCTAGGTGAAGAACGGCTTTCACACACAATTATCTCTCAGAACTGAGCATATGGAGAGCCGTTCGTTCATCTAGTACAAAGGGAACGGTTTGCAGGAGAAAATTTTACTGTGGTTTCTCAGTCTGTTTCCAATGCCGGTATGTAGTTCCTGCAGTTTTCACTGTAAAACCGAGTTGGAGCTAGTACCTCCCCATATATATGTATGGAGTGGAGTTTGCAACTGAAAAGAAACTTTGTGTTCCCAACAAGCTAGTTGAAGGACGGCTTTCACACACACTTATCTCTCAGAACTGAGCAGGTGGAGAGACGTTCGTTCATCTAGCACAAAGGGAACGGGTTGCAGGAGAAAATTTTACTCTGGTTTCTCAGTCTGTTTCCTAGTGCCGGTTTCAAGTTCCTGCAGTTTTCACTGTAAAACCGAGTTGGAGCTAGTACCTCCCCATATATATGTATGGAGTGGAGTTTGCAACTGAAAAGAAACTTTGTGTTCCCAACAAGCTAGGTGAAGGACTGCTTTCACAAACAAATATCTCTCAGAACTTAGCATGTAGAGAGACGTTCGTTCATCTAGCACAAAGGGAACGGGTTGCAGGAGAAACTATACTGTGGATTCTCAGTCTGTTTCCTAGTGCCGTTTTGAAGTTCCTGCAGTTTTCACTGTAAAATCGAGTTGGAGCTAGAACCTCCCCATATGTATGTATGGAGTGGAATTTGCAACTGAAAAGAAACTTTGTGTTCCCAACCAGATAGTTGAAGGACGGCTTTCACACACACTTATCTCTCAGAACTGAGCATGTGGTGAGACGTTCTTTCATCTAGCACAAGGGGAACGGGTTGCAGGAGAAACTTTTACTGTGGTTTCTCGGTCTGTTTCCTATTGCCTGTTTGAAGTTCCTGCAGTTTTCACTGTAAAACTGAGTTGGTGCTAGTACCTCCCCATATATATGTATGGAGTGGAGTTTGCAACTGAAAAGAAACTTTGTGTTCCCAACAAGCTAGGTGAAGGACGGCTTTCACACACACTTATCTCTCAGAACTGAGCATGTGGAGGGACGTTCGTTCATGTAGCACATAGGAAACGGGTTGCAGGAGAAACTTTTACTCTGGTTTCTCAGTCTGTTTCCTAGTGCTGGTTTGAAGTTCCTGCATTTTTCACTGTAAAACCGAGTTGGAGCTAGTACCTCCCCATATATATGTATGGAGTGGAGTTTGCAACTGAAAAGATACTTTGTGTTCCCAACAAGCTATGTGAAGAACGGCTTTCACACACACTTATCCTCAGAACTGAGCATATGGAGAGACGTTCGTTCATCTAGCACAAGGGGAACGGTTTGAAGGAGAAAATTTTACTGTGGTTTCTCAGTCTGTTTCCTAGTGCCGGTATGAAGTTCCTGCAGTTTTCACTGTAAAACCGAGTTGGAGCTAGTACCTCCCCATATATATGTATGGAGTGGAGTTTGCAACTGAAAAGAAACTTTGTGTTCCCAACAAGCTAGTTGAAGGACGGCTTTCACACACACTTATCTCTCAGAACTGAGCATGTGGAGAGACGTTCGTTCATCTAGCACAAAGGGAACGGGTTGCAGTAGAAAATTTTACTCTGGTTTCTCAGTCTGTTTCCTAGTGCCGGTTTGAAGTTCCTGCAGTTTTCACTGTAAAACCGAGTTGGAGCTAGTACCTCCCCATATATATGTATGGAGTGGAGTTTGCAACTGAAAAGAAACTTTGTGTTCCCAACAAGCTAGTTGAAGGACGGCTTTCACACACACTTATCTCTCAGAACTGAGCATGTGGAGAGACGTTCGTTCATCTAGCACAAAGGGAACGGGTTGCAGGAGAAAATTTTACTCTGGTTTCTCAGTCTGTTTCCTAGTGCCGGTTTGAAGTTCCTGCAGTTTTCACTGTAAAACCGAGTTGGAGCTAGTACCTCCCCATATATATTTATGGAGTGGAGTTTGCAACTGAAAAGAAACTTTGTGTTCCCAACAAGTTAGGTGAAGGACTGCTTTCACAAACAAATATCTCTCAGAACTTAGCATGTAGAGAGACGTTCGTTCATCTAGCACAAAGGGAACGGGTTGCAGGAGAAACTATACTGTGGATTCTCAGTCTGTTTCCTAGTGCCGTTTTGAAGTTCCTGCAGTTTTCACTGTAAAATCGAGTTGGAGCTAGAACCTCCCCATATGTATGTATGGAGTGGAATTTGCAACTGAAAAGAAACTTTGTGTTCCCAACAAGATAGTTGAAGGACGGCTTTCACACACACTTATCTCTCAGAACTGAGCATGTGGTGAGACGTTCTTTCATCTAGCACAAGGGGAACGGGTTGCAGGAGAAACTTTTACTGTGGTTTCTCGGTCTGTTTCCTATTGCCTGTTTGAAGTTCCTGCAGTTTTCACTGTAAAACCGAGTTGGTGCTAGTACCTCCCCATATATATGTATGGAGTGGAGTTTGCAACTGAAAAGAAACTTTGTGTTCCCAACAAGCTAGGTGAAGGACGGCTTTCACACACACTTATCTCTCAGAACAGAGCATGTGGAGAGACGTTCGTTCATCTAGCACAAAGGGAACTGGTTGCAGGAGAAACTTTACTGTGGTTTCTCAGTCTGTTTCCTAGTGCCGGTTTGAAGTTCCTGCAGTTTTCACTGTAAAACAGATTTGGAGCTAGTACCTCCCCATATATATGTATGGAGTGGTGTTTGCAACTGAAAAGAAACTTTGTGTTCCCAACAAGCTAGGTGAAGGACGGCTTTCACACACACTTATCTCTCAGAACTGAGCATGTGGAGGGACGTTCGTTCATCTAGCACATAGGAAACGGGTTGCAGGAGAAATTTTTACTCTGGTTTCTCAGTCTGTTTCCTAGTGCTGGTTTGAAGTTCCTGCATTTTTCACTGTAAAACCGAGTTGGAGCTAGTACCTCCCCATATATATGTATGGAGTGGAGTTTGCAACTGGAAAGATACTTTGTGTTCCCAACAAGCTAGGTGAAGAACGGCTTTCACACACACTTATCCTCAGAACTGAGCATATGGAGAGACGTTCGTTCATCTAGCACAAGGGGAACGGTTTGAAGGAGAAAATTTTACTGTGGTTTCTCAGTCTGTTTCCTAGTGCCGGTATGAAGTTCCTGCAGTTTTCACTGTAAAACCGAGTTGGAGCTAGTACCTCCCCATATATATGTATGGAGTGGAGTTTGCAACTGAAAAGAAACTTTGTGTTCCCAACAAGCTAGTTGAAGGACGGCTTTCACACACACTTATCTCTCAGAACTGAGCATGTGGAGAGACGTTCGTTCATCTAGCACAAAGGGAACGGGTTGCAGTAGAAAATTTTACTCTGGTTTCTCAGTCTGTTTCCTAGTGCCGGTTTGAAGTTCCTGCAGTTTTCACTGTAAAACCGAGTTGGAGCTAGTACCTCCCCATATATATGTATGGAGTGGAGTTTGCAACTGAAAAGAAACTTTGTGTTCCCAACAAGCTAGGTGAAGGACTGCTTTCACAAACAATTATCTCTCAGAACTTAGCATGTGGAGAGACGTTCGTTCATCTAGCACAATGGGAACGGGTTGCAGGAGAAACTATACTATGGTTTCTCAGTCTGTTTCCTAGTGCCGGTTTGAAGTTCCTGCAGTTTTCACTGTAAAATCGAGTTGGAGCTAGAACCTCCCCATATATATGTATGGAGTGGAGTTTGCAACTGAAAAGAAACTTTGTGTTCCCAACAAGATAGGTGAAGGACGGCTTTCACACACACATATCTCTCAGAACTGAGCATGTGGTGAGACGTTCTTTCATCTAGCACAAAGGGAACGGGTTGCATTAGAAACTTTTACTCTGGTTTCTCGGTCTGTTTCCTATTGCCTGTTTGAAGTTCCTGCAGTTTTCACTGTAAAACCGAGTTGGTGCTAGTACCTCCCCATATATATGTATGGAGTGGAGTTTGCAACTCAAAAGAAACTTTGTGTTCCCAACAAGCTAGGTGAAGGAATGCTTTCACACACACTTATCTCTCAGAACAGAGCATGTGGAGAGACGTTCGTTCATCTAGCACAAAGGGAACTGGTTGCAGGAGAAACTTTACTGTGTTTTCTCAGTCTGTTTCCTAGTGCCGGTTTGAAGTTCCTGCAGTTTTCACTGTAAAACAGAGTTGGAGCTAGTACCTCCCCATATATATGTATGGAGTGGAGTTTGCAACTGAAAAGAAACTTTGTGTTCCCAACAAGCTAGGTGAAGGACGGCTTTCACACACACTTATCTCTCAGAACTGAACATGTGGAGGGACGTTCGTTCATCTAGCACATAGGAAACGGGTTGCAGGAGAAACTTTTACTCTGGTTTCTCAGTCTGTTTCCTAGTGCTGGTTTGAAGTTCCTGCATTTTTCACTGTAAAACCGAGTTGGAGCTAGTACCTCCCCATATATATGTATGGAGTGGAGTTTGCAACTGAAAAGATACTTTGTGTTCCCAACAAGCTAGGTGAAGGACGGCTTTCACACACAATTATCTCTCAGAACTGAGCATATGGAGAGACGTTCGTTCATCTAGCACAAAGGGAACGGTTTGCAGGAGAAAATTTTACTGTGGTTTCTCAGTCTGTTTCCTAGTGCCGGTATGAAGTTCCTGCAGTTTTCACTGTAAAACCGAGTTGGAGCTAGTACCTCCCCATATATATGTATGGAGTGGAGTTTGCAACTGAAAAGAAACTTTGTGTTCAATACAAGCTAGTTGAAGGACGGCTTTCACACACACTTATCTCTCAGAACTGAGCATGTGGAGAGACGTTCGTTCATCTAGCACAAAGGGAACGGGTTGCAGGGGAAACTTTTACTCTGGTTTCTCAGTCTGTTTCCTAGTGCCGGTTAGAAGTTCCTGCAGTTTTCACTGTATAACCGAGTTGGAGCTAGTACCTCCCCATATATATGTATGGAGTGGAGTTTGCAACTGAAAAGAAACTTTGTGTTCCCAACAAGCTAGGTGAAGGACTGTTTTCACAAACAATTATCTCTCAGAACTTAGCATGTGGAGAGACGTTCGTTCATCTAGCACAAAGGGAACGGGTTCCAGGAGAAACTATACTATGGTTTCTCAGTCTGTTTCCTAGTGCCGGTTTGAAGTTCCTGCAGTTTTCACTGTAAAATCGAGTTGGAGCTAGTACCTCCCCATATATAAGTATGGAGTGGAGTTTGCAACTGAAAAGAAACTTTGTGTTCCCAACAAGCTAGGTGAAGGACGGCTTTCACACACACTTATCTCTCAGAACAGAGCATGTGGAGAGACGTTCGTTCATCTAGCACAAAGGGAACTGGTTGCAGGAGAAATTTTACTGTGGTTTCTCAGTCTGTTTCCTAGTGCCGGTTTGAAGTTCCTGCAGTTTTCACTGTAAAACCGAGTTGGAGCTAGTACCTCCCCATATATATGTATGGAGTGGAGTTTGCAACTGAAAAGAAACTTTGTGTTCCCAACAAGCTAGGTGAAGGACGGCTTTCACACACACTTATCTCTCAGAACTGAGCATGTGTAGAGACTTTCGTTCATCTAGCACATAGGAAACGGGTTGCAGGAGAAACTTTTACTCTGGTTTCTCAGTCTGTTTCCTAGTGCTGGTTTGAAGTTCCTGCAGTTTTCACTGTAAAACCGAGTTGGAGCAAGTACCTCCCCATATATATGTATGGAGTGGAGTTTGCAACTGAAAAGATATTTTGTGTTCCCAACAAGCTAGTTGAAGGACGGCTTTCACACACACTTATCTCTCAGAACTGAGCATGTGGAGAGACGTTCGTTCATCTAGCACAAAGGGAACGGGTTGCAGGAGAAACTATTACTCTGGTTTCTCTGTCTGTTTCCTAGTGCCGGTTTGAAGTTCCTGCAGTTTTCACTGTAAAACCGAGTTGGAGCTTGTACCTCCCCATATATATGTATGGAGTGGAGTTTGCAACTGAAAAGAAACTTTGTGTTCCCAACAAGCTAGGTGAAGGACGGCTTTCACACACACTTATCTCTCAGATCTGAGCATGTGGAGAGACGTTCGTTCATCTAGCACAAAGGGAAAGGGGTGCAGGAGAAACTTTTACTCTGGTTTCTCAGTCTGTTTCCTAGTGCCGGTTTGAAGTTCCTGCAGTTTTCACTGTAAAACCGAGTGGGAGCTTGTACCTCCCCATATATATGTATGGAGTGTAGTTTGCAACTGAAAAGAAACTTTGTGTTCCCAACAAGCTAGGTGAAGGACGGCTTACACACACACATATTTCTCAGAACTGAGCATGTGGAGAGACGTTCGTTCATCTAGCACAAAGGGAAAGGGTTGCAGGAGAAACTTTTACTCTGGTTTCTCAGTCTGTTTCCTAGTGCCGGTTTGAAGTTCCTGCAGTTTTCACTGTAAAACCGAGTTGGAGCTAGTACCTCCCTATATATATGTATGGAGTGGAGTTTGCAACTGAAAAGAAATTTGTGTTCCCAACAAGCTAGGTGAAGGACTGCTTTCACAAACAATTATCTCTCAGAACTTATCATGTGGAGAGACGTTCGTTCATCTAGCACAAATGGAACGGGTTGCAGGAGAAACTATACTGTGGTTTCTCAGTCTGTTTCCTAGTGCCGGTTTGAAGTTCCTGCAGTTTTCACTGTAAAATCGAGTTGGAGCTAGTACCTCCCCATATATATGAATGGAGTGGAGTTTGCAACTGAAAAGAAACTTTGTGTTCCCAACAAGCTAGGTGAAGGACGGCTTTCACACACACATATCTCTCAGAACTGAGCATGTGGTGAGACGTTCTGTCATCTAGCGAAAAGGGAACGGGTTGTATTAGAAACTTTTACTGTGGTTTCTCGGTCTGTTTCCTATTGCCGGTTTGAAGTTCCTGCAGTTTTCACTGTAAAACCGAGTTGGTGCTAGTACCTCCCCATATATATGTATGGAGTGGAGTTTGCAACTGAAAAGAAACTTTGTGTTCCCAACAAGCTAGGTGAAGTACGGCTTTCACACACACTTATCTCTCAGAACAGAGCATGTGGAGAGACTTTCGTTCATCTAGCACAAAGGGAACTGGTTGCAGGAGAAACTTTACTGAGGTTTCTCAGTCTGTTTCCTAGTGCCGGTTTGCAGTTCCTGCAGTTTTCACTGTAAAACCGAGTTGGAGCTAGTACCTCCCCATATATATGTATGGAGTGGAGTTTGCAACTGAAAAGAAACTTTGTGTTCCCAACAAGCTAGGTGAAGGACGGCTTTCACACACACTTATCTCTCAGAACTGAGCATGTGGAGAGACGTTCGTTCATCTAGCACATAGGAAACGGGTTGCAGGAGAAACTTTTACTCTGGTTTCTCAGTCTGTTTCCTAGTGCTGGTTTGAAGTACCTGCATTTTTCACTGTAAAACCGAGTTGGAGCTAGTACCTCCCCATATATATGTATGGAGTGGAGTTTGCAACTGAAAAGATACTTTGTGTTCCCAACAAGCTAGGTGAAGAACGGCTTTCACACACAATTATCTCTCAGAACTGAGCATATGGAGAGACGTTCGTTCATCTAGTACAAAGGGAACGGTTTGCAGGAGAAAATTTTACTGTGGTTTCTCAGTCTGTTTCCAATGCCGGTATGTAGTTCCTGCAGTTTTCACTGTAAAACCGAGTTGGAGCTAGTACCTCCCCATATATATGTATGGAGTGGAGTTTGCAACTGAAAAGAAACTTTGTGTTCCCAACAAGCTAGTTGAAGGACGGCTTTCACACACACTTATCTCTCAGAACTGAGCATGTGGAGAGACGTTCGTTCATCTAGCACAAAGGGAACGGGTTGCAGGAGAAAATTTTACTCTGGTTTCTCAGTCTGTTTCCTAGTGCCGGTTTGAATTTCCTGCAGTTTTCACTGTAAAACCGAGTTGGAGCTAGTACCTCCCCATATATATTTATGGAGTGGAGTTTGCAACTGAAAAGAAACTTTGTGTTCCCAACAAGCTAGGTGAAGGACTGCTTTCACAAACAATTATCTCTCAGAACTTAGCATGTAGAGAGACGTTCGTTCATCTAGCACAAAGGGAACGGGTTGCAGGAGAATCTATACTGTGGATTCTCAGTCTGTTTCCTAGTGCCGTTTTGAAGTTCCTGCAGTTTTCACTGTAAAATCGAGTTGGAGCTAGAACCTCCCCATATGTATGTATGGAGTGGAATTTGCAACTGAAAAGAAACTTTGTGTTCCCAACAAGATAGTTGAAGGACGGCTTTCACACTCACTTATCTCTCAGAACTGAGCATGTGGTGAGACGTTCTTTCATCTAGCACAAGGGGAACGGGTTGCAGGAGAAACTTTTACTGTGGTTTCTCGGTCTGTTTCCTATTGCCTGTTTGAAGTTCCTGCAGTTTTCACTGTAAAACCGAGTTGGTGCTAGTACCTCCCCATATATATGTATGGAGTGGAGTTTGCAACTGAAAAGAAACTTTGTGTTCCCAACAAGCTAGGTGAAGGACGGCTTTCACACACACTTATCTCTCAGAACAGAGCATGTGGAGAGACGTTCGTTCATCTAGCACAAAGGGAAATGGTTGCAGGAGAAACTTTACTGTGGTTTCTCAGTCTGTTTCCTAGTGCCGGTTTGAAGTTCCTGCAGTTTTCACTGTAAAACAGATTTGGAGCTAGTACCTCCCCATATATATGTATGGAGTGGTGTTTGCAACTGAAAAGAAACTTTGTGTTCCCAACAAGCTAGGTGAAGAACGGCTTTCACACACACTTATCCTCTGAACTGAGCATATGGAGAGACGTTCGTTCATCTAGCACAAGGGGAACGGTTTGAAGAAGAAAATTTTACTGTGGTTTCTCAGTCTGTTTCCTAGTGCCGGTATGAAGTTCCTGCAGTTTTCACTGTAAAACCGAGTTGGAGCTAGTTCCTCCCCATATATATGTATGGAGTGGAGTTTGCAACTGAAAAGAAACTTTGTGTTCCCCACAAGCTAGTTGAAGGACGGCTTTCACACACACTTATCTCTCAGAACTGAGCATGTGGAGAGACGTTCGTTCATCTAGCACAAAGGGAACGGGTTGCAGTAGAAAATTTTACTCTGGTTTCTCAGTCTGTTTCCTAGTGCCGGTTTGAAGTTCCTGCAGTTTTCACTGTAAAACCGAGTTGGAGCTAGTAACTCCCCATATATATGTATGGAGTGGAGTTTGCAACTGAAAAGAAACTTTGTGTTCCCAACAAGCTAGGTGAAGGACTGCTTTCACAAACAATTATCTCTCAGAACTTAGCATGTGGAGAGACGTTCGTTCATCTAGCACAATGGGAACGGGTTGCAGGAGAAACTATACTATGGTTTCTCAGTCTGTTTCCTAGTGCCGGTTTGAAGTTCCTGCAGTTTTCACTGTAAAATCGAGTTGGAGCTAGAACCTCCCCATATATATGTATGGAGTGGAGTTTGCAACTGAAAAGAAACTTTGTGTTCCCAACAAGATAGGTGAAGGACGGCTTTCACACACACTTATCTCTCAGAACTGAGCATGTGGTGAGACGTTCTTTCATCTAGCACAAGGGGAACGGGTTGCAGGAGAAACTTTTACTGTGGTTTCTCGGTCTGTTTCCTATTGCCTGTTTGAAGTTCCTGCAGTTTTCACTGTAAAACCGAGTTGGTGCTAGTACCTCCCCATATATATGTATGGAGTGGAGTTTGCAACTGAAAAGAAACTTTGTGTTCCCAACAAGCTAGGTGAAGGACGGCTTTCACACACACTTATCTCTCAGAACAGAGCATGTGGAGAGACGTTCGTTCATCTAGCACAAAGGGAACTGGTTGCAGGAGAAACTTTACTGTGGTTTCTCAGTCTGTTTCCTAGTGCCGGTTTGAAGTTCCTGCAGTTTTCACTGTAAAACAGATTTGGAGCTAGTACCTCCCCATATATATGTATGGAGTGGTGTTTGCAACTGAAAAGAATCTTTGTGTTCCCAACAAGCTAGGTGAAGGACGGCTTTCACACACACTTATCTCTCAGAACTGAGCATGTGGAGGGACGTTCGTTCATCTAGCACATAGGAAACGGGTTGCAGGAGAAACTTTTACTCTGGTTTCTCAGTCTGTTTCCTAGTGCTGGTTTGAAGTTCCTGCATTTTTCACTGTAAAACCGAGTTGGAGCTAGTACCTCCCCATATATATGTATGGAGTGGAGTTTGCAACTGAAAAGATACTTTGTGTTCCCAACAAGCTATGTGAAGAACGGCTTTCACACACACTTATCCTCAGAACTGAGCTTATGGAGAGACGTTCGTTCATCTAGCACAAGGGGAACGGTTTGAAGGAGAAAATTTTACTGTGGTTTCTCAGTCTGTTTCCTAGTGCCGGTATGAAGTTCCTGCAGTTTTCACTGTAAAACCGAGTTGGAGCTAGTACCTCCCCATATATATGTATGGAGTGGAGTTTGCAACTGAAAAGAAACTTTGTGTTCCCAACAAGCTAGTTGAAGGACGGCTTTCACACACACTTATCTCTCAGAACTGAGCATGTGGAGAGACGTTCGTTCATCTAGCACAAAGGGAACGGGTTGCAGTAGAAAATTTTACTCTGGTTTCTCAGTCTGTTTCCTAGTGCCGGTTTGAAGTTCCTGCAGTTTTCACTGTAAAACCGAGTTGGAGCTAGTACCTCCCCATATATATGTATGGAGTGGAGTTTGCAACTGAAAAGAAACTTTGTGTTCCCAACCAGCTAGGTGAAGGACTGCTTTCACAAACAATTATCTCTCAGAACTTAGCATGTGGAGAGACGTTCGTTCATCTAGCACAATGGGAACGGGTTGCAGGAGAAACTATACTATGGTTTCTCAGTCTGTTTCCTAGTGCCGGTTTGAAGTTCCTGCAGTTTTCACTGTAAAATCGAGTTGGAGCTAGAACCTCCCCATATATATGTATGGAGTGGAGTTTGCAACTGAAAAGAAACTTTGTGTTCCCAACAAGATAGGTGAAGGACGGCTTTCACACACACATATCTCTCAGAACTGAGCATGTGGTGAGACGTTCTTTCATCTAGCACAAAGGGAACGGGTTGCATTAGAAACTTTTACTGTGGTTTCTCGGTCTGTTTCCTATTGCCTGTTTGAAGTTCCTGCAGTTTTCACTGTAAAACCGAGTTGGTGCTAGTACCTCCCCATATATATGTATGGAGTGGAGTTTGCAACTCAAAAGAAACTTTGTGTTCCCAACAAGCTAGGTGAAGGAATGCTTTCACACACACTTATCTCTCAGAACAGAGCATGTGGAGAGACGTTCGTTCATCTAGTACAAAGGGAACTGGTTGCAGGAGAAACTTTACTGTGTTTTCTCAGTCTGTTTCCTAGTGCCGGTTTGAAGTTCCTGCAGTTTTCACTGTAAAACAGAGTTGGAGCTAGTACCTCCCCATATATATGTATGGAGTGGAGTTTGCAACTGAAAAGAAACTTTGTGTTCCCAACAAGCTAGGTGAAGGACGGCTTTCACACACACTTATCTCTCAGAACTGAACATGTGGAGGGACGTTCGTTCATCTAGCACATAGGAAACGGGTTGCAGAAGAAACTTTTACTCTGGTTTCTCAGTCTGTTTCCTAGTGCTGGTTTGAAGTTCCTGCATTTTTCACTGTAAAACCGAGTTGGAGCTAGTACCTCCCCATATATATGTATGGAGTGGAGTTTGCAACTGAAAAGATACTTTGTGTTCCCAACAAGCTAGGTGAAGGACGGCTTTCACACACAATTATCTCTCAGAACTGAGCATATGGAGAGACGTTCGTTCATCTAGCACAAAGGGAACGGTTTGCAGGAGAAAATTTTACTGTGGTTTCTCAGTCTGTTTCCTAGTGCCGGTATGAAGTTCCTGCAGTTTTCACTGTAAAACCGAGTTGGAGCTTGTACCTCCCCATATATATGTATGGAGTGGAGTTTGCAACTGAAAAGAAACTTTGTGTTCCCAACAAGCTAGGTGAAGGACGGCTTTCACACACACTTATCTCTCAGAACTGAGCATGTGTAGAGACGTTCGTTCATCTAGCACATAGGAAACGGTTTGCAGGAGAAAATATTACTCTGGTTTCTCAGTCTGTTTCCTAGTGCTGGTTTGAAGTTCCTGCATTTTTCACTGTAAAACCGAGTTGGAGCTAGTACCTCCCCATATATATGTATGGAGTGGAGTTTGCAAATGAAAAGAAACTTTGTGTTCCCAACAAGCTAGGTGAAGGACGGCTTTCACACACACTTATCTCTCAGAACTGAGCATGTGGAGAGACGTTCGTTCATCTAGCACAAAGGGAACGGTTTGCAGGAGAAACTTTTACTCTGGTTTCTCTGTCTGTTTCCTAGTGCCGGTTTGAAGTTCCTGCAGTTTTCACTGTAAAACCGAGTTGGAGCTTGTACCTCCCCATATATATGTATGGAGTGGAGTTTGCAACTGAAAAGAAACTTTGTGTTCCCAACAAGCTAGGTGAAGGACGGCTTTCACACACACTTATCTCTCAGATCTGAGCATGTGGAGAGACGTTCGTTCATCTAGCACAAAGGGAAAGGGGTGCAGGAGAAACTTTTACTCTGGTTTCTCAGTCTGTTTCCTAGTGCCGGTTTGAAGTTCCTGCAGTTTTCACTGTAAAACCGAGTGGGAGCTTGTACCTCCCCATATATATGTATGGAGTGTAGTTTGCAACTGAAAAGAAACTTTGTGTTCCCAACAAGCTAGGTGAAGGACGGCTTACACACACACATATTTCTCAGAAATGAGCATGTGGAGAGACGTTCGTTCATGTAGCACAAAGGGAAAGGGTTGCAGGAGAAACTTTTACTCTGGTTTCTCAGTCTGTTTCCTAGTGCCGGTTTGAAGTTCCTGCAGTTTTCACTGTAAAACCGAGTTGGAGCTAGTACCTCCCTATATATATGTATGGAGTGGAGTTTGCAACTGAAAAGAAATTTGTGTTCCCAACAAGCTAGGTGAAGGACTGCTTTCACAAACAATTATCTCTCAGAACTTATCATGTGGAGAGACGTTCGTTCATCTAGCACAAATGGAACGGGTTGCAGGAGAAACTATACTGTGGTTTCTCAGTCTGTTTCCTAGTGCCGGTTTGAAGTTCCTGCAGTTTTCACTGTAAAATCGAGTTGGAGCTAGTACCTCCCCATATATATGAATGGAGTGGAGTTTGCAACTGAAAAGAAACTTTGTGTTCCCAACAAGCTAGGTGAAGGACGGCTTTCACACACACATATCTCTCAGAACTGAGCATGTGGTGAGACGTTCTGTCATGTAGCGAAAAGGGAACGGGTTGTATTAGAAACTTTTACTGTGGTTTCTCGGTCTGTTTCCTATTGCCGGTTTGAAGTTCCTGCAGTTTTCACTGTAAAACCGAGTTGGTGCTAGTACCTCCCCATATATATGTATGGAGTGGAGTTTGCAACTGAAAAGAAACTTTGTGTTCCCAACAAGCTAGGTGAAGTACGGCTTTCACACACACTTATCCCTCAGAACAGAGCATGTGGAGAGACTTTCGTTCATCTAGCACAAAGGGAACTGGTTGCAGGAGAAACTTTACTGAGGTTTCTCAGTATGTTTCCTAGTGCCGGTTTGCAGTTCCTGCAGTTTTCACTGTAAAACCGAGTTGGAGCTAGTACCTCCCCATATATATGTATGGAGTGGAGTTTGCAACTGAAAAGAAACTTTGTGTTCCCAACAAGCTAGGTGAAGGACGGCTTTCACACACACTTATCTCTCAGAACTGAGCATGTGGAGAGACGTTCGTTCATCTAGCACATAGGAAACGGGTTGCAGGAGAAACTTTTACTCTGGTTTCTCAGTCTGTTTCCTAGTGCTGGTTTGAAGTTCCTGCATTTTTCACTGTAAAACCGAGTTGGAGCTAGTACCTCCCCATATATATGTATGGAGTGGAGTTTGCAACTGAAAAGATACTTTGTGTTCCCAACAAGCTAGGTGAAGAACGGCTTTCACACACAATTATCTCTCAGAACTGAGCATATGGAGAGACGTTCGTTCATCTAGTACAAAGGGAACGGTTTGCAGGAGAAAATTTTACTGTGGTTTCTCAGTCTGTTTCCAATGCCGGTATGTAGTTCCTGCAGTTTTCACTGTAAAACCGAGTTGGAGCTAGTACCTCCCCATATATATGTATGGAGTGGAGTTTGCAGCTGAAAAGAAACTTTGTGTTCCCAACAAGCTAGTTGAAGGACGGCTTTCACACACACTTATCTCTCAGAACTGAGCATGTGGAGAGACGTTCGTTCATCTAGCACAAAGGGAACGGGTTGCAGGAGAAAATTTTACTCTGGTTTCTCAGTCTGTTTCCTAGTGCCGGTTTGAAGTTCCTGCAGTTTTCACTGTAAAACCGAGTTGGAGCTAGTACCTCCCCATATATATGTATGGAGTGGAGTTTGCAACTGAAAAGAAACTTTGTGTTCCCAACAAGCTAGGTGAAGGACGGCTTTCACACACACTTATCTCTCAGAACTGAGCATGTGGAGAGACGTTCGTTCATCTAGCACATAGGAAACGGGTTGCAGGAGAAACTTTTACTCTGGTTTCTCAGTCTGTTTCCTAGTGCTGGTTTGAAGTTCCTGCATTTTTCACTGTAAAACCGAGTTGGAGCTAGTACCTCCCCATATATATGTATGGAGTGGAGTTTGCAACTGAAAAGATACTTTGTGTTCCCAACAAGCTAGGTGAAGAACGGCTTTCACACACAATTATCTCTCAGAACTGAGCATATGGAGAGACGTTCGTTCATCTAGTACAAAGGGAACGGTTTGCAGGAGAAAATTTTACTGTGGTTTCTCAGTCTGTTTCCAATGCCGGTATGTAGTTCCTGCAGTTTTCACTGTAAAACCGAGTTGGAGCTAGTACCTCCCCATATATATGTATGGAGTGGAGTTTGCAACTGAAAAGAAACTTTGTGTTCCCAACAAGCTAGTTGAAGGACGGCTTTCACACACACTTATCTCTCAGAACTGAGCATGTGGAGAGACGTTCGTTCATCTAGCACAAAGGGAACGGGTTGCAGGAGAAAATTTTACTCTGGTTTCTCAGTCTGTTTCCTAGTGCCGGTTTGAAGTTCCTGCAGTTTTCACTGTAAAACCGAGTTGGAGCTAGTACCTCCCCATATATATTTATGGAGTGGAGTTTGCAACTGAAAAGAAACTTTGTGTTCCCAACAAGCTAGGTGAAGGACTGCTTTCACAAACAATTATCTCTCAGAACTTAGCATGTAGAGAGACGTTCGTTCATCTAGCACAAAGGGAACGGGTTGCAGGAGAATCTATACTGTGGATTCTCAGTCTGTTTCCTAGTGCCGTTTTGAAGTTCCTGCAGTTTTCACTGTAAAATCGAGTTGGAGCTAGAACCTCCCCATATGTATGTATGGAGTGGAATTTGCAACTGAAAAGAAACTTTGTGTTCCCAACAAGATAGTTGAAGGACGGCTTTCACACTCACTTATCTCTCAGAACTGAGCATGTGGTGAGACGTTCTTTCATCTAGCACAAGGGGAACGGGTTGCAGGAGAAACTTTTACTGTGGTTTCTCGGTCTGTTTCCTATTGCCTGTTTGAAGTTCCTGCAGTTTTCACTGTAAAACCGAGTTGGTGCTAGTACCTCCCCATATATATGTATGGAGTGGAGTTTGCAACTGAAAAGAAACTTTGTGTTCCCAACAAGCTAGGTGAAGGACGGCTTTCACACACACTTATCTCTCAGAACAGAGCATGTGGAGAGACGTTCGTTCATCTAGCACAAAGGGAAATGTTTGCAGGAGAAACTTTACTGTGGTTTCTCAGTCTGTTTCCTAGTGCCGGTTTGAAGTTCCTGCAGTTTTCACTGTAAAACAGATTTGGAGCTAGTACCTCCCCATATATATGTATGGAGTGGTGTTTGCAACTGAAAAGAAACTTTGTGTTCCCAACAAGCTAGGTGAAGAACGGCTTTCACACACACTTATCCTCTGAACTGAGCATATGGAGAGACGTTCGTTCATCTAGCACAAGAGGAACGGTTTGAAGAAGAAAATTTTACTGTGGTTTCTCAGTCTGTTTCCTAGTGCCGGTATGAAGTTCCTGCAGTTTTCACTGTAAAACCGAGTTGGAGCTAGTACCTCCCCATATATATGTATGGAGTGGAGTTTGCAACTGAAAAGAAACTTTGTGTTCCCCACAAGCTAGTTGAAGGACGGCTTTCACACACACTTATCTCTCAGAACTGAGCATGTGGAGAGACGTTCGTTCATCTAGCACAAAGGGAACGGGTTGCAGTAGAAAATTTTACTCTGGTTTCTCAGTCTGTTTCCTATTGCCGGTTTGAAGTTCCTGCAGTTTTCACTGTAAAACCGAGTTGGAGCTAGTAACTCCCCATATATATGTATGGAGTGGAGTTTGCAACTGAAAAGAAACTTTGTGTTCCCAACAAGCTAGGTGAAGGACTGCTTTCACAAACAATTATCTCTCAGAACTTAGCATGTGGAGAGACGTTCGTTCATCTAGCACAATGGGAACGGGTTGCAGGAGAAACTATACTATGGTTTCTCAGTCTGTTTCCTAGTGCCGGTTTGAAGTTCCTGCAGTTTTCACTGTAAAATCGAGTTGGAGCTAGAACCTCCCCATATATATGTATGGAGTGGAGTTTGCAACTGAAAAGAAACTTTGTGTTCCCAACAAGATAGGTGAAGGACGGCTTTCACACACACTTATCTCTCAGAACTGAGCATGTGGTGAGACGTTCTTTCATCTAGCACAAGGGGAACGGGTTGCAGGAGAAACTTTTACTGTGGTCTCTCGGTCTGTTTCCTATTGCCTGTTTGAAGTTCCTGCAGTTTTCACTGTAAAACCGAGTTGGTGCTAGTACCTCCCCATATATATGTATGGAGTGGAGTTTGCAACTGAAAAGAAACTTTGTGTTCCCAACAAGCTAGGTGAAGGACGGCTTTCACACACACTTATCTCTCAGAACAGAGCATGTGGAGAGACGTTCGTTCATCTAGCACAAAGGGAACTGGTTGCAGGAGAAACTTTACTGTGGTTTCTCAGTCTGTTTCCTAGTGCCGGTTTGAAGTTCCTGCAGTTTTCACTGTAAAACAGATTTGGAGCTAGTACCTCCCCATATATATGTATGGAGTGGTGTTTGCAACTGAAAAGAAACTTTGTGTTCCCAACAAGCTAGGTGAAGGACGGCTTTCACACACACTTATCTCTCAGAACTGAGCATGTGGAGGGACGTTCGTTCATCTAGCACATAGGAAACGGGTTGCAGGAGAAACTTTTACTCTGGTTTCTCAGTCTGTTTCCTAGTGCTGGTTTGAAGTTCCTGCATTTTTCACTGTAAAACCGAGTTGGAGCTAGTACCTCCCCATATATATGTATGGAGTGGAGTTTGCAACTGAAAAGATACTTTGTGTTCCCATCAAGCTATGTGAAGAACGGCTTTCACACACACTTATCCTCAGAACTGAGCATATGGAGAGACGTTCGTTCATCTAGCACAAGGGGAACGGTTTGAAGGAGAAAATTTTACTGTGGTTTCTCAGTCTGTTTCCTAGTGCCGGTATGAAGTTCCTGCAGTTTTCACTGTAAAACCGAGTTGGAGCTAGTACCTCCCCATATATATGTATGGAGTGGAGTTTGCAACTGAAAAGAAACTTTGTGTTCCCAACAAGCTAGTTGAAGGACGGCTTTCACACACACTTATCTCTCAGAACTGAGCATGTGGAGAGACGTTCGTTCATCTAGCACAAAGGGAACGGGTTGCAGTAGAAAATTTTACTCTGGTTTCTCAGTCTGTTTCCTAGTGCCGGTTTGAAGTTCCTGCAGTTTTCACTGTAAAACCGAGTTGGAGCTAGTACCTCCCCATATATATGTATGGAGTGGAGTTTGCAACTGAAAAGATACTTTGTGTTCCCAACAAGCTAGGTGAAGGACTGCTTTCACAAACAATTATCTCTCAGAACTTAGCATGTGGAGAGACGTTCGTTCATCTAGCACAATGGGAACGGGTTGCAGGAGAAACTATACTATGGTTTCTCAGTCTGTTTCCTAGTGCCGGTTTGAAGTTCCTGCAGTTTTCACTGTAAAATCGAGTTGGAGCTAGAACCTCCCCATATATATGTATGGAGTGGAGTTTGCAACTGAAAAGAAACTTTGTGTTCCCAACAAGATAGGTGAAGGACGGCTTTCACACACACATATCTCTCAGAACTGAGCATGTGGTGAGACGTTCTTTCATCTAGCACAAAGGGAACGGGTTGCATTAGAAACTTTTACTGTGGTTTCTCGGTCTGTTTCCTATTGCCTGTTTGAAGTTCCTGCAGTTTTCACTGTAAAACCGAGTTGGTGCTAGTACCTCCCCATATATATGTATGGAGTGGAGTTTGCAACTCAAAAGAAACTTTGTGTTCCCAACAAGCTAGGTGAAGGAATGCTTTCACACACACTTATCTCTCAGAACAGAGCATGTGGAGAGACGTTCGTTCATCTAGTACAAAGGGAACTGGTTGCAGGAGAAACTTTACTGTGTTTTCTCAGTCTGTTTCCTAGTGCCGGTTTGAAGTTCCTGCAGTTTTCACTGTAAAACAGAGTTGGAGCTAGTACCTCCCCATATATATGTATGGAGTGGAGTTTGCAACTGAAAAGAAACTTTGTGTTCCCAACAAGCTAGGTGAAGGACGGCTTTCACACACACTTATCTCTCAGAACTGAACATGTGGAGGGACGTTCGTTCATCTAGCACATAGGAAACGGGTTGCAGAAGAAACTTTTACTCTGGTTTCTCAGTCTGTTTCCTAGTGCTGGTTTGAAGTTCCTGCATTTTTCACTGTAAAACCGAGTTGGAGCTAGTACCTCCCCATATATATGTATGGAGTGGAGTTTGCAACTGAAAAGATACTTTGTGTTCCCAACAAGCTAGGTGAAGGACGGCTTTCACACACAATTATCTCTCAGAACTGAGCATATGGAGAGACGTTCGTTCATCTAGCATAAAAGAGAACGGTTTGCAGGAGAAAATTTTACTGTGGTTTCTCAGTCTGTTTCCTAGTGCCGGTATGAAGTTCCTGCAGTTTTCACTGTAAAACCGATTTGGAGCTAGTACCTCCCCATATATATGTATGGAGTGGAGTTTGCAACTGAAAAGAAACTTTGTGTTCAATACAAGCTAGTTGAAGGACGGCTTTCACACACACTTATCTCTCAGAACTGAGCATGTGGAGAGACGTTCGTTCATCTAGCACAAAGGGAACGGGTTGCAGGGGAAACTTTTACTCTGGTTTCTCAGTCTGTTTCCTAGTGCCGGTTAGAAGTTCCTGCAGTTTTCACTGTATAACCGAGTTGGAGCTAGTACCTCCCCATATATATGTATGGAGTGGAGTTTGCAACTGAAAAGAAACTTTGTGTTCCCAACAAGCTAGGTGAAGGACTGTTTTCACAAACAATTATCTCTCAGAACTTAGCATGTGGAGAGACGTTCGTTCATCTAGCACAAAGGGAACGGGTTGCAGGAGAAACTATACTATGGTTTCTCAGTCTGTTTCCTAGTGCCGGTTTGAAGTTCCTGCAGTTTTCACTGTAAAATCGAGTTGGAGCTAGTACCTCCCCATATATAAGTATGGAGTGGAGTTTGCAACTGAAAAGAAACTTTGTGTTCCCAACAAGCTAGGTGAAGGACGGCTTTCACACACACTTATCTCTCAGAACAGAGCATGTGGAGAGACGTTCGTTCATCTAGCACAAAGGGAACTGGTTGCATTAGAAACTTTACTGTGGTTTCTCAGTCTGTTTCCTAGTGCCGGTTTGAAGTTCCTGCAGTTTTCACTGTAAAACCGAGTTGGAGCTAGTACCTCCCCATATATATGTATGGAGTGGAGTTTGCAACTGAAAAGAAACTTTGTGTTCCCAACAAGCTAGGTGAAGGACGGCTTTCACACTCACTTATCTCTCAGAACTGAGCATGTGTAGAGACGTTCGTTCATCTAGCACATAGGAAACGGGTTGCAGGAGAAACTTTTACTCTGGTTTCTCAGTCTGTTTCCTAGTGCTGGTTTGAAGTTCCTGCAGTTTTCACTGTAAAACCGAGTTGGAGCTAGTACCTCCCCATATGTATGTATGGAGTGGAGTTTGCAACTGAAAAGATACTTTGTGTTCCCAACAAGCTAGTTGAAGGACGGCTTTCACACACACTTATCTCTCAGAACTGAGCATGTGGAGAGACGTTCGTTCATCTAGCACAAAGGGAACGGGTTGCAGGAGAAAGTATTACTCTGGTTTCTCTGTCTGTTTCCTAGTGCCGGTTTGAAGTTCCTGCAGTTTTCACTGTAAAACCGAGTTGGAGCTTGTACCTCCCCATATATATGTATGGAGTGGAGTTTGCAACTGAAAAGAAACTTTGTGTTCCCAACAAGCTAGGTGAAGGTCGGCTTTCACACACACTTATCTCTCAGAACTGAGCATGTGTAGAGACGTTCGTTCATTTAGCACATAGGAAACGGGTTGCAGGAGAAAATATTACTCTGGTTTCTCAGTCTGTTTCCTAGTGCTGGTTTGAAGTTCCTGCATTTTTCACTGTAAAACCGAGTTGGAGCTAGTACCTCCCCATATATATGTATGGAGTGGAGTTTGCAAATGAAAAGAAACTTTGTGTTCCCAACAAGCTAAGTGAAGGACGGCTTTCACACAAACTTATCTCTCAGAACTGAGCATGTGGAGAGACGTTCGTTCATCTAGCACAAAGGGAACGGTTTGCAGGAGAAACTTTTACTCTGGTTTCTCTGTCTGTTTCCTAGTGCCGGTTTGAAGTTCCTGCAGTTTTCACTGTAAAACCGAGTTGGAGCTTGTACCTCCCCATATATATGTATGGAGTGGAGTTTGCAACTGAAAAGAAACTTTGTGTTCCCAACAAGCTAGGTGAAGGACGGCTTTCACACACACTTATCTCTCAGATCTGAGCATGTGGAGAGACGTTCGTTCATCTAGCACAAAGGGAAAGGAGTGCAGGAGAAACTTTTACTCTGGTTTCTCAGTCTGTTTCCTAGTGCCGGTTTGAAGTTCCTGCAGTTTTCACTGTAAAACCGAGTTGGAGCTAGTACCTCCCTATATATATGTATGGAGTGGAGTTTGCAACTGAAAAGAAATTTGTGTTCCCAACAAGCTAGGTGAAGGACTGCTTTCACAAACAATTATCTCTCAGAACTTAGCATGTGGAGAGACGTTCGTTCATCTAGCACAAAGGGAACTGTTTGCTGGAGAAACTTTACTGAGGTTTCTCAGTCTGTTTCCTAGTGCCGGTTTGAAGATCCTGCAGTTTTCACTGTAAAACCGAGTTGGAGCTAGTACCTCCCCATATATATGTATGGAGTGGAGTTTGCAACTGAAAAGAAACTTTGTGTTCCCAACAAGCTAGGTGAAGTACGGCTTTCACACACACTTATCTCTCAGAACTGAGCATGTGTAGAGACGTTCGTTCATCTAGCACATAGGAAACGGGTTGCAGGAGAAACTTTTACTCTGGTTTCTCAGTCTGTTTCCTAGTGCTGGTTTGAAGTTCCTGCAGTTTTCACTGTAAAACCGAGTTGGAGCTAGTACCTCCCCATATATATGTATGGAGTGGAGTTTGCAACTGAAAAGATACTTTGTGTTCCCAACAAGCTAGTTGAAGGACGGCTTTCACACACACTTATCTCTCAGAACTGAGCATGTGGAGAGACGTTCGTTCATCTAGCACAAAGGGAACGGGTTGCAGGAGAAACTATTACTCTGGTTTCTCTGTCTGTTTCCTAGTGCCGGTTTGAAGTTCCTGCAGTTTTCACTGTAAAACCGAGTTGGAGCTTGTACCTCCCCATATATATGTATGGAGTGGAGTTTGCAACTGAAAAGAAACTTTGTGTTCCCAACAAGCTAGGTGAAGGACGGCTTTCACACACACTTATCTCTCAGAACTGAGCATGTGTAGAGACGTTCGTTCATCTAGCACATAGGAAACGGGTTGCAGGAGAAAATATTACTCTGGTTTCTCAGTCTGTTTCCTAGTGCTGGTTTGAAGTTCCTGCATTTTTCACTGTAAAACCGAGTTGGAACTAGTACCTCCCCATATATATGTATGGAGTGGAGTTTGCAAATGAAAAGAAACTTTGTGTTCCCAACAAGCTAGGTGAAGGACGGCTTTCACACACACTTATCTCTCAGAACTGAGCATGTGGAGAGACGTTCGTTCATCTAGCACAAAGGGAACGGTTTGCAGGAGAAACTTTTACTCTGGTTTCTCTGTCTGTTTCCTAGTGCCGGTTTGAAGTTCCTGCAGTTTTCACTGTAAAACCGAGTTGGAGCTTGTACCTCCCCATATAAATGTATGGAGTGGAGTTTGCAACTGAAAAGAAACTTTGTGTTCCCAACAAGCTAGGTGAAGGACGGCTTTCACACACACTTATCTCTCAGATCTGAGCATGTGGAGAGACGTTCGTTCATCTAGCACAAAGGGAAAGGAGTGCAGGAGAAACTTTTACTCTGGTTTCTCAGTCTGTTTCCTAGTGCCGGTTTGAAGTTCCTGCAGTTTTCACTGTAAAACCGAGTTGGAGCTAGTACCTCCCTATATATATGTATGGAGTGGAGTTTGCAACTGAAAAGAAATTTGTGTTCCCAACAAGCTAGGTGAAGGACTGCTTTCACAAACAATTATCTCTCAGAACTTAGCATGTGGAGAGACGTTCGTTCATCTAGCACAAAGGGAACTGTTTGCAGGAGAAACTTTACTGAGGTTTCTCAGTCTGTTTCCTAGTGCCGGTTTGAAGATCCTGCAGTTTTCACTGTAAAACCGAGTTGGAACTAGTACCTCCCCATATATATGTATGGAGTGGAGTTTGCAACTGAAAAGAAACTTTGTGTTCCCAACAAGCTAGGTGAAGTACGGCTTTCACACACACTTATCTCTCAGAACTGAGCATGTGGAGAGACGTTCGTTCATCTAGCAAATAGGAAACGGGTTGCAGGAGAAACTTTTACTCTGGTTTCTCAGTCTGTTTCCTAGTGCTGGTTTGAAGTTCCTGCATTTTTCACTGTAAAATCGAGTTGGAGCTAGTACCTCCCCATATATATGTATGGAGTGGAGTTTACATCTGAAAAGATACTTTGTGTTCCCAACAAGCTAGGTGAAGAACGGCTTTCACACACACTTATCTCTCAGAACTGAGCATATGGAGAGACGTTCGTTCATCTAGCACAAAGGGAACGGTTTGCAGGAGAAAATTTTACTGTGGTTTCTCAGTCTGTTTCCTAGTGCCGGTATGAAGTTCCTGCACTTTTCACTGTAAAACCGAGTTGGAGCTAGTACCTCCCCATATATATGTATGGAGTGGAGTTTGCAACTGAAAAGAAACTTTGTGTTCCCAACAAGCTAGTTGAAGGACGGCTTTCACACACACTTATCTCTCAGAACTGAGCATGTGGAGAGACGTTCGTTCATCTAGCACAAAGGGAACGGGTTGCAGGAGAAAATATTACTCTGGTTTCTCAGTCTGTTTCCTAGTGCCGGTTTGAAGTTCCTGCAGTTTTCACTGTAAAACCGAGTTGGAGCTAGTACCTCCCCATATATATGTATGGAGTGGAGTTTGCAACTGAAAAGAAACTTTGTGTTCCCAACAAGCTAGGTGAAGATCTGCTTTCACAAACAATTATCTCTCAGAACTCAGCATGTGGAGAGACGTTCGTTCATCTAGCACAAAGGGAACGGGTTGCAGGAGAAACTATATATGGTTTCTCAGTTGGTTTCCTAGTGCCAGTTTGAAGTTCCTGCAGTTTTCACTGTAAAATCGAGTTGGAGCTAGAACTTCCCCATATATATGTATGGAGTGGAGTTTGCAACTGAATTCAAACTTTGTGTTCCCAACAAGATAGGTGAAGGACGGCTTTCACACACACATATCTCTCAGAACTGAGCATGTGGTGAGAAGTTCTTTCATCTAGCACAAAGGGAACGGGTTGCATTAGAAACTTCTACTGTGGTTTCTCGGTCTGTTTCCTATTGCCTGTTTGAAGTTCCTGCAGTTTTCACTGTAAAACCGAGTTGGTGCTAGTACCTCCCCATATATATGTATGGAGTGGAGTTTGAAACTGAAAAGAAACTTTGTGTTCCCAACAAGCTAGGTGAAGGACGGCTTTCACACACATTTATCTCTCAGAACAGAGCATGTGGAGAGACGTTCGTTCATCTAGCACAAAGGGAACTGGTTGCAGGTGAAACTTTACTGTGGTTTCTCAGTCTGTTTCCTAGTGCCGGTTTGAAGTTCCTGCAGTTTTCACTGTAAAACAGAGTTGGAGCTAGTACCTCCCCATATATATGTATGGAGTGGAGTTTGCAACTGAAAAGAAACTTTGTGTTCCCAACAAGCTAGGTGAAGGACGGCTTTCACACACACTTATCTCTCAGAACTGAGCATGTGGAGGGACGTTCGTTCATCTAGCACATAGGAAACGGGTTGCAGGAGAAACTTTTACTCTGGTTTCTCAGTCTGTTTCCTAGTGCTGGTTTGAAGTTCCTGCATTTTTCACTGTAAAACCGAGTTGGAGCTTGTACCTCCCCATATATATGTATGGAGTGGAGTTTGCAACTGAAAAGATACTTTGTGTTCCCAACAAGCTAGGTGAAGGACGGCTTTCACACACAATTATCTCTCAGAACTGAGCATATGGAGAGACGTTCGTTCACCTAGCACAAAGGGAACGGTTTGCAGGAGAAAATTTTACTGTGGTTTCTCAGTCTGTTTCCTAGTGCCGGTATGAAGTTCCTGCAGTTTTCACTGTAAAACCGAGTTGGAGCTAGTACCTCCCAATATATATGTATGGAGTGGAGTTTGCAAGTGAAAAGAAACTTTGTGTTCAATACAAGCTAGTTGAAGGACGGCTTTCACACACACTTATCTCTCAGAACTGAGCATGTGGAGAGACGTTCGTTCATCTAGCACAAAAGGAACGGGTTGCGGGGGAAACTTTTACACTGGTTTCTCAGTCTGTTTCCTAGTGCCGGTTAGAAGTTCCTGCAGTTTTCACTGTATAAACGAGTTGGAGCTAGTACCTCCCCATATATATGTATGGAGTGGAGTTTGCAACTGAAAAGAAACTTTGTGTTCCCAACAAGCTAGGTGAAGGACTGCTTTCACAAACAATTATCTCTCAGAACTTAGCATGTGGAGAGACGTTCGTTCATCTAGCACAAAGGGAACGGGTTGCAGGAGAAACTATACTATGGTTTCTCAGTCTGTTTCCTAGTGCCGGTTTGAAGTTCCTGCAGTTTTCACTGTAAAATCGAGTTGGAGCTAGTACCTCCCCATATATATGTATGGAGTGGATTTTGCAACTGAAAAGAAACTTTGTGTTCCCAACAAGCAAGGTGAAGGACGGCTTTCACACACACTTATCTCTCAGAACAGAGCATGTGGAGAGACGTTCGTTCATCTAGCACAAAGGGAACTGGTTGCAGGAGAAACTTTACTGTGGTTTCTCAGTCTGTTTCCTAGTGCCGGTTTGAAGTTCCTGCAGTTTTCACTGTAAAACCGAGTTGGAGCTAGTACCTCCCCATATATATGTATGGAGTGGATTTTGCAACTGAAAAGAAACTTTGTGTTCCCAACAAGCTAGGTGAAGGACGGCTTTCACACACACTTATCTCTCAGAACTGAGCATGTGGAGAGACGTTCGTTCATCTAGCACAAAGGGAACGGGTTGCAGGGGAAACTTTTACTCTGGTTTCTCAGTCTGTTTCCTAGTGCCGGTTAGAAGTTCCTGCAGTTTTCACTGTATAACCGAGTTGGAGCTAGTACCTCCCCATATATATGTATGGAGTGGAGTTTGCAACTGAAAAGAAACTTTGTGTTCCCAACAAGCTAGGTGAAGGACGGCTTTCACAAACAATTATCTCTCAGAACTTAGCATGTGGAGAGACGTTCGTTCATCTAGCACAAAGGGAACGGGTTGCAGGAGAAACTATACTATGGTTTCTCAGTCTGTTTCCTAGTGCCGGTTTGAAGTTCCTGCAGTTTTCACTGTAAAATCGAGTTGGAGCTAGTACCTCCCCATATATATGTATGGAGTGGATTTTGCAACTGAAAAGAAACTTTGTGTTCCCAACAAGCTAGGTGAAGGACGGCTTTCACACACACTTATCTCTCAGAACAGAGCATGTGGAGAGACGTTCGTTCATCTAGCACAAAGGGAACTGGTTGCAGGAGAAACTTTACTGTGGTTTCTCAGTCTGTTTCCTAGTGCCGGTTTGAAGTTCCTGCATTTTTCACTGTAAAACCGAGTTGGAGCTAGTACCTCCCAATATATATGTATGGAGTGGAGTTTGCAACTGAAAAGATACTTTGTGTTCCCAACAAGCTAGTTGAAGGACGGCTTTCACACACAATTATCTCTCAGAACTGAGCATATGGAGAGACGTTCGTCCATCTAGCACAAAGGGTATTGTTTGCAGGAGAAAATTTTACTGTGGTTTCTCAGTCTGTTTCTTAGTGCCGGTATGAAGTTCCTGCAGTTTTCACTGTAAAACCGAGTTGGAGCTAGTACCTCCCCATATATATGTATGGAGTGGAGTTTGCAACTGAATAGAAACTTTGTGTTCCCAACAAGCTAGGTGAAGGACGGCTTTCACACACACTTTTTTCTCAGAAGTGAGCATGTGGAGAGACGTTCGTTCATCTAGCACAAAGGGAATTGGTTGCAGGAGAAACTTTTACTCTGGTTTCTCAGTCTGTTTCCTAGTGCCGGTTAGAAGTTCCTGCAGTTTTCACTGTATAACCGAGTTTGAGCTAGTACCTCCCCATATATATGTATGGAGTGGAGTTTGCAACTGAAAAGAAACTTTGTGTTCCCAACAAGCTAGGTGAAGGACGGCTTTCACACACACTTATCTCTCAGAACAGAGCATGTGGAGAGACGTTCGTTCATGTAGCACAAAGGGAACTGGTTGCAGGAGAAACTTTACTGTGGTTTCTCAGTCTGTTTCCTAGTGCCGGTTTGAAGTTCCTGCAGTTTTCACTGTAAAACCGAGTTGGAGCTAGTACCTCCCTATAAATATGTATGGAGTGGAGTTTGCAACTGAAAAGAAACTTTGTGTTCCCAACAAGCTAGGTGAAGGACGGCTTTCACACACACTTATCTCTCAGAACTGAGCATGTGTAGAGACGTTCGTTCATCTAGCACATAGGAAACGAGTTGCAGGAGAAACTTTTACTCTGGTTTCTCAGTCTGTTTCCTAGTGCTGGTTTGAAGTTCCTGCATTTTTCACTGTAAAACCGAGTTGGAGCTAGTACCTCCCCATATATATGTATGGAGTGGAGTTTGCAACTGAAAAGAAACTTTGTGTTCCCAACAAGCTAGGTGAAGGACGGCTTTCACACACACTTATCTCTCAGTACTGAGCATGTGGAGAGACGTTCGTTCATCTAGCACAAATGGAACGGGTTGCAGGAGAAACATGTACTGTGGTTTCTCAGTCTGTTTCCTAGTGCCGGTTTGAAGTTCCTGTAGTTTTCACTGTAAAACCGAGTTGGAGATTGTACCTCCCCATATATATGTATGGAGTGGAGTTTGCAACTGAAAAGAAACTTTGTGTTCCCAACAAGCTAGGTGAATGACGGTTTTCACACACACTTATTTCTCAGAACTGAGCATGTGGAGAGACGTTCGTTCATCTAGCACAAAGGGAAAGGGTTGCAGGAGAAACTTTACTGTGGTTCCTTAGTCTGTTTCCTAGTGCCGGTTTGAAGTTCCTGCAGTTTTCACTGTAAACACGAGTTGGAGCTAGTACCACCCCATATATATGTATGGAGTGGAGTTTGCAAATGAAAAGAAACTTTGTGTTCCCAACAAGCTAGGTGAAGGACGGCTTTCACTCACACTTATCTCTCAGAACTGAGCATGTGGAGAGACGTTCGTTCATCTAGCACAAAGGTAACGGGTTGCAGGAGAAACTATTACTCTGGTTTCTCTGTCTGTTTCCTAGTGCCGGTTTGAAGTTCCTGCAGTTTTCACTGTAAAACCGAGTGGGAGCTTGTACCTCCCCATATATATGTATGGAGTGGAGTTTGCAACTGAAAAGAAACTTTGTGTTCCCAACAAGCTAGGTGAAGGACGGCTTTCACACACACTTATCTCTCAGAACTGAGCATGTGGAGAGACGTTCGTTCATCTAGCACAAAGGGAAAGGGTTGCAGGAGAAACTTTTACTCTGGTTTCTCAGTCTGTTTCCTAGTGCCGGTTTGAAGTTCCTGCAGTTTTCACTGTAAAACCGAGTTGGAGCTTGTACCTCCCTATATATATGTATGCATTATAGTTTGCAACTGAAAAGAAATTTGTGTTCCCAACAAGCTAGGTGAAGGACTGCTTTCACAAACAATTATCTCTCAGAACTTAGCATGTGGAGAGACGTTCGTTCATCTAGCACAAAGGGAACGGGTTGCAGGAGAAACTATACTGTGGTTTCTCAGTCTGTTTCCTAGTGCCGGTTTGAAGTTCCTGCAGTTTTCACTGTAAAATCGAGTTGGAGCTAGTACCTCCCCATATATATGTATGGAGTGGAGTTTGCCACTGAAAAGAAACTTTGGGTTCCCAACAAGCTAGGTGAAGGACGGCTTTCACACACACATATCTCTCAGAACTGAGCATGTGGTGAGACGTTCTGTCATCTATCAAAAATGGAACGGGTTGCATTAGAAACTTTTACTGTGGTTTCTCGGTCTGTTTCCTATTGCCGGTGTGAATTTCCTGCAGTTTTCACTGTGAAACCGAGTTGGTGCTAGTACCTCCCCATATATATGTATGGAGAGGAGTTTGCAACTGAAAAGAAACTTTGTGTTCCCAACAAGCTAGGTGAAGGACGGCTTTCACACACACTTATCTCTCAGAACAGAGCATGTGGAGAGACGTTCGTTCATCTAGCACAAAGGGAACTGGTTGCAGGAGAAACTTTACTGAGGTTTCTCAGTCTGTTTCCTAGTGCCGGTTTGCAGTTCCTGCAGTTTTCACTGTAAAACCGAGTTGGAGCTAGTACCTCCCCATATATATGTATGGAGTGGAGTTTGCAACTGAAAAGAAACTTTGTGTTCCCAACAAGCTAGGTGAAGGACGGCTTTCACACACAATTATCTCTCAGAACTGAGCATGTGGAGAGACGTTCGTTCATCTAGCACAAAGGGAACGGGTTGCAGGAGAAAATTTTACTCTGGTTTCTCAGTCTGTTTCCTAGTGCCGGTTTGAAGTTCCTGCAGTTTTCACTGTAAAACCGAGTTGGTGCTAGTACCTCCCCATATATATGTATGGAGTGGAGTTTGCAACTGAAAAGAAACTTTGTGTTCCCAACAAGCTAGGTGAAGGACGGCTTTCACACACACTTATCACTCAGAACAGAGCATGTGGAGAGACGTTCGTTCATCTAGCACAAAGGGAACTGTTTGCAGGAGAAACTTTACTGTGGTTTCTCATTCTGTTTCCTAGTGCCGGTTTGAAGTTCCTGCAGTTTTCACTGTAAAACAGAGTTGGAGCTAGTACCTCCCCATATATATGTATGGAGTGGAGTTTGCAACTGAAAAGAAACTTTGTGTTCCCAACAAGCTAGGTGAAGGACGGCTTTCACACACACTTATCTCTCAGAACTGAGCATGTGGAGGGACGTTCGTTCATCTAGCACATAGGAAACGGGTTGCAGGAGAAACTTTTACTCTGGTTTCTCAGTCTGTTTCCTAGTGCTGGTTTGAAGTTCCTGCATTTTTCACTGTAAAACCGAGTTGGAGCTAGTACCTCCCCATATATATGTATGGAGTGGAGTTTGCAACTGAAAAGATACTTTGTGTTCCCAACAAGCTAGGTGAAGGACGGCTTTCACACACAATTATCTCTCAGAACTGAGCATGTGTAGAGACGTTCGTTCATCTAGCACATAGGAAACGGGTTGCAGGAGAAACTTTTACTCTGGTTTCTCAGTCTGTTTCCTAGTGCTGGTTTGAAGTTCCTGCATTTTTCACTGTAAAACCGAGTTGGAGCTAGTACCTCCCCATATATATGTATGGAGTGGAGTTTGAAACTGAAAAGATACTTTGTGTTCCCAACAAGCTAGGTGAAGGACGGCTTTCACACACACTTATCTCTCAGACATGAGCATGTGGGGAGACGTTCGTTCATCTAGCACAAAGGGAACGAGTTGCAGGAGAAATTTTTACTGTGGTTTCTCAGTCTTTTTCTTAGTGCCGGTTTCAAGTTCCTGCATTTTTCACTGTAAAACCGAGTTGGAGCTAGTACCTCTCCATATATATGTATGGAGTGGAGTTTGCAAATGAAAAGAAACTTTGTGTTCCCAACAAGCTAGGTGAAGGACGGCTTTCACACACACTTATCTCTCAGAACTGAGCATGTGGAGAGACGTTCGTTCACCTAGCACAAAGGGAACGGTTTGCAGTAGAAACTTTACTGTGGTTTCTTAGTCCGTTTCCTAGTGCCGGTTTGAAGTTCCTGCAGTTTTCACTGTAAACACGAGTTGGAACTAGTACCCCCCCATATATATGTATGGATTGGAGTTTGCAAATGAAAAGAAACTTTGTGTTCCCAACAAGCTAGGTGAAGGACGGCTTTCACACACACTTATCTCTCAGAACTGAGCATGTGGAGAGACGTTCGTTCATCTAGCACAAAGGGAACGGGTTGCAGGAGAAACTTTCCCTCTGGTTTCTCAGTCTGTTTCCTAGTGGCGGTTTTATGTTCCTGCAGTTTTCACTGCAAAACCGAGTTGGAGCTTGTACCTCCCCATATATATTTATGGAGTGCAGTTTGCAACTGAAAAGAAACTTTGTGTTCCCAACAAGCTAGGTGAAGTTCGGCTTTCACACACACTTATCTCTCAGAACTGAGCATGTGGAGAGACGTTCGTTCATCTAGCACAATGGGAATGGGTTGCAGGAGAAACTATTACTCTGGTTTCTCAGTCTGTTTCCCAGTGGCGGTTTGAAGTTCCTGCAGTTTTCACTGCAAAACCGAGTTGGATATAGTACCTCCCCATATATATTTATGGAGTGGAGTTTGCAACTGAAAAGAAACTTTGTGTTCCCAACAATCTAGTTGAAGGACGGCTTTCACACACAATTAACTCTCAGAACTGAGCATGTGGAGAGACGTTCGTTCATCTAGCACATAGGAAACGGGTTGCAGGAGAAACTTTTACTCTGGTTTCTCAGTCTGTTTCCTAGTGCTGGTTTGAAGTTCCTGCATTTTTCACTGTAAAAACGAGTTGGAGCTAGTACCTCCCCATATATATGTATGGAGTGGAGTTTGCAACTGAAAAGGTACTTTGAGTTCCCAACAAGCTAGGTGAAGGACGGCTTTCACACACACTTATCTCTCAGAACTGAGCATGTGGAGAGACGTTCGTTCATCTAGCACAAAGGGAACGGGTTGCAGGAGAAACTATTACTCTGGTTTCTCTGTCTGTTTCCTAGTGCCGGTTTGAAGTTCCTGCAGTTTTCACTGTAAAACCGATTTGGAGCTTGTACCTCCCCATATATATGTATGGAGTGGAGTTTTCAACTAAAAAGTAACTTTGTGTTCCCAACAAGCTAGGTGAAGGTCGGCTTTCACACACACTTATCTCTCAGACATGAGCATGTGGGGAGACGTTCGTTCATCTAGCACAAAGGGAACGGGTTGCAGGAGAAATTTTTACTGTGGTTTCTCAGTCTGTTTCCTAGTGCCGGTTTCAAGTTCCTGCATTTTTCACTGTAAAACCGAGTTGGAGCTAGTACCTCCCCATATATATGTATGGAGTGGAGTTTGCAACTGAAAAGAAACTTTGTGTTCCCAACAAGCTAGGTGAAGGACGGCTTTCACACACACTTATCTCTCAGAACTGAGCATGTGGAGAGACGTTCGTTCACCTAGCACAAAGGGAACGGTTTGCAGTAGAAACTTTACTGTGGTTTCTTAGTCCGTTTCCTAGTGCCGGTTTGAAGTTCCTGCAGTTTTCACTGTAAACACGAGTTGGAACTAGTACCCCCCCATATATATGTATGGATTGGAGTTTGCAAATGAAAAGAAACTTTGTGTTCCCAACAAGCTAGGTGAAGGACGGCTTTCACACACACTTATCTCTCAGAACTGAGCATGTGGAGAGACGTTCGTTCATCTAGCACAAAGGGAACGGGTTGCAGGAGAAACTTTCCCTCTGGTTTCTCAGTCTGTTTCCTAGTGGCGGTTTGAAGTTCCTGCAGTTTTCACTGCAAAACCGAGTTGGAGATAGTACCTCCCCATATATATTTATGGAGTGGAGTTTGCAACTGAAAAGAAACTTTGTGTTCCCAACAATCTAGTTGAAGGACGGCTTTCACACACAATTAACTCTCAGAACTGAGCATGTGGAGAGACTTTCGTTCATCTAGCACATAGGAAACGGGTTGCAGGAGAAACTTTTACTCTGGTATCTTAGTCTGTTTCCTAGTGCTGGTTTGAAGTTCCTGCATTTTTCACTGTAAAAACTAGTTGGAGCTTGTACCTCCCAATATATATGTATGGAGTGGAGTTTGCAACTGAAAAGAAACTTTGTGTTCCCAACAAGCTAGGTGAAGGACGGCTTTCACACACAATTATCTCTCAGTACTGAGCATGTGGAGAGACGTTCGTTCATCTAGCACAAATGGAACGGGTTGCAGGAGAAACTTGTACTGTGGTTTCTCAGTCTGTTTCCTAGTGCCGGTTTGAAGTTCCTGTAGTTTTCACTGTAAAACCGAGTTGGAGATTGTACCTCCCCATATATATGTATGGAGTGGAGTTTGCAACTGAAAAGTAACTTTGTGTTCCCAACAAGCTAGGTGAATGACGGTTTTCACACACACTTATCTCTCAGAACTGAGCATGTGGAGAGACGTTCGTTCATCTAGCACAAAGGGAAAGGGTTGCAGGAGAAACTTTACTGTGGTTACTTAGTCTGTTTCCTAGTGCCGGTTTGAAGTTCCTGCAGTTTTCACTGTAAACACGAGTTGGAGCTAGTACCACCCCATATATATGTATGGAGTGGAATTTGCAAATGAAAAGAAACTTTGTGTTCCCAACAAGCTAGGTGAAGGACGGCTTTCACTCACACTTATCTCTCAGAACTGAGCATGTGGAGAGACGTTCGTTCATCTAGCACAAAGGTAACGGGTTGCAGGAGAAACTATTACTCTGGTTTCTCTGTCTGTTTCCTAGTGCCGGTTTGAAGTTCCTGCAGTTTTCACTGTAAAACCGAGTGGGAGCTTGTACCTCCCCATATATATGTATGGAGTGGAGTTTGCAACTGAAAAGAAACTTTGTGTTCCCAACAAGCTAGGTGAAGGACGGCTTTCACACACACTTATCTCTCAGAACTGAGCATGTGGAGAGACGTTCGTTCATCTAGCACAAAGGGAAAGGGTTGCAGGAGAAACTTTTACTCTGGTTTCTCAGTCTGTTTCCTAGTGCCGGTTTGAAGTTCCTGCAGTTTTCACTGTAAAACCGAGTTGGAGCTAGTACCTCCCTATATATATGTATGCATTATAGTTTGCAACTGAAAAGAAATTTGTGTTCCCAACAAGCTAGGTGAAGGACTGCTTTCACAAACAATTATCTCTCAGAACTTAGCATGTGGAGAGACGTTCGTTCATCTAGCACAAAGGGAACGGGTTGCAGGAGAAACTATACTGTGGTTTCTCAGTCTGTTTCCTAGTGCCGGTTTGAAGTTCCTGCAGTTTTCACTGTAAAATCGAGTTGGAGCTAGTACCTCCCCATATATATGTATGGAGTGGAGTTTGCCACTGAAAAGAAACTTTGGGTTCCCAACAAGCTAGGTGAAGGACGGCTTTCACACACACATATCTCTCAGAACTGAGCATGTGGTGAGACGTTCTGTCATCTATCAAAAAGGGAACGGGTTGCATTAGAAACTTTTACTGTGGTTTCTCGGTCTGTTTCCTATTGCCGGTGTGAATTTCCTGCAGTTTTCACTGTAAAACCGAGTTGGTGCTAGTACCTCCCCATATATATGTATGGAGAGGAGTTTGCAACTGAAAAGAAACTTTGTGTTCCCAACAAGCTAGGTGAAGGACGGCTTTCACACACACTTATCTCTCAGAACAGAGCATGTGGAGAGACGTTCGTTCATCTAGCACAAAGGGAACTGGTTGCAGGAGAAACTTTACTGAGGTTTCTCAGTCTGTTTCCTAGTGCCGGTTTGCAGTTCCTGCAGTTTTCACTGTAAAACCGAGTTGGAGCTAGTACCTCCCCATATATATGTATGGAGTGGAGTTTGCAACTGAAAAGAAACTTTGTGTTCCCAACAAGCTAGGTGAAGGACGGCTTTCACACACACTTATCTCTCAGAACTGAGCATGTGGAGAGACGTTCGTTCATCTAGCACATAGGAAACGGGTTGCAGGAGAATCTTTTACTCTGGTTTCTCAGTCTGTTTCCTAGTGCTGGTTTGAAGTTCCTGCATTTTTCACTGTAAAACCGAGTTGGAGCTAGTACCTCCCCATATATATGTTTGGAGTGGAGTTTGCAACTGAAAAGATACTTTGTGTTCCCAACAAGCTAGGTGAAGAACGGCTTTCACACACACTTATCCTCAGAACTGAGCATATGGAGAGACGTTCGTTCATCTAGCACAAAGGGAACGGTTTGCAGGAGAAAATTTTACTGTGGTTTCTCAGTCTGTTTCCTAGTGCCGGTATGAAGTTCCTGCAGTTTTCACTGTAAAACCGAGTTGGAGCTAGTACCTCCCCATATATATGTATGGAGTGGAGTTTGCAACTGAAAAGAAAATATGTGTTCCCAACAAGCTAGTTGAAGGGCGGCTTTCACACACAATTATCTCTCAGAACTGAGCATGTGGAGAGACGTTCGTTCATCTAGCACAAAGGGAACGGGTTGCAGGAGAAAATTTTACTCTGGTTTCTCAGTCTGTTTCCTAGTGCCGGTTTGAAGTTCCTGCAGTTTTCACTGTAAAACCGAGTTGGTGCTAGTACCTCCCCATATATATGTATGGAGTGGAGTTTGCAACTGAAAAGAAACTTTGTGTTCCCAACAAGCTAGGTGAACGACGGCTTTCACACACACTTATCACTCAGAACAGAGCATGTGGAGAGACGTTCGTTCATCTAGCACAAAGGGAACTGTTTGCAGGAGAAACTTTACTGTGGTTTCTCATTCTGTTTCCTAGTGCCGGTTTGAAGTTCCTGCAGTTTTCACTGTAAAACAGTGTTGGAGCTAGTACCTCCCCATATATATGTATGGAGTGGAGTTTGCAACTGAAAAGAAACTTTGTGTTCCCAACAAGCTAGGTGAAGGACGGCTTTCACACACACTTATCTCTCAGAACTGAGCATGTGGAGGGACGTTCGTTCATCTAGCACATAGGAAACGGGTTGCAGGAGAAACTTTTACTCTGGTTTCTCAGTCTGTTTCCTAGTGCTGGTTTGAAGTTCCTGCATTTTTCACTGTAAAACCGAGTTGGAGCTAGTACCTCCCCATATATATGTATGGAGTGGAGTTTGCAACTGAAAAGATACTTTGTGTTCCCAACAAGCTAGGTGAAGGACGGCTTTCACACACAATTATCTCTCAGAACTGAGCATGTGTAGAGACGTTCGTTCATCTAGCACATAGGAAACGGGTTGCAGGAGAAACTTTTACTCTGGTTTCTCAGTCTGTTTCCTAGTGCTGGTTTGAAGTTCCTGCATTTTTCACTGTAAAACCGAGTTGGAGCTAGTACCTCCCCATATATATGTATGGAGTCGAGTTTGAAACTGAAAAGATACTTTGTGTTCCCAACAAGCTAGGTGAAGGACGGCTTTCACACACACTTATCTCTCAGAACTGAGCATGTGGAGAGACGTTCGTTCATCTAGCACAAAGGGAACGGGTTGCAGGAGAAACTATTACTCTGGTTTCTCTGTCTGTTTCCTAGTGCCGGTTTGAAGTTCCTGCAGTTTTCACTGTAAAACCGATTTGGAGCTTGTACCTCCCCATATATATGTATGGAGTGGAGTTTTCAACTGAAAAGTAACTTTGTGTTCCCAGCAAGCTAGGTGAAGGTCGGCTTTCACACACACTTATCTCTCAGACATGAGCATGTGGGGAGACGTTCGTTCATCTAGCACAAAGGGAACGAGTTGCAGGAGAAATTTTTACTGTGGTTTCTCAGTCTGTTTCTTAGTGCCGGTTTCAAGTTCCTGCATTTTTCACTGTAAAACCGATTTGGAGCTAGTACCTCCCCATATATATGTATTTAGTGGAGTTTGCAAATGAAAAGAAACTTTGTGTTCCCAACAAGCTAGGTGAAGGACGGCTTTCACACACACTTATCTCTCAGAACTGAGCATGTGGAGAGACGTTCGTTCACCTAGCACAAAGGGAACGGTTTGCAGTAGAAACTTTACTGTGGTTTCTTAGTCCGTTTCCTAGTGCCGGTTTGAAGTTCCTGCAGTTTTCACTGTAAACACGAGTTGGAACTAGTACCCCCCCATATATATGTATGGATTGGAGTTTGCAAATGAAAAGAAACTTTGTGTTCCCAACAAGCTAGGTGAAGGACGGCTTTCACACACACTTATCTCTCAGAACTGAGCATGTGGAGAGACGTTCGTTCATCTAGCACAAAGGGAACGGGTTGCAGGAGAAACTTTCCCTCTGGTTTCTCAGTCTGTTTCCTAGTGGCGGTTTTATGTTCCTGCAGTTTTCACTGCAAAACCGAGTTGGAGCTTGTACCTCCCCATATATATTTATGGAGTGCAGTTTGCAACTGAAAAGAAACTTTGTGTTCCCAACAAGCTAGGTGAAGTTCGGCTTTCACACACACTTATCTCTCAGAACTGAGCATGTGGAGAGACGTTCGTTCATCTAGCACAATGGGAATGGGTTGCAGGAGAAACTATTACTCTGGTTTCTCAGTCTGTTTCCTAGTGGCGGTTTGAAGTTCCTGCAGTTTTCACTGCAAAACCGAGTTGGATATAGTACCTCCCCATATATATTTATGGAGTGGAGTTTGCAACTGAAAAGAAACTTTGTGTTCCCAACAATCTAGTTGAAGGACGGCTTTCACACACAATTAACTCTCAGAACTGAGCATGTGGAGAGACGTTCGTTCATCTAGCACATAGGAAACGGGTTGCAGGAGAAACTTTTACTCTGGTTTCTCAGTCTGTTTCCTAGTGCTGGTTTGAAGTTCCTGCATTTTTCACTGTAAAAACGAGTTGGAGCTAGTACCTCCCCATATATATGTATGGAGTGGAGTTTGCAACTGAAAAGGTACTTTGAGTTCCCAACAAGCTAGGTGAAGGACGGCTTTCACACACACTTATCTCTCAGAACTGAGCATGTGGAGAGACGTTCGTTCATCTAGCACAAAGGGAACGGGTTGCAGGAGAAACTATTACTCTGGTTTCTCTGTCTGTTTCCTAGTGCCGGTTTGAAGTTCCTGCAGTTTTCACTGTAAAACCGATTTGGAGCTTGTACCTCCCCATATATATGTATGGAGTGGAGTTTTCAACTGAAAAGTAACTTTGTGTTCCCAACAAGCTAGGTGAAGGTCGGCTTTCACACACACTTATCTCTCAGACATGAGCATGTGGGGAGACGTTCGTTCATCTAGCACAAAGGGAACGGGTTGCAGGAGAAATTTTTACTGTGGTTTCTCAGTCTGTTTCCTAGTGCCGGTTTCAAGTTCCTGCATTTTTCACTGTAAAACCGAGTTGGAGCTAGTACCTCCCCATATATATGTATGGAGTGGAGTTTGCAACTGAAAAGAAACTTTGTGTTCCCAACAAGCTAGGTGAAGGACGGCTTTCACACACACTTATCTCTCAGAACTGAGCATGTGGAGAGACGTTCGTTCACCTAGCACAAAGGGAACGGTTTGCAGTAGAAACTTTACTGTGGTTTCTTAGTCCGTTTCCTAGTGCCGGTTTGAAGTTCCTGCAGTTTTCACTGTAAACACGAGTTGGAACTAGTACCCCCCCATATATATGTATGGATTGGAGTTTGCAAATGAAAAGAAACTTTGTGTTCCCAACAAGCTAGGTGAAGGACGGCTTTCACACACACTTATCTCTCAGAACTGAGCATGTGGAGAGACGTTCGTTCATCTAGCACAAAGGGAACGGGTTGCAGGAGAAACTTTCCCTCTGGTTTCTCAGTCTGTTTCCTAGTGGCGGTTTGAAGTTCCTGCAGTTTTCACTGCAAAACCGAGTTGGAGATAGTACCTCCCCATATATATTTATGGAGTGGAGTTTGCAACTGAAAAGAAACTTTGTGTTCCCAACAATCTAGTTGAAGGACGGCTTTCACACACAATTAACTCTCAGAACTGAGCATGTGGAGAGACTTTCGTTCATCTAGCACATAGGAAACGGGTTGCAGGAGAAACTTTTACTCTGGTTTCTCAGTCTGTTTCCTAGTGCTGGTTTGAAGTTCCTGCATTTTTCACTGTAAAAACTAGTTGGAGCTAGTACCTCCCAATATATATGTATGGAGTGGAGTTTGCAACTGAAAAGAAACTTTGTGTTCCCAACAAGCTAGGTGAAGGACGGCTTTCACACACAATTATCTCTCAGTACTGAGCATGTGGAGAGACGTTCGTTCATCTAGCACAAATGGAACGGGTTGCAGGAGAAACTTGTACTGTGGTTTCTCAGTCTGTTTCCTAGTGCCGGTTTGAAGTTCCTGTAGTTTTCACTGTAAAACCGAGTTGGAGATTGTACCTCCCCATATATATGTATGGAGTGGAGTTTGCAACTGAAAAGAAGCTTTGTGTTCCCAACAAGCTAGGTGAATGACGGTTTTCACACACACTTATCTCTCAGAACTGAGCATGTGGAGAGACGTTCGTTCATCTAGCACAAAGGGAAAGGGTTGCAGGAGAAACTTTACTGTGGTTTCTTAGTCTGTTTCCTAGTGCCGGTTTGAAGTTCCTGCAGTTTTCACTGTAAACACGAGTTGGAGCTAGTACCACCCCATATATATGTATGGAGTGGAGTTTGCAAATGAAAAGAAACTTTGTGTTCCCAACAAGCTAGGTGAAGGACGGCTTTCACACACACTTATCTCTCAGAACTGAGCATGTGGAGAGACGTTCGTTCATCTAGCACAAAAGTAACGGGTTGCAGGAGAAACTATTACTCTGGTTTCTCTGTCTGTTTCCTAGTGCCGGTTGGAAGGTCCTGCAGTTTTCACTGTAAAACCGAGTGGGAGCTTGTACCTCCCCATATATATGTATGGAGTGGAGTTTGCAACTGAAAAGAAACTTTGTGTTCCCAACAAGCTAGGTGAAGGACGGCTTTCACACACACTTATCTCTCAGAACTGAGCATGTGGAGAGACGTTCGTTCATCTAGCACAAAGGGAAAGGGTTGCAGGAGAAACTTTTACTCTGGTTTCTCAGTCTGTTTCCTAGTGCCGGTTTGAAGTTCCTGCAGTTTTCACTGTAAAACCGAGTTGGACCTAGTACTTCCCTATATATATATATGCATTGGAGTTTGCAACTGAAAAGAAATTTGTGTTCCCAACAAGCTAGGTGAAGGACTGCTTTCACAAACAATTATCTCTCAGAACTTAGCATGTGGAGAGACGTTCGTTCATCTAGCACAAAGGGAACGGGTTTCAGGAGAAACTATACTGTGGTTTCTCAGTCTGTTTCCTAGTGCCGGTTTGAAGTTCCTGCAGTTTTCACTGTAAAATCGAGTTGGAGCTAGTACCTCCCCATATATATGTATGGAGTGGAGTTTGCCACTGAAAAGAAACTTTGTGTTCCCAACAAGCAAGGTGAAGGACGGCTTTCACACACACATATCTCTCAGAACTGAGCATGTGGTGAGACGTTCTGTCATCTAGCAAAAAGGGAACGGGTTGCATTAGAAACTTTTACTGTGGTTTCTCGGTCTGTTTCCTATTGCCGGTTTGAAGTTCCTGCAGTTTTCACTGTAAAACCGAGTTGGTGCTAGTACCTCCCCATATATATGTATGGAGTGGAGTTTGCAACTGAAAAGAAACTTTGTGTTCCCAACAAGCTAGGTGAAGGACGGCTTTCACACACACTTATCTCTCAGAACAGAGCATGTGGAGAGACGTTCGTTCATCTAGCACAAAGGGAACTGTTTGCAGGAGAAACTTTACTGAGGTTTCTCAGTCTGTTTCCTAGTGCCGGTTTGCAGTTCCTGCAGTTTTCACTGTAAAACCGAGTTGGAGCTAGTACCTCCCCATATATATGTATGGAGTGGAGTTTGCAACTAAAAAGAAACTTTGTGTTCCCAACAAGCTAGGTGAAGGACGGCTTTCACACACACTTATCTCTCAGAACTGAGCATGTGGAGAGACGTTCGTTCATCTAGCACATAGGAAAAGGGTTGCAGGAGAATCTTTTACTCTGGTTTCTCAGTCTGTTTACTAGTGCTGGTTTGAAGTTCCTGCATTTTTCACTGTAAAACCGAGTTGGAGCTAGTACCTCCCCATATATATGTATGGAGTGGAGTTTGCAACTGAAAAGATACTTTGTGTTCCCAACAAGCTAGGTGAAGGACGGCTTTCACACACAATTATCTCTCAGAACTGAGCATATGGAGAGACGTTCGTTCATCTAGCACAAAGGGAACGGTTTGCAGGAGAAAATTTTACTGTGGTTTCTCAGTCTGTTTCCTAGTGCCGGTATGAAGTTCCTGCAGTTTTCACTGTAAAACCGAGTTGGAGCTAGTACCTCCCCATATATATGTATGGAGTGGAGTTTGCAACTGAAAAGAAACTTTGTGTTCAATACAAGCTAGTTGAAGGATGGCTTTCACACACACTTATCTCTCAGAACTGAGCATGTGGAGAGACGTTCGTTCATCTAGCACAAAGGGAACGGGATGCAGGGGAAACTTTTACTGTGGTTTCTTAGTCTGTTTCCTATTGCCGGTTAGAAGTTCCTGCAGTTTTCACTGTATAACCGAGTTGGAGCTAGTACCTCCCCATATATATGTATGGAGTGGAGTTTGCAACTGAAAAGAAACTTTGTGTTCCCAACAAGCTAGGTGAAGGACTGTTTTCACAAACAATTATCTCTCAGAACTTAGCATGTGGAGAGACGTTCGTTCATCTAGCACAAAGGGAACGGGTTGCAGGAGAAACTATACTATGGTTTCTCAGTCTGTTTCCTAGTGCCGGTTTGAAGTTCCTGCAGTTTTCACTGTAAAACCGAGTTGGAGCTAGTACCTCCCCATATATATGTATGGAGTGGAGTTTGCAACTGAAAAGAAACTTTGTGTTCCCAACAAGCTAGGTGAAGGACGGCTTTCACACACACTTATCTCTCAGAACTGAGCATGTGGAGAGACGTTCGTTCATCTAGCACAAAGGGAACGGGTTGCAGGAGAAACTATTACTCTGGTTTCTCTGTCTGTTTCCTAGTGCCGGTTTGAAGTTCCTGCAGTTTTCACTGTAAAACCGAGTTGGAGCTTGTACCTCCCCATATATATGTATGGAGTGGAGTTTGCAACTGAAAAGAAACTTTGTGTTCCCAACAAGCTAGGTGAAGGACGGCTTTCACACACACATATCTCTCAGAACTGAGCATGTGTAGAGACGTTCGTTCATCTAGCACATAGGAAACGGGTTGCAGGAGAAAATTTTACTCTGGTTTCTCAGTCTCTTTCCTAGTGCTGGTTTGAAGTTCCTGAATTTTTCACTGTAAAACCGAGTTGGAGCTAGTACCTCCCCATATATATGTATGGAGTGGAGTTTGCAACTGAAAAGAAACTTTGTGTTCCCAACAAGCTAGTTGAAGGACGGCTTTCACACACACTTATCTCTCAGAACTGAGCATGTGGAGAGACGTTCGTTCATCTAGCACAAAGGGAACGGGTTGCAGGAGAAAATTTTATTCTGGATTCTCAGTCTGTTTCCTAGTGCCGGTTTGAAGTTCCTGCAGTTTTCACTGTAAAACCGAGTTGGAGCTAGTACCTCCCCATATATATGTATGGAGTGGAGTTTGCAACTGAAAAGAATCTTTGTGTTCCCAACAAGATAGGTGAAGGACGGCTTTCACACACACATATCTCTCAGAACTGAGCATGTGGTGAGAAGTTCTTTCATCTAGCACAAAGGGAACGGGTTGCATTAGAAACTTTTACTGTGGTTTCTCGGTCTGTTTCCTATTGCCTGTTTGAAGTTCCTGCAGTTTTCACTGTAAAACCGAGTTGGTGCTAGTACCTCCCCATATATATGTATGGAGTGGAGTTTGCAACTGAAAAGAAACTTTGTGTTCCCAACAAGCTAGGTGAAGGACGGCTTTCACAAACACTTATCTCTCAGAACAGAGCATGTGGAGAGACGTTCGTTCATCTAGCACAAAGGGAACTGGTTGCAGGTGAAACTTTACTGTGGTTTCTCAGTCTGTTTCCTAGTGCCGGTTTGAAGTTCCTGCAGTTTTCACTGTAAAACAGAGTTGGAGCTAGTACCTCCCCATATATATGTATGGAGTGGAGTTTGCAACTGAAAAGAAACTTTGTGTTCCCAACAAGCTAGGTGAAGGGCGGCTTTCACACACACTTATCTCTCAGAACTGAGCATGTGGAAGGACGTTCGTTCATCTAGCACATAGGAAACGGGTTGCAGGAGAAACTTTTACTCTGGTTTCTCAGTCTGTTTCCTAGTGCTGGTTTGAAGTTCCTGCATTTTTCACTGTAAAACCGAGTTGGAGCTAGTACCTCCCCATATATATGTATGGAGTGGAGTTTGCAACTGAAAAGAAATTTGTGTTTCCAACAAGCTAGTTGAAGGACTGCTTTCACAAACAATTATCTCTCAGAACTTAGCATGTGGAGAGACGTTCATTCATCTAGCACAAAGGGAACGGGTTGCAGGAGAAACTATACGGTGGTTTCTCAGTCTGTTTCCTAGTGCCGGTTTGAAGTTCCTGCAGTTTTCACTGTAAAATCGAGTTGGAGCTAGTACCTCCCCATATATATGTATGGAGTGTAGTTTGCAACTGAAAAGAAACTTTGTGTTCCCAACAAGCTAGGTGAAGGACGGCTTTCACACACACTTATCTCTCAGAATTGAGCATGTGGAGAGACGTTCGTTCATCTAGCAAATAGGAAACGGGTTGCAGGAGAAACTTTTACTCTGGTTTCTCAGTCTGTTTCCTAGTGCTGGTTTGAAGTTCCTGCATTTTTCACTGTAAAACCGAGTTGGAGCTAGTACCTCCCCATATATATGTATGGAGTGGAGTTTACAACTGAAAAGATACTTTGTGTTCCCAACAAGCTAGGTGAAGAACGGCTTTCACACACACTTATCTCTCAGAACTGAGCATATGGAGAGACGTTCGTTCATCTAGCACAAAGGGAACGGTTTGCAGGAGAAAATTTTACTGTGGTTTCTCAGTCTGTTTCCTAGTGCCGGTATGAAGTTCCTGCAGTTTTCACTGTAAAACCGAGTTGGAGCTAGTACCTCCCCATATATATGTATGGAGTGGAGTTTGCAACTGAAAAGAAACTTTGTGTTCCCAACAAGCTAGTTGAAGGATGGCTTTCACACACACTTATCTCTCAGAACTGAGCATGTGGAGAGACGTTCGTTCATCTAGCACAAAGGGAACGGGTTGCAGGAGAAAATTTTATTCTGGTTTCTCAGTCTGTTTCCTAGTGCCGGTTTGAAGTTCCTGCAGTTTTCACTGTAAAACCGAGTTGGAGCTAGTACCTCCCCATATATATGTATGGAGTGGAGTTTGCAACTGAAAAGAAACTTTGTGTTCCCAACAAGCTAGGTGAAGGACTGCTTTCACAAACAATTATCTCTCAGAACTTAGCATGTGGAGAGACGTTCGTTCATCTAGCACAAAGGGAACGGGTTGCAGGAGAAACTATACTATGGTTTCTCAGTTTGTTTCCTAGTGCCAGTTTGAAGTTCCTGCAGTTTTCACTGTAAAATCGAGTTGGAGCTAGAACTTCCCCATATATATGTATGGAGTGGAGTTTGCAACTGAAAAGAATCTTTGTGTTCCCAACAAGATAGGTGAAGAACGGCTTTCACACACACATATCTCTCAGAAATGAGCATGTGGTGAGAAGTTCTTTCATCTAGCACAAAGGGAACGGGTTGCATTAGAAACTTTTACTGTGGTTTCTCGGTCTGTTTCCTATTGCCTGTTTGAAGTTCCTGCAGTTTTCACTGTAAAACCGAGTTGGTGCTAGTACCTCCCCATATATATGTATGGAGTGGAGTTTGCAACTGAAAAGAACCTTTGTGTTCCCAACAAGCTAGGTGAAGGACGGCTTTCACAAACACTTATCTCTCAGAACAGAGCATGTGGAGAGACGTTCGTTCATCTAGCACAAAGGGAACTGGTTGCAGGTGAAACTTTACTGTGGTTTCTCAGTCTGTTTCCTAGTGCCGGTTTGAAGTTCCTGCAGTTTTCACTGTAAAACAGAGTTGGAGCTAGTACCTCCCCATATATATGTATGGAGTGGAGTTTGCAACTGAAAAGAAACTTTGTGTTCCCAACAAGCTAGGTGAAGGGCGGCTTTCACACACACTTATCTCTCAGAACTGAGCATGTGGAGGGACGTTCGTTCATCTAGCACATAGGAAACGGGTTGCAGGAGAAACATTTACTCTGGTTTCTCAGTCTGTTTCCTAGTGCTGGTTTGAAGTTCCTGCATTTTTCACTGTAAAACCGAGTTGGAGCTACTACCTCCCCATATATATGTATGGAGTGGAGTTTGCAACTGAAAAGAAACTTTGTGTTCCCAACAAGCTAGGTGAAGGACGGCTTTCACACACAATTATCTCTCAGAACTGAGCATATGGAGAGACGTTCGTTCATCTAGCACAAAGGGAACGGTTTGCAGGAGAAAATTTTACTGTGGTTTCTCACTCTGTTTCCTAGTGCCGGTATGAATTTCCTGCAGTTTTCACTGTAAAACCGAGTTGGAGCTAGTACCTCCCCATATATATGTATGGAGTGGAGTTTGCAACTGAAAAGAAACTTTGTGTTCAATACAAGCTAGTTGAAGGACGGCTTTCACACACACTTATCTCTCAGAACTGAGCATGTGGAGAGACGTTCGTTCATCTAGCACAAAGGGAACGGGTTGCAGGGGAAACTTTTACTCTGGTTTCTCAGTCTGTTTCCTAGTGCCGGTTAGAAGTTCCTGCAGTTTTCACTGTATAACCGAGTTGGAGCTAGTACCTCCCCATATATATGTATGGAGTGGAGTTTGCAACTGAAAAGAAACTTTGTGTTCCCAACAAGCTAGGTGAAGGACTGCTTTCACAAACAATTATCTCTCAGAACTTAGCATGTGGAGAGACGTTCGTTCATCTAGCACAAAGGGAACGGGTTGCAGGAGAAACTATACTATGGTTTCTCAGTCTGTTTCCTAGTGCCGGTTTGAAGTTCCTGCAGTTTTCACTGTAAAATCGAGTTGGAGCTAGTACCTCCCCATATATATGTATGGAGTGGATTTTGCAACTGAAAAGAAACTTTGTGTTCCCAACAAGCTAGGTGAAGGACGGCTTTCACACACACTTATCTCTCAGAACAGAGCATGTGGAGAGACGTTCGTTCATCTAGCACAAAGGGAACTGGTTGCAGGAGAAACTTTACTGTGGTTTCTCAGTCTGTTTCCTAGTGCCGGTTTGAAGTTCCTGCAGTTTTCACTGTAAAACCGAGTTGGAGCTAGTACCTCCCCATATATATGTATGGAGTGGGGTTTGCAACTGAAAAGAAACTTTGTGTTCCCAACAAGATAGGTGAAGGACGGCTTTCACACACACTTATCTCTCAGAACTGAGCACGTGTAAAGACGTTCTTTCATCTAGCACATAGGAAACGGGTTGCAGGAGAAACTTTTACTCTGGTTTCTCAGTCTGTTTCGTAGTGCTGGTTTGAAGTTCCTGCATTTTTCACTGTAAAACCGAGTTGGAGCTAGTACCTCCCCATATATATGTATGGAGTGGGGTTAGCAACTGAAAAGATACTTTGTGTTCCCAACAAGCTAGTTGAAGGACGGCTTTCACACACAATTATCTCTCAGAACTGAGCATATGGAGAGACGTTCGTCCATCTAGCACAAAGGGTATTGTTTGCAGGAGAAAATTTTACTGTGGTTTCTCAGTCTGTTTCCTAGTGCCGGTATGAAGTTCCTGCAGTTTTCACTGTAAAACCGAGTTGGAGCTAGTACCTCCCCATATATATGTATGGAGTGGAGTTTGCAACTGAATAGAAACTTTGTGTTCCAAACAAGCTAGGTGAAGGACGGCTTTCACACACAATTATTTCTCAGAAGTGAGCATGTGGAGAGACGTTCGTTCATCTAGCACAAAGGGAATTGGTTGCAGGAGAAACTTTTACTCTGGTTTCTCAGTCTGTTTCCTAGTGCCGGTTAGACGTTCCTGTAGTTTTCACTGTAAAACCGAGTTGGAGCTAGTACCTCCCCATATATATGTATGGAGTGGAGTTTGCAACTGAAAAGAAACTTTGTGTTCCCAACAAGCTAGGTGAAGGACTGCTTTCACAAACAATTATCTCTCAGAACTTAGCATGTGGAGAGACGTTCGTTCATCTAGCACAAAGGGAACGGGTTGCAGGGGAAACTATACTATGGTTTCTCAGTCTGTTTCCTAGTGCCGGTTTGAAGTTCCTGCAGTTTTCACTGTAAAATCGAGTTGGAGCTAGTACCTCCCCATATATATGTATGGAGTGGAGTTTGCAACTGAAAAGAAACTTTGTGGTCCCAACAAGCTAGGTGAAGGACGGCTTTCACACACACTTATCTCTCAGAACAGAGCATGTGGAGAGACGTTCGTTCATCTAGCACAAAGGGAACTGGTTGCAGGAGAAACTTTACTGTGGTTTCTCAGTCTGTTTCCTAGTGCCGGTTTGAAGTTCCTGCAGTTTTCACTGTAAAACCGAGTTGGAGCTAGTACCTCCCCATATATATGTATGGATTGGAGTTTGCAACTGAAAAGAAACTTTGTGTTCCCAACAAGCTAGGTGAAGGACGGCTTTCACACACACTTATCTCTCAGAACTGAGCATGTGTAGAGACGTTCGTTCATCTAGCACATAGGAAACGGGTTGCAGTAGAAACTTTTACTCTGGTTTCTCAGTCTGTTTCCTAGTGCTGGTTTGAAGTTCCTGCATTTTTCACTGTAAAACCGAGTTGGAGCTAGTACCTCCCCATATATATGTATGGAGTGGAGTTTGCAACTGAAAAGATACTTTGTGTTCCCAACAAGCTAGGTGAAGGACGGCTTTCACACACACTTATCTCTCAGAACTGAGCATGTGGAGAGACGTTCGTTCATCTAGCACAAAGGGAACGGGTTGCAGGAGAAACTATTACTCTGGTTTCTCTGTCTGTTTCCTAGTGCCGGTTTGAAGTTCCTGCAGTTTTCACTGTAAAACCGAGTTGGAGCTTGTACCTCCCCATATATATGTATGGAGTGGAGTTTGCAACTGAAAAGAAACTTTGTGTTCCCAACAAGCTAGGTGAAGGACGGCTTTCACACACACTTATCTCTCAGAACTGAGCATGTGTAGAGACGTTCGTTCATCTAGCACATAGGAAACGGGTTGCAGGGGAAACTTTTACTCTGGTTTCTCAGTCTGTTTCCTAGTGCCGGTTAGAAGTTCCTGCAGTTTTCACTGTATAACCGAGTTGGAGCTAGTACCTCCCCATATATATGTATGGAGTGGAGTTTGCAACTGAAAAGAAACTTTGTGTTCCCAACAAGCTAGGTGAAGGACTGCTTTCACAAACAATTATCTCTCAGAACTTAGCATGTGGAGAGACGTTCGTTCATCTAGCACAAAGGGAACGGGTTGCAGGAGAAACTATACTATGGTTTCTCAGTCTGTTTCCTAGTGCCGGTTTGAAGTTCCTGCAGTTTTCACTGTAAAATCGAGTTGGAGCTAGTACCTCCCCATATATATGTATGGAGTGGATTTTGCAACTGAAAAGAAACTTTGTGTTCCCAACAAGCTAGGTGAAGGACGGCTTTCACACACACTTATCTCTCAGAACTGAGCATGTGTAGAGACGTTCGTTCATCTAGCACATAGGAAACGGGTTGCAGGAGAAAATTTTACTCTGGTTTCTCAGTCTGTTTCCTAGTGCTGGTTTGAATTTCCTGCATTTTTCACTGTAAAACCGAGTTGGAGCTAGTACCTCCCCATATATATGTATGGAGTGGAGTTTGCAAATGAAAAGAAACTTTGTGTTCCCAACAAGCTAGGTGAAGGACGGCTTTCACACACACTTATCTCTCAGAACTGAGCATGTGGAGAGACGTTCGTTCATCTAGCACAAAGGGAACGGGTTGCAGGAGAAACTATTACTCTGGTTTCTCTGTCTGTTTCCTAGTGCCGGTTTGAAGTTCCTGCAGTTTTCACTGTAAAATCGAGTTGGAGCTTGTACCACCCCATATATATGTATGGAGTGGAGTTTGCAACTGAAAAGAAACTTTGTGTTCCCAACAAGCTAGGTGAAGGACGGCTTTCACACACACTTATCTCTCAGAACTGAGCATGTGGAGAGACGTTCGTTCATCTAGCACAAAGGGAAAGGGTTGCAGGTGAAACTTTTACTCTGGTTTCTCAGTCTGTTTCCTAGTGCCGGTTAGAAGTTCCTGCAGTTTTCACTGTAAAATTGAGTTGGAGCTAGAACTTCCCCATATATATGTATGGAGTGGAGTTTGCAACTGAAAAGAATCTTTGTGTTCCCAACAAGATAGGGGAAGGACGGCTTTCACACACACATATCTCTCAGAACTGAGCATGTGGTGAGAAGTTCTTTCATCTAGCACAAAGGGAACGGGTTGCATTAGAATCTTTTACTGTGGTTTCTCGGTCTGTTTCCTATTGCCTGTTTGAAGTTCCTTCAGTTTTCACTGTAAAACCGAGTTGGTGCTAGTACCTCCCCATATATATGTATGGAGTGGAGTTTGCAACTGAAAAGAAACTTTGTGTTCCCAACAAGCTAGGTGAAGGACGGCTTTCACAAACACTTATCTCTCAGAACAGAGCATGTGGAGAGACGTTCGTTCATCTAGCACAAAGGGAACTGGTTGCAGGTGAAACTTTACTGTGGTTTCTCAGTCTGTTTCCTAGTGCCGGTTTGAAGTTCCTGCAGTTTTCACTGTAAAACAGAGTTGGAGCTAGTACCTCCCCATATATATGTATGGAGTGGAGTTTGCAACTGAAAAGAAACTTTGTGTTCCCAACAAGCTAGGTGAAGGTCGGCTTTCACACACACTTATCTCTCAGAACTGAGCATGTGGAGGGACGTTCGTTCATCTAGCACATAGGAAACGGGTTGCAGGAGAAACTTTTACTCTGGTTTCTCAGTCTGTTTCCTAGTGCTGGTTTGAAGTTCCTGCATTTTTCACTGTAAAACCGAGTTGGAGCTAGTACCTCCCCATATATATGTATGGAGTGGAGTTTGCAACTGAAAAGAAACTTTGTGTTCCCAACAAGCTAGGTGAAGGACGGCTTTCACACACAATTATCTCTCAGAACTGAGCATATGGAGAGACGTTCGTTCATCTAGCACAAAGGGAACGGTTTGCAGGAGAAAATTTTACTGTGGTTTCTCAGTCTGTTTCCTAGTGCCGGTATGAAGTTCCTGCAGTTTTCACTGTAAAACCGAGTTGGAGCTAGTACCTCCCCATATATATGTATGGAGTGGAGTTTGCAACTGAAAAGAAACTTTGTGTTCAATACAAGCTAGTTGAAGGACGGCTTTCACACACACTTATCTCTCAGAACTGAGCATGTGGAGAGACGTTCGTTCATCTAGCACAAAGGGAACGGGTTGCAGGGGAAACTTTTACTCTGGTTTCTCAGTCTGTTTCCTAGTGCCGGTTAGAAGTTCCTGCAGTTTTCACTGTATAACCGAGTTGGAGCTAGTACCTCCCCATATATATGTATGGAGTGGAGTTTGCAACTGAAAAGAAACTTTGTGTTCCCAACAAGCTAGGTGAAGGACTGCTTTCACAAACAATTATCTCTCAGAACTTAGCATGTGGAGAGACGTTCGTTCATCTAGCACAAAGGGAACGGGTTGCAGGAGAAACTATACTATGGTTTCTCAGTCTGTTTCCTAGTGCCGGTTTGAAGTTCCTGCAGTTTTCACTGTAAAATCGAGTTGGAGCTAGTACCTCGCCATATATATGTATGGAGTGGATTTTGCAACTGAAAAGAAACTTTGTGTTCCCAACAAGCTAGGTGAAGGACGGCTTTCACACACACTTATCTCTCAGAACAGAGCATGTGGAGAGACGTTCGTTCATCTAGCACAAAGGGAACTGGTTGCAGGAGAAACTTTACTGTGGTTTCTCAGTCTGTTTCCTAGTGCCGGTTTGAAGTTCCTGCAGTTTTCACTGTAAAACCGAGTTGGAGCTAGTACCTCCCCATATATATGTATGGAGTGGAGTTTGCAACTGAAAAGAAACTTTGTGTTCCCAACAAGCTAGGTGAAGGACGGCTTTCACACACACTTATCTCTCAGAACTGAGCACGTGTAGAGACGTTCTTTCATCTAGCACATAGGAAACGGGTTGCAGGAGAAACTTTTACTCTGGTTTCTCAGTCTGTTTCCTAGTGCTGGTTTGAAGTTCCTGCATTTTTCACTGTAAAACCGAGTTGGAGCTAGTACCTCCCCATATATATGTATGGAGTGGAGTTTGCAACTGAAAAGAAACTTTGTGTTCCCAACAAGCTAGGTGAAGGACTGCTTTCACAAACAATTATCTCTCAGAACTTAGCATGTGGAGAGACGTTCGTTCATCTAGCACAAAGGGAACGGGTTGCAGGAGAAACTATACTATGGTTTCTCAGTCTGTTTCCTAGTGCCGGTTTGAAGTTCCTGCAGTTTTCACTGTAAAATCGAGTTGGAGCTAGTACCTACCCATATATATGTATGGAGTGGATTTTGCAACTGAAAAGAAACTTTGTGTTCCCAACAAGCTATGTGAAGGACGGCTTTCACACACACTTATCTCTCAGAACAGAGCATGTGGAGAGACGTTCGTTCATCTAGCACAAAGGGAACTGGTTGCAGGAGAAACTTTACTGTGGTTTCTCAGTCTGTTTCCTAGTGCCGGTTTGAAGTTCCTGCAGTTTTCACTGTAAAACCGAGTTGGAGCTAGTACCTCCCCATATATATGTATGGAGTGGAGTTTGCAACTGAAAAGAAACTTTGTGTTCCCAACAAGCTAGGTGAAGGACGGCTTTCACACACACTTATCTCTCAGAACTGAGCACGTGTAGAGACGTTGTTTCATCTAGCACATAGGAAACGGGTTGCGGGAGAAACTTTTACTCTGGTTTCTCAGTCTGTTTCCTAGTGCTGGTTTGAAGTTCCTGCATTTTTCACTGTAAAACCGAGTTGGAGCTAGTACCTCCCCATATATATGTATGGAGTGGAGTTTGCAACTGAAAAGATACTTTGTGTTCCCAACAAGCTAGTTGAAGGACGGCTTTCACACACAATTATCTCTCAGAACTGAGCATATGGAGAGACGTTCGTGCATCTAGCACAAAGGGTATTGTTTGCAGGAGAAAATTTTACTGTGGATTCTCAGTCTGTTTCCTAGTGCCGGTATGAAGTTCCTGCAGTTTTCACTGTAAAACCGAGTTGGAGCTAGTACCTCCCCATATATATGTATGGAGTGGAGTTTGCAACTGAATAGAAACTTTGTGTTCCAAACAAGCTAGGTGAAGGACGGCTTTCACACACAATTATTTCTCAGAAGTGAGCATGTGGAGAGAAGTTCGTTCATCTAGCACAAAGGGAATTGGTTGCAGGAGAAACTTTTACTCTGGTTTCTCAGTCTGTTTCCTAGTGCCGGTTAGACGTTCCTGCAGTTTGCACTGTATAACCGAGTTGGAGCTAGTACCTCCCCATATATATGTATGGAGTGGAGTTTGCAACTGAAAAGAAACTTTGTGTTCCCAACAAGCTAGGTGAAGGACTGCTTTCACAAACAATTATCTCTCAGAACTTAGCATGTGGAGAGACGTTCGTTCATCTAGCACAAAGGGAACGGGTTGCAGGAGAAACTATACTATGGTTTCTCAGTCTGTTTCCTAGTGCCGGTTTGAAGTTCCTGCAGTTTTCACTGTAAAATCGAGTTGGAGCTAGTACCTCCCCATATATATGTATGGAGTGGAGTTTGCAACTGAAAAGAAACTTTGTGTTCCCAACAAGCTAGGTGAAGGACGGCTTTCACACACACTTATCTCTCAGAACTGAGCATGTGGAGAGACGTTCGTTCATCTAGCACATAGGAAACGGGTTGCAGGAGAAACTTTTACTCTGGTTTCTCAGTCTGTTTCCTAGTGCTGGTTTGAAGTTCCTGCATTTTTCACTGTAAAACCGAGTTGGAGCTAGTACCTCCCCATATATATGTATGGAGTGGAGTTTGCAACTGAAAAGAAACTATGTGTTCCCAACAAGCTAAGTGAAGGACGGCTTTCACACACACTTATCTCTCAGAACTGAGCATGTGGAGAGACGTTCGTTCATCTAGCACAAAGGGAACGGGTTGCAGGAGAAACTATTACTCTGGTTTCTCTGTCTGTTTCCTAGTGCCGGTTTGAAGTTCCTGCAGTTTTCACTGTAAAACCGAGTTGGAGCTTGTACCTCCCCATATATATGAATGGAGTGGAGTTTGCAACTGAAAAGAAAGTTTGTGTTCCCAACAAGCTAGGTGAAGGACGGCTTTCACACACACTTATCTCTCAGAACAGAGCATGTGGAGAGACTTTCGTTCATCTAGCACAAAGGGAACTGGTTGCAGGAGAAACTTTACTGTGGTTTCTCAGTCTGTTTCCTAGTGCCGGTTTGAAGTTCCTGCAGTTTTCACTGTAAAACCGAGTTGGAGCTAGTACCTCCCCATATATATGTATGGAGTGGAGTTTGCAACTGAAAAGAAACTTTGTGTTCCCAACAAGCTAGGTGAAGGACGGCTTTCACACACACTTATCTCTCAGAACTGAGCACGTGTAGAGACGTTCTTTCATCTAGCACATAGGAAACGGGTTGCAGGAGAAACTTTTACTCTGGTTTCTCAGTCTGTTTCCTAGTGCTGGTTTGAAGTTCCTGCATTTTTCACTGTAAAACCGAGTTGGAGCTAGTACCTCCCCATATATATGTATGGAGTGGAGTTTGCAACTGAAAAGATACTTTGTGTTCCCAACAAGCTAGTTGAAGGACGGCTTTCACACACAATTATTTCTCAGAAGTGAGCATGTGGAGAGACGTTCGTTCATCTAGCACAAAGGGAATTGGTTGCAGGAGAAACTTTTACTCTGGTTTCTCAGTCTGTTTCCTAATGCCGGTTAGACGTTCCTGCAGTTTTCACTGTATAACCGAGTTGGAGCTAGTACCTCCCCATATATATGTATGGAGTGGAGTTTGCAACTGAAAAGAAACTTTGTGTTCCCAACAAGCTAGGTGAAGGACTGCATTCTCAAACAATTATCTCTCAGAACTTAGCATGTGGAGAGACGTTCGTTCATCTAGCACAAAGGGAACGGGTTGCAGGAGAAACTATACTATGGTTTCTCAGTCTGTTTCCTAGTGCCGGTTTGAAGTTCCTGCAGTTTTCACTGTAAAATCGAGTTGGAGCTAGTACCTCCCCATATATATGTATGGAGTGGAGTTTGCAACTGAAAAGAAACTTTGTGTTCCCAACAAGCTAGGTGAAGGACTGCTTTCACACACACTTATCTCTCAGAACTGAGCATGTGTAGAGACGTTCGTTCATCTAGCACATAGGAAACGGGTTGCAGGAGAAAATTTTACTCTGGTTTCTCAGTCTGTTTCCTAGTGCTGGTTTGAATTTCCTGCATTTTTCACTGTAAAACCGAGTTGGAGCTAGTACCTCCCCATATATATGTATGGAGTGGAGTTTGCAAATGAAAAGAAACTTTGTGTTCCCAACAAGCTAGGTGAAGGACGGCTTTCACACACACTTATCTCTCAGAACTGAGCATGTGGAGAGACGTTCGTTCATCTAGCACAAAGGGAACGGGTTGCAGGAGAAACTATTACTCTGGTTTCTCTGTCTGTTTCCTAGTGCCGGTTTGAAGTTCCTGCAGTTTTCACTGTAAAATCGAGTTGGAGCTAGTACCTCCCCATATATATGTATGGAGTGGAGTTTGCAACTGAAAAGAAACTTTGTGTTCCCAACAAGCTATGTGAAGGACGGCTTTCACACACACTTATCTCTCAGAACTGAGCATGTGGAGAGACGTTCGTTCATCTAGCACAAAGGGAAAGGGTTTCAGGTGAAACTTTTACTCTGGTTTCTCAGTCTGTTTCCTAGTGCCGGTTAGAAGTTCCTGCAGTTTTCACTGTAAAACCGAGTTGGAGCTAGTACCTCCCTATATATATGTATGGAGTGGAGTTTGCAACTGAAAAGAAATTTGTGTTCCCAACAAGCTAGGTGAAGGACTGCTTTAACAAACAATTATCTCTCAGAACTTAGCATGTGGAGAGACGTTCGTTCATCTAGCACAAAAGGAACGGGTTGCAGGAGAAACTATACTGTGGTTTCTCAGTCTGTTTCCTAGTGCCGGTTTGAAGTTCCTGCAGTTTTCACTGTAAAATCGAGTTGGAGCTAGTACCTCCCCATATATATGTATGGAGTGGGGTTTGCAACTGAAAAGAAACTTTGTGTTCCCAACAAGCTAGGTGAAGGACGGCTTTCACACACACATATCTCTCAGAACTGAGCATGTGCTGAGACGTTCTGTCATCTAGCAAAAATGGAACGGGTTGCATTAGAAACTTTTACTGTGGTTTCTCGGTCTGTTTCCTATTGCCGGTTTGAAGTTCCTGCAGTTTTCACTGTAAAACCGAGTTGGTGCTAGTACCTCCCCATATATATGTATGGAGTGGAGTTTGCAACTGAAAAGAAACTTTGTGTTCCCAACAAGCTAGGTGAAGGACGGCTTTCACACACACTTATCTCTCAGAACAGAGCATGTGGAGAGACGTTCGTTCATCTAGCACAAAGGGAACTGGTTGCAGGAGAAACTTTACTGAGGTTTCTCAGTCTGTTTCCTAGTGCCGGTTTGAAGTTCCTGCAGTTTTCACTGTAAAACCGATTTGGAGCTAGTACCTCCCCATATATATGTATGGAGTGGAGTTTGCAACTGAAAAGAAACTTTGTGTTCCCAACAAGCTCGGTGAAGGACGGCTTTCACACACACTTATCTCTCAGAACTGAGCATGTGGAGAGACGTTCGTTCATCTAGCACATAGGAAACGGGTTGCAGGAGAAATTTTTACTCTGGTTTCTCAGTCTGTTTCCTAGTGCTGGTTTGAAGTTCCTGCATTTTTCACTGTAAAACCGATTTGGAGCTAGTACCTCCCCATATATATGTATGGATTGGAGTTTGCAACTGAAAAGATACTTTGTGTTCAAAACAAGCTAGGTGAAGAACGGCTTTCACACACACTTATCTCTCAGATCTGAGCATATGGAGAGACGTTCGTTCATCTAGCACAAAGGGAACGGTTTGCAGGAGAAAATTTTACTGTGGTTTCTCAGTCTGTTTCCTAGTGCCGGTATGAAGTTCCTGCAGTTTTCACTGTAAAACCGAGTTGGAGCTAGTACCTCCCCATATATATGTATGGAGTGGAGTTTGCAACTGAAAAGAAACTTTGTGTTCCCAACAAGCTAGTTGAAGGACGGCTTTCACACACACTTATCTCTCAGAACTGAGCATGTGGAGAGAAGTTCGTTCATCTAGCACAAAGGGAACGGGTTGAAGGAGAAAATTTTTCTCTGGTTTCTCAGTCTGTTTCCTAGTGCCGGTTTGAAGTTCCTGCAGTTTTCACTGTAAAACCGAGTTGGAGCTAGTACCTCCCTATATATATGTATGGAGTGGAGTTTGCAACTGAAAAGAAATTTGTGTTCCCAACAAGCTAGGTGAAGGACTGCTTTCACAAACAATTATCTCTCAGAACTTAGCATGTGGAGAGACGTTCGTTCATCTAGCACAAAAGGAACGGGTTGCAGGAGAAACTATACTGTGGTTTCTCAGTCTGTTTCCTAGTGCCGGTTTGAAGTTCCTGCAGTTTTCACTGTAAAATCGAGTTGGAGCTAGTACCTCCCCATATATATGTATGGAGTGGGGTTTGCAACTGAAAAGAAACTTTGTGTTCCCAACAAGCTAGGTGAAGGACGGCTTTCACACACACATATCTCTCAGAACTGAGCATGTGCTGAGACGTTCTGTCATCTAGCAAAAATGGAACGGGTTGCATTAGAAACTTTTACTGTGGTTTCTCGGTCTGTTTCCTATTGCCGGTTTGAAGTTCCTGCAGTTTTCACTGTAAAACCGAGTTGGTGCTAGTACCTCCCCATATATATGTATGGAGTGGAGTTTGCAACTGAAAAGAAACTTTGTTTTCCCAACAAGCTAGGTGAAGGACGGCTTTCACACACACTTATCTCTCAGAACAGAGCATGTGGAGAGACGTTCGTTCATCTAGCACAAAGGGAACTGGTTGCAGGAGAAACTTTACTGAGGTTTCTCAGTCTGTTTCCTAGTGCCGGTTTGAAGTTCCTGCAGTTTTCACTGTAAAACCGATTTGGAGCTAGTACCTCCCCATATATATGTATGGAGTGGAGTTTGCAACTGAAAAGAAACTTTGTGTTCCCAACAAGCTCGGTGAAGGACGGCTTTCACACACACTTATCTCTCAGAACTGAGCATGTGGAGAGACGTTCGTTCATCTAGCACATAGGAAACGGGTTGCAGGAGAAATTTTTACTCTAGTTTCTCAGTCTGTTTCCTAGTGCTGGTTTGAAGTTCCTGCATTTTTCACTGTAAAACCGATTTGGAGCTAGTACCTCCCCATATATATGTATGGATTGGAGTTTGCAACTGAAAAGATACTTTGTGTTCAAAACAAGCTAGGTGAAGAACGGCTTTCACACACACTTATCTCTCAGATCTGAGCATATGGAGAGACGTTCGTTCATCTAGCACAAAGGGAACGGTTTGCAGGAGAAAATTTTACTGTGGTTTCTCAGTCTGTTTCCTAGTGCCGGTATGAAGTTCCTGCAGTTTTCACTGTAAAACCGAGTTGGAGCTAGTACCTCCCCATATATATGTATGGAGTGGAGTTTGCAACTGAAAAGAAACTTTGTGTTCCCAACAAGCTAGTTGAAGGACGGCTTTCACACACACTTATCTCTCAGAACTGAGCATGTGGAGAGAAGTTCGTTCATCTAGCACAAAGGGAACGGGTTGAAGGAGAAAATTTTTCTCTGGTTTCTCAGTCTGTTTCCTAGTGCCGGTTTGAAGTTCCTGCAGTTTTCACTGTAAAACCGAGTTGGAGCTAGTACCTCCCCATATATATGTATGGAGTGGAGTTTGCAACTGAAAAGTAACTTTGTGTTCCCAACAAGATAGGTGAAGGACGGCTTTCACACACACTTATCTCTCAGAACTGAGCATGTGGAGAGACGTTCGTTCATCTAGCACAAAGGGAACTGGTTGCATTAGAAACTTTTACTGTGGTTTCTCGGTCTGTTTCCTATTGCCTGTTTGAAGTTCCTGCAGTTTTCACTGTAAAACCGAGTTGGTGCTAGTCCCTCCCCATATATATGTATGGAGTGGAGTTTGCAACTGAAAAGAAACTTTGTGTTCCCAACAAGCTAGTTGAAGGACGGCTTTCACACACACTTATCTCTCAGAACAGAGCATGTGGAGAGACGTTCGTTCATCTAGCACAAAGGAAACTGTTTGCAGGAGAAACTTTACTGTGGTTTCTCAGTCTGTTTCCTAGTGTCGGTTTGAAGTTCCTGCAGTTTTCACTGTAAAACCGAGTTGGAGCTAGTACCTCCCCATATATATGTATGGAGTGGAGTTTGCAACTGAAAAGAAACTTTGTGTTCAATACAAGCTAGTTGAAGGACGGCTTTCACACACACTTATCTCTCAGAACTGAGCATGTGGAGAGACGTTCGTTCATCTAGCACAAAGGGAACGGGTTGCAGGGGAAACTTTTACTCTGGTTTCTCTGTCTGTTTCCTAGTGCCGGTTAGAAGTTCCTGCAGTTTTCACTGTATAACCGAGTTGGAGCTAGTACCTCCCTATATATATGTATGGAGTGGAGTTTGCAACTGAAAAGAAACTTTGTGTTCCCAACAAGCTAGGTGAAGGACTGCTTTCACAAACAATTATCTCTCAGAACTTAGCATGTGGAGAGACGTTCGTTCATCTAGCACAAAGGGAACGGGTTGTAGGAGAAACTATACTATGGTTTCTCAGTCTGTTTCCTACTGCCGGTTTGAAGTTCCTGCAGTTTTCACTGTAAAATCGAGTTGGAGCTAGTACCTCCCCATATATATGTATGGAGTGGATTTTGCAACTGAAAAGAAACTTTGTGTTCCCAACAAGCTAGGTGAAGGACGGCTTTCACACACACTTATCTCTCAGAACAGAGCATGTGGAGAGACGTTCGTTCATCTAGCACAAAGGGAACTGTTTGCAGGAGAAACTTTACTGTGGTTTCTCAGTCTGTTTCCTAGTGCCGGTTTGAAGTTCCTGCAGTTTTCACTGTAAAACCGAGTTGGAGCTAGTACCTCCCCATATATATGTATGGAGTGGAGTTTGCAACTGAAAAGTAACTTTGTGTTCCCAACAAGCTAGTTGAAGGACGGCTTTCACACACACTTATCTCTCAGAACTGAGCACGTGTAGAGACGTTCTTTCATCTAGCACATAGGAAACGGGTTGCAGGAGAAACTTTTACTCTGGTTTCTCAGTCTGTTTCCTAGTGCTGGTTTGAAGTTCCTGCATTTTTCACTGTAAAACCGAGTTGGAGCTAGTACCTCCCCATATATATGTATGGAGTGGAGTTTGCAACTGAAAAGATACTTTGTGTTCCCAACAAGCTAGTTGAAGGACGGCTTTCACACACAATTATCTCTCAGAACTGAGCATATGGAGAGACGTTCGTCCATCTAGCACAAAGGGTATTGTTTGCAGGAGAAAATTTTACTGTGGTTTCTCAGTTTGTTTCCTAGTGCCGGTATGAAGTTCCTGCAGTTTTCACTGTAAAATCGAGTTGGAGCTAGTACCTCCCCATATATATGTATGGAGTGGAGTTTGCAACTGAAAAGAAACTTTGTGTTCCCAACAAGCTAGGTGAAGGACGGCTTTCACACACACTTATCTCTCAGAACTGAGCATGTGTAGAGACGTTCGTTCATCTAGCACATAGGAAACGGGTTGCAGGAGAAACTTTTACTCTGGTTTCTCAGTCTGTTTCCTAGTGCTGGTTTGAAGTTCCTGCATTTTTCACTGTAAAACCGAGTTGGAGCTAGTACCTCCCCATATATATGTATGGAGTGGAGTTTGCAACTGAAAAGATACTTTGTGTTCCCAACAAGCTAGGTGAAGGACGGCTTTCACACACAATTATCTCTCAGAACTGAGCATGTGGAGAGACGTTCGTTCATCTAGCACAAAGGGAACGGGTTGCAGGAGAAACTATTACTCTGGTTTCTCTGTCTGTTTCCTAGTGCCGGTTTGAAGTTCCTGCAGTTTTCACTGTAAAACCGAGTTGGAACTTGTACCTCCCCATATATATGTATGGAGTGGAGTTTGCAACTGAAAAGAAACTTTGTGTTCCCAACAAGCTAGGTGAAGGACGGCTTTCACACACACTTATCTCTCAGAACTGAGCATGTGTAGAGACGTTCGTTCATCTAGCACATAGGAAACGGGTTGCAGGAGAAAATTTTACTCTGGTTTCTCAGTCTGTTTCCTAGTGCTGGTTTGAATTTCCTGCATTTTTCACTGTAAAACCGAGTTGGAGCTAGTACCTCCCCATATATATGTATGGAGTGGAGTTTGCAAATGAAAAGAAACTTTGTGTTCCCAACAAGCTAGGTGAAGGAAGGCTTTCACACACACTTATCTCTCAGAACTGAGCATGTGGAGAGACGTTCGTTCATCTAGCACAAAGGGAACGGGTTGCAGGAGAAACTATTACTCTGGATTCTCTGTCTGTTTCCTAGTGCCGGTTTGAAGTTCCTGCAGTTTTCACTGTAAAATCGAGTTGGAGCTTGTACCTCCCCATATATATGTATGGAGTGGAGTTTGCAACTGAAAAGAAACTTTGTGTTCCCAACAAGCTAGGTGAAGGACGGCTTTCACACACACTTATCTCTCAGAACTGAGCATGTGGAGAGACGTTCGTTCATCTAGCACAAAGGGAAAGGGTTGCAGGTGAAACTTTTACTCTGGTTTCTCAGTCTGTTTCCTAGTGCCGGTTAGAAGTTCCTGCAGTTTTCACTGTAAAACCGAGTTGGAGCTAGTACCTCCCTATATATATGTATGGAGTGGAGTTTGCAACTGAAAAGAAATATGTGTTCCCAACAAGCTAGGTGAAGGACTGCTTTCACAAACAATTATCTCTCAGAACTTAGCATGTGGAGAGACGTTCGTTCATCTAGCACAAAGGGAACCGGTTGCAGGAGAAACTATACTGTGGTTTCTCAGTCTGTTTCCTAGTGCCGGTTTGAAGTTCCTGCAGTTTTCACTGTAAAATCGAGTTGGTGCTAGTACCTCCCCATATATATGTATGGAGTGGAGTTTGCAACTGAAAAGAAACTTTGTGTTCCCAACAAGCTAGGTGAAGGACGGCTTTCACACACACTTATCTCTCAGAACAGAGCATGTGGAGAGACGTTCGTTCATCTAGCACAAAGGGAACTGGTTGCAGGAGAAACTTTACTGTGGTTTCTCAGTCTGTTTCCTAGTGCCGGTTTGAAGTTCCTGCAGTTTTCACTGTAAAACCGATTTGGAGCTAGTACCTCCCCATATATATGTATGGAGTGGAGTTTGCAACTGAAAAGAAACTTTGTGTTCCCAACAAGCTAGGTGAAGGACGGCTTTCACACACACTTATCTCTCAGAACTGAGCATGTGGAGAGACGTTCGTTCATCTAGCACATAGGAAACGGGTTGCAGGAGAAACTTTTACTCTGGTTTCTCAGTCTGTTTCCTAGTGCTGGTTTGAAGTTAATGCATTTTTCACTGTAAAACCGATTTGGAGCTAGTACCTCCCCATATATATGTATGGAGTGGAGTTTGCAACTGAAAAGATACTTTGTGTTCCCAACAAGCTAGGTGAAGAACGGCTTTCACACACACTTATCTCTCAGAACTGAGCATATGGAGAGACGTTCGTTCATCTAGCACAAAGGGAACGGTTTGCAGGAGAAAATTTTACTGTGGTTTCTCAGTCTGTTTCCTAGTGCCGGTATGATGTTCCTGCAGTTTTCACTGTAAAACCGAGTTGGAGCTAGTACCTCCCCATATATATGTATGGAGTGGAGTTTGCAACTGAAAAGAAACTTTGTGTTCCCAACAAGCTAGTTGAAGGACGGCTTTCACACACACTTATCTCTCAGAACTGAGCATGTGGAGAGAATTTCGTTCATCTAGCACAAAGGGAACGGGTTGAAGGAGAAAATTTTTCTCTGGTTTCTCAGTCTGTTTCCTAGTGCCGGTTTGAAGTTCCTGCAGTTTTCACTGTAAAACCGAGTTGGAGCTAGTACCTCCCCATAGATTTGTATGGAGTGGAGTTTGCAACTGAAAAGAAACTTTGTGTTCCCAACAAGCTAGGTGAAGGACTGCTTTCACAAACAATTATCTCTCAGAACTTAGCATGTGGAGAGACGTTCGTTCATCTAGCACAAAGGGAACGGGTTGCAGTAGAAACTATACTATGGTTTCTCAGTCTGTTTCTTAGTGCCGGTTGGAAGTTCCTGCAGTTTTCACTGTAAAATCGAGTTGTAGCTAGTACCTCCCCATATATATGTATGGAGTGGAGTTTGCAACTGAAAAGAAACTTTGTGTTCCCAACAAGATAGGTGAAGGACGGCTTTCACACACACTTATCTCTCAGAACTGAGCATGTGGTGAGACGTTCTTTCATCTAGCACAAAGGGAACGGGTTGCATTAGAAACTTTTACTGTGGTTTCTCGGTCTGTTTCCTATTGCCTGTTTGAAGTTCCTGCAGTTTTCACTGTAAAACCGAGTTGGTGCTAGTACCTCCCCATATATATGTATGGAGTGGAGTTTGCAACTGAAAAGAAACTTTGTGTTCCCAACAAGCTAGGTGAAGGACGGCTTTCACACACACTTATCTCTCAGAACAGAGCATGTGGAGAGACGTTCGTTCATCTAGCACAAAGGAAACTGGTTGCAGGAGAAACTTTACTGTGGTTTCTCAGTCTGTTTCCTAGTGCCGGTTTGAAGTTCCTGCAGTTTTCACTGTAAAACAGAGTTGGAGCTAGTATCTCCCCATATATATGTATGGAGTGGAGTTTGCAACTGAAAAGAAACTTTGTGTTCCCAACAAGGTAGTTGAAGGACGGCTTTCACACACACTTATCTCTCAGAACATAGCATGTGGAGGGACGTTCGTTCATCTAGCACATAGGAAACGGGTTGCAGGAGAAACTTTTACTCTGGTTTCTCAGTCTGTTTCCTAGTGCTGGTTTGAATTTCCTGCATTTTTCACTGTAAAACCGAGTTGGAGCTAGTACCTCCCCATATATATGTATGGAGTGGAGTTTGCAAATGAAAAGAAACTTTGTGTTCCCAACAAGCTAGGTGAAGGACGGCTTTCACACACACTTATCTCTCAGAACTGAGCATGTGGAGAGACGTTCGTTCATCTAGCACAAAGGGAACGGGTTGCAGGGGAAACTATTACTCTGGTTTCTCTGTCTGTTTCCTAGTGCCGGTTTGAAGTTCCTGCAGTTTTCACTGTAAAACCGAGTTGGAGCTTGTACCTCCCCATATATATGTATGGAGTGGAGTTTGCAACTGAAAAGAAACTTTGTGTTCCCAACAAGCTAGGTGAAGGACGGCTTTCACACACACTTATCTCTCAGAACTGAGCATGTGGAGAGACGTTCGTTCATCTAGCACAAAGGGAAAGGGTTGCAGGTGAAACTTTTACTCTGGTTTCTCAGTCTGTTTCCTAGTGCCGGTTAGAAGTTCCTGCAGTTTTCACTGTAAAACCGAGTTGGAGCTAGTACCTCCCTATATATATGTATGGAGTGGAGTTTGCAACTGAAAAGTAATATGTGTTCCCAACAAGCTAGGTGAAGGACTGCTTTCACAAACAATTATCTCTCAGAACTTAGCATGTGGAGAGACGTTCGTTCATCTAGCACAAAGGGAACGGGTTGCAGGAGAAACTATACTGTGGTTTCTCAGTCTGTTTCCTAGTGCCGGTTTGAAGTTCCTGCAGTTTTCACTGTAAAATCGAGTTGGAGCTAGTACCTCCCCATATATATGTATGGAGTGGAGTTTGCAACTGAAAAGAAACTTTGTTTTCCCAACAAGCTAGCTGAAGGACGGCTTTCACACACACATATCTCTCAGAACTGAGCATGTGCTGAGACGTTCTGTCATCTAGCAAAAAGGGAACGGGTTGCATTAGAAACTTTTACTGTGGTTTCTCGGTCTGTTTCCTATTGCCGGTTTGAAGTTCCTGCAGTTTTCACTGTAAAACCGAGTTGGTGCTAGTACCTCCCCATATATATATAAGGAGTGGAGTTTGCAACTGAAAAGAAACTTTGTGTTCCCAACAAGCTAGGTGAAGGACGGCTTTCACACTCACTTATCTCTCAGAACAGAGCATGTGGAGAGACGTTCGTTCATCTAGCACAAAGGGAACTGGTTGCAGGAGAAACTTTACTGAGGTTTCTCAGTCTGTTTCCTAGTGCCGGTTTGAAGTTCCTGCAGTTTTCACTGTAAAACCGATTTGGAGCTAGTACCTCCCCATATATATGTATGGAGTGGAGTTTGCAACTGAAAAGAAACTTTGTGTTCCCAACAAGCTAGGTGAAGGACGGCTTTCACACACACTTATCTCTCAGAACTGAGCATGTGGAGAGACGTTCGTTCATCTAGCACATAGGAAACGGGTTGCAGGAGAAACTTTTACTCTGGTTTCTCAGTCTGTTTCCTAGTGCTGGTTTGAAGTTAATGCATTTTTCACTGTAAAACCGATTTGGAGCTAGTACCTCCCCATATATATGTATGGAGTGGAGTTTGCAACTGAAAAGATACTTTGTGTTCCCAACAAGCTAGGTGAAGAACGGCTTTCACACACACTTATCTCTCAGAACTGAGCATATGGAGAGACGTTCGTTCATCTAGCACAAAGGGAACGGGTTGCAGGAGAAACTTTTACTGTGGTTTCTCAGTCTGTTTCCTAGTGCCGGTATGATGTTCCTGCAGTTTTCACTGTAAAACCGAGTTGGAGCTAGTACCTCCCCATATATATGTATGGAGTGGAGTTTGCAACTGAAAAGAAACTTTGTGTTCCCAACAAGCTAGTTGAAGGACGGCTTTCACACACACTTATCTCTCAGAACTGAGCATGTGGAGAGAATTTCGTTCATCTAGCACAAAGGGAACGGGTTGAAGGAGAAAATTTTTCTCTGGTTTCTCAGTCTGTTTCCTAGTGCCGGTTTGAAGTTCCTGCAGTTTTCACTGTAAAACCGAGTTGGAGCTAGTACTTCCCCATATATTTGTATGGAGTGGAGTTTGCAACTGAAAAGAAACTTTGTGTTCCCAACAAGCTAGGTGAAGGACTGCTTTCACAAACAATTATCTCTCAGAACTTAGCATGTGGAGAGACGTTCGTTCATCTAGCACAAAGGGAACGGGTTGCAGGAGAAACTATACTATGGTTTCTCAGTCTGTTTCTTAGTGCCGGGTGGAAGTTCCTGCAGTTTTCACTGTAAAATCGAGTTGGAGCTAGTACCTCCCCATATATATGTATGGAGTGGAGTTTGCAACTGAAAAGAAACTTTGTGTTCCCAACAAGATAGGTGAAGGACGGCTTTCACACACACTTATCTCTCAGAACTGAGCATGTGGTGAGACGTTCTTTCATCTAGCACAAAGGGAACGGGTTGCATTAGAAACTTTTACTGTGGTTTCTCGGTCTGTTTCCTATTGCCTGTTTGAAGTTCCTGCAGTTTTCACTGTAAAACCGAGTTGGTGCTAGTACCTCCCCATATATATGTATGGAGTGGAGTTTGCAACTGAAAAGAAACTTTGTGTTCCCAACAAGCTAGGTGAAGGACGGCTTTCACACACACTTATCTCTCAGAACAGAGCATGTGGAGAGACGTTCGTTCATCTAGCACAAAGGAAACTGGTTGCAGGAGAAACTTTACTGTGGTTTCTCAGTCTGTTTCCTAGTGCCGGTTTGAAGTTCCTGCAGTTTTCACTGTAAAACAGAGTTGGAGCTAGTACCTCCCCATATATATGTATGGAGTGGAGTTTGCAACTGAAAAGAAACTTTGTGTTCCCAACAAGGTAGTTGAAGGACGGCTTTCACACACACTTATCTCTCAGAACAGAGCATGTGGAGGGACGTTCGTTCATCTAGCACATAGGAAACGGGTTGCAGGAGAAACTTTTACTCTGGTTTCTCAGTCTGTTTCCTAGTGCTGGTTTGAAGTTCCTGCATTTTTCAATGTAAAACCGAGTTGGAGCTAGTACCTCCCCATATATATGTATGGAGTGGAGTTTGCATCTGAAAAGATACTTTGTTTTCCCAACAAGCTAGGTGAAGGACGGCTTTCACACACAATTATCTCTCAGAACTGAGCATATGGAGGGACGTTCGTTCATCTAGCACAAAGGGAACGGTTTGCAGGAGAAAATTTTACTGTGGTTTCTCAGTCTGTTTCCTAGTGCCGGGATGAATTTCCTGCAGTTTTCACTGTAAAACCGAGTTGGAGCTAGTACCTCCCCATATATATGTATGGAGTGGAGTTTACAACTGAAAAGAAACTTTGTGTTCAATACAAGCTATTTGAAGGACGGCTTTCACACACATTTATCTCTCAGAACAGAGCATGTGGAGAGACGTTCGTTCATCTAGCACAAAGGGAACTGGTTGCAGGAGAAACTTTACTGGGGTTTCTCAGTCTGTTTCCTAGTGCCGGTTTGAAGTTCCTGCAGTTTTCACTGTAAAACCGAGTTGGAGCTAGTACCTCCCTATATATATGTATGGAGTGGAGTTTGCAACTGAAAAGAAACTTTGTGTTCCCAACAAGCTAGGTGAAGGACTGCTTTCACAAACAATTATCTCTCAGAACTGAGCATGTGGAGAGACGTTCGTTCATCTAGCACAAAGGGATCGGGTTGCAGGTGAAACTATACTATGGTTTCTCAGTCTGTTTCTTAGTGCCGGTTTGAAGTTCCTGCAGTTTTCACTGTAAAATCGAGTTGGAGCTAGTACCTCCCCATATATATGTATGGAGTGGATTTTGCAACTGAAAAGAAACTTTGTGTTCCCAACAAGTTAGGTGAAGGACGGCTTTCACACACACTTATCTCTCAGAACAGAGCATGTGGAGAGACGTTCGTTAATCTAGCACAAAGGGAACTGGTTGCAGGAGAAACTTTACTGTGGTTTCTCAGTCTGTTTCCTAGTGCCGGTTTGAAGTTCCTGCAGTTTTCACTGTAAAACCGAGTTGGAGCTAGTACCTCCCCATATATATGTATGGAGTGGAGTTTGCAACTGAAAAGAAACTTTGTGTTCCCAACAAGCTAGGTGAATGACGGCTTTCACACACAATTATCTCTCAGAACTGAGCATGTGTAGAGACGTTCGTTCATCTAGCACATAGGAAACGGGTTGCAGGAGAAACTTTTACTCTGGTTTCTCAGTCTGTTTCCTAGTGCCGGTATGAAGTTCCTGCAGTTTTCACTGTAAAACCGAGTTGGAGCTAGTACCTCCCCATATATATGTATGGAGTGGAGTTTGCAACTGAAATGAAACTTTGTGTTCCCAACAAGCTAGGTGAAGTACTGCTTTCACAAACAATTATCTCTCAGAACTTAGCATGTGGAGAGACGTTCGTTCATCTAGCACAAAGGGAACGGGTTGCAGGAGAAACTATACTATGGTTTCTCAGTCTGTTTCTTAGTGCCGGTTGGAAGTTCCTGCAGTTTTCACTGTAAAATCGAGTTGGAGCTAGAACCTCCCCATATATATGTATGGAGTGGAGTTTGCAACTGAAAAGGAACTTTGTGTTCCCAACAAGCTAGGTGAAGGACGGCTTTCACACACACTTATCTCTCAGAACTGAGCATGTGGTGAGACGTTCTTTCATCTAGCACAAAGGGAACGGGTAGCATTAGAAAGTTTTACTGTGGATTCTCGGTCTGTTTCCTATTGCCTGTTTGAAGTTCCTGCAGTTTTCACTGTAAAACCGAGTTGGTGCTAGTACCTCCCCATATATATGTATGGAGTGGAGTTTGCAACTGAAAAGAAACTTTGTGTTCCCAACAAGCTAGGTGAAGGACGGCTTTCACACACACTTATCTCTCAGAACAGAGCATGTGGAGAGACGTTCGTTCATCTAGCACAAAGGGAACTGGTTGCAGGAGAAACTTTACTGTGGTTTCTCAGTCTGTTTCCTAGTGCCGGTTTGAAGTTCCTGCAGTTTTCACTGTAAAACCGAGTTGGAGCTAGTACCTCCCCATATATATGTATGGAGTGGAGTTTGCAACTGAAAAGATACTTTGTGTTCCCAACAAGCTAGGTGAAGGACGGCTTTCACACACAATTATCTCTCAGAACTGAGCATATGGAGAGACGTTCGTTCATCTAGCACAAAGGGAACGGTTTGCAGGAGAAAATTTTACTGTGGTTTCTCAGTCTGTTTCCTAGTGCCGTTATGAAGTTCCTGCAGTTTTCACTGTAAAACCGAGTTGGAGCTAGTACCTCCCCATATATATGTATGGAGTGGAGTTTGCAACTGAAAAGAAACTTTGTGTTCAATACAAGCTAGTTTAAGGACGGCTTTCACACACACATATCTCTCAGAACTGAGCATGTGGAGAGACGTTCGTTCATCTAGCACAAAGGGAACGGGTTGCAGGGGAAACTTTTACTCTGGTTTCTCTGTCTGTTTCCTAGTGCCGGGTAGAAGTTCCTGCAGTTTTCACTGTATAACCGAGTTGGAGCTAAAACCTCCCCATATATATGTATGGATTGGAGTTTGCAACTGAAAAGAAACTTTGTGTTCCCAACAAGCTAGGTGAAGGACTGCTTTCACAAACAAATATCTCTCAGAAGTTAGCATGTGGAGAGACGTTCTTTCATCTAGTACAAAGGGAACGGGTTGCAGGAGAAACTATACTATGGTTTCTCAGTCTGTTTCCTAGTGCCGGATTGAAGTTCCTGCAGTTTTCACTGTAAAATCGAGTTGGAGCTAGTACCTCCCCATATATATGTATGGAGTGGATTTTGCAACTGAAAAGAAACTTTGTGTTCCCAACAAGCTAGGTGAAGGACGGCTTTCACACACACTTATCTCTCAGAACAGAGCATGTGGAGAGACGTTCGTTAATCTAGCACAAAGGGAACTGGTTGCAGGAGAAACTTTACTGTGGTTTCTCAGTCTGTTTCCTAGTGCCGGTTTGAAGTTCCTGCAGTTTTCACTGTAAAACCGAGTTGGAGCTAGTACCTCCCCATATATATGTATGGAGTGGAGTTTGCAACTGAAAAGAATCTTTGTGTTCCCAACAAGCTAGGTGAAGGACGGCTTTCACACACACTTATCTCTCAGAACTGAGCATGTGTAGAGACGTTCGTTCATCTAGCACATAGGAAACGGGTTGCAGGAGAAACTTTTACTCTGGTTTCTCAGTCTGTTTCCTAGTGCTGGTTTGAAGTTCCTGCAGTTTTCACTGTAAAACCGAGTTGGAGCTAGTACCTCCCCATATATATGTATGGAGTGGAGTTTGCAACTGAAAAGATACTTTGTGTTCCCAACAAGCTAGTTGAAGGACGGCTTTCACACACAATTATCTCTCAGAACTGAGCATATGGAGAGACGTTCGTCCATCTAGCACAAAGGGAACTGTTTGCAGGAGAAAATTTTACTGTGGTTTCTCAGTCTGTTTCCTAGTGCCGGTATGAAGTTCCTGCAGTTTTCACTGTAAAACCGAGTTGGAGCTAGTACCTCCCCATATATATGTATGGATTGGAGTTTGCAACTGAAAAGAAACTTTGTGTTCCCAACAAGATAGGTGAAGGACTGCTTTCACAAACAATTATCTCTCAGAACTTAGCATGTGGAGAGACGTTCGTTCATCTAGCACAAAGGGAACGGGTTGCAGGGAAACTATACTATGGTTTCTCAGTCTGTTTCTTAGTGCCGGTTGGAAGTTCCTGCAGTTTTCACTGTAAAATCGAGTTGGAGCTAGAACCTCCCCATATATATGTATGGAGTGGAGTTTGCAACTGAAAAGAAACTTTGTGTTCCCAACAAGATAGGTGAAGGACGGCTTTCACACACACTTATCTCTCAGAACTGAGCATGTGGTGAGACGTTCTTTCATCTAGCACAAAGGGAACGGGTTGCATTAGAAACTTTTACTGTGGTTTCTTGGTCTGTTTCCTATTGCCTGTTTGAAGTTCCTGCAGTTTTCACTGTAAAACCGTGTTGGTGCTAGTACCTCCCCATATATATGTATGGATTGGAGTTTGCAACTGAAAAGAAACTTTGTGTTCCCAACAAGCTAGATGAAGGACGGCTTTCACACACACTTATCTCTCAGAAAAGAGCATGTGGAGAGACGTTCGTTCATCTAGCACAAAGGGAACTGGTTGCAGGAGAAACTTTACTGTGGTTTCTCAGTCTGTTTCCTAGTGCCGGTTTGAAGTTCCTGCAGTTTTCACTGTAAAACCGATTAGGAGCTAGTACCTCCCCATATATATGTATGGAGTGGAGTTTGCAACTGAAAAGATACTTTGTGTTCCCAACAAGCTAGTTGAAGGACGGCTTTCACACACAATTATCTCTCAGAACTGAGCATATGGAGAGACGTTCGTCCATCTAGCACAAAGGGAACTGTTTGCAGGCGAAAATTTTACTGTGGTTTCTCAGTCTGTTTCCTAGTGCCGGTATGAAGTTCCTGCAGTTTTCACTGTAAAACCGAGTTGGAGCTAGTACCTCCCCATATATATGTATGGAGTGGAGTTTGCAACTGAAAAGAAACTTTGTGTTCCCAACAAGCTAGGTGAAGGGCGGCTTTCACACACACTTATCTCTCAGAACTGAGCATGTGGTGAGACGTTCTTTCATCTAGCACAAAGGGAACGGGTTGCATTAGAAACTTTTACTGTGGTTTCTCGGTCTGTTTCCTATTGCCTGTTTGAAGTTCCTGCAGTTTTCACTGTAAAACCGAGTTGGTGCTAGTACCTCCCCATATATATGTATGGATTGGAGTTTGCAACTGAAAAGAAACTTTGTGTTCCCAACAAGCTAGGTGAAAGACGGCTTTCACACACACTTATCTCTCAGAACAGAGCATGTGGAGAGACGTTCGTTCATCTAGCACAAAGGAAACTGGTTGCAGGAGAAACTTTACTGTGGTTTCTCAGTCTGTTTCCTAGTGCCGGTTTGAAGTTCCTGCAGTTTTCACTGTAAAACCGAGTTGGAGCTAGTACCTCCCCATATATATGTATGGAGTGGAGTTTGCAACTGAAAAGAAACTTTGTGTTCCCAACAAGGTAGGTGAAAGACGGCTTTCACACACACTTATCTCTCAGAACTGAGCATGTGGAGGGACGTTCGTTCATCTAGCACATAGGAAACGGGTTGCAGGAGAAACTTTTACTCTGGTTTCTCAGTCTGTTTCCTAGTGCTGGTTTGAAGTTCCTGCATTTTTCAATGTAAAACCGAGTTGGAGCTAGTACCTCCCCATATATATGTATGAATTGGAGTTTGCAACTGAAAAGATACTTTGTGTTCCCAACAAGCTAGGTGAAGGACGGCTTTCACACACAATTATCTCTCAGAACTGAGCATATGGAGGGACGTTCGTTCATCTAGCACAAAGGGAACGGTTTGCAGGAGAAAATTTTACTGTGGTTTCTCAGTCTGTTTCCTAGTGCCGGGATGAAGTTCCTGCAGTTTTCACTGTAAAACCGAGTTGGAGCTAGTACCTCCCCATATATATGTATGGAGTGGAGTTTACAACTGAAAAGAAACTTTGTGTTCAATACAAGCTATTTGAAGGACGGCTTTCACACACACTTATCTCTCAGAACAGAGCATGTGGAGAGACGTTCGTTCATCTAGCACAAAGGGAACAGGTTGCAGGAGAAACTTTACTGTGGTTTCTCAGTCTGTTTCCTAGTGCCGGTTTGAAGTTCCTGCAATTTTCACTGTAAAACCGTGTTGGAGCTAGTACCTCCCCATATATATGTATGGAGTGGAGTTTGCAACTGAAAAGAAACTTTGTGTTCCCAACAAGCTAGGTGAAGGACTGCTTTCACAAACAAATATCTCTCAGAACTGAGCATGTGGAGAGACGTTCGTTCATCTAGCACAAAGGGAACGGGTTGCAGGAGAAACTATACTATGGTTTCTCAGTCTGTTTCTTAGTGCCGGTTTGAAGTTCCTGCAGTTTTCACTGTAAAATCGAGTTGGACCTAGAACCTCCCCATATATATGTATGGAGTGGAGTTTGCAACTGAAAAGAAACTTTGTGTTCCCAACAAGCTAGGTGAAGGACGGCTTTCACACACACTTATCTCTCAGAACTGAGCATGTGGAGGGACGTTCGTTCATCTAGCACATAGGAAACGGGTTGCAGGAGAAACTTTTACTCTGGTTTCTCAGTCTGTTTCCTAGTGCTGGTTTGAAGTTCCTGCATTTTTCAATGTAAAACCGAGTTGGAGATAGTACCTCCCCATATATATGTATGGAGTGGAGTTTGCAACTGAAAAGATACTTTGTGTTCCCAACAAGCTAGGTGAAGGACGGCTTTCACACACAATTATCTCTCAGAACTGAGCATATGGAGAGACGTTCGTTCATCTAGCACAAAGGGAACGGTTTGCAGGAGAAAATTTTACTGTGGTTTCTCAGTCTGTTTCCTAGTGCCGGTATGAAGTTCCTGCAGTTTTCTCTGTAAAACCGAGTTGGAGCTAGTACCTCCCCATATATATGTATGGAGTGGAGTTTGCAACTGAAAAGAAACTTTGTGTTCAATACAAGCTAGTTGAAGGACGGCTTTCACACACACTTATCTCTCAGAACTGAGCATGTGGAGAGACGTTCTTTCATCTAGTACAAAGGGAACGGGTTGCAGGAGAAACTATCCTATGGTTTCTCAGTCTGTTTCCTAGTGCCGGATTGAAGTTCCTGCAGTTTTCACTGTAAAATCGAGTTGGAGCTAGTACCTCCCCTTATATATGTATGGAGTGGATTTTGCAACTGAAAAGAAACTTTGTGTTCCCAACAAGCTAGGTGAAGGACGGCTTTCACACACACTTATTTCTCAGAAGTGAGCATGTGGAGAGACGTTCGTTCATCTAGCACAAAGGGAATTGGTTGCAGGGGAAACTTTTACTCTGGTTTCTCAGTCTGTTTACTAGTGCCGGTTTGAAGTTCCTGCAGTTTTCACTGTAAACCCGAGTTGGGGCTAGTACCTCCCCATATATATGTATGGAGTGGAGTTTGCAACTGAAAAGAAACTTTGTGTTCCCAACAAGCTAAGTGAAGGACGGCTTTCACACACACTTTTCTCTCAGATCTGAGCATGTGGAGAGACTTTCGTTCATCTAGCACAAGGGGAACGGGTTGCAGGAGAAACTTTTCCTCTGGTTTCTCAGTCTGTTTCCTAGTGCCGGTTTGAAATTCCTGCAGTTTTCACTGCAAAACCGAGTTGGAGCTAGTACCTCTCCATATATATTTATGGAGTGCAGTTTGCAACTGAAAAGAAACTTTGTGTTCCCAACAAGCTAGGTGAAGGACGGCTTTCACACACACTTATCTCTGAGAACTGAGCATGTGGAGAGACGTTCTTTCATCTAGCACAAAGGGAATGGGTTGCAGGAGAAACTTTTACTCTGGTTTCTCAGTCTGTTTCCTAGTGGCGGTTTTAAGTTCCTGCAGTTTTCACTGCAAAACCGAGTTGGAGCTAGTACCTCCCCATATATTTTTATGGAGTGCAGTTTGCAACTGAAAAGAAACTTTGTGTTACCAATAAGCTAGGTGAAGGACGGCTTTCACACACACTTATCTCTTAGACCTGAACATGTCGGGAGACGTTCGTTCATCTAGCACAAAGGGAACGGGTTGCAGGAGAAACTTTTAATGTGGTTTCTCAGTCTGTTTCCTAGTGCCGGTTTGAAGTTCCTGCATTTTTCACTGTAAAACCGAGTTGGAACTAGTACCTCCCCATATATATGTATGGATTGGAGTTTGCAACTGAAAAGAAACTTTGTGTTCCCAACAAGATAGGTGAATTTCGGCTTTCACACACACTTATCTCTCAGAACTGAGCATGTGGAGAGACGTTCGTTCATCTAGCACAAAGGGAACGGGTTGCAGGAGAAACTTTTACTCTGGTTTCTCAGTCTGTTTCCTAGTGCCGGTTTGAAGTTCCTGCAGTTTTCACTGTAAAACCGTGTTGGAGCTAGTACCTCCCCATATATATGTATGGAGTGGAGTTCGCAACTGAAAAGAAACTTTGTGTTCCCTACAAGCTAGGTGAAGGACGGCTTTCACACACACTTATCTCTCAGAACTGAGCATGTGGAGAGACGTTCGTTCATCTAGCACAAAGGGAACGGGTTGCAGGAGAAACTTTTACTCTGGTTTCTCAGTCTGTTTCCTAGTGCCGGTTTGAAGTTCCTGCAGTTTTCACTGTAAAACCGAGTTGGAGATAGTACCTCCCCATATATATATTTATGGAGTGGAGTTTGCAACTGAAAAGAAACTTTGTGTTCCCAACAACCTAGGTGAAGGACGGCTTTCACACACACTTATCTCTCAGAACTGATCATGTGGTGAGACGTTCTTTCATCTAGCACAAATGGAACGGGTTGCATTAGAAACTTTTACTGTGGTTTCTCGTTCTGTTTCCTATTGCCGGTTTGAAGTTCCTGCAGTTTTCACTGTAAAACCGAGTTGGAGGTAGTAGCTCCCCATGTATATTTATGGAGTGGAGTTTGCAACTGAATAGAAACTTTGTGTTCCCAACAAGCTAGGTGAAGGACGGCTTTCACACACACTTATCTCTCAGAACTGAGCATGTGGAGAGACGTTCGTTCATCTAGCACAAAGGGAATGTGTTGCAGGAGAAACTTTTACTCGGGATTCTCAGTCTGTTTCCTAGTGGCGGTTTTAAGTTCCTGCAGTTTTCACTGCAAAAACCTGTTGGAGCTAATACCTCCCCATATATATTTATTGAGTGCAGTTTGCAACTGAAAAGAAACTTTGTGTTCCCAACAAGCTATCTGAAGGACGGCTTTCACACACACTTTTCTCTCAGAACTGAGCATGTGGAGAGACGTTCTTTCATCTAGCACAAAGGGAACGTGTTGTAGGAGAAACTTTTACTCTGGTTTCTCAGTATTTTTCCTAGTGCCGGTTTGAAGTTCCTGCAGTTTTCACTGTAAAACAGAGTTGGAGCTAGTACCTCCCCATATATATGTATGGAGTGGGGTTTGCAACAGAAAAGAAACTTTGTGTTCCCAACAAGCTAGGTGAAGGACGGCTTTCACACACACTTATCTCTCAGAACTGAGCATGTCGGGAGACTTTCGTTCATCTAGCACAAAGGGAACGGGTTGCAGGAGAAACATTTCTGTGGTTTCTCAGTCTGTTTCCTAGTGCCGGTTTGAAGTTCCTGCATTTTTCACTGTAAAACCGAGTTGGAGCTAGAACCTCCCCATATATATGTATGGAGTGGAGTTTGCAACTGAAAAGAAACTTTGTGTTCCCAACAAGCTAGGTGAAGGTCGGCTTTCACACACACTTATCTCTCAGAACTGAGCATGTGGAGAGACGTTCGTTCATCTAGCACAAAGGGAACGGGTTGCAGGAGAAACTTTTACTCTGGTTTCTCAGTCTGTTTCCTAGTGCCGGTTTGAAGTTCCTGCAGTTTTCACTGTAAAACGGAGTTGGAGCTAGTACCTCCCCATATATATGTATGGTGTGGAGTTTGCAACTGAAAAGAAACTTTGTGTTCCCAACAAGCTAGGTGAAGTTCGGCTTTCACACACACTTATCTCTCAGAACTGAGCATGTGGAGAGACGTTCGTTCATCTAGCACAAAGGGAACGGGTTGCAGGAGAAACTTTTACTCTGGTTTCTCAGTCTGTTTCCTAGTGCCGGTTTGAAGTTCCTGCAGTTTTCACTGTAAAACCGAGTTGGAGCTAGTACCTCCTCATATATATGTATGGAGTTGAGTTTGCCACTGAAAAGAAACTTTGTGTTCCCTACAAGCTAGGTGAAGGACGGCTTTCACACACACTTATCTCTCAGAACTGAGCATGTGGAGAGACGTTCGTTCATCTAGCACAAAGGGAACGGGTTGCATGAGAACCTTTTACTCTGCTTTCTCAGTCTGTTTCCTAGTTCCGGTTTGAAGTTCCTGCAGTTTTCACTGTAAAACCGAGTTGGAGCTAGTACCTCCCCATATATATGTATGGAGTGGAGTTTGCAACTGAAAAGAAACTTTGTGTTCCCAACAAGCTTGGTGAAGGATGGCTTTCACACACACTTATGTCTCAGAACTGAGCATGTGGAGAGACTTTCGTTCATCTAGCACAAATGGAACGGGTTGCAGGAGAAACTTTTACTGTGGTTTCTCAGTCTGTTTCCTAGTGCCGGTTTGAAGTTCCTGCATTTTTCACTGAAAAACCGAGTTGGAGCTAGTACCTCCCCATCTATATGTATGGAGTGGAGTTTGCAACTGAAAAGAAACTTTGTGTTCCCAGCAAGCTAAGTGAAGCACGGCTTTCTCACACACTTATCTCTCAGAAATGAGCATTTGGAGAGACGTTCCTTCATCTAGCACAAAGGGAACGGGTTGCAGGAGAAACTTTTACTGTGGTTTCTCAGTCTGTTTCCTAGTGCCGGTTTGAAGTTCCTACATTTTTCACTGTAAAAACGAGTTGGAGCTAGTACCTCCCCATAAATATGTATGGATTGGAGTCTGCAACTGAAAAGAAACTTTGTGTTCCCAACAAGCTAGGTGAAGTTCGGCTTTCACACACAGTTATCTCTCAGAACTGAGCATGTGGAGAGCAGTTCGTTCATCTAGCACAAAGGGAACGGGTTGCAGGAGAAACTTTTACTCGGGATTCTCAGTCTGTTTCCTAGTGGCGGTTTTAAGTTCCTGCAGTTTTCACTGCAAAACCGAGTTGGAGCTAGTACCTCCCCATATATGTTTATTGAGTGCAGTTTGCAACTGAAAAGAAACTTTGTGTTCCCAACAAGCTAGGTGAAGGACGGCTTTCACACACACTTATCTCTCAGAACTGAGCATGTGGAGAGACGTTCGTTCATCTAGCACAAAGGGAACGGGTTGTAGGAGAAACTTTTACTCTGGTTTCTCAGTCTGTTTCCTAGTGCCGGTTTGAAGTTCCTGCAGTTTTCACTGTAAAACCGAGTTGGAGCTAGTACCTCCCCATATATATCTATGGAGTGGAGTTTGCAACTGAAAAGAAACTTTGTGTTCCCAACAAGCTAGGTGAAGGACGGCTTTCACACACACTTATCTCTCAGAACTGAGCATGTCGGGAGACGTTCGTTCGTCTAGCACAAAGGGAACGGGTTGCAGGAGAAACATTTACTGTGGTTTCTGAGTCTGTTTCCTAGTGCCGGTTTGAAGTTCCTGCATTTTTCACTGTAAAACAGAGTTGGAGCTAGTACCTCCCCATATATATGTATGGATTGGAATTTGCAACTGAAAAGAAACTTTGTGTTCCCAACAAGCTAGGTGAAGGTCGGCTTTCACACACACTTATCTCTCAGAACTGAGCATGTGGAGAGACGTTCGTTCACCTAGCACAAAGGGAACGGCTTGCAGGGGAAACTTTTACTCTGGTTTCTCAGTCTGTTTCCTAGTGCCGGTTTGAAGTTCCTGCAGTTTTCACTGTAAAACCGAGTTGGAGCTAGTACCTCCCTATATATATGTATGGAGTGGAGTTTGCAACTGAAAAGAAACTTTGTGTTCCCTACAAGCTAGGTGAAGGACGGCTTTCATACACACTTTTCTCTCAGACCTGAGCATGTCGGGAGACGTTCGTTCATCTAGCACTATTGGAACGGGTTGCAGGAGAAACTTTTACTGTGGTTTCTCAGTCTGTTTCCTAGTGCCGGTTTGAAGTTCCTGCATTTTTCACTGTAAAACCGAGTTGGAGCTAGTACCTCCCCATATATATGTATGGATTGAAGTTTGCAACTGAAAAGAAACTTTGTGTTCCCAACAAGCTAGGTGAAGTTCGGCTTTCTCACACAATTATCTCTCAGAACTGAGCATGTGGAGAGACGTTCGTTCAACTAGCACAAATGGAACGGTTTGCAGGAGAAACTTTTACTGTGGTTTCTCAGTCTGTTTCCTAGTGTCGGTTTGAAGTTCCTGCAGTTTTCACTGTAAAACCGAGTTGGAGCTAGTACTTCCCCATATATATGTATGGAGTGGAGTTTGCAACTGAAAAGAAACTTTGTGTTCCCAACAAGCTAGGTGAAGGACGGCTTTCACACACACTTATCTCTCAGAACTGAGCATGTGGAGAGACGTTCGTTCATCTAGCAAAAAGGGAACGGGTTGCAGGAGAAACTTTTACTCTGGTTTCTCAGTCTGTTTCCTAGTGCCGGTTTGAAGTTCTTGCAGTTTTCACTGTAAAACCGAGTTGGAGCTTGTACCTCCCCATATATATGTATGGAGTGGAGTTTGCAACTGAAAAGAACCTTTGTGTTCCCAACAAGCTAGGTGAAGGACGGCTTTCACACACACTTATCTCTCAGAACTGAGCATGTGGAGAGACGTTCGTTCATCTAGCACAAAGGGAACGGGTTGCAGGAGAAACTTTTACTCTGGTTTCTCAGTCTGTTTCCTAGTGCCGGTTTGAAGTTCCTGCAGTTTTTACTGTAAAACCGAGTTGGAGCTAGTACCTCCCCATATATATGTATGGAGTGGAGTTTGCCACTGAAAAGAAACTTTGTGTTCCCTACAAGCTAGGTGAAGGATGGCTATCACACACACTTATCTCTCAGAACTGAGCATGTGGAGAGACGTTCGTTCATCTAGCACAAAGGGAACGGGTTGCAGGAGAAACTTTTACTCTGGTTTCTCAGTCTGTTTCCTAGTGCCGGTTAGAAGTTCCTGCAGTTTTCACTGTAAAACCGAGTTGGAGCTAGTACCTCCCCATATATATGTATGGAGTGGAGTTTGCCACTGAAAAGAAACTTTGTGTTCCCTACAAGCTAGGTGAAGGATGGCTTTCACACACACTTATCTCTCAGAACTGAGCATGTGGAGAGACGTTCGTTCATCTAGCACAAAGGGAACGGGTTGCATGAGAAACTTTTACTCTGTTTCTCAGTCTGTTTCCTAGTGCCGGTTTGATGTTCCTGCAGTTTTCACTGTAAAACCGAGTTGGAGCTAGTACCTCCCCATAAATATGTATGGATTGGAGTCTGCAACTGAAAAGAAACTTTGTGTTCCCAACAAGCTAGGTGAAGTTCGGCTTTCACACACAGTTATCTCTCAGAACTGAGCATGTGGAGAGCAGTTCGTTCATCTAGCACAAAGGGAACGGGTTGCAGTAGAAACTTTTACTCTGGTTTCTCAGTCTGTTTCCTAGTGCCGGTTTGTAGTTCCTGCAGTTTTCACTGTAAAACCGAGTTCGAGATAGTACCTCCC